>NC_066321.1:29614385-30286650 GCF_022539315.1 Serinus canaria
TTTTCCACACTATTTAAAACTGGTCTGCAATTTCCACTAGAAATTTTTAAATGCACACCCACTCCTAATACAAGCAATTGACAGAAGGTGGTGTTAGAAAAGCAGTTGCACCACTTTAGCCTACAGAAATTGAAAAGAGAATGACTTTTTAAGGTGTCATCCTAAATACTAGCACTGAACAGTGTCCAAGCAGTTTAAAGACAAAGAAATTATGATGCACATTATTTTTTTAATGTATGATTCCCCTAAAGAAGGGTTAAAAAGGGAACTGACTATGCAAGTTTTAAGCTGTGGATCCAAACCCTTTTTGAGTCCAAGCAAAAGAGCAGCCAGATTCAGCCAGGCTCTTTGCTGGCCATGCACCAATCTATAAATGGCAGCAATGATGGAAGCAGAAGGAATAAGAAAGGATCACAGCACGGAAAAATCAATGGCTAAAGAACTTCAAAATTAGATGTTTCTGAAAGTTCCTTCTTACTAATTCTGTAGATCTGAGAGCCTTCCACTTTGCCTGCCAGCAAAGGAAAAGAGACCAATTTATCCAGGGCACATAAGAACAATTATTCCTTCCACCTTAATTGCAAGCAATGCCCATGAAAGGTAACCCAGATGGGAAGGATGTGACTGCACATGCCAGGCAGATGTTGCCAGGCCCAGAGCCCTTCCTATGTTCCCCAAATGTTAACTCCTCACTGGGGACTGTGCATGTCTTATATGTGGGCAAAGAGCAATTTCTTTGTTCTCCAGCTTTATTACAACAGAGTGAACTCTTTGGGAGGGCAAATTTTTGCCAAGAAGCAGCAAATTAAGAGCATATGTAGGTGGTGTGTTTCTGCTTCCACCACAGGTGAATGCAGAGCTTGTAAGAGAAGATATTTACAGCTTTCTTCAAGCAAGGATCTTGGACCCAGCCCAGCCAGGCCAGTGGCAACCAACTGCATGATGAAACTTCTTCCTTACCAGTGCTGCTCCTGAGCTGTTCCACTGCCTGTTGGAATCCAAGAGTATGCTTTATTAAATGTCACCAGATTAAAGAGTCTCTCTCTGCAAAAAGTGTAATTTCTAGGAACATTTCCATTGATTTACTGATCATGTATGATTTAGCTATTCTGTGATATATATAGATTCTCATCCTTACATTATTATCAAATTCTATGTATTTATGGTGTTTGGTCCTAAGCATATCCTGTCACATGTATTACAAACCATTTGCTTTCGTAGATCACTTCAACTAATTCTTACAGCCTGTCTTTTCTTCAAAACATTCACTTTATTTCATGTTCACTCATTAAGAAACATCTTTATTGTGCAAGTAGTAAGCCACATTTACCTCCAATACTGGTTTAACTAAAAAGGCCCTTCTGCTAATTCTCAGAGGACTGCAGCTAGTGAAGTTCCTAAACCATGTTCACATTTAAGTGCTGTTCCTAAATGCATGCTAATTTGAAGCAGAAGAATTGGCCTGAGCCAGGATTTGAACTGAAAATACTCTCTGTAAGATCCATAATAACTGCTTAACACAGATTACTGCTCTTTTTCCCTCAAACAGATGCACAGGTTTGGGGCTGACAGTTCCACCAAAATGTGCCCACTTCCAATAGGGGGTAAAAAAGGTGAAGAGAGAAGAATCTAAATTAAAACCCCATGCCAAGACATTTTGGAGGCATTACCCAGCAGACCACAACAGGTCTGAAGGTCACATTTCTTGGGCATATATAGAGATATTTCCAACTGACACTTACTAAACAATCAGACTGGATACTTTCTTTAGACAGCCCTGAACAAGTATTAATTGAAACCATCTGCAGGACATGCTATCTCTGAAGTAACTAGAGATGATCAGCTGACTTTGGACTAAATTACCCAACAGCTTCCACACAGAAAAAGCACATTCATGAAAGTGATTTACTGTTTTAATATAACACACACAGCTATAAAGGGCTCAACCACAACCCTATGGTTTCTATGATTATTCTCTTTAGGAAAGCACAGCTGAGAGAGGAAACAGCTAAAAGCTGCCTGTTCTTCTGCATAATCTGTCCATGAACCCTGAAGTGCCTGCTTAAGGGATGAATTAGTTTTTTTACCTTAAAAAAAAATAAAGGCAATGGGGGTCCTGAGGGAATGAGATAAAACCCAAACCTTTCCTCCTGCACATCACCCATCCCAGTGAGAGTCAGATGCAGTGTACTGAGAGCACAGGGATGGTTCCTGCCATATATTTTATAAATATTAGAAAACTGGTGAGGAAACAGTGCCTGCTCCTCTTACCCAGCCCATTTACTCAATACAAAAATAATAAGTGTCCAAACAGACCAAAACTCTTGCTGTACTGCTCCATATCTAGCAAGGGAGATTCTGTGATCTGGTGAAAGAACGGCTAAAACACAATTTGTCTCATTGGAAGAATTAGGGTTGGTATCTATATCAAGATAGCACAGCAAAAGAGATAGCAAAGTCTCCAAAAGCTGGGATCTTTATGCAAACAAAGCTGGTAGACTTCAGTAAGGCCACGTAGGCTATAATGAATGTTTTTGAGTGTAGAGAGAAAAATGTGTGGCTCAAATCCAGGAACTGTCTCAGCCTACATCCAGAACTCAGTCTGTAGGAGATCCTTATTCAGCACATTGCCTACAAAAGACATTTATGTCCATTTTCTTGTTTAAAGAACAGATAACTTCTCCTTGTGAGACATTCCAGCGGACAGGGGCTCAGAGGGACGGAGGAGCACTGCAGAGACCACTGCACATTTCACACAAACACTCACCAACTGCTGCCACTTGGAGATTTCAAAGCTCACAAAGAAAATTGCCTTCCCCCCCACCCAGAGCAGAAACTAGGATATCAATCCTGATTACTTTACAGTTGCTCACCCTTAGTGCAGTTGGAGAGGCAAAAGGCCTTAATCAAGCTCAGACACAAGGCAGGATTTCTTTTAAAGGCTGTCAATGTTAATGAACAACTCAGTCTTCTTTAAACATCCACACTGTGATATGGACAAGAGTCTGAGTCTATCACGTCCTCAATCTTTTGAACAGCCAGGTTTTATTTGCTAAGCATTGATCAGGCCAGAAGGAATGAGCTTACCATGAGTGGCAGTGGCTGGACTTGAATTCTGGACTTTGGATTGCAAAATGCTCAGGATTTGATGCAATTTTGCCTCAGCCAGCTATGCTGAGTTTGGGGCTGTCATTGTAAATCCAGAGACTACAGGAAGGCTGTCCTGGAGTCTGATTGGGAAACAGAAAGGCACATCCTCACTCTAAAAGGCTTGTGTATCTAAAAGCTAAAAAGAGGTGCTGAAGCTTTGTGTCAAAGGTAACAAGTCAAACACAACTGGGTGTACTGATTTGCTATTTCTTGTTCATGCTAGGGGAGAGGATTCCAAACTAAAAGCCATACTGAAAGTCAGAAACTAAATATCACCTTGGTTTTAAAAACACACCCTTTAGAAAACTAGTCCCTTCATCTCATTTATGAGGTGAATTGATACAGGTTCCTTTTATCCATTGGTTAGCTATTTTATTGTCTTCTGATTATGCCAGGAGCCTACAGCTGCAATATTGTTAGAAAAAGCACACAGGTGTTCAATTTAAAATAAAAAGGCTTTTGTGCAATTTTTTAATAATGAAACTATTTCTACTAGCATTAGATTTTTATGAAGCCTTTTGAACTTATGCTTTTCATATCTATAGGTTTAGCTGATCCAGTGAAATATCTCCTGTGAAATTATAATAGCCCTGCATAATTACCAGTCTGCTAAAGGAAAGCTTTTCAAAAGCTTACCTACTGGCCTTTTCAGTGCCCACACACACACAACAGCTCTTCATGAACATATTAATCCTGCACATATCACTGCTGAAACATTCAATATGTTACACTGGAGCCTCCCACTCCTCCCCTCAGGGCAGAATCCTTTCTTACTGCACCGACTCACTCAGCATCTGTATTGTTCACTTTTGCAGTAATGCTGCAGTTTAATCTTTGAAGCTTTTTAAAAAGGGCTGCAACAGAAAAACGTCTGTGGAAAGAGGTGTGAAATAGCAATTAATATGTTCAGCAATCTGCAGGAACACAGCCCTATCCTCTGCAAGCAAGATTCAGCTAATTAGGGGGCAAGCACACTCTTACTTGCTAGTGATACTCAAGCTACTCCTGCAGCCTGTTATCCTTCCTGCTTATTCAGTCCTCAATCCAAACAAACTTTCAGGAAATTTGGTAGAATTCCTGCTCAGCGAATAAATTGCTTTCTGCAAATCGTGCACTTACCCTGGAGCTTTGCAGGTATCAGGTGATGAAGAACATCACCTTTTAGCCTGATCCTGTGGCTGCATTAACACGTCTTCAGGAAAGCCTGGGTTTATTTCTGATTCTCTTATCTGCCCCCACTCCAAATACAACACATGATGAAGCTCAGCTTCCAAGCTACTTAAAGAAAGATATGGTGGAAACATCATTTTTACCATAATTGTCCCTTGTGTTCATTACATGGATATTTACACGTTTCAGGGCATTCTGTTTAGAACAACTTTATCTCTGTACTTCAGAAAGAACATATAGCAAGGCCAACTTCCCAAAGCCCAAGCTCCACGAAGTGCAGGATCATGCCACAGCTTCATACAGGGTTAAATTCACCTCCACATTGTTATCCAACAAAAGAACACCCACTTATCACTGAAATAGCAAAATTTTCCTTTGGACACACAGCTCCTCTGTCCTCTTTAGCAGAAGACCATGTCACAGCTGAGAAAACTGCTCCCGTCAACTTGCATTTTCCCATAGTGTTTGTTACAGCAGAGACAGAAACAACACACTGAACAAGGTATCAAAAGCTCTTCTTTTTTATTCCTGCATGTTCTCCTCATTTACACCCTTCATCCCACATGCATGGCACCTGTGTGCCCTCTGTTCCCTGTGGTGGTTGCTCAGTGCCCCTGGGCACTCCATGGCTCATTGCTGTCAGTGCTGATCACAGCTGTGCCCACTGGGGATGGGGCTGGGCCACAGCCCCACTCCCAACCACCACAAACTGTGTGCACCTACAGGTGTTGACAGAAATAAAGGTGAAGCTGGAAAAAAAAAAAAGGAAAGGAAGAGGATTCCTTTTTCCAGATGACAGCTAAACTTGTAAGCTTAGGAGAATGCCAGCTACAGGAGCTGAAACTGGCTGGGAGCCCCAGACTGACTCTTGGACCACCTTTGGTAGGGCCAAAAGCACAGTCAGGGTGGAATGGAGTATAACAAGGATTCCTGCCACAAGCTGAAGTCACCTTTTAGTCCTCACTGCAGGTGTTCTCATAATCACCCATTTAATTTAATATTACAACAGTCTGTAATTTTAACTAGGGGCACCATATATAGCTGTAGTCTTGCCTTAATATTTTTTTTAAGTAAGACTGATGACCAGTCTTAGATATCATGTTTTTTCAGTTTGGGCACTCAAAAAGTAAACCTTAAAAGCAGTAAACTTAAAAAGTATAAGTTTTAAACCTAAAAAAAATGTAGACCAAAAAACAGGTTTATTTGGGTTTTTGTTTGTTTAAAAAAGAAAAATCTTGCTCATTTGCTTGTTCTTTTCTTTCTCTGAAAGAGAAATCTTGAGCAGCATTTCCTTCCCCTGCCCCATTCCTTGTTAATCACTTGGCTATAGCTGCTTTCTAACACAACAGTAATGTATGGTGGCTCATTTTATTGGCACAAAGGATGTGCTAAACATTGTCTTGTTCTCTTCCTTCAGTGAACACTTCCTAGAAAATGAAGAAAGCATTACGTATTCCCACTCTGCAGGATGCCAAACACAGACCTCTCCTGAGCAAACAGAATAAGTTATTCTGTGTAATAACTATAAAGGCAAGAATGAGATTACAAGAAAACATCCTCTACAGCTGTAAACACTATCTGCAAGGCTTACTATTCCCCACCAATACATTTCCATGCTGAGCCAACTCCAGCCCCTTCTCTTCTCATTGCTACAGCAAGCACTGTTTCTTTTTCCCATTATTTTGAATCTCCTATGTAGAGTTTTTGCACAGAAGAAAAAACATGTGTTGATAAATCAGTCTGAAAGTCAATCAGAACCAACAATGAATCATGCATCTCTTCTTTTAAGGTTTAATACCCCCCAAAACACATTTTTTTAAAAATCAGGAGTAAATGGCCTGGGGAGTTTCTGCTTTGGCAGAACTAGAGTAAGGCAGTAGCCAAACACTTCTGCTGGCATTCAGTCTTGGATAGTTTAAGCCAGCAAAATCATAGCTTGATTCAGTATAATTAAAAGAGATGCTCAAAGGGGGCACTGCAAGGCTAAGTGGAGAAATTATACAAAATGTATTTTAACAATCAACACTACTTGGGCAATCAAAAGAGAGGGAAAATGGTGTTTTCTATGCTTTGAAACTAAATCAGGGAAATTGAAAAAAAGACACGCATAGTAGTAATTAGATGTGAATTCTCCCCAGCTCCCTAAAACAGTCTGTTTGGAACAGTGCTATGTATTAAATCCTGCATGCTCCAGGCCTGCATTTCTGCACAGTCAGAGATTGTACAAAGAATTGCAATCCACTAACCAAGGTCTGCTTAAAGGCAGGTGTTGCCCTTTTCTTTAGAGCAATGTTGGACATTTTGCTGTCGTTGCAAAATGGACAAACTTACATCCACATGGGAAGTCTGTCATAGCCTTCTCCACTGCAGTGTTTCACTGCAGCTGCTTTATCTTGATCATGGTGGGGGGGAAAAGCCATAAATCAGTTTGATGATTGATTGGCTAAAGAAAAATAAAGTCTAAAACTTTTAGTCTCATCTCAGCTATTCTTGTCAAGCTCCATACGGTCCCTATAACAAACAATTATCACTCTATAAGAAAATGTGAATTTCTGTCCAGTTTCTAATGGAGTTTGGATATGTTCTGCTCATTCTGCTATTTTGAAGTCACTCTTCTCATTTTTTAATGGCTTTATAAACAGAGCAGTGAAGAGGGCTACTGTGTTCTGCTGCAGCTGATTTCTATCTGCATTAAATACTCCTTGTGGCTCCCTCCAGCAGTGCACAGCACTTCCAAGGAACCATATGGACCTCAGCCCAAGGCCCAGGGACAATGCCAGAATGAAGTCAAGGGGTCTCATTTCCAAGGGAGAAGTTGGGATCTCCTAGCACTTGAAAGAGAACCACAAGCCATACACACTGATTTTATTTTTTGCATGCATGACAGTGATCCATAGGGTGACATTTCATCAATAAATTTATTAGCAACATCAAGCAACATTAAGTAACAGGTTTCTAGCCTTGCGTTCATAATCAATGCCCACTGTACTCCAAATGCTACAGCAGGCCCGTGGCAGGGAAGGTGTAAGGATCTTTGATTTCCAAGCCTTTGGCATTGGTAATTTGGTGGCAGAACGAAGGTAATCCAGCCTGCAGCATTTTTATAATCAGGCTGTGTGAAGCCATATGGATAAGACACAGGTATGGCATACAAGATACAAGACAAAAGAAACCCCCTTTCTCCAGCCTAAAACATGGTCCTTCTTCTCCTCAAGATCCATGGTAAAGGAAGCTCTCTACAGTTTCTCCTTAGAGAAATCTGATGGGGATCATAAATCAGGTCAATATATTAAGACTGTTACAAGAATGACTAGAAATAATAACTTTTTTCCAATTCAGCTTGGTCTAAATTGCTTTACTGAAGCACAGTGGCTGCAGAGGCATCACAAACTGCTCATGGCCAAGATCATGCTCTGTCCTACCATTCCAGCCATTTTTTTACATCACCTTTCAGTGCACTGGGCAGTCTGGCAGCAGGCATCACACACAGCAATTGTTCCACATGCTGAGAGAAAACCTACATGTCACAGGCAGATGTAACTGGTCTTCTGACCTTACCTTCAAATAAACAGATGAATATTTTACTTTGGTGTTGTTTCTTCAATGTATTTATAGGCACTTTTTATCATCAATTGGAAGTGAATGTGAATCCAGAGAATACAGGTAGTGTGAAATGATATTTTAGAGTGGCTTCACTTTTTCACAAAAAGTATAGAAAGCACATGAATCTGTAATTATATGTAAGATTAATTATGCATTTGTCCAAGTTCTTTTCATTAGGCTTAACATGCATCTTATACAGTATAAAAAAAAAATAAAGGTGAACATAAAACCACCATTCATTCATTCAGGTAATTTTTCAAATGCATCCAAAAACTCTACTCAAATATAGAGGACCACAACCCAGCCTGAAAATCTGGTAGTCAGGCTATCCACAGTGATCTCATGGTTCTGCTATGATTCAGGAACACAGAAATCCATTAAAATGCTTTCATTAATCCCTGATGCTTTTACTGTATGCAACAGGCACGTAGCTCAAATACAGAGTTATTCAACAGGTTTTAACCTTCTGCCATGACTCCTTCCTGAATCCCACTGGCTTGGGGGGGGGAAACAAATGATGAATCTGAACTGCAATGATGAAAAATTTAGAGACAAGTTAGGGCAAAAGGTTTTGCAAGACATGACTACCATGACCAACAGGTTTGAGTGAATGTATGGTATTGAGAGGGCCACGGTTCGTCACCTTTCTACAAGAACAGGAAAACATTCAGCTTTACCTTGCTGGAAATAACTTGCACAACTCCCATACAAACTGCTGCAGACAGGAGCTGAAAAATAAAAAGGAGTTTTTACTGAAAAGAAGCAATTTATCTGTATTTCACCTCAAAGCTCATTGATGCTCGTTTACATGCGTCGTTATGTGATTGCTTTTGGTTTTGTTGCTTTGAAGACAGTTACATGGTAAAAGTTAAGTTCTGTTCCTTGTGTTTTCATTAAGCTAACAGCAAAAAAAAAAAAGCATCAAAATAATTTATAATAATAATAAACATCTCATAAGCAGACACAAAAGGTACGCAGTAGCTCATCAGCTCCGTAATCCCACTGAAAAGAGGGGAACACTGTCCTGCACAGCTCCTTCCAGAGCCACTGGAACTCACCCTACTCACAGGAATCAAGAGAAATAATAACTGTGGCCTTAAAAAAAACGGAGCACTTCCATGAACTCAATAATATGGCTTTTTATCTTCCAAGTCTTTCTGGCAGCTCCTTTTCACATGGCAGCACTCAGGCACCTGCAGACACAGGCAAGCTCCAGAGCCAGCCCTGCCAGCCAGACAGCTGCCACCACCTTCAGGCTGTTGGGAGCACTTAGCTCCTTGCAGCTCTCTGCCACCTCCAACTGTTGTTTTTCTCCTGATGGATCACTCTGGGTGTCTGCCACTCTCCTCAGCCCCACAGAAGCACCATCCCTGGGAGGGGAGGTAAACTCCTGCTGTGTCTCACTGCACCATCGAGGCACCAGGTCTGGGATTTACAGGGGATTGATTCCCTGCAAACACAACTCAGGAGCCCAGCTCCCCTGCCTGCATCAACAACTTCAGTTCTGTTACCGAGCCTGGATCACACCCACCACACCCATCTTTTAAAGTTCACTGCAGCAACTTTAAACTAGGCAGATCAAGGGGAAGGAAAAAAATGCCAGAACTAAGGAAGCAGTGTTTGCCTCTTGGGACACTTCCTTGCAAGCTTTTTTCAAATCTCAGTCAGGACCCACCATCTTTTTGGCTGCCAAATTTTTTTCCAAGCTCTGCTAAAACTTTAAGCAGCAATAGCAAACAGTGATAAACATTTACCAGAGCAAAGACAACATAAATTTCTTAATTTAAAAAATAACCAAGAGTAAGATAAAAACCAAAACTGTCTTTATTTCCTTTTTTTTTTTTAAGATAAATTTTAAACTAACTACTATGCTGGAAATACATCATGAGAATCCATTCTTCTGTTTCAGATTTGAAGGATTAACTCTTCAATTATTAAGTTGTACCAACAGCTGATCACTTACAGTGCAGTCTATTTTTAAAAGTACATGAAAGATTAGTGTAACCAGAATACCTAGAATAAGAACATTTCTGCATGGCAGGGTTTTGCTAAATCTGAAATTAGTGTTTGAGAGCCAGTATATCAATTTACAGTTAATGCCAGGCTTGCTCTCAGGGGGACTCAGGTCACTTTTTAATGGCCTTTAACAGCTGCACACACACAACCCTCCTCCCTCCAACACACAAATATTGTTTCCAACTCTGGGGGAAACTCAAATCCTAAAACTAAAAACATTTGATGCCTTCTTTATGTTCAAAATTACATATTGATTCACAAAAGGATGGACAGCGCAATTTTCTCTATAAAAATAAATGGCTGGGGTGGGAGGGGCTGATTTAAACTGTGGATTGATGTGTTTCTCTAGAGCTGCCAGAAGGTCCCTTCGAGGTCCTGCTAAAATCCTGGTGGCCTTATTCCAGAGGATTTGCACTTTGCAGAGCTCCAGGGTGAGAAGAAGAGAGAGAAAAACCAGAAATCCTTCCAAAGCATCATCCTCTGCTAACTGCTACTGTTTGCTGGTGCCTCTAACTGAGGTGTTGGTCCTGCAGGAACTGCAGGCAGGTCAGGAAATGCAAGCCCTTCATGCAGGTCCTGTCTCCTCTGAGTGTCTCCTGGATGTCTCCCCCTGCCCATAAAATGCAGGGATTTCTCTGATGAGCCCCTCAGGATGCACCTCTCTGTATCTATTTCCTTACAAAATCCAGCATGTCTAAACCCACCAGAGTGCATCTTTCTGTTTAAAGGAGCACCTCACTTTGCAAGAACTCACATTTTCAGGATCTGTCCCCAGGCAGCCAGTCTAGTAAAAGTTGTCCACATGAATGATGGCTTTCAGCACATGCTTCTGAAAATTGCAGCCCAGGAAGGGTTTACTGCTGTTCCATGACCTGCCAGCTCCAGGTTACAGGGACCTGGCACATGCAGATATCAAACACAAGTCACCTTGTTTGAAAAACTCCTTTAACTTAAATAAAGTATTAGCTCAGAACTCACTCCACAGACCTGAGTAAGCTCAGACAAAAAGGGACATGAAATAAATCATGTCTTAATAAATTTATGTGACCCCCTTGAGCACAAACTTTATTTTTTAGCAACTTCTGCACTGTGCAAGCCAAAGCAGAAGAGAACTCGGGCACAGATGAGAGGGTACACAATGACTGATCAGCTTTGAAACAAGAATTACAACTCTAGCAGGCATTAACAAGGCATCAGCACAGCAAGAGTTAAGAGCATGGCCTGTACTTTGCTGGTGGGAATAGTTTGGAAACCAGAAAGAGTAGGAATAGGACCCCCTAGAATTACTTGAGTTTTTATTAACATATTTTTACAGGACATCCCAGTTAAGCCAGGCAGCATGTTTACAATAGGGTCCTGTCTAAGGACAGCTTAAAACTATTCTGCAGTACATACAGAAGGACAATACAGTCCCAGTACAAGCTACCAGCAGGCAGTAAATCACTCCAAACCTCATGTTACACCTGATTAACTGCTTGGCTCCAGTACTGCAGCCTACTCCAAGAGTGCTTGCTTCAGTGTAGTTAGGAGTTGTCAGAGAATTTATGTCATCTGATGGCAGGTTACATAAAATAGTGCCCCAGTGTATCATTGAAGAGGCATTACTTGGCATGAGCTGCAGGAGTGTGTGGCTTCACACCTGCAGCATCCCCTGGTGCTCTGTATTCCTTAAAATGGACTCCATTTAGAGGTCTCATTTACTAGAAGAAATCACATCACCTCTGCCCCAATGGGATCATATGAGCCTGGATTACAACTCTATCTGAATTACAAACACATCCAAAATTTTATCACCCATGAGTCAGTCTGCCCTCAACATGGCAATGCAATGAAATGAAACTGCCCACAAAACTTTCCCTGATTCTACAAATGGCTTAAAAATAGATACCTTTGCAAATATGAAAACCTTACATTTTTTCACTAAATGTACAAGCCTGAGAGTGGACCAAACAGTAAAATCTTTCCACCACCTGCACATAAAGGAAAACTAGTTTCTCTGAAGTTCAAAGGCAACCCATCCACTAGAAAAGCAAATTTCAAGAGCATCCCAAGGTCTGTAGAGTGGGAGTTTGTCAAACATGGAAAGTACTGTGAAAACCAAGGAGTAATCCTTGTGAAATCTGTGTTTATCTGACAGTCAATCAGCAAGACAGCTGGCATTAACTGAGATGTTATGCATCTTGATCAAGAGTTGGAATCCTGCAAATCAGCAGAAGTGTTCAGTTGTTCAGTCTGCTAGCCCTGCCTCTGTGTGCTCCTGCACAGCTTTTTTCAGAGTTGTGCTGGAATTCAGCAGAGAGCTGGATGCCAATTTCAGCACTAATATCATCTACACCACACACACAACCAAATCAAATATTTCTATGGAGTTCCTCATGCTTGGCCAGCAGGAGGCTTGCTTATATTCTTTTGTAAGATTAAGTAATCATCACATATTTTAAAGTGCAGTCGTATTATCTCTTTCCTCAGGCAAGGCAGTGATACACCAGCTTTACCCTGGATAAACTGTTGAGGAGGTCTGTACTTCAAGTGTCTGCAAGAAATGTACACCCAGTAAAGAGGACAATTTCTTGCACTTGGCACACTGCAATACACATGGCAGGCTGAGCCCCTGAATTCTTCCTCTTCCTTATCGATTGGGGCAATTTTGTATTATAACAATTAGATCACGGGAAAGCATTTTCTTCTAAAATTAAACAAGGAGTTTAATTAAAAACAGAAAAAGTTTTCTAGAATAACAGCAGAACAACAGAGCATAGATGTCTGGACTGCAAACATACTTACCTATGTTTTCTGCTCAGTATTTCCACAGCTATCACAAGAGCTTTAACAAATGAAAAGCCTGATGTTAAATCACCTTTCCCTGGCAGAAGATGAAAAAAAAAAAATTCTTCTGGTTCTAGTAAGAGGTAAGACCCAAGCTAAATGCTGAGGCCATGGTGAAACAGATATGAAAAATCCATTAGAAATCCTGACATGGAAATGCAGACCAGTGCATCCACCAGCTGTAGTGGCATTAAAGGGAGAGGAGAGCATCTGAATGGTGCCACCATGGTGGCCTTTAGGCACAAGCACCTGAGGAACTGAGAGGAAAGAAAGAAACCAGCACCTGCTCCCTAACAAGGTGTGACATGAGCACCAGGGAGCTGCAACCTGAAATGGAAATGCACACAACAGCAACAGGTTTTTGGCTAAGCAGTTAATTCTGGGAGAAGGGTTTGGGGATTGGGTTTAAGAAGAAGGGGTTTGAGAAGGGTTTAAGATGAGAGCAGCTGTTCAGAGGACTTCTCTCTCTGAACCCAGAAGAGCACAGGACTTGTCCTTACAGATGGCAAAGCTTCAAGGGACAGTAGCTCTGTCAGGAGCACCACTAATGATGCCACATTTTTGGATTCAGAGCTCGTAGCTGGGAAAGGAGAAAATGCAGGTGTGAGGGAAGCAGCTCAGCAGTTGTAAGAGTCAGCAAGGCAGGACACAAGTGCTCCCAGGATTTAGGGAGTTGCTCTCCAAGCCTTTGGGTGAGATGTGGCCAAGGAGCTGTGCTGCTGAGACACAAGCCACTGGGCACAGTCCAGGATCTCTGTAGCTAGAGCCACATTGCAGGGCACAGAGAGCCCAGGAGTGTGCTCATCAGTCACCACTGCCTCTGAGCTGCCATTTACAGAGCTCAGCACACTGTGCAGCCCTGGCCTTTGCAGATTTGAGATGATCACTTCAGCTGGCTCTGGTATGGAAAACACAGAATTAGTAAATTAGCTTTTACCCAGCTCTCTAAACTCTGGGTTCTTCTATATAAAGGCAAGAAAAATCAGAGATTCGGTCTCAACGAAAGTTTCAGTGAATTTAACAGCTGCAAATGTGACAAAGGCTGGCTGTGCTCCTTGCCTTGCTCAATCACCTGCAGATGCACCAAGTGGAAGCAGTGGTACCTGCCCATACAGACTCAGTGACTAAGTGCAGGTATTTCTTGTACATGATTTTCTTTTCCTGGTATTGCAATTCTTCACCTGGAGCATCAAATACCAGAGCCATGATGTGTGAACACCACCTTTCCTGTGGGGCTGTGCTCTGCCACTCCACAGTAGGCTTCCAAGAAGCTTTGTGCCTCTGGGAATTCAGACTGCTAGAGACACCCATGAGGCAAAACTGAATGGAAACTGCTGCACTCCTTCCAAATGGATCCATGCAGTTCTTAAATCTACTTTCAAAAATGCACCAAACATACCCAGGGGAAATAAGCCAACAATGTGGATTGCTGCCTGAAATAATTATACAGATAGCTCAGGGCGTTCAGAGTAGTGATGAAAGAAAAGAAACAAGAAAAAGCCATTACCAGGCTTCACAGCAATAATGTGATTTAGCAAATCCCACACTTTCTGCTTCACAACAGGAACTTTGACATTGCCTAGATTTATAAATACCAGGCTGGATGAGTTGGTTTTCCCAGTTTAGGAGTGCCTGCTGAGAAGCTCAATATTCCACTGCAAACACTCCCACAGCAGAGGGCTATCCACTGCTCTCATTTTGATATACCTGCAGATTTGTCATTCCATCATTTTTTTACCACATGGCTTTGTAAAAAGTAATTTTGCTGCAAATAAGACCCCCTGCTCATAAAAAGGCTTGCACATTCAAGTGCAGCACTGAAAGACATGGCTTTGCTTTGCCAGGGTGCCAGGCTAGATCACTTCTTGCTGGGGAGCAGCACAAAGACAGGGGATGGACTTCAGGATGCCTCCAAGCCAGAATTGTGAGCTGAGCTGTCTAAAAACATGGCAAGCCTCAAAATCCTGACAAGATTTCTCTTATTGAGCTTCAAGAGAATTTAAAGGGAATTCAGGCACAATTTCTGGGGAGCATAGTTTGACAAAGCTCTGAAAAATTAGCCTTTGGGGTTTTTTAATATTTCCTTTAAATTAAATATTCATCTGATAGTAGTTACACAATTTAGTGGCAAGTTTTAACGTGTGCAATGAAATGGTATTTCACTACCTTCAAATAACCAGCAGGATGAGATATCAGAGACATTAGCCCTGACTGTATTATTCCTCCACTGAAACTACACCTACAGTATTTCAGCATTACAACAATTTGCACTTGCATCATCTTTTCCCTTGTTAAAAAACCCCCAACACAACCTGATCAGTGTTTCTACAAGCAGCTCTTGCTCAATTAAAGCACTATATCCAAACAGATTTATGCTACACCCTCTTTTGTCATGAAAGTACTAAATTCCAGATGATGAGCATATGTGGGTGTCTGCTCCTGACTCTAAACCCGGTCTTTTAAACATATATTTTAAACATATATTCCAAAGATATTTTCCATTTGATCAAGGTCAATGGGGAGGAAGCAGGAAAAACTGAATTGTCAAAATTGCACAGAAGGATTAAGAAAACTCTGCACAAGGAGTTTGTCTCAATGCTAATTTTAGCAGGATTCAAATCTGTAATTTATTTGGATGTTTTATTTTATTAAGGTTTGAAGTCTTGGAATCCATGAGAGACAATCAACCAAGTAGAAACTACAGTGTGAACACAAAGGATAATAAATAACCCAGTTTGGAAGATGCCTGTAAACATTTCTAGTACTCAACCTGCCAAATTCCACCTGTAGTCACTGGCTGGTCTCATCTCACCAGCATTCCCTTTGTTTGTTACATATCACAGCCCAGAATGTGAATTTCAATAAAAACCTGGGCTGTTTGGGTTCCATGTGTCAGGGCCACAGCACTCCTCCCCAAAAAAAACAGAGTAACAGGGATACAAATAAAATAAAGAAAGAACATAAGGTAACAGATCAAGACAGAGGTGATCTTTAAAATTACTTATGCTGTACCCAAATAACCTTATTTATTTATATTATGATGATTTTAATAACAGTCCCCTCAAAAAAAAAGTCTGGTAAGACAGTTCTAATCGTATTATAAGCTCCTGTTAACAAAAATAATCTCTGTGCCATCACAATGGCATTCTTATGGAAAACCAAGAACTTGGCCAGGAAACACTCTCCAGATGGATTTAGCTACATGCAATTTACAGGTAGGGAAATAGAGCCACTGAAAGCCAAAAGCTCCACCCTAAAAGGCTTTGCCTCAAAGTTTGTGTCAGAGATTCAGCTGAGCACCTTGACTACTGCTTCAAATGCTGATAATTGCTCTGCTTCCACCTTCTACTCCCCTTTCTGCATTGCTAGTGTTTATTCAACTGCACACCCTCTGAACAGGGATGATGAACACCCTAGGGATGAGACATGCATTCAGTGTTTAGCAAAACACAGCCAGAGCCTCTAAACTTCATCACTACACACACATTATCAGAGTGGCAATACTCCTAAGGCTGGCTATAGGATGGATGGGAAAGAATGACTGCAAGAGGGAAATTTTACTGAAATAATAAATATTATATATATATAATTCTTATATTATATATATAATTAATATATTTAACTAATATATTGTATATATTAATCCAATAATTATTAGATTAATATATAAGCATTATTATATATTAATCGAATCTATTATATATATATATATATATATATATATATATATAGATATATATATATATATATATATATATAAAATTAATACTTTTTTTCACAAAACTTACAACCTCACCACTCTGCAGAACCTTTGTTATGAATGTGCTTTTTTCCTCCAGGTCAAACAAGAGTATCTACTAGAGATTAAGATATAAGCACTAAAAAAGAACAAGAAAGGAACCATAACTAGAAAAATCCCTTTTCAGACAATACCAAAAGAGCAAAGCAAGTACTAGAATGATTGAAATATTTTATTACAGAAGAGAAGTGCTTCCTGCTGTGATCTGGCAGACACTGTGACACAGACAAACCTGAATGCTGATGAAAGAAATGGACTTCTACAGTTTGAATCTTGCCTTTGCTCCTGGACTGCTTGAAGCACCTTGCCCAAGCAGCATTCTCTTTAACCCATTTCCCATATTCAGAAAGGCTATCCACAGCTGATGGAAGGAATACTGATCTCATGTTTTCATGGACAACAGCTCCTTGGACAGTCTGAATCTCAGGGCGAGACACAACCTGCTTTACAAAATGCTGGAATTAAACACACCCCATAACACCCCTTACTCTGGCTTCATTTCAAGAGATCCTCCATGTCCTACCCAGCTGGCAGAGGATGAAGCCAAGCCAATGTTTAGGCAAGTAGAAGCAGCTATGGAAGGAAAATCTGGTTTGGAAAAAAGCTGTGTCAAACAGGTCCAGAGGAGTGCCACAAAGATGATCAGGGGGCTGGAGAATTTTCTCCATGAGGACAGGGAGGGAGAGTTAGGGCTCTTTAGAAGAGCCTGTAGCAGAGCCTGACAGCACTTTTGGGGGCCCACAGAATAGATAGGGAGTCACTCTTTATCAGGGAGTGTGGTGATAGGATGAGGGGTTCGAGTTTTAAACTCCAAGAGGGTAGATATAAATGAGATAGTAAAAAGAAATTCTTCACTGCACGGGCAGTGAGGTGCTGGATCAGGCTGCCCAGAGCAGCTGTGCATGCCCCATCCCTGGCAGTGTTCAAGGCTGGAGCTCTGAGTAACCTGGTCCATCCAAGCTGTCCCTACCCAAGGCAGGGTATTGGAGCTAGATGCTTTTTAATGTCCTTTGCAAACCAAATCCTTCTGTGATTCAGTGCTGATTTTCTTTCCATAATATGAGGTAGA
This sequence comes from Serinus canaria, assembly GCF_022539315.1. Lineage (NCBI taxonomy): Eukaryota > Metazoa > Chordata > Aves > Passeriformes > Fringillidae > Serinus > Serinus canaria. The sequence continues at coordinate 29,632,019 of NC_066321.1, forward strand.
GCCTAATTTTAGGTACTGTCTTTCTCAACAGGATCTTTTTGAGTGGCAACACAGTTCTTTTAATTTGGGTAATTACATCAGGATAACTCTTTATAGCCAATTCCTGGCTATATAATTACTTGTTACCTTGCACAGCACTAGGTTTTGGTAAAGAAAGCCACATGGAATTGATCTTGGTGAACTCGGCAACACAACCACACTGCTTGAAAACAATGCAGTCACAAAATGCTGCCACCTCTGAGTTACCACACGAGTCCCACATCAGCACACAGCCTCCTGCAATTTGAGAGCCTCATTAAACTTACCAACACACATATCTTTTCAGACTGATGAGACAGGAAAAGTTTTGAGACCACAGCAGGCTTTGCTGTCCCCTAGCTATAAAATGCTGAATTTGGGAATTCCCTTCAGAGTTGTTTCCCCTCTTAATGCTAATGGGCACGGCACAAAGACCACAAATTCTGCATTTATTCAGAAAAATTATTCTCCTCTTGAGAAAGAAACGTGCAGTCCTCATAGCAATGTAAAGATACTTGTTCTCAGCAGAACTGCAAAACAACAAATCTTCAAATAAGCAAAAAAAAGCCTGATTTTTCAAAAAACCCACTTTAATTACTGAGTGGTTTGTTCAGTTTCCTTTTGAAGATGCCTAACATACGGTATGATTTACACAACACTGGCAGTGAGCTGGAGACAGAAGATTCAAATCTAGCTGCAGAAGCATGCAAAACTTAACAGTACTCACCAAGACTGGCCTTCTCATCAGCTGAGGATGGCCATTTAAGTTTGCATGAATAATTAATTCCTGTTGCTAAATATTCTTTAAATGCTAAGAAATGTAATTTTAAGAATTGTTATATGTAGAGTTTGTCCTTGTGGCTGGTGACACCGGAGCCACCAAGGGGCAGAGATCACTGGCTTCCTCAGGCAGGGCAGTACCCTCCTCACAGGAATGCACTTACACTCTTGGCTTCAACCTCAATTTAAAGAAAAACCACCTGTACCAAAGGAAACAGCACTTTATAAGGGGTAGCCTTCAAAGTGTGCAGCACACAGCCCCCAGCTGTGCCTCCCCATCCCTCGAAGATTCGAGGGGGGCCCTTTGGGGCACCCCAGGGCACAGCCCCCACAGCTGTGCCAGCCATGAGCCACTGGGCAGACACTCACCCAGCAATGGCTAGCAGGCTGGGCAAAACCCCTCAGCTGCCTGTTTTATTTCTAGGGCATCAAGGGAAGAAGCTGCAAACGGGGCTACATGCTACAGAACACTTCAGCCTTCAATAACATCTCTCCTTTTTGCCTCTCTCAGTGCCCTGCACCTCCCAGCACTGAGTGTTCAAATACAGAGTTAGGTTATTTCCTTCTCAGTAAAAAGCACCAGCAGAGGGTTTGTAAAACAAAGTTTGAAAAAAAAAAATACCACAAGAGTTTAACTGAGAACCTCTTGCTCAGTTCTCAGGAGTTCAGAGAAGCCAGTGGTTTCTTTTTTGACAAAAGATAGTTCTGGTGGTGTAAGTTATCTGCACTCCTGTAGTGTTGGTGCAGCACTTCTCAGGTCACAAGTAGGTCATAAACCTTCACTCAGCAGTTTTCTAAACAACTCTACTCAGAGTAAGATGTTTTTAGAAGATATCTGTAACCTTCCTTGGTATGGAAAAAAACTAAACAAAATCAGCACTGGAAAAATGATAATAATTCAAAAGCTTCTCCTCATTATTTTGATTGCAAATGATAACTACTGTGGCAGCACTCCACAATGCATTTGTGATTCATTTTTCCCCCCAGAGAGGTTAAGCAATTCTCAGATTTTTTTCCAAGAAGTTTAGAAGGCCATAAAAAACCCTTGGTCTAGGTGACCTCACTATCAAGGCTGGCTGTCTGAAATGTCACTTGCAGATTCTCACCAGGCTGATGCTGGGGACCCTGAACTAGAGGAGAGGAGGAAAATTGAGATCACAGATTTGCACTCATGTTGATTTTAGAACCAATTACATAAATGATACAGAAAGGAATTGTTTATTCTGTGTTCAAAGCATCAAGAGTTTTTATTAAAACATTAAGTATTAGAAATTATGAAAGATTCATAGGACATCAGGAAATGAGGGATTTGTGGTTTACATTTTAACATAGTACCACCATTCACATTTTGGCTGTATTTACATTACTAGACACAGTGTGAAAGAGGAAAAGCCCTGGTTCAGTTCCTGCTCCCCAGTGGGACTCTAAGAGCAGACTGCTTGCTGGGATGCTCCCCTGCACACAAAGGCTTGAAAAGGACAGATGCAGAAATACTCCAGCAGTTCCTTCCTGTCACCCATCCACCCAACACAGAGCAGCAGCAAGGCAGGAGCTGCTTGTCTACCACAAGGCAGCACAACAACACAAACCTCATTTTTAATTCAAGACAAGATCCCAAATGCACTTAAAAGGGAATCTGGGCAGTGTTTAGGAGCCGAGCTGAGGAGCACATCCCCAGAAATTCTGTGCAGTCTTCACACACCCAGAATTTCTGGGTGTCCAAGTGATGCTGCTCAAGTTGTGCTGCCCACACCCAGCTTTGTTCAAAGCCTGCTGCCCCACTTCAGCCCCAGCCCTGTTCTGATTTGGGACCCTCAGCATGCTCTAACCCAGGGCACATCCCAAACACACGACACGCTCCAGTCTCAGGGAGGATTTTCTGCTGCAAACATCCCCCTTCTCTTCAAATTCATGCACTGCATTGCAAATAGCTCATTAAGCCAGTATTTAAAGCACTCAGCAGGACTCAATTTCCCAACCAAACTGAGGGAACCCAGGCATATTCTGTCTTTTCCTCTCCCAGCAGACTCCTGCAATCCTGAAACTGCAGAGGGAGGATGCACTTTCTCCCCCAGCCAAAGCTATGCCACTTTACCCAGACCAGGAATGAAAGCATCATTATGCCCAAAGACAAAGGCCCTCAGCTTTTACTAGGAAGATAACTGGGCTTTGATTCCTTCTGCTTGTGTCAGATGTCAGAACTTCTTCCTGTTAAGCACAAATTCCTTGGATTCTGATGCTGGACTGAGTGGCCAGGCAGCAGTGAAGAAGCAAATGGTCTCCTTGAATGTCAAATTTTCTGTTTCTCCAGGAGAACTAGAAGAACACCCATTCCACTCCACAGGAGCCTCATGAGCAGAGCAGTTTCAGAGGCAGTGCAAGACAAGAACTTGATAACCACAAACTGACAAAAGAATTGAGCTTTTGTTCTACTCATGTCCTTTCACAGCCACAAGCTGCTTTTTTATGTACTGGCATTCCACCTCGTGTTAGCCAGCCCTAGAAATCACTTTTCTTTCTCCTTGGGAAGGCAAAGGAATAGTATGAGTATTGCTTGCATCAACAGAACAACTTGCAACATTAAATTTCTGCATACAGTCTCGGTTATTTTTGTCATCCCAAACCAACAGGAATTGAATCATTTTTGTTTCTGGTATGAACTGATTGGACTACAAAAATTGTTTCACCTGAAAATTTTGAAACATCCTATAAAAAGCCATTAGGAAATCCAGACATTCTCAAAAATAAATAAAGGATGGCTACACTCATCCATAATGCTCCTCCTTCCCTGCTGCCACGGGAATTGCACTGAACAGGGAATGGGCATTTGCAGCTCCATTTCCCACCACAAGGGTCCTTATCTATGGCATGCTGAGAGGCTGAGATCCAGGAAAAAAAGCAGGTTTGCAGAAATAAAACAACAAAATCTCATCTGACCTGGGTTTTTTATAGGAGGCTGGATGAGAAGAATCCAATCAAACAGCACTTCTTGTGCAGCCCCAAAGGAAGACAATTAGTCCATAACAGGTGTGGCATTGCCATCATGCTTGTGATATTCAACAATACAATTATGATCAACTGTACAACTGCTTCAGATTTGTTGGTGTCTTATCGCCTAGCCAAGCAAAAAGCTGACGTGATTTCTGAAGATGTGTGCTTTATCATACAAAGAACACCAAAATAAGCAGCTTCAGAGAAAAACATAAATCAAGAACTCCTCTTGGTACCATCAGAGTTAAAACCTGCAACTTTGATATATAACATTTTAAGTATTTTCGAGCAGAGATGATCAGGTTTCAGTTTAATTGCTCCCTTTGTGAAAATACTTTGTTAAATTAATTAACCAAGTTGTCTTCTCAGTTCACCATACACTACTAATTCTAAAATTATTGATCTTTGCATTTGGAAGTCATCGTTTGGCATCAAACTGGTTTTTGCAATTAGCATACACTAGCAGGCTTGATGAAACTCAAGGACTCCTCTAAGAGACTACAAAATTAAAATATTCCTAAGTAGGCTCAGAAATTCCCATTATGCATGGTCATCTTGACCTCAGGCAAGGAAGGCAGTAAGAACTCCAGCAACTAGTGACAGCACAAATCCCAAGTGAGCTAGCTATGAAAAAATTCTCTTCTCTCTTGTCCAGCCAACACTGACCTATTTGCTAACCAGGTTAGCAGCACAAGGGTCTTCATTTTACCCTCCAAGCTCTACCTCACATGTACATCTATAAAACCTCACAGCATTCACCAACTAACACTGATTTTGTATTCCTTTCTCACACCCTAATTTGGAAACCACTAATCTTAAAAGCCTTCAAGATCTGCACAAATCAAACCAACTGTCAGGGAAGCTGTTGTATAAAGAAAAGCTTCCTGAGCTCCCACAGATGATACTGAGTGAAAAAGCCTGTTAAGGTAACACTACCAGCATTCCTAACAACTTGTATAATCACAGCCAAAAAAGGAAACCTGGCTCTAGAGTAATTCAGGAACAGTAAAACTCAAATTTGCATTATATCATTCAGGAAGTGGACAGATTAAATCAATCACATATTTCAAGAGAGAAAAACTGCTGAGAAAATGATGACTGGAGCAGACATACAAGGCAAAGTTTTCATACAGTGGTGTTCTGCATATGCAATATTTCATTTATTCTACAAGGTAATTAATACAAGCCACAGAGGTTCTCTCCTTCTCCTGACTCTTCTAAATTGCTTTCTTTACCCTCACTTGTCTCCATGCTTCCTTCATTTCTCTGCACCTGTCCTTTCCATAAACAATGACAGATTGCGCTCTGGTGGAATTGAGGCCTTTCATGTAATTTCTTCCTCCCTTAATTTTGTCAGTGTAGAAGTTTGTATGGTGACTGTAAGACCCCAAGTGGTATTGGCCTTAACTTCTACAGGTGCAGAGGCTTCCTTCTCTTTAAGAAAAAAAAAAAAATCTCCAGAACTATACAAATCTTTTGAGAATAAACACCAAGTTCTCCCAGGATACACACTGTAGCACCAAGTGCAAAATTGCAAATATGACATCAAGAGATAAAGTGACAAAAAAGGCATGCAACAAAACAACACACCTGTTGTTCAAGGATAACAGACAATGAAATATGAAAATTCCTCCTGTCCCAGCTCAACAGAAACTCTCACCTGCTGTGAGCTGGTGTAGAAGATTCTCTGCCAAGGAGTAGAGATGGGCATGGAGCCTCCATTAGTGCCTGGGCAGCAAAAAGGACAGAAGACATCCACCTTCAGGGCACTCATTCTGACCTGCTTGTGCACTGCCGAGTGGTCACCCTACCTGCACCTACCAAAAAAAGAAAGGACAGAGACAGCAGTACCAAAAGGCCAAATTGCCCTGAAAGCAGAAACCTGAACTCAAGTCAACAGGAAAAAACTTTGCTTTCTATAATTCCTTATTTCTCATTCTCCATATAGCAAATCAACATTTTTCTAGTTGATGTCATATTGAATTTGGGCAACATATGTACCTTTATATAGATTAAACATCTACACATATAGTTCACTCATCACAGGAAGGGGGAAAGTAGGAAGTATTTCAGCAGTTAAGAACAACCAAGCAGCCAGAACCTCTTTTTCTAGGCATAATGACCATTATTTTAGCTACATACAAACACAGGAATAAAAATTCTTTCCAGCATTCACAAATAGATTATTATAACACTTAACTTTAGGTCAATGCTGCTGTTCCTTATTGGAATAACAGTGAGGCACAACCAAAGAAAGCTTCAAGCATCTGCCCAGCCAGAGTAACACAACACCACTCCACAAGGCTTCAAGTGTCCACAGCTCTTTCTTGTTCTTTAGCCCAACCTTTTATCCCCCTCCTGTTGATGCATGGCTCCTGTGTGCCCTCTGTTCCCTGTGGTGGTTGGTCAGTGCCCCTGGGCACTCCATGGTTTGTTACCTTCAATATTAGTCACCTGTCCTGCACAGCTGTAGCACATTAGGGATGAGGCTGGGCCACAGCCCCACTCCCAATCCCCACAAACTCTGTGCCTACAACACTGTCTGTCTTTTTTCTCCAAACAGAGGGCAGTAAGGGATGTGACCTGCACACAAAACTCCTGATTTATGCTGTGCTGATTTGAAGGACTACACTGTCAGCAGGACAACTTCTCACAATTACAGTGTTTACTCTCCTCACTGAGACCAGAAGTCCATGTTCTGAATGCATGAAGAAAGCTATGGACAGCTCAAATACAAGACATAACACATGTACAGCATGTACAAGCTGAGTGTCTCCTTTATGTAAAAGACAGATGACACATACTCTAATTAAAGGTTAGTCAAGGAGTATAATGACTAGAGGCCAAACATGAGAGATGGTAATCTTGATTACAGGTTGGTCAGAGAGATCAAAGTAATAAATTGGCTCAGTGTTCCTAGGAAAACCTTTGTGAACTTTTGATGAGAAGATTACTGGGTCCTGAATTCCTTCTCCATTGCTTGAGACCTTTTCTTCCCTTAAACAGCCCACACAATGTGGACACTTGCTTTTTACTCTCTGCTCTGACGAGTGCTGAAGCACGGATGAAGTGGAATGAAATGTTACACAGTGAAGATTAACTTTGACCCATCAAACCAATGGGGATTTTAACCTTTCCTGGCCTGCCCTATCTGAACTCCTCACTGAGTGTGAGCCACAACTCCTTGCCCCTAGACTTCTTCTTTCAGCCCAGGCACTGCTCCTTCACAGGCTCCTCCTGTGCTGGACCAGCAGTGTCCACCACACACCTCGAGCCATCTCTTTCAGGATCCTATCCACACAGATCTCACTCCAGAGATTACCTGAACTGACCTTGGCCATCTCTTTCCTACCTCAGTCCTGCTCCACAGCAGTTTTCCTCACCCCTCCAAACACCACCACATCCTTCACAGTGTGCTGACACGCCCCTGACCCTTGTGCAAGAGCACAGAGCTGAGCTATGCTTCAGGCTCAAAAGGGAACCCTTAGCCCTCCCCACCCTGACCCTGCTGCTGCACATCTTCCTCTCCCACCCGTGGTTCCCAAACAGCCCCCAGCAGGCTGCCCCTGCACGCCTCAGCCACTCCTAACAATCCAGCTCTAATGCCCTTGGACAATCCTCTTTATTCCTCTCCCCCAAACAAAGTGCCCTTCCCTTCCTCTCTCTCCAATGAGCTTCTGCAAAGCCCCAGAGGTCCCCAACTCACTGTAGCATCACAAGTGGCTCCATCAATTTTCCTGCTCCCCTTGCTGGGAGGATCATGCCCCTGTTCTCCTGCCTCCACAGCTGTGGCTCACATCCAGCATCCTGCACCCCCAACAGCTGGCTCCACAGCTGGCCTCCATCCCAGCCACTGCCCTGCCTTCCCTGCCCTACCTGCCAGGAAGTGGGGGGGAGAAGGAGGGAAGAAGGGAACTGGAACTATCTTCTCAGAAATTGATCTCCAAAACTCAGATGAAGAATGACCTCTGCTTAATCTGGATTTTGAGATCACCGAGCTGAACTTCTGGGGTATGGCCGCCTGAACAGATACTTCCATCAGATAATAGGAAACATTGTGTTTTCTTAATATGAACCACTCCACCATACAGAATATTTTCTAGGGTAAGCAGAGAAACAGCAAGCAAAAAGAGGATTGAAAACCTGTTACTATCTTGTTTTGTTGCAATGGTATGAACTACCTGTCTTCTCATCATTACAGACAGCAGTTGCTTAAGGATGCTCAGAAAATGAGTGCGTAATGTAAAAAGAAAGATAAATAGTTACCAATATTTATTTAAAAGTAATACAGTGCAATAGTTCCCCCTACTGACAGCACAGAATCACATTACTAATCAAGGTTGTTTCCTGGGTGGTCCTCAAATTACTAATTCACTGTCCTGACGTGGTCCACATCAGCTAACCAGCCTCCTATGCTTGCTGAACCCTAAATGACAGAAGGCAGGTCTGAGCAGAGACCGAGTCTTAAGCTGCACCAGGGTATGTTCAGGTTGAACATCAGGAAGACTTTTTTCATGGAAAGGGTGGCTAAGCATTGGAATAGACTGCCCAGGGAAGCGGTGGAGCCACCATACCCGGAGGTGTTGAATAAACACATTGACTGTTACGTTGATATGGTGATGCTTAGCCAAATGTTAGACTCGATGTTCTTGGAGGTGTGGTCCAACCTCTATGATTCTAAGTCACAAGAGTTTGGGGAGTTCATTCCGCCGCCCAACTCGTCCAAGAACTGCCCTTTGCCTTTTCACTGCCCTTCCCTGAGCAGAGCTCGGGCCGTGGGGACACCGGTACCTCCACGGCTTTGGGGGAGCAGCGGAATGCTGAGTCCCCAGGGATGCCATCGGTCCCCCAGCGCGGCGGGACCCAGCCCTCTGCCCCGACAGCACGAACGCGAAAGATTTCGGTATTTTTCAGCTTCCTGAAGGCAAGCAGCTTCCTCCAGGCCCTGAGCTGTGCCCAGGTCCCTGTCGCGACTGGGGCTGCTGCCAGAGGCAGCCGGCAGGGCCGTGCCGGGCCCCGCGGGGCTGACGCACAGGAAGGCGCCGCTGCCGCGGGCCGGGGGCGGGCACGGCCGCTTAAAGCCCGCAGGGAGCGACAGGGGGACGGCGGCAGCGGCGGCGGAGCTCGGCCCGACCCGACCCCACCCGGCACAGGCAAGAGCGGCGGGGCGCGGGGGGCAGCGCTCCGAGCGGGACGGGACGGGACGGGACGGGACGGGATGGGACGGGACAGGACGGGATGGGACGGGACGGGACGCGCACCGACCCCCGGCACGGGCGGGGCCGATGGGAGCAGGCTCAGGGCAAAGGCGGCAGTCGGGACAGCGCCTGGACGGCCGAAAAGCAGGGCTGGTCTGCGGTGCCCGGAGTGCTGCCGGACACGGCTCCATCCCCGCAGCAGCCGCTCCCTGCCGGCCGCCTTACAGGTTAGGACAGGACAGCTTGCACTAGAGACCAGGATGCTCAGAGCCCCATCCAATCTGGGGCTCCAGCCTGTTCCCACTCTCACAGCAAAGAAATTTTTAAAATGTCGAATAGCAACCTACTCCCTTTCATTTTGAGACTATTCGCCCCGTCCTCTGTTGTAGACTGTGTTGCCCCATCTTTCCTGAAAACTTTCCTTCAGTTCCCTTCAGGGGGCATTCACGCTGAGCTACAACTGCCCGACCTTCTCAGCTGTCCCTGAAAAACCTCTTGTGCAAAGGGAACACGGGTTGTACGAGCACCAAAATCTCAGGGACAAAGGCTACCCGTGTGCTTTGCAACAGTTTATGCATGTGAGCATCCCTGCAACTTCCATGGCAGGCCTAAGGGGGCTGCAGGCTGGACAAAATCTTACCTTTTTTCCTTTTCTTTTCTTTTTAAACTTTGGATAAGAAGAATCTATTTTCTCACTAATCTTGTTAGGATATCATAATCACCAGAATTCACTAGCATTTACAATAAAAACTCCCACTGAAAGTGAACAGACTTTAAAATGTGAGCTGTTGTTTTTTGGGTTTTTTTTTCCTGACTGTGAGTTCAGAAAAAAAAAAGTTAAAAGTCAGATTCAGTGATCCTGGAGGTCCCTTCCAAACCTTAACAATTCTCTGATTTTATTCTATAAATTATTAATGCATTATTATATGAATTCCTTGTATGTATCACCAGGAAATAAGGCTTGTGATTCTTTGTAACTGTCAATACAGTAAACCAGACAGCTAAATACTCCTGTGCCTAACTCCTCCTCAGCAATTTTAAAAAGCAAAGTAAATATTCAGGCAATATTTTTTTTTCCTGTCAAAATGGAAATAATAAAGAGGAGGGAAAAGTCACTGGCACTTTTCCACATTTCCACATACAGTGTTCTTCATACCACACACAGAATCATCCTATCAGCCTTCCCTGAGAAACTAAAACCTGTCACTTTTACTTTTGCCTGAGTAAGTGCTCAGGACTCCATTAAACCTTCAGATGCTACTTTTATTTTTTTTTCCTTCTGATTTATAAATGCAAAATGAAAGACTGCAGCATTAAGATATGATATCCTTATTTGAAACTGTTGACATTCTGAAACTACAATTCAGAACTGGAAATAGAAAAGCCGCATATGAAAAGGTCAGCTTTCTACAAAAAGGTCCATTTTGATGAAATCTTGTCTTTTTCTCCAGGAAAAGTTTTTGTCACAAGTGTTCCAACAGATCCATAGTTTGTTGGCCCACTTCAGTCCTTAGCCCTGAATGTATTTTGTGTCTTTTGTTGAGATGAAATAGAAGAACACCTCTGGTATGGGATCAGAGTGTTGGCAGAGCCCGCTGATCCCAGCCCTAGGACTGAGATTCCAGGACACATCAAATATAATTCTGTGGCAATTTAAAGTAGAGATTTACTAGATTTAGGTTGTAAAGCAGTACTCTCCTAACAGAAAATGTGGGGCTTTGGGAATAGCACAGTAACACACAACCATGATGCCTTTAGGAAAAATTTGAGTGGTATGAATTCACCAAGAGAGCAAAATCATTGCTTTCCACTACCCTTCAATAAGAATAGTTCTACCTGGGTTTGAAGAGTACAACCCTAAACTTCTTCTTTTGATGAGAGATGGTGTGTTAATTTTGCCACTTTATAAGCATCCTAAAGTATCTCAAAAAATTTCCCTAAAGGAAGGAACTTGACAGACGTGCCCATTCAAGGGCAAGAACCAAAACTTCTTTAATGGCCTTGCTCACTTTTCTCCCTCTTCCCTTCAACTGACTAAATTTACTCAAGTACCATCTGCTTTGATAGACAGAATAAAATGTCAAAGTATATAAGAGCTACAATGAAAATAACCTATTTATGCAGTTTGGATTAGTAACTAATGCCCATTTTTCAGTTGCAAACATGTTTAATTCCTTTCTTTTGTAGTATGTCCCAATGGAGTCAAGTTCAACAACTGGAAATAAAGTTTTTGGAGCAGGTGGACCAGTTCTATGATGATAACTTCCCCATGGAAATCCGGCACCTGCTAGCACAATGGATAGAAAGCCAGGACTGGTAGGATTTCATCCATTCTGTCTCCTATTATTTCAATCACCAACAATTCTTTTGATTGCTGGAAGGCTTTAGAGTGCTCATTTACAAACTGTGCAGGTATCTACACGCCAGTAACACTATTTTACTAGTTAATGGATTTAGCCATTTAGACTTAGGGAATATTGGGAGGTGAAGATTCACATTGGAACTTACTCCTAAACAAAATCCCATAAAAATTGATTTAAAAAAAAATACAAGTTAATTTTTAATGGAAATGTTATACACTTACCTCTTGCAGCATAAAATTATTCACTTGTCAGAACTGCACTTAAAGCTGGAGAATTGTGGGTAACAAGCCAGCTGCTTACAGGAACTGTTCTCTAGGAGGTCCATTTATGCACAAATTTGGATTCAATTCACTTGAGAGTTACCTTAAGAAGATTCCAAACTAAATGTAAAGGAAAAAAAAACCAAAATCATTAGTCATACCAGAAAGAGACATCTCAATTTTTCAAGCTAAATCCACAGGGCTATTGGAGGACTATTGTGCAGGGGGGAAAAAAATCTGCTAAGGAATAGAATCTGTGTTTTACGGGGCTGTGGCAACACGGGTAACATTAAAATCTCCTTTTTGCCAGATGTGGAGTTAGCAGGTGTATCTCAAACAGGCACCTCCTATTTGTGAGGAAAGGAGAGAGGCTATCCCAAGGACAAGGATGCCATGCTGTCCAAACCTTTTCCTCCTCAGTTTTCTCACTAATGCCATTGCCCTGCACATACCACGACCAGCAGAACCAGTAAAGCCTGGCTTTGTCTGTGTCTTGTGTCCCCTACATACCCTTGACCAGAAGCCTCAGAGTCCTCCTGTATCCCCAAATAGTTTGGCTGGGGGAAGGCTCAGCTGGTGCCTGGTGTGAAGAGATGTCTCTTCTGCCTGACCATCTGGCTGTTGCCTCCTGGAGCAAGTTATTGCTGCTGTTCCACCCAGTGGAGGCGCTAATTTGGATTCCTTTCTTCTACCAACCTGCCAGATTGCCATGAAATTTGTAAGAATATTCTCTCTTTTGGACTTCAAGCCTGTTGCCAACTTTGTCTGAAACTGGGCAGCAAATTCAGAAATTATATCTGTGTGACTGAGTGAGAGGGACAGTTTGCATAAGCCCCATTTCCTCTGACAAGTGAGCTGGAAGTATTTAAATATTCACTGGACCAGAGACTAGAAAACCCTGGTTGTCTCCTCTGGCTGACACTACTGTCTATGCAAATACCTCACTCTCTTTTTATGCATATCTGTAGGAATATTAAAAAAAAACCAAAACCACAGAATCATAAAAATCATTATTCACAAGCTCTAACTATATGCAAGTCACCATATACTTCAAGTCTTTTTTTGCTGCCTAGATTTCTGAATAGATTATAATTTTCTGTACTGCTAGACTGACACATCATCCAGCATTTTAAATGTGCATTGTTGTTGTTGTTCATTGACTCTGCAGGGAGGCTGCAGCCAACAATGAAGCAATGGCAATGATCCTTTTGCAGAATTTGATAATACAGGTGGATGAACAGCTGGAGCGGGTTTCGCAGGAGAAGAATCTGCTCCTGATCCACAACCTGAAAAGAGTCAGGAAGCTGCTGCAGGTGGGTCATTACTTGCAATGCCAAGCTGCACTGCTCCCTCTCACTGCTCTCTGGAGGCAGTGCTGCTCTCTGTGGAGTGCAGTTTGTTCCAGTGCCCAGCTCAGAGCTGCCCTGACGCTGTAGACTGCAAGCAGCTCTGGGAAAACTGAGCCTTCAACGAGGTAATTCAAAATAACAATTCCACTGCCTTTCTGTGGAACAGCAATTCCTGTTCCAATGCATGCAGCTTGGATACAAATGCTGTGACTTCTTGGCTCTGTGCATATCTGTGTTTCACTGAGCTCTTACAAATAACACTGTACAGTGCTTATGGATGCTCATGTTTATTACAAATGTAATTACCACCTCTCAGACACCTACAGATATTTAACTATGGAATAAAATACATGCTTGGGGTTTAAGGCAGCACCACGAGAAAGGAACCTCTGTAAATCATTAGCATGCTTGCTGTTTTATGCTTTTCTGGGATTATTTGTTATGAATTACTTAAAGGATTTACCGTCAGGCTTCTGCAAAATGATATTTATTTTGATTGTTTCTCTAATAATTGTTTATCTATGGCAAGGATTCTCAGAGTTCCACTTCATTAGTCACCTACTTCCTGACATCTATCTGTCTTCTGCACCCAGCAGATATGCCATGGAGTTTAATGAAAGTTTGGGGGTTTTTCTCTTCTTTGATGGTGTTTTCCATAAGTACTTAAATGATAATTACATTGCTTGCCAAGCATTCTCCTTATCTGAGACATATGTACATACACTCACACTGGCCTGGAAAATCTTAGCATGACTTCATCAATGCCTTTGTTCTCTTCATGGCTGTGCCTTTCTACTCTTTATCCCTAATAGGTGGCCTCTTAAAAAGATGACACTATTTCCATTGCTGACACTTTTCCATCCTACACTATGCAAGCAGCCTCCTGTAATTGAAAAATAAAGTCAATTTCTGGTTTTTGGAGCAGCACTTTTCATAATTTCAGTACTCTTCAAACACCAAATTTACTCAGCTGCAGAAATCCTGTTGTTTCTGTGATGATCTTGGCACATTTTACCACAAAGCTGTATCACCTTAGTGAAGGATTCTTCCAGATGTGTGGAAAGAGCATTTCAGGCCAAGCAGTTACACTACTGTATTCCTGCCTTAAAAGACAATGCATTTATGATTGTACCATCACAATGTGTACAGGCAGAAGGACTACAACATAGTTACATACAAGCTCTACAAAATTAAAGCCTCTCATTGTTGTTCCTTCTACTCTTTGCCCCTTTTTTATTCCAATTTTTTTATCAAAACATGAAGCATCAGCTCTGTGTGCTCTGCCAAACTGGGCACACCAAGATAAGCAATCAGGCCTTGGGTGAACTCATTTGAGTTCATGTAATAATCAGTGTGAAAATGGCCTGATAAAATAAAAACCCTTTCCTTCAAGTCCTGTCATGTTTGGAAATTATATCCTGATGTGCTTCAGGAAGAGCACAAAGCAAAGGAGGGTCATTCCAGAAAGGCAAGAGGAGGGGAGTTTCAAGTGATTTGTGATTAAATGGTTTCTCAGGTGCTGGGGTCTGAGTCACAATTCCAGAACAAGCCAAAATCCTCAGGCATCCCCATTACAGCTGGACAGTGTTATGAACTCCTTGAGAGCACATGTGTGATACTGGAATTATACTGCTTAAAAAACAGGATCTAAATCTTGAGCATCGCAGTAGAACATTTCTAGGTGAGAAAAAAAAAACCAAAACAGCAGCTCTCCCCATCACTATTAATGTTGACCTTTCTTCATTGCATCAAGACATCACATAACCTGAATTTAGACAAAAAGACAATTTCACTTTCAAAATACACATGGAAACCACCAAAAACTGGATGGCACTTCCACTGTTGGAGCTTTTCCTGATCTTGAACACTATCACCCACAGTCTGTATTCTGATCTCCAAAATAATTAGAAAAGGCTGGAGTAGGACCAGGTTCTTGCAATGCTTGATAACAACCTTCTATTGGATAAGAGAAATAATTTATACTGTCTTAAGAAATCTGTGACACCAGAAATTTTGACTTTTGTGTAAAACACTATGTTACAACTTATAAAGTATAGGACATAGAGGATAAATGCATTTTCAGCCAGAGTATGGGCTGCATGTTCTGTAGAGCTGCAGAGTAGTCTCCTGCTGCAGCTGTTAAAGTTATTTCTTACTGATTGGGTAAGTACATCAGTAAAGAAATGCTATAGCAGCTGAAATCAGCTGACAGCTATCCTTGTTATCAACTGTCAAGTGTTATTAATGGACTGAACATGACACAGCATGGACAGTATGTTCTGTAATGTTCTTAACTTTGAATATACAAATTATCTCATTATGGGTCTAATCTTCTGTTAATGCATGACTGGTTGCATTTTATTGCTGAATATGTGAGAAGATTAGAAACGGGCATTTGGCCTCCCAGGCACAGCTGGAAGCCCTTGCAGGTACCTAACTCTTGCAATTTGAGCTAGCTTGTGACAGATTTGTCAGACAGCAGCAGGAAAATGTGACTGATAGACAGAGCAGGATGCCATGGTCCTTTTTGTCCCAACACACCACCTAGGGAACAGGAGGCTGGAATGATAGGCTGTGAAACTAATGAGGTTTTTCACTGACTGATGAAAGAAAGACTGAGTTCCTAAATAGGGGAGGAAGTTGCTTTTGTAAACATCTTTTCCTATCTGGTGACTCTGTGAAGAGTGTTGGTTTGACTTTCTCTGAAGGTTAGTTACCATGAGCCCACCTTTATCTCTGCTTTGCTCTCTAGTGCAAGCACTTCTTTGAAATCTCACAGCTCCCTCCTCTTCCTTCCCCTCTGAACCACACACAGCTGCACAGACCCTTGTGCATCGTGCACACACACAAAGCTGTCCAACCACAATACGAGATCTGAGTGCAATGTTTGCTCGTTACTTTGAGCCAAATTGTGTTACCCTATTGAGTAATACTTGACAAAACAGATAATGCTGGAAACCAGCACTTGTCACCATGTGCACAGCAGAGTGTGTTGAGCTATGACAACAGCAATAATAAAGAAAAATTCAATTAGAGAACACACAACAGCTATTCAAAAGCAAACTGCAGTTCTTGACAAAACACAAATGGAGAGACTCACATTTAATCAGAAATACAACTGGATGGTTAGTGAAAGGCAGCCTTGGAAGAGGAAGCAATGCACACCTCTTAAGTGGCCTGTGCAGCTGTTTTCTAGACAGACAAGGACTCCTTAGGATCAAGATTCCTGCTGCTGTTACTGAGTCTGCAGAGTGTTATTTCTAAGAGTCTCCAGCACCACAGCCAAGCACACCTCACCTAAAAGTCTTCCCTGAGATTTTTGTTATCAAATTGAGAAAATCTTCTATTCTGACTGTTTCCTGAAACATCACTACATAAATATATTAGTTCTTCTGTGAAAATAAGAATGGAAATAGTGAAAGAAGAGAGAATTTGTCTGCCTCAGTTGCAATACAAAGTTTTGGGCAACCTTGGGGGTTGTGAAGGGCAAAGAGAAGTCCAAGCAGGAAGATGGGTCTGCCTGGCAGCCCTACTTTTAGATCACCCCTATTCTTTCAACATTAGAGAAAAAACTATAGAGTGTGGCATTCCTGCTTAGCCTGCTTACATTTCCAAAATTATCTGCAGGCAAAAAGAAACACTGAATAGTGTTTCAGAAAATATGTAATTTGAAAAAGTTATAAGCAATCAAAAATAGTGTTAAGAAACTTAGCTAAGCAGCTGTGGTCAGTGCCAGCTCTCTGTAATTCACTTCTCTATTTCTTGCTTTCATTGAAACATCTCTTCTTCTTGGCATTAATCTGGTACAAATGCACATACTGTATTAAAATCAGGGTCAGCATTTTAGGTTAACATCCTTCATATTTGCTTCCTACATTATTATTACTTCTCAAGTCAGTAAACTGGATTCATTTTTACAGCAGAGCAGCCTTTTGTTGCTGTGCTCTTCAGTGGGAGACAGAACAGCACAGTCACTTTCTAAGGGTAAATTCTCTGCCCACCTTTCTAGAGAGCTCCTGCTCTCCCCAGCAGCAGTCTTGGAAAGGGAAGAGGGAGAAAATATTCAGAGGCAGTGGGGGAAAGAGCAGGGAAACCATGCTTATAGTTCTTTCTCCTTCTTAAAATCTAGATGGAGAAAAGCAAAGCAGATTAGTCACAAGGAGGTGGTTTGTGCTGTTGTTATGACAACAAAATGTAAAGGGCAGATGTTAAGCTTGGAAGAACTGCCTGGCACTTCTAGGAACCAACCTGCAGGTGTAGGAGTCTGCACAACCCTGGCCTGTGGACAATTACATCCCAGTGTTCAGAAGGAATGTTTCTATGGGACAGCGTTCACCTGTCCCTGATGTAAGCCCCCAGTGCTCAGAGACTCTCCTGGAAGACAGGCACTGCCCACATTCCTGACTCACATGCCAAAATGCTGGGCTGGGAAAGAGCAGGCAGGCTGCAGTGCAGCCAGGGAGCCAAGGGCAGCCTGGGAATGAGATGCGCACTGTGCCCCCAAGTCCCACCGCTCCATTCAGGAATGATGCTGGTGGCAACTGCCTGTTCAGCTCTGGGATGTCCTTCCCCACATGTCGGGGTCTCTAGCTGCTCAGAGTGACCCCAAGAAAAGTTAGAAAGTCTCTTTTCCCAGTCAAAGGAGGAATCAGGGCTCTTCATTTTTCAGTCTCAAGGTTGTTTATTGTTCCCAATCTATAAAATTCTTTCCCCTGCCCTGCTGAGGTCGCTCAGCAGGACAGACAGAGGCACTCTGCCTGCCCCAGGGCAGTGTTATCTTTATATACTAAAAACTACATGTACAATATTTACAATTACTTTCCAATACCTGTCATCTATCTTAGACAGTGAGTTTCTACTCTAAACCAATCTAAAAGTGCCAACATCACCAGTGAAGATGGAGGTAGAGAAGAAGAAAGGCTGGACACGCCCAAATCCCTCCATCTTGCCCCCCAAACCCCTATTCTAAAAATCCCAAAAATCTACTTTTGCATCCAGTGATAATTTTACTATGACACTCCTTAAACTGCTGTGGCTTGCAGATCTTCATCCGGAGCTGGCAGTTTGCTCCACGGGTCATAATCAAAACCACTGGCATTTTTGGGCTCTGTGCCAGGGTCCCTGAGACCTCTGGCAGGGTTCTTGGCTGCTCAGGACAGCCAGAGGGGTGTCTTGGGTCCTGACACCCACACACACACTCCAAGCTGGAAAGCTGGAGCTCTCCTCTTGCTAGGCAAGAATAAGCTCTGTGGAATGCAGCCTGGCCCAAGTGTGGGTTCAGGTGAGCTCTCAGAAGGAGCCTCTGTCTGTGCTGTGCTCTGGGACAGGTGCAGGACAACCTCATCAGGACCAAAAGCAGAAATTCCCAGAATCATCCTACTCATAACTGAGTCCCTTATTTATGCTCTAGTCTCAAGATAACTTCTGAAAGCAATCCCTTCTCATTAATGGCAACATGCATCTGTGTCACTTCTCTATTTATGGTATTCAGGGGGAAATCTGATTACATAAATTTTCCTTTATAGAAGTGAAATAACAGATTTCAGGAATAAGAAGGGCTGCTCTGCTCATTTACCATTGAAGCCTGAGTTAATGAGAAGACTGTGTGCTCTGGGGAACAATTTGCTGTAAATTATGTATATTCATGAAATTCATTTAATTCTCACAGCAGATTCTCCAGTACTGGTGAACTTTAGCAACTCCCCAGCCCTGCTAGAGCCTAAGATGAGGGGAGGGAGGGTGATGGGATTATGCCTGGATGAGCAGGTCTGTGGGCACACACACCATTGACACCTTATGGTCTGTTTACAAAGGGAGAGGTCAGGCAGAAGCACCAGATCTGCTGATTCACACCAACCACTTATATAAAAACAAGCCTTTGGAAGTTGTAGTAAGTGGCTGGGAAATAGCTTTTTAGTTCCACTACTTTATCCTACACAGCTCTGGCTGTTTTTATGGAAAGGTCTGTGATACTTCTGAAAGTATCTTCTGTCATCTCAAACATATTTATAAGGCACTTTTTTTTTCCACAAATACATCTTTACATGATACTGCCTAAAACAGTAACCCAGCAGTGCATTCCTGATTCTGTGTCATGTTCCTGGTTATACTGCCCAGTTTGTTTCCGTCTACCATGGGCACTGAACACCCCTTCAGAGAGAGCTAAGTGAACACAGAGAGGTTCTTTTGTTCAAGTGACAGTTTACAAAAGCCTCTGTACCAGAAAGGAACATGCATGAGGCATGCAAGGAACAATCCCAAGATTATTCATTTCAGTACCTCAAAGAAAGTGGACAAAATAGCATTAGATCTGAAACAAGACATTCCAGTTGGTGCTCAACAAACAATTCTAATAAGCCCTGTGCTGAGAAACAGCAGCAAAGAGTGGAAACAGCCATTGATGTTTTAGCTGCAGTTTCCTGTTAAAGCTTACAAAAGGGTGAGAATGGAACAAAATAGAGAAAGTTCCTAATAAACCACGGAAGATCCATTTCAAAACGTTATTTACGAGTACTTAGCACTGGTGTAGCCTGCCAGATCAACAGCTCAGCACACCAAGGCAGGCTGTGTTTTGAACCAGCGTGTCCTGCTGTCTAACACAATTCAGGTTGCATTAGGCTGCTCCCAGTGAGTTTTTCAGTACAACCATTAAAGCTGTTTACAGAAAATTTTGGCGTGCAAATGGAAAACCCTGCACAGAAGTCTGTTTGCTGAAGCAGCTAGGTGTCTGCTCCTAGCAACTGCAGCTAATAAAGGTTTTTAAAAAGTATTGGTACAAGGCTGAAAAAGGTTACTTGCTACAAGGCAAATACTTTGGGGTTTCTAGTTATTATTTTAAAAAGGCAAAAAAAGTTTATAAATCTTTCTATTTGTTTTTGTAGAATGGAAGAGAGTTAATTTTCCAGACAGAAGTAAAAATACAAGCAAACTAAATAACTTCTTGTGGGCTTTGTTCATTCTGAAGTATTAAGAGCCCAATTGCAGTTGAACATCTGCCTGAGAGATTAGTTCATAATGCTCAGGTCTTTGTGTCCAGAGGAGGAGGGGCATGTGAGATCAGTCCTCTCTCTCCTCTGATGTTTTACCCTTTTTCATAGGGAACATGGTATTTTTACTTACTTTCAAATAAATCTCATTTAAACAAGAAGTTATTTATTCTCAAATTAATATCAAATAAGAACTACCCTACATTATTCACCCCTCCCTGTCTATACAGTTCTACTGTCTGATGATGATTTCTAGAGAAATGTGTTTTCTGTAGCTTTATCTCACCCTACCTGCACAGAAATCTGCTGTTGCTGTGGGTTATTCCTTGAGTGGTTTTAGAGTCTGCTGGGAGGGACTCAGCAGTGGAATTTGAGGGGTGGAGAAAAAACCTCTGCCTTCACAGCTCATTCACTGTGCTTTTACAGCTTTGCCTACTGCAATTTAGTTGCACATGCCCCCAGAAAAAATTATGATCATCTGGAAGTTATGCATCATACGCTTTGAGAAAACTACAAGACTACAAAGCTGTGTTATTGGGACTTCCCACACATCATAGGAGCTTTCTAAAACAACGAGCTTGCCTTTAAGTGCTCTCTCATATTTTGAGGGGGGGAAGGAGAAATCTAAAAATAAAAGTAAAACAAGAGCAGTCTAAATAGATAGTGTCACAGCTACTTCCTCTAAAAGACCTAGATAAAACAGAGGCACCTTTCTAGCAGAAGGTTTTTTAGTAATAATACTGCCTGTTTAAGTACAAGCTTTCAAAAAACTCCCAAGCACTGACCCTTTATCAGGCTAACACAAGGACCAGCTCTTTCTTTGTATTCTGCTGTTGTCTTCATTAGACTTTCTGCCTGGATGCATAAACAAAGATAGAAAACAAATCAAGGTGAAGTGTTATTTGTCATATTTTAAGGTGAAAACGGGAAATATGTATGTACAGCTCTGCCTTCCCACCCACACATGCAAGATACACAGCTAAACCAAATCTTTCTTTCTTTAAAAAAAAGATAAAATTATAGGCAAAAGGGGTTTTTCTCCTTGTTTTTGATTTTATGAAAGATGAGATATTTGCTTATCCAGAAAGATGCTGAGTATCAGACTTTGTAAAATAATCATATCACAAGTAAGCACTAGGGAAAGAAATGTATTTTTGCTTGACTTTGTCTTGCTGTTTCCTATCTCTCCTCCCTTCCATCAGCTTCTTTAAATATTCATTCAGTATGAACAAACACTTCAATGGTCATACTAAATAACTCTGCCACACCTCCAAGAAATGCTCCTATTGTATACAATTAAAAGGCTTAAGAAGGGCTTTTTCTAGCAGAAATAAGAAATACAGCCAATGGTTTTGAGAGTTAAAAAAAAAAAAAAAAAAAAAAAAAAAAAAAAAAAAAGAAAGAAAAAATAACAGAAAAAGGAGAAAAGTAGCTAAAACCTGACCAAATTCTGAAACAATTTTCAGAATTGGAAAGCACCAAAACCTACTCAAGTCCATTTTTAGGTCACCTTGAAAACACAGAGATACTCAGGCAAACCCCTGAGTGACTCTATAAAGGTTTCACAGCACATCCTTCTACATTACAAGCCCAGACCAACTAACACCTAATCCCCTGCTTTACCCACTGAAAACAGAGCCAGATGCTCACCTAGTGCACATCCAGTATTCACTGCTAGGTGTGTACAGAGCCCTTTGACTGGCTGGCAGTGATCCACTTAGTGATGGAGCCACCCACAGGAAAATCAGCTAAAATTCTGAAATTTTAAAAATGGGAAGAAAAGAAGAGTAATCTGGTCTGGATTTCTTCATTTCTGTCAGAGTAGGCAGATACTAAAACTGACAGTTGCTTGGTGTTCTTTTTGAAAGCACATGCATTTTAAAATGTCAGAATAACAGTATTTTAAAGTTTCTCCATGACCTTGCAGCTTGCAGAATCTGACCTTGCATTTCCCCAGCCACTGGTTTGTGCCTTTCACATACTCCAAAGAGTTCAAGCTGTTTTAAAATTTGGCTAAAGGGCATAAACTCTGCATGCTATAACGTACAAACTGTTTCTGCAGAAATGCCTCTTTGTTTTCCCCCATTATCTAGTAAGGTACTGTCACAACAGATGTCCCTGGAGTGGAAAGAGTGCATGCCGGGTGGCAGTAGGAAGGTTTTCTCCAAGGAAATGTCATCAGCATTCTCAGAAAACTGTCACCTGTTCAGAATGAAAGTTCAAGTTCCCCCTGTTTGCTTAAATTTAGCATCATGCCGGTAGTTCTTGAGAAGAATCCAGTCCAAATAAGACAATTTGTTGTTTGCTGTAACTCATGGCATGGAAAGACCTCATTGGAACAGAAGAGAGCAGAAAGAAAACTTCTAAGAGCAACAGAATTACAGCAGTATTAGCAGATATTTTGATTTGAAAGAAGAAAAGCGAATCCTCAATTTCTCTGTGTTCGTATTTGTCAAAAGACAAATATTAATTTTCTCCTGACATGTTTAAACCTATTAATAAAAGTTTGCATATCTAAAGAATCCACACTCTTCTTCCTCTTCTGGCTGCTAGTGTTCATGTCACTGTAAGTAAGGATTCCCCCTTCTCAAGCCATTTTTGGTTAAAGTTCCCTAATTTTCCAACCTAAACTACTCTTTGCTGCTAGGAGATTGTTTTCAATTAGTCATTCAGAAATCAAGGTCATGTTGGGCAATTTCTGCCCTCAGCCAAAGACAAAATGGAAGTGCAGAGCAACAAGAGCAGGCAGTAGGTGAGTAATAAGGGAATACCAAGCAGTGCATTCCAAAGTGTAATTACAGCTGAGAATTACAAAACACAGGCAGAAATTTTTTAGTGCTATTATTTTCCCAGAGTCAAAAATATGGTTATTGTGACTTTTAGTAGCTATTGTTATTCAATAAGCTTCAATTCTTGAGATATTTAGTGTTACAATTCATTAATCCATTTATTACTGATGAGTTGCAATCCATCTGCTCCCTCACTGCAAAAGGGGCTGCTCCAGGAGCACAGGTGGCAGCTCTCTGCTGACCTTCTTGGCATCTACTCAAACAGAATCAAGTTGAAGAAGCACCAGCCTGGCATAAGTATGGGAATCACTATGGACCCAGCTTGTTTCTACAAATTTATGAGTTAGAGAAGAAAGAAGGGGAGGGGAAAAAAAGAATTTCCACTGCATCTCTTGATTCAGATGTTTTTCTCTTAATGAAACAAAGAAAAGGAGAGGAAGAAAGAGTTTTTGAAAGTTTTGCATATGAATCGTGTCTAGAAATGCTAGGGAAGTCCCTAATAACCGGCATCCTTTGTGGGGAATTTTAACACATCCCACTGACAGAATGGTTTTAAAGAGCCTCTTCTACATAAATGCATTTTTCCAGCTCCAGGAGAGGATATTTACTTCTTCTTGATTTGGTTAAGTAGTTTTTTTTGGACTCCTTTAAACCCTTGCAGTGCTGGAATTCTGTTGGGCAGTGGTAAGCTGGGACTAAGGTTAAGTCTCAAATGTACCAATGTATGGCATGAACACTTACTGGCCATCCAGGGGCAAGGTGAAACCCTGTTTTCTTACCAAAAAGAAGTAATAGCCACAAGCAGAAATTTACAGAGGAATTAATATGCCCATCAGTGGACTTAGAGCAGTGGCAGATTTCTCCCCACAGCTTTCATCCCAAACCTTATTAGTAACAGGACTTTTCCCCCTCTAATCAAGGTACAGATGGATGAGACAGGCTTAGCCATAACAGCTGGAACAAGGCAGGGCTGTCCCCCCTCTCCCAACTTCACCTGTGCTCATCCTTAATAATAAACTCATCCTTTGCCAAGCAGTTTCAGTCCACCAAGGAGTAGAAAACCCAGTCAGTAAAAAAAAGCATGAGCCATTTCCATGCCAGTTTGCAGCCTGGGGTGGCTCCCTAAGGAGTCAGGCACTGGGCTGGAGCACAGCCACTCTTTGCTGCAGTTAATTTGCCCTGGCTGTGGCTGTTGGACCTCAGTTCCACATGACACCCCACTCAGCCCTTTGCAGGAAGATCACAGCCATTTCCCACAGTGCTTTATTCCCTTCCCAAAGCTACATCCTGACGCTGCAGAGAGAGAGATTGGGAATATGCCCAATAAAGGGGACTGTGAATTTACTGCTGGACCTGAAGTGCAGTGGTGTTGAAGGAAGCGTGCAGCGACATCGTAGTTACTGTCCTCACAGCCGTGGAGCTGCCAGGGGGAAATGTGTGGTGACAGATCTTTGGCACTGCTATTTGACATGGAAATCAGCAGTGTATCCTTCATCAAGTCTCCTCCCACTGGCCAGGAAGGATCAGGCAGGGAGGGAGTGCTGGTGGTTCATCTGAGGCATGGGTAGTATGTTGTGTCCTGGGTAGTATTACTCACCACTTCTTGTTTACAGAGAAGCTCCTAAAACCATTCAGGTTCATAACTCTTGTTCCTCAGACACAGATGGTTGCTGGAGTCAAGTTCCTTCCTGAGCTGCTTTTAAGGAGATCACAGGAGGCACAGCACTGGGGCTACTCTGAGTGTGCGCTGCTGGCACTGTGGGGCACGTACCTTTCCTGTCCTGAAAAGATTTCAGAAACCATAGAAACAAAGTTTCATTTCTTTGCTAACAATGACAGGGCAGTCAAAGCCTTCTTGGAAGGGAACATTTGGTACCTTGGTCATTTAGTTTTAAGAGCCCTGAATGTTTTACCTTAGTCCATACCTGGAACCACAGTACACATGGTATTTAATACCAAGCAACTCAAACCAAGTTGCTATGATCAAAATTATCATTTTTAATATGTTATTTCTTTACTTTGCAAGTAAAAGTTTTGAAGTCAAAACATAATTCAGATTACACATTTCATGCAAGAGCTCACATGAAATGTTTAGTGAAAAGCATTAAAGGGATGTTCAGTGCCACAGTACTTGTTGCATACAGAAGCAATGTGTTCACATTTCTGTCAGATGCACTCACACCCTTGTGTCTAACATAACAATTGGTGTGAGATATCAAAGGAAGATATGGCATCAATTAAATCAATTTTTATCAACTTACTGTGCCACATTCAGAGACAGCTAGAATAAAAGAGGTTCTGAGTGGCAGGGAGATATGATGAAAATAAAGACTAATGATAAAGAGGAGAAAATAGAGTGAGTCCAGAACTGGAAACTGTACAGAAAAAGAAATTAAATGGATTAACTCTGATGAATGGACAAACACTATGAGCACTCAATGAAGGGTATCTGAAGGAATGATACTGAATGAAAACCATGAAGGATACTGAGAAACACTGAATGAATACATCACCATAAAGGAAGCTGCTTGAGAGTCCTGGATCATTCAAATTTTATAAATACAGCATAAACCAATATTAGTTCAAATTGTGCCCAGTCCTCAGTCACGCATCAGCAATTCAGCACTTTATTTATGGTGGTATAAAAATATAGATTTTTTTTTCATTCTTTGGCTTGGGACAAAAATCACTTATTCCTTCATCTCAGGCACATTATTTTTTGAAAGAGAAAAATTGTTCATAGATATTAAAATTTAAGTCTTCTGCTTTATGCTGAGGAAGCTTTCCTGCTTGCATCATTACCATATTGATATGCTTACAAACTTTTTTGTTGGCAGAAGTGCTACATGCTAAGCAGCAACATCCTATTGAAAATCGAAGACGTGATAAAATCGTGCCCAGAACAGGCTGACAGGAAAGCCCTTTCAAAACAGCTGTGTTAGCAGGGGAGCAATTTGATCTCCAAATTAGATACATCTCGGAATTGTATCTTTATCATCTCCGTGGAACATTGCTCAGAATATTTTATGACAGTGGCACTAACTGATGCTGCCCTGAAAGGCTGAACCAGCACATGAAAAAGGACTCTTTTCCACCCACACCAATCTGTACCTCATTGACACTCATACATCATGTTGCTTGTGATTTCTAGAGGGACATCCTGAGTTCTGGAATTTTTTTGAGTTGTATTTACTTGTGCTTGCAGGGCAAATATCATGGTAATCCCATGCATATAGCAGTGATCATCTCAAACTGCTTAAGAGAAGAAAGAAGAATATTGGCTGCAGCCAGCATGCCTGTACAGGTAATGAATTACATTTCATTAATCTGCTCCATGTTAATCTGCTCACATGCTTTTCAGACCAAATCCTGTCCCCTCATTCCACTGAAGTGCTTTGTGTGCACCAGGGTTGCCAAATGTTGCCCTTTAAACTCACATTTGAACTTCATTAGTAGCTCTTCTGCTGGAAACATTGCTATGAGGGACTTCCATGTCACAGCTAATCTTCAAAGACTTTAATCTGTAGGAAAGGCTTTAAAGAGATTATTCTTAGCAAAACAGATGTGTGTATTTTAAATTATGCAATGCATTAATTCATATTAACTATGGAATGCAAAAGACATTCCATCCAATAGAGTTGGATGATTTATAGAGTTATTGATGATTTTTATGTTGTTTGGAGAAAAAAATTAAACAAATTACATATGAAACTTATCTTGGGGAAATTGTTACAGGATTAAAACCCTGAGAGAATTTTTAAGACAAACATGTTCTTGTTAATCACTTATGGATGTAATATGTATTCCTATATGAACCTTGTGCCATGGATATTTTTTTTAAAAATCTAATAATCTATATTTCATTTACTAGATGTTTAATGCCTGTAGTATACCCACATCTTTTAATCTCTTGGATTTCAAAGTTAAAGCTACATGTTTTTCAAATGCATAGAACTAAACTTGTCTGTGTGTTTACAGCAGTCTCCAGATGGTTGAACACTGGCTTTGGAGTTCCCTCTCTGTGCTGGAACTTCAGTTTCTATCACCAATTATTATTATTAATATTACTCACCCACCAATTCAATGTGTTCCAGGGGCCACTGGAAAAGTCTCTACAGAGTTCTGTGGTTTCAGAACGTCAAAGAAATGTAGAACACAAAGTGTCAGCAATCAAGAACAGTGCTCAGGTACCTTTTTGTCCTGTGTGCTGTCTCTGCCCACGTGATTTTCATACAGACACACCTGAACTGTCTTTGAGCTGGGTAGCAGAACAGCTTCTGCCAACAGACCCACCATCCATTTTCCATTATTCCAAGGACATCTGCCCAGACTGACAGCTCAGGACACACCTGGATCCTTGGGTTAGCAGCTGTCTGGCTTCCCTATTTTAAAGCTGTCATACTCATCCCTATGTGAGTTGCAGGCAGACCACTGAGTGCAGTAAGAGCATAGCTACAGTCTCTAAACAGATGCGAGGTTGAGAAAATGTATTTTTGCAATTTCACCTCCTTTAGCTGGCTCAGCAGTCACTGAACCTTCCCAACCTCTGAGTCATGTACCGAGACCTCTGTGGAGCCGAGGGCTGCGTGACACAATGACGTGGGTTGGAGTCATGAGGGGACAAGAACACTGGCAGCTGATGGTAACCACTCTCCAGGAGTTTCTCACACCATGGCAGGCCAGAGCTGGGCTGAGCCACACCTGTAGCTACGTCCCAGAGACCTTGAAAGCTCAGAGAATACCTGTCCATTCAGTTCAAGGCAGTGTGACGGTGTTTGCAGGGGTCCCAGGATGAGGGAAGAGAGGAGAAAGTTGACTGCATGTTCAGAAGGCTGATTTATTATTTTATGATATTTATTATATTAAAAGCTATACTAAAAGAACAGAAGAAAGGATTTCATCAGAAGGCTGGCTAAGAATAGAAAATGAATGAATAACAAAGGTTTGTCTGTGACCCAGACAGTCTGGGCAGCTGGGCTGGGATTGGCCATGAATGAGAAACAACCACAGAGACCAATCCCAGCCCCACCTGGTGCATCCCACAGCAGCAGAGAATCATTGTTTGCAGTTTGTTCCTGAGGCCTCTCAGCTTCCCAGGAGGAAAAATCCTAAGGAAAGGATTTTTCATAAAACATGTTGGTGACAAGGCAGGGTAGGGATTCAGAGTACCCACGGCTTCTTTGCTATCCCAGCCCCACTTTCAGCTTTGCAGCAGTATCAGTGTAGAAACTATATTTGAAATACCTGTCCCTATGTTGGTCAAGAGTAACACTTCTGGTTTACTGGAGAGAGATCCTAGCAGCATTGTCTCATCATTCTTTCACAGACAAGAAGGGTTAGAGAGATCAAACCCTTAGAAGGATAAAGTAGTTTGAGAAGAATGTAATACTAGGTCTCTAACTACACATAAAGTTGTAAGAGAAGAGTTGCAGAGCAGACAAAGCAGCAGCCTGTCATGCTGTTCCTCCTGCCTGTGTGGGGAAGCACAGCCACTCTTGAAGGACCAGTGAAAATGAGAACATTTTCTAGATAGCAGGGTTGGGGTTTTTTTTAGTCAGTAATTAAGTTGAACGCAGAAATTAGCCAGCTCCTCATGCATGTAATTTCATACTTTACACATATAATTTAAAACTTTAGTCTCCAAAATAAAGAGTAAGCCAAAATAGCTAATTGTGTGTGGGCTCATTTAGCAAACAAGTTTTCTGTATTTTCAGACTCTTAAAGTGCACATCTTAGGAAACCAAAAAGGACTGTTTATGAGTTGCTGGCAAAATCAAGGCTTCCTATAAACAGCACAGAAATAGACCTTCAAAGTACAGCAGATAATTTCCTACCGTTTCATTTTCCTTCTTTTGATGGGATGTTTTGAATTATCATTGATTGGTTACTAGAAAATATCTGTAATATTTTTTTATAGCACATAGGAAAAGAAAGCTGCAAAACGCCAAAGCAGCAAAAATGTTTCATGTCTTTATCCAAACTCTTAAGACATTCTATAAATAAATTCTGTGAGCTCTACTCCTGTGTCTGACTCCACCTTTTTTGGCTTTGCACACCCCAATGAAATATCCATTTAAGCAAATGTAAAATTATTCCTTTGCCCTGCTTTAAAGTTTCAAGAAGAGAGTAGCATTATTGGCATAACAATTTCAGTTTAGCTCAGGGTAACACAATTGTTCCTGCTTTCTTTTATGTCATTGCACTAGTAGACAAGAAGGGAAAAAGCTAAATCAAGCACGATCAAATGCAGGATAGAGGATAATGTTTGACTTTCTAAAAGTAAAATAAATCTATAGCTATAAATTTATTATTCAATCATACTTTATAAAGTTTACGAGATAGTAAGCAAGGGTTCCTAGAACTGTTCAGGGGTTTTCAAATGGTAAGAAAGGAAAATATTACATTATAAATTTGTTCATTTCTCTCCTGGGAAAGATGACTGACCAAGATGTGAAATACTTGGAAGACTTGCAAGAGGAATTTGACTTCAGGTACAAAACAATACAGAGCTTAGGTAAGAGTTTTTATACTAATTTTAGATTTCCTAGGAAGTGGCTGATTCTGCAGCTACACCCCAGCATCAGGGGGTTTTCTGCATTACTTGATTAATATATGTAAACATAAAAATGGATCTTTGGTTTCTATAAAGTTTTAGTCCTGGAACATAATGACTCTTTTGGGGTTAGAAGGTAAAGAGGACCATGTTAGGAAAGTACAGGTATTTCCTATGGATAAGCTGCCTAATGGCACATAAAGTAGTATATTTTTTAATTTTAAAACCTATTTTTCAATATCCCCACATGGCTCTTCTTTGGGAGAATGTGGAAGAGACTCTTATTTCCCAGAGTCATACAGAACTGATTTTTCTCACCTCTAACTTGGCTTTCTGTTCTTTTTTGACCACAGTGGTGATAACCAGCTGGTAAGCACTCTGAATGCATGTTTGACCAGCCTGTGATGGCTGAGATCTGCATGTAGAACAGTCCTTGCATGATCTCTTTCAGAAAAGAAACTGGGGGCTACTTGTGCCTGCTCAGATATATTTATATTATCTTCCTTTGAAACTGCAAAGATATTGGGCTTGAAAGGTCCAAGTCCTTAAGCACATCAATCCTAAATGTTGAAGGCTGGATATGACCCAGCAACCAGAAGAGTTGCCATGGTTTAATGAGTTTGTAGTCACCAGGTCAATCCTAATTACTGACCACACAGATACCTGAAAGCTGCCCCACTTGCAAAATAAAACATCCTGACAATAAATGACTTTCAGGGC
This sequence comes from Serinus canaria, assembly GCF_022539315.1. Taxonomy (NCBI): domain Eukaryota; kingdom Metazoa; phylum Chordata; class Aves; order Passeriformes; family Fringillidae; genus Serinus; species Serinus canaria. The sequence goes on from NC_066321.1 coordinate 29,662,026, forward strand.
TTAAATTTCACTGCTCTGCTCCAGCACAGAGTGTGTGGGAGCAATTGCTGTGGCTGAGGTGGTGCTGGTTACTTGTCTGCCTCTACTGAAACATCTACTCTAGCTCAATAGGAGGTCATCCATCCAGAGCTTAGCAGGCACACAGTTGGCAGCAATTTCTTTTTTGAATGTAGCATGAAGGATGCAAAAGGTTGGTGAAAGTGAGGGTGGGAAAGAGCTGCATGTGAAAGAGCTTGGGGACTCTTGAAACTTGTGCCTGACCCAGAGAAGGACAAATGTTAGATAGAGGGGGAAATGCCCAGTGATCAGTGCTCCTGGCTGCTGAAATTCCCCTTGGTGATGAACACTTCATCTCCGTTTCAAATGCCTCTCAGCCAGACATTGTAATTTACACCAAGTCCAAAGAGCTTTAGCCTGATTGCTGACACCATGAGGTGTTTGTGTTTACAGATTAATCACTGATCCACACCAGATGTACATAATACACAGGAGTATGCACAGGGATGAGAAATTTAGAGAACTCTGGGTATCACCTGCATCTTTTCTGCCTTTTCCTGCCCCACACACACATCTACAGACAGGATCCATAAAACCTTTTGTTAAACTTTAACTAAAGCTAGTCCTTTCAAATGAAATATGCTCTTATATAATCTACTGATGTTCACAGTTTATTTTTTCTCTAGTTCTTGCTGCAGCCTGGTTGTGTTTTTTTTCTCTTCTCCCCTTATAAACAGGCACACACACCCACACATGTATTTATACTGATTTTTTTCATCCCCTGCAGAGCAGAATGACAAAAACAGCACCCTCATTAAACAGGAAATGTTGGCGTTGCAGGCAATGCTCAACACTTTAGACTACAAGAGAAAGGTTAGTGCCAATGTTTTGTCATTTGTGGTTAATCTGCTTTCTCCCCTTACTCTCACACCAAATACTCAAATGCATATGTGTGCCCTTCTAAATTTTCATCTCAGGAGAACAGACTCATTTCTCCTGAGTTAACAGTCTGCAAAATGTTTGGGCAGATCTGGGTGATTTGAGCTAGAAGTTAAGAAATTGGCAATTAAGTAACAGCTCAGTCAAGGATATGGTTCTGCACATCTTAAGAGTGGAGCAATTTGAGTCCATGAGGGCAGGGTTATGATTAAATCAAGCAAACAAAAACACAATGCATTTTATATGATGGAAAACAAAAGCAGAACTTGTTGAACTTGACAGAGCTTGCAAGTATCTCCAAGATTTTGCAAGTGTCAAAATCTTGGAGATATTATGCCCACAAAGAATGCAACACTCTTCCCTCCTACCCTCCCCCAAAAAAATTACTGAAGAAGAGATCATAGAGATTCAGGATTAATGTACAATGGGTGATGAATCCTGCCACCAAAGCAATAGGAGCTAAACATCGTTTCTTTCAGAATAATTGAAAAAAACGTGGTAAGTGCTTCATGATAGCTGGTGAATTCTGCAGCTGTTGCCTGTGGTCAGTCAGTGACACCTTTCCTATTTTCCAGGAAGTGCTCAGTAAAATAGGGCGTGTGATCCATGAGATCGATGTGCTGATGAGCAACATGCTGACCGAGGAGCTGCTGGACTGGAAGAGGCGGCAGCAGATCGCCTGCATCGGGGGGCCCCTCCACGGGGGGCTCGACCAGCTCCAGAACTGGTAAACCTGCCCTGACCTCGTGCTTCCACTGAAAACCACAGGAAGTCTGCTGCACTTGAAATGATCATTCCTTTAGATCAGCTGCAACAGCAGCAAATTCACCAGCAGCTAAGAGAGTAAACAACTAAAAGGGGCTGACTAAAAGCAACACTGGCCATTCAGAAGGAACACCAGCCTGACTCGTGGCAGTCACTAACTTTTGGCTTTGTACCCTACAGATACATGAGACATACTCACTTGGGGGTTTTGCTTGAGTAAGAATGGTGCTGGCTGAGTTTGTCATTGAAGGCAGTGGGAGTTGTGTCTAGGCAGGAGCTGGGTAGAGGCTTTATGCTTTGACTCACTCCTCCAGACTTTACACTGTGTAGGGATGGAATGGCAGTTGTCTCTGTGATGGCAATTTTGAAGTGATTGCAAATAAAAAGAAAACAGCATTATATTTAAAAGATGGCATACCCATACAATGTCAACACAACATTGTGGTCATTACTCTCCAATCAAAACTCTCATATAGAAAAGGTGAAGTAAATAATAAGAATTAAAAAGGAAGGAAAATTACCAAGAAAATTTTAGGACTGAAAAAAAAAGGTTTTTTGCTTTTTTTTTTTCCTGTGTAAGTTTCTTTCCTTTTTTCCACTGAAGTACTTTTTTTTCCCAATGAACATTCTAAAAATAACTTTAAAACCTAATTTTATACACACATACCATATTGAACTGTTATCAAGTGTTTTCAGATTTCTTTTTCCTTACTGCTTTTACACTTCTATAGTCTTGTTAACTTGCTCATTCTATATAAATATTATCCTTTTAAAGAGTTCATTTTGCAAAACTCCTGAGCTGTAGGAAATAATTAATCTTGGCACAAGTGCCCTGCATGTACAACATCAGGACCGTGTATGTATTTCTTCCAAATTATCACAGAGGGTGTTACATTGTTGTGAAAACATTTATCTTTGAAGATAAAGCAGGTGATTTGCCCAATGTATTTATATAATCCTGTAAACAAAAGATGAACGGATGTGAGTTTGGGCAAAGCTGGACAGCACCATTCAATACAGATTCTGACTTTCCCCAAGCAAGAAGTTCTTGTATTCTAAGAAGCTGTTGCAAACTAATCCTTTGTCTTGCTGTAGCTTTACACTGTTGGCAGAGAGTCTCTTTCAAGTCAGAAGGCAACTAGAAAAGCTGGATGAACTCTTGACCAGGCTGACTTATGATGGGGACCCCATTCCTGTGCAAAGACCTCAGCTGCTGGAAAAAGTCAACTTTCTGCTCTACAACCTTTTCCGGAAGTGCGTAAGCCACTGCCAAAGTGCAGAACTTTACCTCAGCTGGTACAACAATGAGAACACACTGTGAAGGAAAAGGGAAGGAATAAGTTTGAATGTCTGAGGATTTTAAGGACCAGGTTCCTAACACAAGAAGTATGTACAGCTGTCATCAGAATTCATAGAAACGGAAGGTTCCAGGCAGCTTCTCGTGGGTAGCATTTAAGGGTTTGTCATCAAATTCTGACTCTTAAATCAATGCCAAAAATCCCCTTGTTCTAGGAGGAGTTGTGTACATTCTGCTGAGAAAAGTTGTGAGGCTTTGTGTTTGTGATTTTGCCTTTCTTTTTTAAAGTAAATGTTCCTTTCCTTTCCTGTGTGTCCCCCAAGCTAAGCTACCTGCTGCCCTCTCAACTCACACTTCTGTTAGTAGATAAAATATTGGTATCATTTCTCTTGCTTTTTGTACAGGCTATAGTCACAAGTGAGTCTCTGAAAGCAAAGTGGACTCAATTGTTTGCTCTCTAAATATAAAAATTAAAATAGTAGTTTAATTATTATAATTTAATTTCATTGGAGCCATGTTCAGTGTATTTTCATACTCTGTTTTATGGCTCTGATTAAATTTTGGAAGACTTTTGTCATCATTGTATTTCAGAACTATAGAATTTGGTATAATTTTCAATGTCTTTCAAATATCTGTTTCTGATGGGAACAATTTCAGGGGCAATTAGACCACTGGATCAGTCTGAGAACTGAGAGCTGGAATGCAGAGCTCCTACTTCAGCATCTGCAGAGAAATAAGTCTTTAAGAGATACCAGCCCTTTCCTCTTCCTCCCTCTCCCCCAGAAAACCCCATCTGTTTGTCCATGCATATTCCTAAAAATCCATGTGTTTCACTTCTTCTCACACAGCTCCTTTGTGGTTGAAAGGCAGCCCTGCATGCCAACACATCCCCAGAGGCCAATGGTTCTCAAAACTTTAATCCAGTTCACTGTTAAATTAAGGTAAGGGAAAAAATCTGACATCAACTGCTTCATTCATGTACAGTATTTTATCCTAGGAGAATCTAGAGAGCAAAGCAGGCCAACTTGTGTTAGGGATCCCTTCAACTGCAGGGAAATTTACTGGAATGGGGATATAAAGTACACAGAATCTGTCATGCAGAACAAGTGACAGTAAAGAGTAATACACAAGGAAGAAAGGCACCCTAAGGGTTCTGTATGCATCAAATTCTTTTTTTAATTGCTTTACAAAAGGAGTAAATAATGATGCTTATCATACAAGCCAAAATCAGGATACTGAGAGCCAGTTCTGCACAGAGGAAAGAGGAAATGCTGCATTTTGGGGCTCTCGGGTGAATCCCAGACAAGTTATTTCTCTCCCAGAAGCTTCTTCACTGACTTTGTGAAAGAGCAAAGGTTGGAGAGGAACTCTCATTTCATTTCCACCTTGCAGCACTAAGTTCATGGAGAGCTGGGGGTGGTGAGAAAAGGTACATGAAGAAAAGCACACGCACATCTGTGATGCAGTCAGAGATTATACAAATCCATTTCCTGATTATTTGCTGTCACTCCAGCCACTCCCTCAAACACATGCCAACTTTTCCACACATTTAGAGGGAGGGTAGGGCACCCATCACTGGAACAGCCCTGCTCCTCTTTCTGAGAATTCAACCCTGTCAATTGTATTGTAATCCTAGATGCCTAATGTGTTTTCAGATTATAATAATTTCTGATACTTTAATCTGGAGCAACCAGTCTAGTGTTTTCTGGTGAGATATTCTGTTAATATTCACTCTCTCATTTTCTGTTTTGAAGGTTGCTAATTAAATTGCCAGAGCTGAACTACCAGATCAGAGTGAAAGCAACTATTGACAAGTAAGAAACTTAAAAGGGAAGATATTCTCTTACTCCCTACAGAGACAGAACAGATTTTTTCAGTGGCTACCCTATCTGATTTCAAACTGCTTTTAAAAGGAAAAGAAAAATTAAAAAAAAAACAGTTAAAAGATCAGAGTAACACTTCTGTTTTATGTGGAAGACTTCTTTTTTAAAAACAAAGCTGCTGTGTCTAATTGATGGTTTCAAATTAGAGGCAAGAAATCCATTTAAGATTTGTCTCAAGACTAAGTAAAAAAGTCATCAGACTGATACAGCAGCATTACACAAAAGTTTGAAATCAAACTGTATTGCATTTATGGGATAGTTAGTTTGGAAATAGCTCTGAGCTCTCATGATGCAACATCCCCATGTACCAGGTACCTCCCTCCTTCTGCTTGTTGTGCTTCTGCAAGCCCCTAAAAGCCACCTTGGCTGCATGGACATAGATGCGGGCCCACAAGAAAGAGGGAAAACACCCAGTGAGAAGAGAGCAAGAGAAGCCAGGGCCTTTTCTCTCAGAAGTTGTGTACTGTCTCATAATCAATTGCAAGATGAAATACAGCACGGCCAGATGCAAAAGTCTAAGTGGACAGTATGAATTTCAGTCCTTCAGTTCAAAAATTGTAGCTGTAGGGTCAATACCAACCAACTCTGAGCAGGCAAAATCTACCATCTCAGATACACTTCTCAGTGCAAGTTCTGTCTTACACATTTACTGATTCACAACCTGTTTCCTCTCCCCCACCCCTCTTCTCTTTTAGGAATGTTTCAACTGTAAGGTAAGACAATAAAAGATCATATTTATGACTTTTCCCCAGTACACTGGTATTTGAGTACATAACTGTCCTGTCCTCTGCAGTAACCGTAGATTTGTTCTGTGTGGAACACATGTGAAAGCCATGAACATGGATGAGTCTGCAAATGGGAGCTTGTCAGTAGAATTTCGACATTTGGTAGGTTTGACACTTGTTCACTGTTGTGAGTAGAAAAAAGATTCTTTAGAAACTCTGAAGGGAGAACTGTAGTGCTGTCAAGGCCACACTCATTTTCTTTCTGTTTGTACAAAAAGATTACTCCTAGAAATGCCATTCTATACTTCATCCATTCCATAAAACAAGACTATACATTGTCACAGAACTGACAAAGCAAATCCTAATTATCACCAGAAAAGGAAAGAGTAATCATGCTGAATTAAAAAGCTTCACAGAAACTGAGTTTGGTTAAAAAAACCCCCCAAACCAACAACAGCAAAAAAAAACCCAAACCAAGCAGAAAAACCCGACACACTAAACAAACAAACAAACAAAAAACCTAAACCACACCACAATTTTCTAGGGGAGATAGAACTGAATGCTTGAAATCTATCGGAAATTAATGCCTGTGATAAAGCCTCGTGAGAGACTCGAGCAGGGCTTGTGTAACTTCCCTGAGAGCCCAGGGAGTCCTGCTCTCTGACTAACACTCTCTTGCTGTGGTAATTTTGGGCCTTAACCACAGATGCAGTGCATCAGTGTAGTTTTGCAAAAGGAGATTGAGATCAATAGTTTTTAGCTTTTTTTTTTTTTTTTTTTTTGTGGGATACACTTGGCAAGCACCCTAATTAATGCTTTGTTACATTAACCTAGTTTCCTAAAAATTCTTTAAAAATATCAAAATACCCCTCACTGAATAGATTTTTAAATGTGCAGTGTCAGAGTCTTCATTAGACTTCATTTGCATATTGCAAATAAAATCTTATTATAACTAAGTACATCCTGGTTATAAATTATGTTCTGTATATGTACTTCTGTGTATAGTTTCTCTGACACATAAATATTGCTTTGCTTTATACAGCAACCCAAAGAAATGAAAACAAGTGCTGGGAGCAAAGGAAATGAGGTTTGTGCACTTATTTTACATATTGCTTTTTGCATTTTATATAAATCAAAGAGTTGTTAGATTTTGAAATATATATGAAGTACAGGATCCAATTATTATGTTAGTATAAGTATAATGAGAACTGTTCGGAATTACTCAAATTTTAATTGCATGCCTGAAGTCTGTATATTGAAAAAGTTACAACAGAAGGTAGAGAGTAATAATCCAAATGCATTCCATTCAAAGGTTACCTTTTTGGTCTTTAAACTTCAAAAAAAAAAAAAAGAAAAAAAAACAAATAAGCTTTTAAAGATTTTTTGGGGGTTGAAATGATTGTTTCCTACAGGAAAGGTCCTTTAAATATATGTTCTGCTGGTCAGGTTCAGAGCTGAAATCAGGGTGTCATTATCGCTGTATCAAAGGGGTTTACTGCCTCAGCCAGGATCAAAAATGTGCTTGATTTCCTTGCACTTGTCCCAGCCTGGTCGTAGGTTCCCCTCTCGTGGTGACTCTGTGTATGGCATGACAGCACCAAAACCAGCATAAGTGAGGGTAAAGTTGTATTGGCAAGTTTAAAAAAGTATTTTAAATATTTATATATAAATAAAATCACTCACATCCCAGCCCAAATAGCTGAAGTTATACAAGCACAAGAGTTATTTGAAGTGTTCTTTAAGTACAAAGCAAAAGGTGTGATGAGCATGAGGAATTTGACCAAAACCTAAAGCAGAAGATTCCTGTGCCCCTTTCACAGCCATTTCTGAACAGAACAACTCAGCACCCCATTAGCAAGACTGAAACTCGAGGCTCACTCCCAGTCACTTTGCTGCTACAAAATCACTGACACCACAACAAGCAAATGCAAAAATGTAGGTTAAGAAATGTTAGCACTTCAGTTTTGGCAGCCTTTTCCTCCCACTTCTACACGCTGTGCCTTTAAAACTCTCTAAAGCTATCATAGGGCTGTGGAGAATTAGGACAGCTGAACTGTGACTTGGTTCACTGCTGATTTCCTCAAACAGAGCCTCTCCTTGGCCAAGGCAGGCTGTGAAAGTGGTTATCAGCAGAACAAGAGTTGGGATTTTCTTTGTTAACAGCAACCAAAATGCTTTCAAAACTTGGTTTGTTACAGGACATTCAGTATGCTAAAAGTGGAGTTAAATATAACTGGCCTCATTAAGAAAAAAGTGGAAGTTCTCTATTTTAGATTTGTTCTTTCATGCAGATGTGCCTTTTTGCCTCAATGATTTTTCCATGAGAAAAATTTGCTTCTGCAAAATCACAATGGGGGGAGAAGGGTTGTTTCACCAGCCCTTATCAACTTTGTGTCAGAAATACAGGTTGAGCTGGCTATTTCATTATGGGAAAGCATTTTGAGTTGCAGTTTTTTAATTTTATTTTTTTTAAAGTCTGACAAAACAAATGCATGATGGGGAGGGAAAGACCAACAACAAAGAAAACTGGAAAAAAGCAAATATATTTTTATACTTTGAGTTCTGGGGATGGAAATGTATTTCAAGAAATCTGTTTCCTAAGGGGCAGAGATTTGGATCTTTGAAGAGCTATGCTGCTTTGTAATCAAAACAAACACTAATACTACAAACTTTAATCAACAATGACAAACAGATTTTAGTTTTTTTCCATCCAAGAAAAGCTTTGGGTTTTAAGACCAGATTTACTTCGGATTAATGATTTAGGCCTCTAGTCCTTCAGCTAGTACCCAGAGCAAAACTGGATGAAGGCCCACTTGTCATTAAAGCTGTGGCTATTTGCTTTGTTTCTGGTTTGTTTCTCCTTGTAGTTGAACATCCCTGTTCAAAGTCCAGTTGTCAATCAGTAAGGAAACTTTAGGAAAAGGAAAGTTGGAGACAACCTTTACCAGACACACAAAATTATCTGTTAACTTCTTGTGTGCAAATCTGTGCTTAAAAGCACCATTTTAGAAAAAGACAAAAGTTTAGAAGCACTGCTTGAACAATATTAAGGGGTTCTTTTAGATCCATCAGAAAAAAAACCAGACTTCTGGACTAATTTAATGCCAGAGTTGAACAAACAAATTGTTTCCTTCACTTCCTTCTTTTCCTGTTCTGCTTATAGATTTGATAGGAGTTTTCTCTCCAAGTGTAACCTCAGCAGCTGGAGCACTAAGCCAGTGCTCAATGCCAGCTGTGCACTCCCAGCTTTACAACCTGGTTATTCCCTCAGGGCCCTCACATGGTGACCGAGGAGCTGCACTCCATCAGCTTTGAGACACAGGTCTGCCTGTATGGACTGACCATCAATTTGGAAGTGAGTATTTGGGACAGATGATCTGAGGCAGGAGAAAAAGCCATTTTCCAGCAGTTTTTAGAAGTACAGTTGTTCTGAGGCCCCCAGCAGTAACCACAGGCTGACACAAGATTTCCAGAGCTTCTGGAAAAGAAGTCTGTGCTTTGGGAAGAACGAGAGGCTAAAAACCCAAAGCACAGCACAGCACTAATACTTTCCTCAGCAGCATTCACACAGGGCATTTGTTCTCTCCACCAGACCAGCTCTTTGCCTGTGGTGATGATTTCCAATGTCAGCCAGCTGCCCAACGCATGGGCCTCCATTATTTGGTACAACCTGTCAACCAATGATCCTCAGGTAGGTCCTCAGTATGCAAATGACTTTCTGCATTTTCACATTCATTCTGTTTGGTTACTAAATATATTAAGTATAAAAAAAATACATATTTCCTCTTGAACTGGCCTTATTTTTGTCATGTACACGGTTATCAACATCACACTTTATTGTTGTTCCCTTTATCTTTCTTTTCCTGCTCAGATATAAAACCACATGCACCCTTAGCTTTTCTTTTTGCAGCCTAAAGTAGTAGTTCTTAAACTAAGGAAAGGTGACAGGCCTTCTCCACAACTTCTCTGACTTCACTAGTTTTAATTTATCTTTCTTGCATGTAGCTGACTAAAACTAGACGTGTTAGAAAATAATTCTATCAGTGCAACTCCAAACCAGGAAAGCAGGCATATAGGTGAATCTGTAATGTACTTAAATGCTGCTTTCCCCTGTGGATTTTATGGCAACTTGTGCTTTCTGTGGAGAAGATTATAAATGTTAAGTAGCAACTTCTAGTGGCTCTAACCCTGAGCAAAGGCAGAATAATTCTCTCTAAGGCTCCAGCTGTCTCAGCACATATTTTAGATTTGGTCACTGTTACTGTGTTTGCAGGCTGCGGAACAGGGCTGTCAGTGGCTCTCAGGCTTTCAGCTGGGGATTAGTGCAGTCACACAGATGCTCAGAGCAGGGAAAGGAGCAGACAGTCTGCCACGGTGGCAGGCCAGCTGACCAGCAGGCTGGACTGCATTGTCACTCTCTGATACTCCAAACGGTTTTTGCACAGTCTTCAGTATGTCCATTGTGTGTAGAATTAAAAAAAACCCCACAACTGAAAACACTAAGATGAGCCAAATGATTCAACAGCATGTCACCATATCAGTATGGAATGGTTTAAAGTTTCCATGCACTAAACATTAAAATACAGTGATAATATCTAGATTTTTTTTGGACAGGGTTTAAGCATATTTTCACTGCCTTTACACAGGACACTACCAGAGGCATAGCAAGGCATTTTAACATCCAAGATGCACACAGGGACTTTAAATCTCTCTAGGACTCTCATTTTCCAACCCTGCTGAGGCACCCCACTGGACCTTGCTGGGTGCCTGCAGGTGGGAGAGCCCACACGTTTGCCCCAGGGCTTCCCCACACACTGAGCTCACTTTCAACACGACCAGATTCTGCTCAAGTACTTGCAGCCTCCTCTTACAGCCTGATATGTATTTCATGGTTGCTATCTAAACAAAGCCTTCATTCTGTTGCAGAATTTGTCTTTCTTCAACAACCCCCCTGCTGCCACTTTGAGCCAGCTCTTAGAAGTACTGAGCTGGCAATTCTCATCATATGTTGGTCGTGGACTCAATTCTGAACAGCTCAACATGCTGGCAGAGAAACTTATGGGTAAGTGTGTAGAAATGTACAGATTTTATTTGCTTTAGGGTTCTTATATTTGGTAGCTACAGGTAGGGGCTTTAGGCACACGATGTGGTTTAGCACCAGCTGGCAACTAAGCCCCACACAGCCACCCACTCTCCCAGAGTGAAATGGGGAGAGAACTGGAAGGGTAAAGTGAGAAAACTCATAGGTCAAGCTAAAGACAGTTTAACACATAAAGCAAAAGCCACACGTGCACACAAGTCAAACAAGGAATTCATTCACTGCCTCCCATCTTCAGGCAAGTGTTCAGCCTGGAAATCAGGGCTGGATTCATCACACAAAGGAGTTACTTGGGAAGACAGATGCCATCACCCCAAACATCCCCTCCTTCCTCCTTCCTACTGCTAAGTTTACATGCAGAGCATGTCACCATGTGGTGCAGAATATCCTGCTGGCCAGTTAGGATCAGCTGTCCTAGCTGTGTCCTCCCCCAGCTCTCCCAGCCCCTTTGCTCATGGGAGGGTTGAGAGGCAGAAAAGACTTTCACTCTGTGTAAGCCCTGCTCAGAAAGAACTAAACCATCCTGTATTACCAACACTGTTTCCAGCACAAATCCAAACCACTCTGGCTACTGTGGAGAAAATGAACTCCACCCCAGCCAAAACCACCACAGCATGACTTCCAGAGCTGATGTCAAAAATGTCACAATGACAGTTTTTTTCTTTAAAGAAAAGCAGGCATCAGCTTATTCTTATCACAAAGTAATTCAACTTTCGAACTTCCAGGCTGCTCCACTGAAGGAAGAGGGCATCAAAGTCACACTGAACTGTGATGTTATTTTGCCTCCTTAACAATTATCTCATAAATCTGAAATCAAAAGGAAGTATTTTTGCTTGCTTATGAGGTTTGGTTTGGGGTTTTTTCATTTTAAGTACCTGTCCTTGTGGGTCTGTTCATTTCTGGGGCCTCACCAGAGATGCTTCACTGGTGTCAGCACAGCAGAGAGGCCCTGTAACCTCAGCAAGATGAGCTATTGAGTACGCTGAGACCCAAGGGTGCCCCAAAAGGGAGAGGCCCTGGGGAAAGCTGAGAAGTAATATTTAGGCTAAAAACTGAAACTGAGCGCGTAGTGTTGCAAAAACCAAGTCACAGGCTACTTTAGGCAAATATTTCTACAACTATTATCACCTGCTTCAAAAGAATACAGAAAACCAGATCTATAGTCCCTTAGCATGCCCCTATCCCTCCCTCCCCAAGTCAGGATGTATTGTACTTCTCCCCTCACCCCCCACCCAACTACACAGATATCAAGCAATATCTGTTTCATAACTTCAGAATAACACATGCACCATTTGGGGATTTTTCTTTTCCCTCTTTCAGGACAGCAAGTCAGTTACAATGATTATCAGCTATCCTGGGCAAAGTTCTGCAAGGTACTGTTCCAAAAGTAACACTAAACTCTTATTTCTCATAACACCCACAGCCATGCCTATCTTTGTTTCTCTGATGCTGCTGATAAGATTCCCACTTGCCATATGTGGGACTTTCAGCTCAGCATAATCACATCCCTCGTAAAAATTTCACTAGGAAGAAAACACTTCCAGAAGCATAAAGCTTGGGATTAGGGATCTATTAGTTATATTGCTACAGATACCAGAAACTGCCATTAGAGTGTGTCTTATATATTTCTGTGTATGATCAACTGAAAGACTTACCAAAGCATGCAATACATTTTTCATAAAGCATAAGTAAGATTGGTTATAAGTTTAGTTTTGACCTAAATTATTTCAAGACAGTCAATATATGCAATAACTTTGATGAGGAAGAGAAAATGAACTGATAAAGAAGGGTAAGTTCCTTTAAATCATATTAACTACATTATTTAAACACGTGCAGAACCTTGGAAGGAAGTTCACCTTTCTCATCTTCTTTTCACTCAAAAACTAGGAAGAAACCACAGATGTGATTTTTATTCTCCTTGAAAAATGAGGTGCTTCCAATGCATATCTTAAAAATCAGTTGGTTTTATGTCAGATTGAAAGAGAGATGTTACTCAAAACCACAGGTCAAATTGTGATCCTCACTTGAGAAAAGCAGCTTATTCTTGAGAAACTGAGAAGAAACTGTCATGTGAACGTTGGGTAACATCACTCTCATGATTCTCCTCTCATTTGTGTTGGTCTTGTTTGTGTTTTGTGGTTGTTTTTTAACTGTTAGGAACATTTGCCTGGGAAGTCCTTTACCTTTTGGGTTTGGCTTGAAGCAATCCTAGACTTGATTAAAAAACACATTCTTCCTCTTTGGATTGATGGGTGAGCAATAAGGGAACTGCTGTAGATTGATCTCTCTCCGCATTTTCTCTGTCCTTTACTCATCTCAGTTTTAGCCATGCAGAGAAGTATTTGCAACAAGCTTAATACTTCTGTCTCCCTTCTCCCATTCATAACTTTTGGAAATTGCTGTCAAAGGGGAACAACATGGAAAATGCAGGTTTAGATCTGTTCTTCAGTTCTGTCTATGTAATCAAGTTCTGGGATAAATTATATCCCAGTACTTGATATAAACCAGGCTTCATAGTACTTTGAGCTCAATGCCATATTTCATGTGTAACTACACAAAGCTTTGGTCACAGCCCCCAAGCCTTAGAAAGCTTTGTAACCAGGTTTTGAACACCTGATAAAGGTGGATTGTTCTGAGCAACCTGGTCTGGTGAAAGATGTCCCTGTCCATGGCAGGGGGTTTGGAACCAGGTGAACTTAAAGGTCCCTTCCAACCCAGGCCCTTCTATGATTCTACACATTGCACAGATCCAAGTCTGTATTTTTTCCCATGATTTCCTGTTATACCTCAGGTACATAATGGGATTTGTAAGCAAAGAAAAGGAACGAATTCTGCTGAAAGACAAGACACCAGGAACATTCTTATTAAGGTTTAGTGAGAGCAATCTGGGAGGAATTACCTTTACTTGGGTGGATCAGCTAGAAAATGGTAAGTATAACTAAAATTAAAAAAACAAACAAACAAGCCAAGAACTAAATCAAAACTAACCCAAACTCTGCCATATTCCTGCAATACAGGAGTCAAGTTTTGTTTGGTTTGAAAGTAAAATTCACATGTATCATGTCATAGTATGGTTTTGGACAAGATACAAGTATCATAATTTCTCAAACAAAAACCAAAACTCTGACATTGTACCTCTGAGCCCTTTTTATTAACAAAGCTCTCTGTGAGGTGCACTTGCTAACTGCAGGCTTTAGATTTGTTTCCAAATATGCAGAAATTAAATATTGAAAGATACTAATGTAGCTAAGAACAGGTAAAGCCTGTACAAGTGTAAACCTCCAAAGAAATGCAAAAATGTGTTCCAGCTGCAGTTGCTCATCTCCAGGTTGTGGTGCCTTTGTGTTTTTGCAGGAGATGTAACATTCCATTCGGTGGAACCCTACAACAAAGGTCGCTTATCTGCCCTGCCGTTTGCCGACATACTGCGCGACTACAAAGTCATCATGGCAGACAATGTTCCTGAAAACCCCCTGAAGTACCTGTACCCAGATATCCCCAAAGATAAAGCCTTTGGCAAACACTACAGCTGTCAGCCAAACGAAGGTTCGGCTCCACTTCTCTATTTACCCTTCCTGCACAGCTGCAAAGTCAAGAGGCAATTTGAGCACTGTAGGGAGAGGAGGGAGAGAACAGATTAAGAGTCATCTTCAAGCGAACTGGTTTAACATGTGTCTGTCATTTAGACAGCTTCATTTTGCAAATACATCCCTGGTCTTAGAGGTTACAGTAGAGGCGATGACAATATTTAAAAGAAGCTAAGAAATGTGGGGTTTTTTCTCTGATGCATCACAAAATTCAGTGCTTGAGTCTATAACAGAGAGGAAACTGAAAGTCATCCTGCTTATTGGCTTCATAGTTGTGTTATACTGTAGCATGCTGTCTCTTTAATTTCAAGAAAACCCAGTTTTCCCCAAACAGCTTGGAAGCCCTACTTTGTTTCATTTCATGCAATGGAACCCTAAAACAAAGGCTGCTTATCTGCACCACCTTTTCCCAATATACTGCACAATTACCAGATTATTATGGCAAACAACATTTCTGAAAACCCCTGGCAACTGCACTGGAAAATGCAAAAAAGCTGAACAAGGATGGTTCCAAATATGTTCAGGCCCACGTTCTTTTATGTCCAAGTTACAAGTCAGCTCATTTTTAGATCAAATTCATTCTCGCTTAAAGAAAGCCCTCAAAGCCTTATTTTTTTAATAGATAAAACACATTCTTCTAGACTTTCAGTATCAAAGGTCACAATTCCATTTGAACTCAAATTCTTTCACAACTCAAAAATATTTGGAGGCTACAGTATTTTTCTCTCTCTTCATTTTAACTCTGTGGACTTTGCCTAATGCTCCAATCATCTACAATCTTACATATATGCTTAATTTTGTGTAAAAGAATTGCAATTCAGAACACATTGCTGAAGCTGTATCTGTATGGACAGAGCTCCAAGCATTTGCAGAACTGAAATCTGCAGACTCAGAGTACCCAACTTAAAGAATTGTATATTTGCTTTGAAGGCCTAACAAAATCTCCTTCATCAGTTGCAGTATTATATTGTGTTTCATATCAAGGGAGCACAGGCAATTCTGTGACTAAGATCTGAACTCAAGGACTAATCTCAGGTATTCCCCTCACTTTCATGGCTATTTACTTATGCAGGGACTTTACAATTTATTATTGTCTGCAGCACTTCAAGCAAACAATCCATTTCAAATGGATAATAAAATGACTAGACAACATTTAATTTCTCTACTCTTTATTCTAGTCTCAAAGCCCTCGGATGGAGGAGGGAAAGGTTATGTTCCTTCTGTATTTATTCCAGTCTCCAAAATGTAAGTATCCTCACAGGTCTGTTATACTTTACCTGTTATTTTTATTTAATTTACAGCCCATTTCAGAGTTTCCTCTGCCTCCTTTCCCTGAACTATTTGAAAATAGTTTGGCAAGGACTGCTAAAGACAAGAAGGGGAAGTAAAGGACTTCACCTGTAGAGTGCTTTTTCCATTAATGGGGCAAACCATTTGTAAAAATTGAATGCAGATTTTATGGAACTCTGATGTACTTTTCATTCACTGACTCCTTTTTTTCCCCAGCAGCTGATATTAGGGGCAAGGAAAGAGGACAAACCTGACTCAACCTCCTACATTTTTAAGTGTATATCAGGTTGTTGCATGAGCTTACATGGCCAGCAGCGAGCCTAAGGACAGGGTTAATAAACTTAAAAACCATTCATCATATTCCACTGATATGCATAGAGGGATTTAAGTTTTTTCTTAGATATTATTTGCTATTTTTTTTCTTTTTAGCTTAAATGACTCTACAGAACCACATTCTCCATCAGATCTTCTTCCAATGTCTCCAAGTGTTTATGCTGTGCTGAGAGAACACCTGAGTCCCACAGCCATTGAAAGTGCTGTAAGTTGTAAACTTTCCTATTCACAAGTAAATAATAAGCAAACAGGATACAGCACAGATACTGGTTAATAAAAGGCTGCTTGTGCAACTATGAATCAGAGCTTTTTCATCACTTGCTGCATTACATTCTGAAACAATGGTGCAGATATTTCCTATTCTAAATAGTGCAGGATACAGCAAGCATCTTGAAAGCACTAGAATTGCCTGACATGCTGAGCAATGAATCATGAATACTAGAACACAAAGATCCCAGAGTTCTTGCACAAATGAAGGCTTCACACTGGCAAATACATGCCACCTATACTAATTCTCTGGACAGCACAAAGGCCTGGACTTGCTCAGGGGAGCTGCCCAAGGAATATGATAATTTCCAATTCAGCAAACTTGCACAACTTTTTCACACCTCAAGATTTCACATGGGGTTTCAAAGTACAAAATTAAAAGTCAACTAAAACAACTAAAAAGTAATATTAGCTTAGTATATAGAAAGGTTAGGAAAATGCTCTACGAACATCATATTTTTTTTTTAATTTCCTCTTTTCCTAATTGACTAGAAATGATGTTCTGAATCATCATGGCTCAGAGTCCTTAGAGCAATGATATATAGCCAGGTGGGAATTTGTCCAGCAGACTTTTCCCAGTAGTGGTTTGGCTCTAGCAGCTTTAGAAGAAAATCCCTTTTTTTAACACTAGCCCTTAACTTTGTGTATGTTCAATGATTTATGATCTTAAAATGATTATGTATTTAAAAGCCTTCCAACTCCTCTTCGAATGCCTCTCTGTAAGCACTTCTTCTTATCCACAAACAGAACAAAACTAAACCAGAATCCTGATTGTCAGTGATTAGAAGTACAGTTAAACTTTATATACAAGTGGATGAGTTCTTTACTACATCAACCTGAAAATCCACTCAAGAGCAAGATATCTTTTTTTATTTTTCACTTTTTTTCTCCGATAGCACTTGTAACAAAATAGTTCTTTAGCTGAAAATGAAAAAAACAGCCTGAATTAAAATTCTGCATTAAAACCTACCCCACCCAATCCAGGACATGTCCCCACTCATTTCTATTTTGGTTTATAACATGTGGAAATGGTTCTGACCTCCTCAACTGCACTTACGAACAATGCACGCATTTGCTTTCCTGAACTTTCGTCAGAGTAAAGAACAGTTGGATTCACTTTCAGTTAACATCAGCCTCCAAACATTTTTGGTTTCTTCTTGCACGCTCAGTAAATCTCAAACCAGCTCTTTACAGAGCTTCAAATTAAGCTGTGACCATGGCCATCGTTTAAGGTCATAATCTGACAAAAAGAATGTATTTAACACTTGCAGTTTGCTGCCAGGCACAATTTTAAAGATACCAAGACCAGTGGTTCAGTGCTGCTGGATGGTAAGTGATATTTCTGTAAGCTCTGACTAGAAAGTTCTGCTAGAAACTGCATGAGAAAAATAGTTTTAGAAGATTTTTAAAGAATTCCTTCCTTCCCTTTTCCATTCAATTTACCTTGCTAAATGGAAATGAGGAAAATATAGAGTTTTTTTTCTTTATCAAATCCACACAACAATCTACCCTGCTGAAGAACTGGCTGAGTATAGCAAGCAGACAATCTGCACTATTAAAGCAATACTTTTTCTCCATGAAATGCCAGTTAAAAAGCATCATGGAAGAAACAGAAAACGAGTGAAATCTGCAGCAGGCCAAATATCCTACAACTGAGTAACTCAGTCTTAACAAGATATACTTTCTGCAGTCTTGCTGAATTCCCTTCTATTCCCCCCCAGTCCAGCTTCCCTTACCCATCAAAAGAACAAGACTCCAGGAAGAGCCCTGCTATACATATCCACAGGCTTCAAGAACCACAAAGGTCATACAAAAATAAATACCATGCTTATTCTTACTGCAACAGTTTCCTACGCAGCGTCTTGTATAGAGCATTCCTCTACTTTATAAACAACTCGAAACAGGATTTGCAGATCCTTATCAGTTTGTATGACATTTTCAAAGTGACTCTGCAGTTACCTTGAGCCAGAGAAGGTTTCATCTGCATTTTCTTTTGAATGAACAGCTGTGAGTGCCATGAGACTAATCTTTTCCTTTTTTTCCTTCTAGCTGAGTTCTCCTTACTCGACTGACTGAAGTGCACAAACTGGAAAAATCAGTAATTGTGTGAACACTGGATGGGTTAAAGAAGTCTTTTTTATTTTTTCCTGTCACCTTGAAAGTCAGCTTTTCTGGAAACCATTACAATATTCTTAGGCCTCTTTCAACAACACATAAACATAGAATTTTCTCCCTAGGGATTCAAACAGCCTTTTTTAAGTCAGATTTGCTGTTGTCACTGAAAAAAAGACCAAATCCTTTCTGGCTTAGGAGTCTTTTGACTTCAGTGGGGTCCCAGCAGAGATAAATTTTACTTGCTAATTTAACTAACTTCCATAGAATTGCTGTAAATATGAGAGCATAAGAACAAAATGTTTTGCTTCTGAAGACAGCATATAAAGATAACTCAAGCCATGTTTGGAGAAATTAGGATTTATGATGTTAAATACTTTCTGCTTATTCATAATCTTATACACCACGATTCAGATACTATTTCAAAGCAAAGATTCTTGTTCCCCTGACTTTGAATGTTCCAGAGGTATCTGGGGATTGCTTTCCTCCAAAGATGAATTGCCTTCAACATGGATTTTTATCTGACACCACAGCAGAAGTTGTGGAAGGCAGGTAGGCAAGGCTGGGGACAGAAGGGAGTTCCAGAAAGGAAGCAGATACAAAACTTGTGGTGTTAAAAAGGCTGTCTCTATTTCTCCACTGGAAGAGAGAGTTAGTAAAACTTCCCCTCTCACAAAATAGTTGCAGAAGTAAATCTGTTTGGGCAGGAGGCACTCAGATACCCCAGCAAGTACTGTCAGAAAGTATACCAATTTAAAAAAACCCAATCTGACACAGTTTGGATGCTAACTGGTCAATGGCAACAGGGAAGCAGTTTTTAAAAACAGTTACAGAAGAGCTGCAGCATTTGCTGACCACCTGGAAACTTTTGCTGTGTGACAGGATGTTACATGCCTGTCACAGGCTCACTTAATAAACAGGACAACTAGTTTGTGTAAAAACAGTAAATTGCCCTCTTTAAATACTCTTTTTTTTCTTTCAGCTATGTTTACTGCTGAGTTTGGGTTGTTTGGTTTTGTTGTTTTGGTTTTATTTCCCCCAGTGTTATCCCTAAAATCTCTGTTAATAGAATAATAAACAGGCAGCTCCAAGGCCACTGTATTTCACAAATGCAGGTTCAACCAAAAGCTTTGCCCACAGAACACATGGTTAATGCATGCAAAGCTCTTAAAACACAAACCCTTGAACATTTGCACCTTACAGCTTTCTCAAGCAGGTATAAATGAAACTTCTGGGATGAAAACATAACCTCCTTGAATCAGTAAGACATAGATTTTACTTTCATTTCTCTTTTCACCCATGCTATTTAGGTTAGTTGAAAGTGAGTGAGCAGAAACAATGAGATATTTTTGTGATACATGGAAGTAAATTTCAAAGAAACAAGCACATCTCTGTTCATTACACTGAGTGATTGAAAGCAAGCTGCACGTAAGTTCAGCAAGCATCACATATAAAATAAAAAACAAGAGCAATTGTGTATATAGCTTGGTAATATCTGTAATTTATATAACCAGCATGAATAAAATCCGATTTTGGCTTCAAGCTGCACACCCAGACTCTGTGGATTTTTTCCAAGGCACAACAAAAACAGTCTTGCTGCCTTTTGGTTGATCTTAAACTGAGCTACAGACAGTAACACAGAATTCTAAAGCAGGAAACATGACCTCCCCGACATCAGCCTTTTCATTCTATCCTCTTCTCACAATCTTAATACAAACAAAATGGGGGATACCTTTTATTTCTGACCACCTGAAGTTCAAGAGAAGTACTGTAAGACAAGATCAGACGTGGCATGAGAACCAGTCTCCTTTTTCCTTCTTCCCTGCTTTCCATGCAAGGGAACCCTGCCAGACTCCCAAGTATAAAGTCCAATATAACTGGAATTTCTGAACAGCACCATGGACCGGGTTTTGGCATGACAGTTCCTGCTACTGCTTCAGGGTTTTTTTTTGCACAGGGGAGCCTTAACATTTTGTTGAAATGATCTGCCTTGAGATAATTGCACTGTTTTAAAGGAGCACTGGAATAATTTATCTGTAGGATAAATATACAGCCCAAGCCTCCTTCCATTAAAAAAAGTGGGAATTTTGTCCTTATGTCACAATGAGTAAGAACACAGTTCACATAGCAAAATGATGGCATGGAGGAAAAACACAAAAAAAGGAGTGCTGAGACACTACCAGGAAAAAAAAAAAAAAACTGTTCCTATGTAGTTCTACTAATTGTGCTTGTGTTTTCGCTGTGTTTTGCAACCACAAAGTAAAAAAATGCGGTTGTTTTGTGCTTTGTCTTGGTGCGACACTCTAACAATCCTCATTTAAAAACATAAAACCTGTCAGTTACCTTCTTTAATAGCTTTTATTCATAGCCATGTTTATAGATCTACTGCTCCCTAGTATGTCACGCCACGACGTTTCCCAAACAGACTCCTATTTCATTTTTTTCATGAGGAGGGAGGGGGCACAGACTACCTGGGCTTCAACATCCCGCTCTTTGTCGGCTTCAAGCACAGACAAAACCCAAAAAGGCCACGCTGGACCAAGAGACAGCGACAGTGGGGAAGGGAAGGGAAGGGAAGGGAAGGGAAGGGAAGGGAAGGGAAGGGAAGGGAAGGGAAGGGAAGGGAAGGGAAGGGAAGGGAAGGGAAGGGAAGGGAAGGGAAGGGAAGGGAAGGGAAGGGAAGGGAAGGGAAGGGAAGGGAAGGGAAGGGAAGGGAAGGGAAGGGAAGGGAAGGGAAGGGAAGGAAGGGAAGGGAAGGGAAGGGAAGGGAAGGGAAGGGAAGGGAAGGGAAGGGAAGGGAAGGGAAGGGAAGGGAAGGGAAGGGAAGGGAAGGGAAGGGAAGGGAAGGGAAGGGAAGGGACGGGAAGGGAAGGGAAGGGAAGGGAAGGGAAGGGAAGGGAAGGGAAGGGAAGGGAAGGGAAGGGAAGGGAAGGGAAGGGAAGGGAAGGGAAGGGAAGGGAAGGGAAGGGAAGGGAAGGGAAGGGACGCTCAGCGGCCTGCAGTTTATCAGCGCGGGGGCTGCTCAAGCGAGCTGGAGCAGCGGAGCCATGAGCGGAGGCAGCCGCGCATCGCCCACAGACAGGCCCGGCCCCGCTGCCCTCAGGGCCCCGCTCTGGTTTCGCTTTCGCCTTCGCCGCCTTTCCCAGAAGTCACGTGACGCGCCCTCCGCCCGGGAACGCCCCCGGCCCGCCCCCGCGCACGCGCACTCGGGCGGGCGCGCGGCTCCCCGAGCGCAGCCGGCACCGTGACAGCGCCGAGCCGGAGCCGAGGTGAGGGGAGCGGGCGTGAGGGGATGGGGGACGGCGCTGGCGCTGCCTGCGCCTCGGGGGCTGGCGGGGTTAGTGTCCGGTGTAACTAAAGCTGTCGCTTCCTCAGGCTGCTCTCTGCCCGCGGCACGCCCACCGAGCTTTGTGCTTCGGTGTCCTTGCACCTGGGGAAACGGGAGGTGGCTCCCAGCGGTCTTCATTCCCGACAGGGACACCCCTGCTCCTCCGTCGCCTGTCGCATCCGCTCTCAACTCCTCGCTCTCCACAGCTCACCCTCTGCAGACCTGCCCTGCCCGGGAGCGCTCGAAGCGGACCCCTGTCCCCAGCACGGCTGACGCTGCTCCCGCTGATCCCGTGCCTCCAGCATCGCTGGGCAGCCTCTGCTGGACAGGTGCGCTGCTCCCTCCGTCCCTCCCTCCCTCCCTCCCAGCCGCGGCTGGGCCGGCCGGAGCGCGGGGAACGCGGGCACGGAGCCGCCGGGCGCTGGAGCGGCAGCCCGCGCCCTTCGCTCCCGATCGGCCGCGATCCCCGGGAATGGCAGGAAAGGAGGTAGAGGAGGGCCAGGAAGGAGCCCTGGGGTGCATCGGGTGGCCAGCACGTCGAGAGGGGTGATCAGCCGTCTCTGTTCAGCCCTAGGGAGGCACATCTGGAGTGCTGTGTCCAGGTACAAAAAACACCAGGAGCTACTGGAGAGGCTCCAGTAGAGTTCACAAAGACGATGAGGGATGTGGAGCACTCTCTTACAAGCAGACACTGCGGGAGCTGGACCAGTTTAGTCTGGAGTAGAGAAGACTGAGAGGGGATCTCATCATTACATATAAATATCTCAAAGGCAGGTGCCGAGAGGATGGTGCCAGACTCTTTTCAGCGGTGCCCATCTACAGGATGAGAAGCAGTGGCTGCAAACTAAAACACAACAAGTTACGCCTCAATGTGAGGAAGAATTTCTTTGCGCTGAGGGTGAGAGAACACTGAAACAGGTTGCCCAGGGAGGTCGTGGAGTCTCTCTCTTTGGGACTGCTACAAGCACACTCAAATGCTGTGTTAGCTGTAATCTGAAAAGCACTCATTAAAAGCCTCCAAGCCCTCACTTTAAACATAACAGTTTTAACTCCTTTGTTTCTTGTACCTAGCACACACCATTCAGCAGCTGAGGGCACTGACATAGAAAAATGAAAGGATTTGGTAGAAAGGGGCATAGAAGATAGACTTTCACCCTGATGCTGCCCTGTTCATTTGGATGGGTCAATTAAAAAGCAATTAAAAAGCAATGATGTGAGTGGATTTGCATCTCACCACTCATTTTCTCAGCCTGAGCTGTTCCTTGGATGCATTTTTACATGCCATTTCCACTACAGGCTGATAACCTGCAGCATAGAAGGCTAAGTGATCTGCTTCTAGAGACCCTACATCAGAGCTAAAGCCACTCTCACAAAAGTGTTAGGACTGAGAGGAGCTGTTCTGCACAGTCTTAGTTCATTTAAGTACCCTGTATCTGCTTCACAGGTTACTTGAATTTAGCCTTAAACTATGATCATGAGAACTAAAACACCTAGGAAAAAACATCTTTCCAGTACTTCTCCATTTAAAGTGACTTGAGATGTAGTCCATTTTCAGAGCAGGCAAGTGTGGACACAAACAGCAACTGAAAATGGGCACTTAGAGGGGTCTCTAAATTTTTCACTCATACTCTTGGTGCTGGGGAATACATCTGCACAAGCAAAAGGTGATACTCCAGATTCAGGATCTCAGTTATGCAGAGTACAGGTATCAAACACACAGGTCCTCATTCCATATCTGCTAAGCAAGAGAGCAGTAACACTAGCAGTACCCTAAGTGCCATGAAAATGGGTTCAGAGGAAAAGGAAAAAAAGAAAGCACCACACAGCCACTCACTCACTGCCTCTCCTCCCTACAAGGTGGGTTGGGGAGAGAATCAGCAAGGTAAAAGTGAGGCATTATGGGCTGAGATAAAGACAGTTTAACAGGTAAAACAAAGGCCATGTACACAAGAAAGGAAAAGGCAGGAGTTCAGCCATCCTAGGAAAGCCAGGCTCCATCACACCTAACAGTGGCTTGGGGAGACAGACCATCATGCAGAATGTCTCCTTTCCTCCTTCTCCTTCCCCGAGCTTGGTGCCACATGGTCTGGAATGTCCCTTTGGTCAGCTGGGGTCAGCTGCCCCAGCTGTGTCTCCTCCCAGCTCCTTGTGCACCCCCAGCCTCCTCACTGGTGGGGTGGGGTGAGGAGCAAAGGGCCTTACACAGGTGCTGTGTAAGCCCTGCTCAGCTGTGACAAAAACATCCCTGTGTTACCAGCACTGTTTCCTGCACAAATCCAAAACAGCCCATACTAGCTGCTGTGAACAAGATAAACTTTATCCCAGCCAAAATCAGCACATCCTCCAATTTTGTCAATGTTCAAGAAAACTTCACATTTGTTATTTTTCACCACTTCAGTCCAAATACTACTTAAACATTTACACTGGCTTTTTTTTTTTTTACCCCTTCCTCAGAATGTCTCAGTGGTATCAACTCCAGCAACTTGATTCCAAGTTTTTGGAGCAAGTTCACCAGCTATATGATGACAGCTTTCCTATGGAGATCAGGCAGTACCTGGCACAGTGGTTGGAAAACCAGGATTGGTAAGCCCAGAAATTAATTAGGCTTTGGGTGGTGTGATAAGCAGTACCCTCAGAAGGGCAGTTACAGACTGCTGGGGAAGCAAGCTGCTGGGTGATCTTTTGCTGGTAGGATGCTTCAGTAGCTTTGTGCATGCTCCAGCCCCTCTTCAGAGCTTTCTGGAGGGGCCTGATACCTGGAGTAAATGTCCTTGCTCATGATGTTCTCAGTGGCCCAGAGCAAAAGTGGCTGGGCCAAGTTTTAAGACCAGTTAGGTACTACCTTGTCTCAAAAGGTGCAGAGCACTGTGACCCCGAGATGATGCAAGGTCTCTGTTTCAGCCTGCACGTTCAAGAGATGAGTCAAGTTCTTCAGTTTTCAGTCTCAGAATTGTTTATTGTATCTTAAATATACAAATTTTTCTCCTGCCCTGCCGAGGTCTGTCCAGCAGGACAGTTCCAGGCACTCTGCCTGCCCCCAGGGCAGTGTTATCTCTTTATACTAAAAACTACATATAACATGGTTACAATTACTTTCCAATACCTATCACCTATGTTAGACAGTGAGCCTCTACTCTAAACCAGTCTAAAAGTGCCAGCATCACAGCAGAAGATGGAGGTAGAGAAGAAGAAAGGCTGGACACGCCCAAATCCCTCCATCTTGCCCCCAAAACCCCTATTCTAAAAATCCCAAAAATCTACTTTTGCACCCAGTGATAATTTTACTATGACACTCCTTAAACTGCTGTGGCTTGCAGATCTTCATCCAGAGCTGGCAGTTTGCTCCACGGGTCATAATGGAACCCACAGGTGCTCTGGGCTGTGTGCCAGGGTCTCTGAGCCCCCTGGCAGGGGTCCCAGCAACTCTGGACACCCAGAGGGATGTCCTGAGTTATGACTCCTCCATAGCATCAGTCTCACTCTTCAAAGACTCTGAGCTTCTGCCATGCTTTCTGTGGAGTGTCTTCTCTTTGAGGGGCGGTACAACATGCACATGCATCAGGGCCACTTTGAGGTTCCTGATCTGCATGGAAGGAGTAAATGAATCTGAACAGAATGTGGCAAAAATAACAGAGAAGCAACATTTCTGTATCAAGGAAAGTAAAACCAGTTAAAAGAATGAAACTGGCTTACATTTGAAGGCAATTTCAGTGCTTGCATCTTCTACAACTGGAGTTGGGGATTAAAAACCAAGTATACCTGTATATATTTCTTGGTTCTTGCATTGGAAGTGTATCTAACCCAAACATGCTTTAAATTATTCCAGGGAACATGCGGCCAACAATGTTTCATTTGCTACACTCTTATTCCATGAGCTGCTGTCACAGCTTGATGATCAATTCAGTAGATTCTTGATAGAAAACAACTTTTTACTGCAGCACAACATAAGGAAAAGCAAACGTAATCTTCAGGTACGCCTGGGTTATCTATACAATCTACACATCTATATGTTATCTATATATCTATACATGTGCTTGGTTTGCTTCAGTGCAGTTGGATGCCTCTAAGCAACTACCCTGCTGTGAGGGGTTTTTACAGAGGATATGTGAGAATCCTGATTTAAAAGCCAGGATTCAAATGTTGCTCCATTTTTGTTTTGATTTGCTACAGTTAGAAAGTTACAGTTTAATTATCAGCTCAGTTACAGTTTGAGAACTCTGGGAAAAAGAAAACCCCTCAGGGTAGCACCACCCTGAGCAGGGCAGTGCCCAATCCACAGCACATTTCAGCTTTGTGTGCAGGTAAAACAGTAAGGTGGAATTTGCATCCAGCCTGGACTGTGTGTTAAACCAGCAGCCATACCAAGGGGTGGGAGGGTGGCTCTTGAGGGATGAGCTCTCTCTAGGACTGTAGGGTAGTATCCCACAACTCCCAGGAATGTCTCTGAGCCTTTCCTGCCTCTTTGTATGCCAGTGAGGAAACTCGCTCTTGGAGCTGGTTGTGGCCATCACACCCTGTGCTCCTGGAGCAGGCTATGACCAGTGTGTTCCCTGAGACTCACACTTGGGTCATACCCTAATGCTTTTTGCCAATCTGAAAGTTACTGAAAGGCAAGAAATTATGTGTATGGACTTGAACAACAGACTGTGTCTCTAATGCTAGGATAACTTCCAAGAAGATCCAATACACATGGCAATGATCATCCACAACTGTCTGAAAGAAGAGAGGAAAATACTGAACTGTGCCCAGGCATGCAATGAGGTAACAGTCTTGAAATGGCTGCTGCAGTTGTATCTTCCCTTGCCTGTTGTTTGGGGCAAGGGAAGTGGATGAAGACTGGCAGGGGAAAGAGGCTGTCCTTCTCTGCCCAGTAAGAGGTTCCTTAAAAAGAGAAGAGAGAGCACTGATATGTGCCAGCTGGAGAACACTAATTTGTATCAGCATGGCTGGACAGCCTGGCTTTTTTCTGCTGAATGAAGCATTTGGAGGATAAATGGCCAGGAAATAATTTTTTTTCCTCGAGTGACATGAAAGCTATGCTGGTTCTTTTAATGCCTCTGTAGTATGATGTAGCCTGATATGCCAGTTGGATTTTATTTTAATAATTAGTGCTTAACTCATATATCCAGTAAGATTTTAGGTTTGTTCCTCCACATTTTACTCCCCAGTTTACTCTCTATTAAGCAGCTGAGCATGCTTCTTTGGACTGTCTCTGGAAAAATGATGCATCATTCTCCTTCCCTGTTGTCTCCAAGTATTTCTTTCTAATTTTGGTGGTGCTTTGGGGTGTTTTTTTAGTGAAGCCCTTTTCTTTCTTCTCAATTATAGGTAAAGCCATATCTTCTCCTTCATCATCTGTTCTCCAGCTTCTCACCTTTTTTTTTTTCCTTTACATGAATTGTTTTGCAATAAAAATTCTGCAGCTGGGAAAGGCACGCAAAATATATAGATAGCTGTAATCCATTTATGTAGAAATAAAGTGATGACTGACCAGGCATGTTAATTCCCAATAAGGAAATACCTCTGTTTATAGCAAGGCTTTGAATGTGCAGTGTGGGAAGAGCACTTAGGCTAAGGCTTTCAACAGGGGGCCCTTTGCAGCAGTGTCCAAAGCAGCTGCTCTAAGAGTGTGACTCTGACAGAGCCCCTGTAGCTGCAGCACAGCTGTTTGGTCCTGGCACATGGCATAAAGCACTTGCTGCTGCCTTTCCAGTACACAAAAAATGTGGGTCATCAAAAAGGGAAAGGGAATTACAGAATGGTTTGGATTGGGAGGGACTTTAGAGATCATCTACCTTCTTCTAGACTGGATTGCTCAAAGCCCAGTACAGTTTGACTTAAATCCATGATGGGGGACCTTTGGCACTTTACTAAAATAAATACTTTGTTTCTTTCAAATTCACCTGAATTTGATTTTTTTTTTTTTATACTACAAAATTTTAGTATGATTCATCAGAACAAGCCATACTTCCTCAGGTTGTTTGTCAACAAATGCCACTCATTTACAGTAATGAAAAAAGTTATGGGTCCCTCTGTTTTGACTTGTTCTGCTTCTTTCTTCAGATGGAAGTAGGGAATGTACAGAACACTGCGACTGGGATGCCAGACAAACAGAAGGAGCTTGATGCCGAAGTAAGGGCTGTAAAAAGCAGTGTTTCAGTAAGTATAATGTAACTTTTCTCAGTAGGGTTTGTTGATTTGCAGATGCTGAAAATTAGACTTGATAAAATGACAAATAAAAGTAAGGTGGGGTTTTCCCACATCTATAAACCAGGGATTTCCTGGGCACAGGAAGTACCTTGTGTCTGAATTTAGCAACAAAAGCATTTTACCCACCTGAAATACTAGCAACTGACGGGAAAAAAAACCCTCTTAAGTCACAGCTGACCAGTTTCTTGCTGACTGGAAGATGTACTTTTTTTTAGCACATATATGTTTGTCTTAATAAATACAGTCACAACAGAAAGCTTTTCTCCAAATAGTACATAAGAATTTGAAAGTTTAAAATGCTATGTGCTGTTCCAAGTTCTACCACTCTAGCCTAGGTTCTCTTCTCTGTGAACTTACATGGCTTGACCACAAGGGCATTTCCATACTTTATAATAAACAGATTTCAGTTAGTTGGGAAGGAGGAAGGATGTATAAAAGGTGATAAAATGTAGAAATATTTCTTGTTAGTCTAGGAACAGACATTGCTATAAAACTGGACTTCATGTCTGTCAAGCCTGGTACCTGGCAGTTCCTAATCAGATCAAGTCTTGCATTACTTGAAAATATTAAATAATTGTGGCCACCCTCACTTGCATTACAGGACGTGGAGCAGGACATCAAGACATTAGAGGATTTGCAAGATGAATATGATTTCAAATGTAAAACCCTGCAGAACAGAGGTGAGTCATTTTTCAAAGACATCCCCTATTGTATATAGTTTGTCAGAGTAAACTGCTCTTTATGTCAGGGCACTGAGCCTAATGATAACACAGCCAAACTTGTGGTAATGTCCCTTGTTGATTAACTCTGCTTCACACTGATACCTAAATTTCTTTTGTTCCAAGTAACAGAGTCTCCTTGTTAACATAGCATTCCTTTGCCCTTTTCATCCCTTTGCCACTAGAAGTAGCAAACCCTGTAGGCTCTGTGACCATTCAACCATACACTTAATTAGTGATGTTTCACAAATGCCAAACCTGCTTTAGGTTTTGTAGCTCTTGTGTATCAAGGGAAACACACAGAGTCCATGCTGGTTCCATTGTACAGTTCTGTCTCTGTTGTTGAAGGCTTTGTTGCAGAAAAGGCTTTAGTTTCTAACACAGCTTGGCAGAGCTGACTATCCCTTAGAACAGGGACATTTTCAGAAGGTACTAAGGGAAGCACTAAGCCAGCATCTTGCTTTTTGTATTTATCCCCTTCTCACCTCAGCATTTCCCCCACCCATCCTTCAGCACTCCTTCAGCCTCATATTCACAATTTGGACTTATTTTACAGAACATGACTCCAATAGTATGTCTCAGGAGGAATACAAGAAAGAGCAGCTGAATCTCCAGCACATGTTCTTATCACTGGACCGCAAGAGAAAGGTAGCATTCAAGTTTTCTTTCAGAAGTCAGCAACTCTTATCTTAAGCACACGTTCATTTTCATTGAATTGACATAAATTAGCAGTAGGAAAGTTTCTTTAATTTATCAGTTTAACTGAGATATTTGCAGAGTTTTGCAAAACAGAAGAGCACTAGCTAAAACAGTACTTATTTCTCCTGTGTGAAGTATTTCTAATAAACAGGGTAATCTCATATTCTGTGTAGGATGTGGTGAAGGAGATAGTGCAGCTGCTGCAGAACACAGAGCGCATACAGGCTGCCCTTATTAACAATGAGCTGGTGGAGTGGAAGCACAGGCAGCAGACAGCTTGCATTGGTGGGCCCCCCAACGCCTGCCTCGACCAGCTGCAGACCTGGTAAGTCTTTTGTAAGACCACATTTAAACCATGTTATGAAGGAGCACCACATCTAGGAAATATACGGATTATTTATATGATCCCTTTTCATTCTGTCTTAGCATAACTGCATCCATTTTATTACCTCACCACATTTCCATTGAGCACCAAGTGTATTCCAGGCACTGCCATGTCCTCAGGGACAGTCACCTGGCTGGTGCCTCTGCACTAGTACAATGTAAAAAAGTGCTGAAAGTAATAAGATTGTGTCAATTGTAGGTTCACCATTGTGGCTGAAAGTCTACAGCAAGTTCGTCAGCAGCTCAAGAAGCTTGAGGAACTGGAACAGAAATTTACCTATGACCCTGATCCCATCACAAAAAACAAACAATTTCTGCAGGACCTAACACACAAGCTTTTCCAGCAGCTCATCCAAAGGTAATAGACCATAAGGATCTTTTGGGTATTACCATGAATAAATAGATGAAGAGCACCTTCCATACCATTCCCTCAGTATTACCTACATAGTATCTTTTCATTTTCCAAGGTTTTCCTAAGTTTGTCAAACTTTAAACTGAATTACTGGTTTTGAGATTTACCCCATATAGGATTTCCACAGGTTCAGGCCTATGGAAAGGGTTTATGCTCAGTCGTTTTTTAAGTTATCAGGAGCTTTGCTGCAGTACACATTGATTACAGAGTCAAATTCTCAGTTTGTTCATTCACTTTTCACTTCAAGCTTCAAAGTTCAAGTGAAAAGAGGCAAGAAACAATCTGCATCAAGCTGTGCCCAAGAAAGATACACACAAGATTCTCCAAGCCTTTGTCACCGGACACATCATCTTTGCCTCCAGCACATGGAGGCCAGCCTTGCCTCTGTACCACCTTTTTGATGCAAGTTACTGTAGCTGGTAGTTGCCTCACATAAGATCAGAAACCTATTCTGTAAACACACAGTAGATAAAAATTTAGGGTGTATCAAAACAGGCTAGCCCCAGAAGTTTGTTTCATTGAGCTGTCCCTCATCAAATCCCCTGCTAGTGTATCCATGCCTTGGGCATGTGTTGTTACACAGCACTGTTACTGTAAGTATTCAGGAAGCCCTGGGAATGGCAAACTAAACAACACTCCTCACTTGCACCATGCTAATTGCAGCACAGTGTTTCCTTGCTGTTTGATTTCGGGCAAGTGTGATGTAGCAATCTCCCTCCTCAAGCCATCAATGTATTGCAGAAAAGCCAACACTTTAAAAATCACTATTTCTAGCCCCATTGTGTAGATTGAAGCTGAGTGACTCAAGTCTATAGTATTACTGGTAAATCAGCATTCTTTTAAAGTTCACTTTTATATGGTTTCTTATTTAAGAGCAGTACAGATAAACCATAGTGCCTTTAACCTCTTCTTCCCATAGCTCCTTTGTGGTAGAGAGGCAGCCTTGCATGCCAACACATCCTCAGAGGCCACTGGTCCTGAAGACAGGAGTGCAGTTCACTGTGAAGCTGAGGTATGTTTTCCCCTTTCCCTGTTCCTTTTTTGTGGTAAGGCTTTCCTGTCAGTGGCTTCCTGCAGTCCAGAGGACTGCACAGCCTGCCCTGCAGCCCAAGGGCTGAGGCAGGAGGATGGAAGTGCCAGGGGCAGGGTTTTTCTTCTGGCAGAGCTTTACTCACATTCAGCTTTTACCCTTTCCCAGAAGTGGGGTGTACCAAGTGTGTGACAAACTCAACCAAACAGCAAGAAGACACATGCAGAGCACTTTGTCATGCCAAAGAGTAACTCGTTTGCCCATTTAGTTTTATCTCTAAATGCTGTCTGGTATGGAGCAAGTTTGGGGCCTCCATGTGGCCCCCAAGTGTGCTGAAATATCTGTGGTAAGCAACACAATAGGAGAAAACCCATATTTTTCTATTGCTGATGCTAAAATAAATAATTCTCTTTCCAGATTACTGGTGAAACTGCAGGAACTGAACTACAACTTGAAAGTGAAAGTTTTATTTGACAAGTATGTTGCATTTATTTCATCCCTCTTATGTAATGGTAAACAGTTCCCCCACTCAGAAACCCAAGAGCAGTCACATTAGAAATGTTAAGCAGGCCAGCAGCAAGCTGGTTCTCCATGGCAGCAGGTACATCCTTCCCCTTTCCTTACCCATTCCCTTGCTCTAAATCTCTCTCTGCCACCAGAGACACGTCACAAAGTGCAGATGGCCTCAGCTTCTCACCATCAGCTCCACAGAGAAGAGCTCACTACTGCTAAATCAGACATGGGGCAGCACCTGGGCAACAGCCACTCTGCTGGGGTGTTTTCACCTGGATTAGCATGAGGTGACAGTGTGGAATTGGACTCCACCACTCCTAGTCACATCATTTAGTCATCTCTAGAATCCTTTACTTTTTGGGTAGAGTCTAGCAAGGATCATAGTTATCCTCAAGCTGCCTTTGAATAAGGGGTATAGTATAATCTACCTACCTGTAACACATGACATGTTCTCAATCAGAGAAAAAAATTACAGCAGTTGAAACAGATTAATACCAATCTTTTGTATTTTGCAAGGCGTTCAGGTGAGTTTTGCACTTACTTCAAGGGCAGGGAAAGAATTGTGACAGGCTGTCCAAAATAATGACAGGGACTGTTCTATCAAGAAAGCAAGTGGGTTTTTGTCTTCCCATCCAAGTAATTTTGTTCACTTGAAATGACTCTAGGGTCCAGAAACTTGCATAGGATAGTAAAAAAGTAAAAAAGAATTCTTATGTGGCTGTGGGAGGCAAGTCTTTGAGAAATGCACTAGATAGAATGCAACTCAGTAAACTCCCAAGTGCTGGGGAAACCAATTCAAGTGATGCAGCAATTTATCCAACAAGTTTAAAAGCAGATTTAGAGTAGCAGAACTATGTTCTTTTTTCCTCAGAACGAAAGTTAAAATCTTTATAATAAAAGAAAGTACTTCTGATTATAAAGCCCCCATAGCAATATCAAGCCTCAGTAAAACACAGGCTGTTTAGCACAATATTTATTTTGACTGCTTTGACCAATTGCCTCATCTTTTGCACAAGAATTTCACAAAAGCATTTTACCAGTTCTCAGCCAGCACTGTCAGCTGCTAAAACATGCACATTTTCTGTGTCTTTGGCAGAATCTTTAAAAGATTATTTTGTCTTTTTTTTTTCTTGACAGAGATGTAACTGAGAAGAACTCGGTCAAAGGGTACGTGGCATCAGAGTTTGATATATTGACATTAGGCTCTTTCAATGAATGAGATTTAATTACATTTTCTCTCTCTTTGTGTAGGTTCAGGAAATTTAATATTTTGGGAACAAACACAAAAGTAATGAACATGGAAGAATCTACTAATGGAAGTCTTGCAGCAGAATTCAGGCACTTGGTAGGGGGTTGGTTTTTTCTTTCTTTCTATTACTGATACAACCACTTAATTTTGTAGTAGGGCATGGTAGGAAGGAAACAAATTGCTTTTGTTATTGAAGTCCTTATTCATTTTTTGTGTAAAGGGGAACTGTGATTATCTCTCCTTTTTCTTTGTTCTGTCCTTTTTAAAACATTTTTTACCTGTTTCAAAATCAGAACCAATCAAATTGTGATTGCTTGTTACTGAAAAAGGGACAGAAATGCAAACAAGATTATTTGCTGCCATACAGCTTATGCTGCAATGGGCTCTTGGGAGAAGGAAGTTAAAAAAGCCTAGAAAGGCTGGGCCTTTCAGAGGAAGGTCCATAGGTAGGGAAATCTGGAATAGTTTAAAGAGCCTTGAGTCTGGAAGACGAAAATTGTCAAAGAGTGTGCAGATGCAAGAGAGTCAGTGCCTTTGGCAGGCTATGGGGCACTTCTGATCTGCAGATTGTGAGGGAACACTCTGGTTCCATCACTGCAGGAGGAGAGGAAAAATGCAAGTCCAGAACCAGCGAACATGGAACTCTACCTTCATTGTTTAGGACTGAGGCTGTCTAGAGTTTATCATCTGATTCAGAGGGATACTTTGATAAACCAATATTCCATCTGATCCTGATTTCATACTGTTTCTCTTCCTAAAAGGCTTCTTGCATAAAAACATTGCAAAATAACTGTGCAATATCTTTTTTCACACATGAACAGTTTAAAAAAGGGTAGTACTTCCCTACAGTTTAATTCTTTGGCTCCCACAGTTTAGAACCAAATAAAATCAGACACTAGTGCAGCAAGTTTGCCTACAGTTGAACAGGTGGAACTCTACCACTTCCATTTGTGGCTGCCATAAACAAGTGACAGGTTTTTTGTTCGTTTGCAGCAACTGAAAGAACAGAAGAACGCAGGGAGCAGAACAAATGAGGTAAGCAGCACTAACCTTTCCTTTGTAAAGGAATACTAATACTTTCCTCTGCAGAATACTAACAAGGCATTCATTTAATACAATGCTCTCTGCTCAGACCCATGAAGACACACGTGGGATGAGAGATGATGGGAGAGGAGTTCAATGTTTCTACAGAGTGATCCATGTAGGAAGAGCCTGCAAGGAGAGCTGCTGCCAGAATGGCAGTGAGGGACTCTCCCACACTGGCATCTGCCTTTAACAGGGCTTCCTGGCAAGCACAGATTTTTCTGTGACTTACAGGTAGTAGTCCCAAAAAAACCCAAAAAACATGCCTGGAGAGGCAGTTTTAGGATGTCAGCACTGTCACGTGACTTTGACCTACCTGTAGGCTCTTGCTGAGATCTAGAGCATGTGACCATGGGCAGAAAAAGGTTTTCCTCATGATAAAGCCCCATTACTTCACCCTAGGAACTTTCAGTCCCTGAAAAGTTTTCTTACTTTTTTTTTTTTGAAGGGTCCTCTGATTGTAACAGAAGAGCTTCACTCTCTGAGTTTTGAGACACAGCTGTGCCAGCCTGGTTTGGTAATAGACCTAGAGGTAAGTCTTAAATCAAACAGATGCACTTGAGTTCCTGTGTGTCACTTGTGCTGACAATCTTAACTTTTTTCTCTCTTTTTTTGTTTTCTTTTTTTTGTTTTTTTAAGTACTGGGATATCACATACTTTCAGTTATTTCAAATTATGGGAATGACACTTCACAGCAACTCTGTACAGACACAGAGAGAGAATTCTGTCAGATCTCTGGGTAAATAAGAATAGATGTGCTTTGCAAAATGTCTGATACCTAGAGGGCTTAAACCACAGGGCTGGTTATCAGTTTACATTTATTTCAGAAGCAGTCTGCTGTGAACTCTACTGTCACTATCAGTGCTGGGATAACTGAAACTAAATGAAAGTCTTTATCAGATAAAAATCACCCAAGTCTTTCCAGTATTTCATCATACTTTCTCCCCTACATACAAACTTTTATAGAAAAAGTCAAGATTAATCAAGCAGGGAATTAAAACAGAAATGGGTGTGTGGATAATCTCAAGGACGATTGTGGCAACAGTGCAGGGTAACCTGACATGTTTCCTTTTGTGGGCCTTTCAGACCACATCCCTTCCCATTGTTGTGATCTCAAATGTGAGCCAGCTTCCCAGTGGATGGGCTTCTATCTTGTGGTTCAACATGCTGTCTACTGATCCCAAGGTATTTGCAAGAAAAAAAGATGTTTTATCAGGTACTATGTCTAATTTTCAAGCATTGTTTGCAAGTGGCTGCTGCATTTTAGCTCTGCACATGACTCATAATGAGTTTCAGGTGTAGAGAGGAGCAGGGACTTCCCTGACCTAAACAGAGCAAGCTTTGAAACCATAAGGGTAGTGTACATGTATTCAGGATACACAGCACATAGTGAGAAGCCAAATAAACATTCAAGAACTCAATTGTGGTGCACTTGAGTAATCCAGCAATTCTGCCTGCTGGGAGAAGACCTATCCAGAGCCCCAGAGATTGCTTTTCCTGGTAAAGAGTGCCTGGAAGTACAGCTGCCTGCTTCTGCAGAGCTGTTGCAAGCTGACATCCATTCTTAAACCTGGAGCTTGTTTGGGCAATACAAAAATTCAAGTGGCATTCCAAAATTAATGTTTGTTAACTATAGCTTGTATTTTTCTCTTCCATTCTAGAACCTGTCCTTTTTTCTGAATCCACCTTGTGCAAAGTGGTCTAAGCTTTCTGATGTTCTGAGTTGGCAGTTTTCTTCTGTAACAAAGAGAGGACTTAATGCAGATCAGCTGAGCATGCTGGGGGAGAAGCTTCTTGGTAAGATCTGCTTTCATCACAGATGGCCTATCTGAATTAAAGCTAGATCTGCATCTTTTCCTGCAGCCCATTTTAAGTTTCCCTTTCCTCTCACAGCTTTCCCCCTCCTAGAATATAACTTTGTAGCAATGAAGCATTTTCTACTTTTCAGTATGGCAGAGTTTGAAAATGAGATCACGTCATGAAAAAAATCTGCTGTTCTAACTTGGGAGTTTTATGCATTGGAGCAGCACAGATTGGGCCTAATTCTGCCTTTTGAAGTATTATTCACATTTAGTCAGTCTGTGAAGTGGATGTTTCTTGGCATCTCTTGGGGTTTTTTTTTTTGATCCCCCTCCATTCATTTTAACTTCATGCTTGCATGCCCCCAGCTACGGTGGGCATTCACTCTGCATAAACACAGTTGCAGTATCAGCATGCAAACACTATGAAACTGCTAAAGAATATCAAAATGAATTATCTCCCACATGAGTGTCCTTAATAAAAGCCTCATCAGCCATGGGTTTTGTTTCCAAACTCCTTGCAGTTTGCCTGAAGAGGCAGAGCGCTTTACACTGCTACTGATTCTTGCACAGTAGACTCTAGATGAAAAATACTATTGATTCAGTGTAGTTCATCAGCCTTAAGTTTCAGGGAAAAAATTATATTTAAAGGCATTGGAGATTAGTGTGTCTAGGTGGCAAGTACAGCATTCTGCTCTCTAATAACCTCAAGACATAAGATCTGACAAAAAGCTGTTAATTTATTCAATTCCTTTTCAAATTTCTACAAGGAAAATAATTATATTTTTCTAATTAACCAACATAAAGAGACCAGTGATATATTTCTGTGGCAAATTTTCATTTCAGAACTACAGGGATTTTGTTGAGCTCTGGTAGGGTTGCTACTTAAATCTTATCTCTATAGATAAAAATATTACAGAGCTGAAAAAAATCCTGGTTGCTGAACACTATCTGCAGGATTCCTCAGTGCAAAGAGACAGAACCAGCAGGCTGCCAGGGCACAACCTGGCTGCTGTTTTTGCAGTGTGAAAGTTGACAGAATCTTGATCTCTTAACACCAGCAGTATCAGTAACAAGCTCCCTAACCCAGTTTATTTTTAGAAAAATGACAAAGAAAAGCATATTTATGGGAAGCATCTGGCTCTGACTCTAGTCAGGGTCTGCAAAGCTCCCAGCTACTGTTGGCCCAGCACAGGACTTTTCTTTGTGCTTTGGATATGGTTATGGAACACTGTGGACATACAAACAAGGCTGAGGGAAACAATTGCAACAGGAATAAGATCAGTCTCAGGTTGGGGTAGACTTAGGAGTCAAGAGTTTCTGGGGCAAAATCCCGCAAATCACCAGAATTAAGGTAGGAAAGTGCTTAATCTTAGAGAGATGCTGCAGGGTCTGCTGAGCCTGCAGAGGAGCTTGTGGGCTGCAGTCTTCTTGCTGTGCTGGCAAGAACTGTGTAAGGATTCAGTTTCCTTCCTGGAAGCATTCTGAAGCTGGCAAGTGTTTGGTGCAGCACAGCACAGAAAGTGTCAGGATGGATTGGTACCCATTACACAAGGGCTGCTCACACAGGCTGGGCTATCCTAAAACCTCCCAGAGGGGAACTTGGCAACCTCCCCTGCAGTAGCTGTGAAAGCACAGCAGCCTGCCCTTCCTTTTCTTTCTTAGTCCAACAGCTGCCTTCCAAATTAACACTCAGAACTTGGTTTGCTAAGTACGTTTAGCCCTACTAGGGAACTTATGGAACATAACTGAAGTCAAATTTATTGTGTTCAGGGCCAACAAATGGAGGATCTCAGGATGGCCTTATTCCTTGGACAAGATTCTGCAAGGTATGCACACAGTTTTAAAAACTGAGATGGAAGAGGGATCTCATCTTGCTTTATCATGGATTTTGTTTGGGCTTTTTTTGGTTGTTCCCCCCCCCCCCCCAAGGTGCCTACTTTTCTAGTAGCATCCCCTTATTATTCTAGACCTTACATGGTCATAGGAGGCTTTGGTGGTGATGTTAAAGTAGCAGCAGGAGGAAAAAGAGCTTGCAATGGCAAGGAGTAGATGATTTTGAGACTTTTTTTTTTCCTATGGAGTCTACATGGATCAAAAACAAAGTCTTTCAAAACAGCATCTCCATTATTATTAATGCAGCTGCTATTAATAGAATAGCTCTCCATTTTGACTATTACAGAAAATGTAAACAAAAAAACCAAGATGAACAATTCTTCTGTATCTTAGTGAAGAACATTCCCCAGACCGGGGGAAACTCGGTCAGGGTGAGGATTAACACAGGGTGGCCAAGAGGGTCAGTATGATGACAGAACATGGAATTTCACAGCCCTGAAGCAAGACAGGAGGACTCTTCACATTTTTTCCAGCGTTAGATCCTAAGCTGGTATAGATAAGTGGGAGATCACAGCAACCAGGAGCAGACCCAAGGGGAAGAGCAAGGCTCTGGTGATGTACAAGCAAAGTCATTGATACATATGCCTCATAAGACATTGAGATCCAGGTCTCAACAGAAAGTGTCTCTAAGGTTTTCTGCTAGCCAGCTCAGTCAAAAACCCCAGAGGCATGGGTTTGCATGTCCTACAACTCCAATAGGGATAGCACCCAGGGAGGAACAAGAGCCTTTTATCTGCTCTTAGATCAGAGAGGTGAGAGGCGATGGATCACACATTTGTGGGTACTGGAGGCTCAGACAGGCATTTTATTTTAACTCATGTTTTATTTCCCTATTCTCCCCACTCCCATCCCTGCCTTTTCATATTCTGAATTTCAGGAAAATATAAATGATAAAAATTTCCCCTTTTGGCTGTGGATTGAGGGAATCCTGGAGCTTATTAAGAAACATCTCCTGTGTCTCTGGAATGATGGGTAAGACCTTAGTGAATTTAAAGATGTGGTCATTGCCTCAGACTTTTAGGCTACCAATTGCACCCTCAAATTGGGAAGTTGTTTGTGCAGAGTGTGGATCTTTAAACTGGAAAAATCTGCAGCAAATGAATTCTAGTAGTGAGGAATCCTCTGATGAGGCAACTGCTAAAAGCAAGAATATCAGATCACCAAGTTGTCCCATTTAAGTCACAGAGCAGGGCTTTGAATGTTAGATTAGATTCTGTTTTGCCTCTGCTCCCACTCTAAGTCAGTTCTTCCTACATCCTAGAACACAGCCAAGAAAAACTGAAGCACAAAAAAGTACAAGTCCTAGTGAGATCCATTTTGAAAACCCAAAACCCAGACTCCCTGCCCGAAGAGAGTTCCTGTGAGCTGCCTGGAGGTGGCAGCAGCCAGACTCAGAATGCCTGTGGGCCCAGAACCGTGTGCCCAGAACCTGGCAGTTTACTGATTTATTTTTAAGAGTATTACCAAGGAAGGACTCTGCCAGATGGGAACACAGTTCCATTTGCCCTTTAATACTGCTTTAGTAAACTTTTCATTCTGGGATTTCCGATTTCGGATGTAATTCTGCCCAAACTAGGCTTATTCAAAGTCACAATCCTGTTTTAGCTTTAGGCACATTATGAAACCTCATCAAACAGCACCCTCACTGTGGAGCATCCTAGCATCTCACACTTCTGCAGGATCTACAGCAGCAGGATTGCTTTGCCTTGCTACATTCAGCTTCCCATTTTTACCCCCCAGCTCCAGAAGAGTTCTGTCAAAGCCCTGTGCACTACAAGCCTTGTTTCCCTGCCCCAAACCTCCCCCTTTCTTTGCTGCAGTGCAATGGGAATATTTGTCACCATTACTGAAGCAGAGTGGCAGTTCTGGGGTTGGGATTACATGTGGATTTGGTTCAGACTTAAATAGCAGAGACTCCCCTGATATACAAGAGTAAATAATACAACCTCAGGAACACTTGCCTTTCTTCATACTTGAGAGATAGGAAGGCAGAAGACTTCCCTTACACAGAGGACACTGACTACTGAACACATTTGTTACCTAAAGTATGGCATTTAAACCAAACCAAACACAAAAGTCACCAATCAAACCCCCAAACCCCATAAAACAGGGCAGCTTACTGCATCTGAAACTCTAAGCAAAATTATGATTGTTTGGGGGTTTTATGTGCAAAGCCCACTTTCCCTGACTTAATGCACTCAAGGACAGTCATAGTACTCCAAAAGATCATTATTGATGGAGTATTTTAAGGAATAAGAAACAGAGAAAACCTTTGGGGAAAAAAAAATAGCCAACAAAAGCAAAATACCAAGCAACAAACCAAACAAAACCAAATAGCTGGGACTTGGCCAGGGTCATACCCTGGTACTGACTTGAAAATTCCCTCCCCAGTACCTGTCCAGATCCATCAATCTCTTAAAATTACCACACTAGCCTCCTTGTCTATGCAATAACATTTGCTGAGCACAGTGAATAAGTCACAAAAATTTAACAGTTCCTGTAGAAAACAAGCTCAAGGCCCAAAGCAAACCCTACACCTGTAAGAGGGTAATCTGGCAGCCAGCAAAGTTTGTTTCATTAGCCAAAAAGGAGAAACAACTGTTCCTTAGCATTCTTTTGAACCCAAGACTGACTGCTGGCTGGGATCTGACCCTGTTACACACATGTAACTTCACTTCTGCTCCCACAGCCCAGCTTTGACAGCAAAATGGACCATCATTTTTGTTCCAAGTGCAGAAAAATATTTGTATCAGCCCCCAGGCTGAAGTGAGAGTGCTGAGGGAAGCTGAGGTGATTCACAGCTACCAGGAGGCAGGAATCACCACCTGACTGCAGCCAGTCAGTCCTGCTGCCAGCTGTTCACAGGACAAAGCCTTCTGTGAGGCTTTCACCAGTACTTCAGCTCTTTTAAGTGAAGGAAAGCTTTTTAGTTTTCCTAGCTAGCACAGCACAGATTGGTTTTTATGTTGGGCAGTAACTCAGCTCTTCTTTTTCAACATTACAGCTGCATTATGGGCTTCATCAGCAAAGAGAGAGAACGTGCTCTGCTGAAGGACCAGAGCCCAGGAACATTTTTATTGAGATTCAGTGAAAGCAGCAGGGAGGGAGCAATCACCTTTACCTGGGTAGAGGAATCTCAGAATGGTAAGTCAGCAACAGAGAACCTTTGCTGACCTGTTTGCATCAGAACAAGAAGCCTCTATGCCCTTCTCCTCCACCCTGAGGACCAGCACAACACCCCTGGCAGCAGCAGGGCACAAGCAATAGCAGGGACACACCATACTTGGGGTAACTCAAACCACACAATCAATTGATCAGGGCTTCAGCTAGGACAAGTAGCACTTCCCAGGTTCTGGTTCTGGCTTGGAAGCTGGAAAGGAAAAACTGCCCAGATTGTCTTCCCTGCCTCCTTAGGCTCTCTCCCAGCCTTTAGTACAAGACAATGGCATCTCCTTCCAAGCCCAAATGCAGCTTTTGTTCCTTCCTTCCTTCCTTCTCACACTTCCCCTAGATAAATTATGTACTCACTTCGTTTTCCAAGTAGTTCTCCTTCCTCCCCTTGTCCAAGTGGGTCAACAAAGAGCTTGCTTCTGCAGTGAGCTGGACTAGTTTCTCATCCTCTCCTAAGGAAGCCTGGAGGCATCAAGGCTGCAGAAAGTTAAAAACCTCCCTTGTACCCAGTCAGGGCTCTGCTGTTATCACACTCACTACACAGCCCCACCTGTCAGCGTGGGGCTGCTGTTGACACTTCACTTTGATGAGCCCAAAACCAGCAGCAGGTGGAAGAGAAGCTACTGAGGTACTGAAAGGTGCTTCTTTCCCTTGGCTGCCTTCATTCCTGAGGCATCCAAAAGCTTAAAGAAGGTTGATAGTATTTGGAGCATTCAGGAAGGCTTATATGTCTCTCCTGATGATTCATAAAAGCCTCAAATGGTGTATTTGGATCAAACTCCCTAATAGGCAGCAGAGTTTTAATTACATAATTTGGAAGAATGTTAAAAAGGCAGCACAACCTAAATTGCTTAATGAAATATTGCAGTTAATTTCCATGGACAAGTCCCACCAGAAATTCTGAGTACAAAACACACCAGGAGCCCTCAGTTCTATCCCCCCAGCCTCCCTGCCCCACAGGACAATTCTGCTCCCTTTGCAGGCATTAAATACTTCCTGCAGCACCATAGGTGTCATCCAGGCAAGGCTTTTGCTCATGTGAACTCTGAATTTGTTGGAAGTGGCTGCAGCTTTTCTGGACACTTTCAGAAAAACCCTTGGAAGGCAGCTTTAAGAACTGCTGCTTCTCTCCTCTGCAGAGCCACAGTTCCACTCAGTAGAGCCCTACACCAAGAAGGAGCTCTCTGCCGTCACCTTCCCCGACATCATCCGCAATTACAAAGTGATGGCAGCCGAAAACATCCCCGAGAACCCGCTGCGGTTCCTGTACCCCAACATCCCCAAGGACAATGCCTTTGGCAAGTACTACTCCAGGCCCAAGGAGGGTGAGTGTGCCATGTGGGGCTCGTGCCTTTTAGCTTGTCTGCTTGTTCCTCAGCTGCTGGGCACTGCACAGGAAAGAAAGGGAGCAGTTGGCCTGAATGCCTTGGCAGCCCGTCCCATGTTTATAGGTTAAGAAAAGGTCTCGTTTTAAACAGGCACAACATGAGACCTATCAGACCAAAAACTGAAGGCCCTAATTGTCACTGGCTGTCAGGTGAGCCTGTGAACTGTTCCAGAAATGTAGGTTCCCACTAACGGCCCCAACCTGACTGGTTATGGGAGGGGGTTCTTTGCCATTTTCTATAGGAGAACAGGAAAAACTGACTAAAAATGGAATAAATTAACCAGAGTGCTGTAAAATGCATGACAGAGAGACTTGCACATTATCTGGGTCATAGGCTGTATTTTTGGTACAATAAAGGTGAAAATGTGACGTAAACTTGCTGAAGGAAAAAAAACCCACAAGCTTTTTTTCTCTCCTTGAAGCACCAGAGCCAATGGATTTGGATGGTCCCAAGGGAACTGGCTACATCAAGACCGAGTTAATCTCTGTATCTGAAGTGTAAGTTCTCACAAAAATGCTGGATTTTTGAGAACTGATTATAAGATTTTAGCTGTAGTTCATACCTCTTCATACTGTTTAAGCTGTAGGTGCCCCAGTCAAGTGTTTCCTCTTTGAGAATCTGATCACAACACATTGATGTGCTGCTGTGTTCAAAACACCATTTTTAGGTAAAAATGCTAGAACCTTGTGGTTGTACAGGCAAATAATTTCTTGAAAAGCATGTTCTCAAAGACTTGTTGGACTTCTTTGGTTAGGATGTGCACCTCTGAGTGGTCTGAGTTTTCATTTAAAGCCAGGCTGGCTTTACAAAGCCTGGTCTTCCTCTCAAGAGGCCTGGTTAGTGGCCCTTCAGGCTTGGGAGGCAGGCCGGGTAGCCCAGCTGTGCCTCATTGCTTTGGTGACAGTTAATCCCTGCTCTTGTCCACCAGGCACCCTTCCAGGCTGCAGTCTCCAGAAAACCTGCTGCCCATGTCTCCCGAGGAGTTTGATGAGGTGTCTCGGATGGTGGGCCCCGCCGAGATCGATACTGTGGTACGTGCCAGGAGCCAGCCTGGAGCCCCAGGGGTCAGCCACGACTTGCTTTTGCCTTTTCTTGCCCCCCTATCTGAGACATACCTCAGATATTTAAGCAAACCCTTGACAACATGTCTCTTCACAAGCATAGGAGTAACTGGTGATCTAGAGGTAGACTGGGATTGCCAGCAGTTGTTTTTCAAACGTGTCTGCTGGGAGAGGGGTGAAGAACAGGTGAGCAAAGCTTCCTCTGTGTGCCTTGCAGGTGGAGGAGAGATGGCAGGGGAGGAAGGGGTATCCCTGTAGTGCCTCTGCTGGGGTCTGTGCGGGAGTTCCCCGAGCAGGAGTGCAGTTTGGAAGTGCTGCCCTGCCAGGGCTGGTGAGGTACTGCCTGTTAACAGAGCAGTGCTGCCCTTGCAGGGTGTGCTTCAGAAAAAGAAACAAATTCCAGTGATCCCACCTCCCCGCCCTGAGCAGCTGAATCCTGATGTGACTCAGTGTGACTGGGGCAGAAGGTGGTCATGCTCTGTGGTCAGCAGGGACTTGAGAAGCAGGGCTGGGCCTGTGTAATGGAGGTTTCCTTTTCTCCTTGCAGATGTGTACCCATATCCAGCTCTGAGCTCTGGCTGAGCTTTCCCAGCGTCATTAGCACGGCCCATCCGCTTCCTGCATCCTGTGCTGCACTCAGTGCCTTGGTGACAACGCTCCACTGCCTTAGTTCCTCAGCCTCAAGGTCCAGCTGCAGTTTCAGCTGATGGGAATATCAACAGCAGCAGCCTGAGCAGCCTCCTTTGTTTAATTAGCAAGATGCCATGCACATCTTTGGTTAATTAGCAAGATACCATGCACATCTTTGGTTAATTAGCAAAATACCATGCACATCTTTGGTTAATTAGCAAGATACTGTGCCAAAGTGGAGGAAGAGGAAGGTGAGAATGTGAGCTCCTCCATAACAGTGATGGCAGAAACATGCATTCATTGTTTGAAGGAATTAGTTAAACGTTTAAAACAGTTCACTGTATATAGAAGGCTTCAAAGAAAAGCTGGTTTTTTTGCAGAGGTTCTGTTCAGAAAGCTTACACCTTGAATTTTTGTCACAAAAGGGAAGCACTCTACACATACCATGCCACACCAAATCCATGTACTGCTGAAGTTTGTTGTGCTTTTAAGCTCTTCTGGGCATGGCCCATGGAGAGAGCAGAAGCCCAGAATGTTACCTGCATTTCATTTTCACAAGGCATAATCTTGTGTAGGATGTTTAGCACAGTCTTTCTCAAAAAAAGCATT
Source organism: Serinus canaria (assembly GCF_022539315.1). Lineage (NCBI taxonomy): Eukaryota > Metazoa > Chordata > Aves > Passeriformes > Fringillidae > Serinus > Serinus canaria. Next base: position 29,706,500 of record NC_066321.1, read on the forward strand.
TCTTAGGACACCACCTTGGCACATGCTGAGCTTAGAAGCCAAGGTGCATAATCAAGACTAAAGCTTCTGCAGACTGCAGTCATCAGACAAAATCAGAACTTCCTTTTAGAAGACTGCAAAAGGGATTGAATTATGTTTTTATTTACTGTGCCTAATGCGCCAAGGTAAGGTTCTGGTCATCCCTATCTTCTGCAATAATACAGACCCCATGTAGGTTGTAACAGGTGGAATGGAACTCAGTTTTCTCATGCATCATGAACCAGGGCATTTATTTAACTGTTATTTTGAATAGCTAAAATACTTTACAGGCTTTGATAATGAAGTGGTTTTGTAATTAGGGGTAAGGCACAGGAAAGTGAAGAAGTTAAAGTTCATCCAGAGCAATGGCTGCAGGATACAGTCTGCAGTACCTAAAGGATGAAGCTGTGCTTCCACCAGGAGGAGCAGGTTGGTTTCTCAGCACGTTTGGAGGCAATTAACAGCTCTCAGTTAAGAGGCAAGGCTGTTCAGGCAGCTCTCTGTCTCTGAGGGGCCTGCCTGGGCAGGGGCTGGACAAGGTGACTTCCAGAGGCCCCTCCAGACCATCAGCTGCTGTTGGGGAACAAAAGGACTGCTTCAGTTTGGTGTGTTGTGCCAAGACATCTGATGTGCCCCTCAAAAAGCTTCCTAGAAAAAGGACCCAGAGCATGTAACACATGCATTTAAAAGAAAGCATTGCAAACTGACTTCTTTTTGGTGCCCTGAGTTACTGAGATTAACAGTGCTACAGGAAATGACTTACTGCTTTTATCTCATTGTAGCTAGCTGGATGTGTATCTGTTGCTCATACAAAAATCAAGTTGGTTGTTGAGCTATGCTTTGTATTCACGTTCTACAAGTCATTTTATTCTTCAGTTTTGTGGGACTTAGAGCAGTGGCCTTATTCACAGCTTGGTCTTTCCATAGCCAATAGTTCTAGAAGCAGTGACTTTTCCTCAATAGAATATTCTTTTATATATTTTAAATAAAAGGAACTGTCAGTTGCCACTTTTGTCTCTCATGTTTTGGCTACTTCTATTATAAAGTGGGTGTGCCAGTCACTATTTTACAACTTTGTATCTCATTTTAATCTTGTTTGTACAACTAAAGAGTTTCAGCTCTGAAGCCTGAGGCTGTGTTGATGCTTTTAATTCTCCGCATTGTTGCAGGTCTGTCTGCACTGGAGTTCTTAGAAGGTGGCTGTTACCTTTTTTTATTACTGCTTGTATCACTTCATTTGTTTGCATCCCCACACAACCTTTAATGAACTGAATTTCAATTTCTAATTTGAGTCCTCAGTAGGATAACTGATCTATGGCTCATCTTGTGGGTTACCAGGCTGTACCACTGCTGCTTTTCTCTGGGGCTAGTAAGTGACAAAATCCCTCATCTCACACTTGTCAGGCTTTTATATGAACTGTAGAGCCAGAAGAATAATAAACTGTTGGTGTGACAGAGGATAGCAGTGTAAGTCAAGAGAAAGCTGGACCTGTTCAGAGCACCTGGCCACAATTCCAGCATTAACAAAATGCAAGCACCAGTGAAAGGACACAGCTCTGGCAGTATAGGTTTCAAAATAAACACACACACAAAAAACAAACTCATTCTGATTTCCTGTATGCTTTGCACCATGGAAATGACCAGAGCAGGTATTCCAGGACAGCCTTCCCACAGCTGAAGACTCATTTCAATGGCAGCCCCACAGACAACCAATAAAACTCAGCAGCACCACCATCATCTTGGTATTTCCATTTATTATGCTGTAAAAAGCAACACTATCTGGATTTTATTTCTTAAAATAAATAACTTTCATTTTCAGAACCAGTACAGCTCAAGTTTAGATTCATTCATGGGAAACTGCTAGAAATACATTCATCACTGTCTAGTCCCCACATACAGAATCTAAAAGTCCAGATCAGCCCAGTCAGTTACAATGACCAGTACACTGCCAGTAAGTATAGTCACGGATAGTCCAGCTCTGAAGCAAAAAAAATCTGGTACAATACAGTTTGTTCACAAAGGCTAATTAATGCTAAGACTACCACAATATCTCTGAGTACAAAGCATTAAGTTAGCTGAACGATTTTAGGTTGTGATACAGAAGAAACATACATGACATAAAAACAAAGGAGTGGGGGGAATCTTCTTTGGAGCATAAGGAAGTCAGCGTTGGATAAGATAACCAAAAGCTAATTACTGTAAAATCTACATGTCAGTGTCATGAATGATAAACAGCCAAACCAATGTACTGCATATATTTCTATTTATATTTATAAATAACGCCATGTCTAAGTAGCTGCATCGCTGAATTGGACATTACAAAATAATCCATCTTCTCACAATGAGAAAATACTAAAACTAACCAGCAAAAATGCACTGAAGCTAGGACTGGCTAAAAGCACTCAGTATGAAAGCATTAAGTTTAGGGATAGCCATGATCTTCAATGTCAGCTCAGTTACAATCCTTTTGGTTTTGGTTTGTTTATATCACGTGTACTATATACCATACCTATGTTTAAAAATGCCAGTTTGAACAATGCAATGTCAGTTAAATAAAGCTACATCAGGTATTTTTCTGAGAAGCAACAGAATGTGTTGTAATAGGAGCAAAATTGGGAAGATTAGCACTGAAATCCATAATTTAAAGCTAGGATCCATCTGAAAATATTCCTTTACACTGAAGCTCATAATTTTGTTGCCTTGTGCTACCCAGTGTGATGTGGCTCAGCCAAGAGCCAGAGGCCATTTCATTTAGTTCTTGTTTATAGCAGGGGTGGCCATGACACAGCATGTGAAGAAAATGGGTTAAAAGCCTTCAGAAAAATAGCTGATCTTCAGAATAAAAAAAAAAAAAAAAAAAAAAACCAAAACCAAAAAACAAAACAAAAAAAAAACCCAAAGAAAAAAAAAACCCAAACAAAACCCAAACCTAACCTGCTTAAGAACAGGAGGATTCTTAAGAAAAAGTGTTTGATAACCATGCCAGCCAGCTTTGAGATGCTATTTGAGGGCTTTAGACTTTCAGACTCTTTCATGATGAAGACAGTCACTGCTTGTGATGAGTACCAAGCACTTTTCCACGTGGCTTGTCCTCCCTGCAGGGAGGCAGTATGGCATTTTGACAAGAGACTGTACAGGAACTTGAAAGGTTTTATTCTCAACTATTCTGACCTGCTGGGTGGCTCTGGAGAAGTTTCTTCTCTCCAAGCCTCAGTGTACTCATTGCTAAAGGAGAGCAATGTGGTTCAGATCATCTTTATAAAGTGCTTGGGCATTCTAGGAAGAATTTGGGCATGATTCCAGGAGATTTTGGTGCCAAAACACAGAAAATTTGACCTCTGAGATCTACTAATGACTTGTACACTACGTGCTAGGATAAAAACCACCATATACACAATTCTCAAGCACAATCTCCTTTTCCATGTGCTAAATGATTCCTGCCTAAAACTCTTGTGCTAAAATCCTTGCCTAAGTCCAACAACTGTAGTGTGTTGTGAGCATCTGAAGTGGCTGCCCACTTCTGTGGTTTTGTGCCACACTACTGGCAGAAGCAATTGTACATGGGACAGGGAGCTGTGGCAATATTGGGCTTCTGTGAACTACAAATACCTGCACCTACATTTTCCATGACAGGGCACGTGCCATGCTGGCTTCAGAGGCAAGACAATGAATGCCACCATGCACCACAAAAGGCATTTACTCGCTTGTGTTCCTGGTGCTGAACTCCTGTCCTGCACCAGGGGAATCCCAGTGATGCAATCCCTGCTCCCTGGTTGATGGCAGTGCAAGAAGAGAACATACCCCAAACCCTGGCTTATCTCCTGCTCTGCTCCTGTTCGGATTGGCTCTATGCTCCTTAAAGCTGTTTCACTCCAGCGTGCTCCTTGCCACAAGCCTAAATGAGCTCAGGTTGCATTTGGTTTGGTTCTTTGCCTTTCAAGCACTTCCATTGCCCTGGCTGGCTCCTGGAGCAGCCACCAGGAAGGAGCAGCCCCTGTCAGCCCCCCAGGGGTAGTGCAAATACACCTGCAAGGAACACCTGCACGGAGTGGAAGCACCCGCGTTCCCCGGCCACAGGGAGTACTTTAGCAGCTGAACATGGAGAGAGAGGAGGGAGGCAAGACAAAGGGAACTGAGAGAAACGCTCCCAAGACAAAAATCTCACTACACACCGGAGCTACACGTCACACTCCCCTACACCATTTGGTCAAACAAACCTTGAAACACATTCCCAGACAAGACTACCTCTAAGAACAAGCCTAGACCATTGACAAGTGTCACCTATATACTCTGTGATAGTTATATTATGTAAACAAGGTTGTGTGGAATTCTTTTTTCTATTTTTTCCCAAAGATAAGTGCAGATCCTTACTTAACACACCCAGCCTAAATCTACATCAGCATCCTCAGCTTTCAAAAAACTTCACTGACGCTCATACCTGACAGAACTCTGGCTCATCCTGGCCATACTGGGAACAGAGGCCTAAAGAAACAAAAGTTCAGCAGAAAAGTTCCTGACCACAGACTAGAGTTCACACAGAACACAAAAATAAATTAAGTAGTGCACAGTAAAGCCAACAACAGCTAAATATTTTTATACATCAATTATATGCAGCATGAGGTAATATTGCTCACATTATGGAGGGAGATTCTTAGTTGGTTTTGTTTCTTTTGAAGAGATTGGATTTGTCCTGTGCGTATAGAAACTCCTGTAACGTAACACTGAAGTAACAGAGACTTCTGTAAAATATATACCACTATCAGATAGAAACACACACGCTCTTCATTACTTATGCATACCACAATTAACTAGGTAAGTGATTGGATTCTTAGGATCTAGCTGAAGATGATTATAGCAAGCCATCCAGATTTTTATGAACCGTTCGGTTCTCTTTCCCATCGTTGTTATCCTCTGATGGCGTGTACTGGGTCTGATACTCTTGAAGAATTTTAAAAACATCATGGTGTCCAAAATGTAAAGCTTCATCCATAGGAGTGTTGTTCCACCTACAAAAAGCAGCGCAGAATTTTTGAGATGGGCACGTTTAAGCACAGAGCCAAAAAGCACCACAAACCCAGTTCTTTACATTCTGCACTAATGGCTCAGCACACAGACCCCATTCAGTTCAGCAACTGGGGAACTTCATTAAGCTGAGCAAAACCTTTGAAATAATGGGTTTAGTGGTTCATTTCTCATTCCTGCTCAGTCTGCAGAACCTACAGAGAACCAGCAGGATCCCATTCCCCCACTTCAGTGGCCTGGCTCAACACATTCCACTCTTATTTGACAGGCACCTCTCCTCACAGGGATCAGGGAAGTGTTAGTGGAGCATCTTCCCTCCAGAGCAGCAATAAAACCTCTCACCTGTCTTTGGGGAAAGGATTCACTTTGCACGCTTCCAGCAGAAACTTAACAACATCCACGTGTCCTACAGGAAAAGCAGCTTTGTGACTGTGTGTCCTTCTGTATATCCATTAATGCACAGACAAAAGCAGGTATGCACAGAGACAGCAAGGATGTGCTAAAGCACACAGACAGACAGACAGACAGCAAATGCTGTGTGAGGAGACAGTACCTTCTGCAGCTGCCACATGCAGGGCTGTCCGTGAGTCGTAGTCTCTCTGCTCCATATCCATTCCTGACAGAGCAAACCTTAAACACAAAATAAAATACAATAAAGAGATTGCAGAGACAAGGTTTGGGTAACTTAAAGCACATCACAGAACTGGCATGGCAGGACACTGGCCTGCCACAAGAGGATGCAAGCAGCACCACGAGCACAGCATATCTCTGCTGATAATGAAAGGGGCTTTGGCTTTGAAAACCAGCTTAGTGCCTTCAATTCCCTTCTGTTCTTTAGTTGTCATAAATCAAAATAAAACATCTTTGCAGAAAACATAACAGTCAACATGCCTGATTTAAAATCGTCCATGGACAAGCTAAGCCACATAAGGCAAAGTAAATGTATACCAGGTGAGAAAATCCCAGGGAGTCTCCCAAGTCTGAAAATCCTGAGCAGCATTAAAGGATTGGGAGGGTTCTTGCTACACACTATGACTCCCTGGGACAGCAGAGTTAAACTATACACCATATATTTTTCCACCCACTAATTATGTTGAGATACATTCTAGCCAAATTAATGCTTATTTAGTCCACTATCATTATTACCTTAAATTTTGCCAGGTTCTCCTCCACATTTCAAAAGCAAAGCTAGATGTCCTAACCTGTCCAATAACAATGTACATTTTCCACCTAAATTTTTGTGGCACTTTCAGAATTGATTATTAAAGCAGGTGAGAGTATAGACAGGATTTTCTGCCATTGCTATAAAAAAATGGTTAAAGAAATTGTTTTACTGTGATCCAAAGAAATGGAACACAGTGGGGCTCAGGATAGTGTGAGGTACCTTTTTGATAGATTTGGGCCTTTTGGTTGGGTTTTGGGTGAACATATTCAATCTCTAGCTCATGCAGCTCAATGTCCCCAACCCAGAGTGCATGTGCATTTTCCTAAACAAACAACACCAGCAGGAACCAAACAAGCAGCATTCCTATTCCCAAATTCCTGTTCTCAAATTCCTGTTCCCAAATAATTCCTGTTCCCAAACCCCCACTGATTTTTACCTCCGGAGTGCAGACACGTCTCCTGTGTAGGCAGCAAACAGCAGATTTATCACAGACTTCACCTACAAAGAGAGATTAAGTTCCAGTTTACTTCTTCCCTCAGAAAGAAAACCCAGTGGGGCCAGGTGGTGCAGTGCTGATGAACTTGTGAATTGTATCCCCTCACCTGACCACGTTCTGCATACAGCTTACTTTGCTACCAGTACTGCAAGCTCTGTCTTTCCAAGGCTGAAGTCCTTAAACACAGTAAAAGAACTAAAACCAATTAATTTCTGCTCTGTTGTGCTAAAAAATATGAGCCTTGCTCTATGGGCAAACTGTTTCTCTCTTCAGTTGCCCAATGACACCAAGTATTGAACTGCACAGACAGCATCACTCTGCACAGTTTATAAAACCATGAACTCCTCAAAAGGCAAATTCACTCTGGGAAAGTAGGATTATTTTTGTTATTAACTGCAAAGATTCCCAATGCCAGGAGAAATCTATGCCAGCAGACAAACTTATTTAAATGTTACCCTTTTTTCTATGTATCACAGATTATCCTTGCACACATCCAACATACACACTTTTGCTCAAATAAATCACTTTAAGCAGTTCTGTTACGTAACAAGTAAGGTTTCCAGGCAGATAAAGTTGGATCTTTTCAGATAAATATGGGCTTAAAGCATGACCCAGGTAAAGTCTCAGGTAAGTAGTGCTTTTTCTCAGCTGTATTAATTACTCTAGTTAGAAATGGCACTGTCAGGGTGCACCAACCTTGTCCCATGCATATTTTTAATACATCCTGGCTATAAAAACTCTGCAGGTTTTAACAAGAGCCAAAAATGACACCCTAGATGGTTTTAAGTATCCACATCAGCTTCTTTCCTAAACTGACATAGCCACTTCTAGGCACCACCTCAGTCATTTCCAGTACATTTCCTAAATGCTGCTTTGCTTTTTGAGTCGCTGCCACCAGCCAAGTAACAGAGAGAAAAGAGGGAGCTGATGCTGCACTGACCTTCTACAGCAAGGAGGAGAAACAAACAAAATGAGAAATCCCCACCCACAAGCCAGTCGCCCATGGATTTCTGCAAGATGACTGGTGTGTTTTCACAGGGCCACAGAGGAGCCAAGGTCTGTGCCTCCCCTAAACCAAAGCCGTGGAGCTGCTTGTTGTTTTGTAAATATGCACTGACACAAGGAGAGAGCAGAGGGGAAGGAGGCACAAAGGCCAGGATGGAAATCCAGAGGGGACACAGAGCCACCCTCAGTGCAGCTCCTGTGCAGTTTGCACCATGGGGCTGGCAGATGCAGAGCTGCAGGACTCCCTCCCCTCCCAGGGCTGGGCTGTCCTAAACCTGACTGGCTCCTAAGGCTGTGCCCTGCTCAGGCTCCTCAGCTCTGACCCCACAACACCTTCAAAGGTGGCAAACCTGCCATCTCACCCCACACCCTCCTCTCCAGCCTTACAGAGGACTGGCACTGAGTGATTCCACTCCTCCCACAGAGATCTCCTTGTTCAGAGTTTCTGCCCCAACCAAACCGGTGACCAAGACTCCCAGGCAGGTCCTGCTTGGAAGGCAGACCCCAGCTGAGCCCTCTGACCCCACAGCAGCTGCCATGCCAGGGCTCAGCCCCTCTGCAGCCAGCCTGGCTCAGCAGCAGGACCTCGGGAAGGAGCTGCTGGCAGCACCCAGGGCTGGGCTCTGCCCACGCAGGGTCACGGACACACGGACTGGCAGCAGCCACCCAGCCACACTCCCAGGGCTTTCCATAGGGAGCACCAAAGCCACCCCAAACTGCCAGAGCTCCCACAGAGGCAGCAGCTGAGTGCAGGTGAGAAAGGGGAACTGAGCCTGACAATCTCTGCATCTCATGGAGGTGAGCCAGGGCCCCGCAGGCAGCCCGGGCTGGGGCACTCCCACGGTTCAGCTCCCACAGGTGATGAATGCTCTCCCTTCTCAGGGTCTGGGATGAGCAAAGCTCACACTGTCCTGCACAAAAACCATCCCAGAGGGAACTGACCATTTTGGCTGGGCTGCTTGGTGTTTCTGGGAAATGCAAATATATATTAAAGTAATAAAATGAAAATAGCGCACATTCCTTTCTTCAAGAAACAACTTTCCAAGCATAGTCAGAACCCAGAATCCTGGATTCAGCTGAATGTTTTGCTAAAAAGTGACTTTTGTTTTCTATAAAGACGTGACAAAATGTAATTTTGAGATTCCTGAGGCTTTGTAACACAATCACCCTCGATTACATCTCTCAGCAATCTGGGAGAGGTCAAAGCTGCTCCTTCCTCAAGATAAAGTAAAATCAAAGGTTACTTCACTTTAAAACTGAACTTCTTGATAGATCAAAACAAAAACAAATACAAGTCCAGACAAAAAGGTCTCTGCTTGTTTACCTCAGAAGGAAATTTGTTCTGTGTCCAGTATTAAAAGTAATGGGATACAAAAGCAGGAGAAACACAACAAATTCAGTGGGACAATTATTAGCAGAGTAATTATCCAAAGCTGGTCAAAGGTGAACTCAAACTAAAATAAGCCAAGTGTGGCCATCATAGCTGAAAAAATCCTTTTGGGACAACTTCCTCCTGATCCTAGAGAGACTTCAATGATTTTTATGGGGGAATTGGACTGGATTTGCTACCAACAAAACACACCTTGACCCCATAACTGCACCCTACTGTAACAGCAGCATAGACCAGGCCAAAAAATTAACAAACTTCATAAGGGATTAAATGAAATGGCTCAGAAGGCAGCCAAAAAACCAGAAGTTTTATTGAGTTCACCTAAAAAGTGTATTCAATAAAATTTAGGGATCTGCAAATACAAAATATATTTTGAACTCAAAGTAAGAATATACCATCTCCACAAGCATCTAATGGGTCTTCCTCAGCTTTCAAGAGAATATTAATCTAAGCAGCATGTATACTAAATCTTGATGTAAGAGGCTGTCATTTACAGTGAGAAAAACTTTACTAAGTGAACAGCACTTGCTGCCATAAGCTTTGTATCTGTGCAGAATCTCACTTAGGCTGCCACAAAGCCAAGTTCAAATTCTCTACCCAAAACTCACAGTACTGGTTTGAAATAACAGGTTCATTGCAAAAAAAAAAAAAAAATTAAAAAAAAAAGGCAAAAGAAACTCTGAAGTGGCAGCAGCAAACATATGATTTTGGGGAGAAAAAAACAGTGAACATGACAGATGAGCTCTATCCATTCAAACTAAGTAGGGCACAAGGCAACAAATTTAAGTGGTGAGAAACTCACTGGCAGAGTCTCTAAACAAGTGGTTCATGAACATTCAGTGTTGGTGGTTTGATAACTGCACTGGGGAACACAAGCTTCCCTAATGTTTAAAAACACAAAGTTTGTTTTCCACAACCTTTTCCTACCAGTGGAAATGCACTAGCAGGAGAAGGGATGGGGTCCCTGTGCTTTCTGTGAGCTGGAGGGATCTCCCACTGCCACAGAGCTGCCTGGCAGGACTAACCCAGAGCAGAAACTGGGGCACCTTTGTCAAACAAGAGGGAAAACCTGCATGCACTGAAGCAGAGGGACCTGGCAGCTCTCTTCTCACCACACCAGCCCCACAGAGCCCTGCTCACCAGCTGCAGTGAGACCCTCTCTGTGCAGCACTCCTTCCTCAGCACTGGGTATGATCTTCATCATCCAGGCAGTGAAACCAGCCAGGAAATGTTCCTCAGAAATGTCACTCAGTGGTGGAAATCAGGAACACAGTTTCACTGTCAGGTGTTAGAGGTCTTGGACTCAGCTGGACAAAGCTCTGAAGGATCCAAGCCCTGCTTCACAGCAGAGGTGGCCAAATGACCAATGGCTCCAGAGGAACCTCTCCAGTTAATGGCTCTGTGAGTCTGTGGCTCAGCATGTGAGCAGCTCAAGACACAAAAATCGAGACTGCTGCTGCTCAAGAACTGCACTGAGGTCAAGCTAAAGCAAGGAAACAGCCAGAGCTGAGAGCAGCAGGAGGTCACAGAGCTGCAGCAGATAAACACAGGGGACAAAAAGGCAAAAAATGAAAGAGCAAAAACACCATTCCAAAACCCAAATGGACAAACTGAGTGAGACTCAAAGCCAACTACAAACTCAGTGTCAAAGTGACTCCTAGGCCAAAGTTTTCCTATGGCAGGTATTTTAAACAGCTCCAGAGCCTGGTTATGGTGAAAGTTTCAGAGAAGCCTCCCTCAAGCAGCAGTGCTGACAAGGGCAGATGCACAGGGACAGAGGAAGTGCAGCAGGGAGCACGTGGCCCAGCACACAGCAGGAGCATGGCTGTGCCCCCCTTCTCTGCAAGCACAAAGGACTTGGGCACGACAGGAGAGCTTCAGGGTTGGGTTTCAATTTCTCAGTGTACCAACTGGAAAAACTAAATTAAAAAAAAAAAAAAGTTTAATTTCAGTATTAATATGCTGTAGTTACTTATTGCAAGTGAAATTTCAACAACAGCTAACTGATCTGAAAGGCTTGGCTGGAATGTGGGAATTGCCTTGGTGGAGTATTTGTAACAAAACAGCCTTTCCTACCTGAGCTGCACACCCAAATCCAGACTTATTTAAATAATCTCATGATGGCTGACAGCAAATGCCCACACAAGACTGAGACAGAATCACTCCTCTCTTAACAGAGACCAGTTTAGAGGATTTTTTTAAACTGAAGACAAGGGTATCTACCACTGCCTGGCTCTAATGCCATCCAAAGACCTCTGCAAACACTTCAGAGACAGCACCCTGGCATTGTGAGTGGCACTAAGATGGGAAACTGAGGCCCAGAGAGGGAAAGGAACTGCCACAGTCTCGTGGTGAAGGGAGAGTGGCCTGATACCTTCTGCCCCCTGCCTTCCTTATTAATGCAGAACACCCAACCCAAGCAGCTGAGCACACTGTGCTGTGTCCTTGCCACGTGTCCCTGTCACCACAGGGCTCTGTCCTGCTCTGCCATCGCTGCACTGCTCTTGGGTCAGGGGAGAAAAGCCAAACAGCTGTGCACATACAGAAAGCAAATCCTTCAGGAAAAATTAATTTAGCTCAAAGCTGGATTAATTCCATGAGAAGCTCTTAGCTAAAAAGGTCAGTGAATCTGGATTTTAATTTCCTACCATGTCCTGCTTCCTGAGAACGCTCCTCCTTCTATAATTTCTTTGAAAACGTTACAGAATTAACATTCTGAAAAAAAAGTATTACTTCCAACTTGATGTTCCTCCAGGTGGCTGAGCAATATAGTCAAGCTCTATATTTTATAGTAGCACTGCTCAAGGTAAGCCAAACAAGGATAAATAAATAACACCCCTACACTTTCCAACACTCTTTCCATGATATTTAGGGATAACACTACAGGTTAGCCTTTCTAAAGAGATGTTCAAAATATTGAGAAAAACCAGTTTGAATGGATACTGTTTCTCAGGAACTTTGCTGTATCTGAATTTTACTGTGCACCAGACCAAGTGTGCTGACAGGAGACTTTCAAATACAGCAAGAGGAGTTAAAAAGAGAGAGCAGAGCAAGTTGAGAGAACATGTGCACCACGCTCTTCTCTCACATCCCATTTTTTGTGCTTAAAATGGGACACAACGCTTCCTCTCAGGGAACCCTGCCCCTCTGGCCAACTGGCTTGAAGAACAGAGTCATAAACACTCCTCTGCATGGCACAGAGATGCAGAGATAAACTGGGATTTAAATTTCAGTGCCTAATGACACATGACTGTCACACCAAACCCAGGGCCTGGTGCACTGGGACCTCAGAATGGGTCCCAGGTAAGCAGGGCTCTGGGTTGTGCCCCCCAGGCTCCTGCCAAGGCTCCCAGCCCTAGGAGAGCTGCACAGCAATCAGAATGCACTCCTGCAGCTCTTCACCAGGGAATCACAGAATGATGAGGTTGGAAGAGACCTCCAAGATCGTGTAGTCCAACCTATGCCCTAACACCTCAACCAGACCATAGCACCCAGTGCCATGTCCAGCCTTCTTTTAAACACATCCAGAGATGGTGATTCTGCCACCTCCCTGGGAAGAGCATTCCAGTGCTTTATTGTTTTTCCAGTGAAAATTTTTTTTCCTAGTATCCAATCGGCCCAGCTCTGTCTGGAAGTGTCCCTGAGGCACACTTCTCAGTGCCACCAACCCCCCCAGTGCTGAGCACAGCTGATCTGCACCTGTGACAGCCTGGCTGCCTCCCTGGGGCACCCGCGGCGAGGGTGACACAGCACAGCTCGGCACAGAAACCCATCTGGTGGCATTTCCAAACTGCACACTGCTCCCTCCAGCCAGGGGGCTCCGTGCTGTCCCACACTGGAGCCACCCACCCTGCCTGGCAGGGGACATGGGGGCCAGGAGCCCAGCTCTCCATCCATTGTTCCCAGCACACGGCTAATCCGGCTCAGAGCGGCATTAGCTCGGCAGGCAGAAAATAGATTGTAAAGCTGCCCAAGGTGAGCACCCGTCCAGTGAAGGGGGATTAATGTTCCACAGAGGGACTCTGCCTATCCCCATCCTCTGCAAACAGCCAGGCACTGACAAGGAGGCAGGAGCAAGGAACTCACGTGAGTCACCAGTGACTGAAGTAATAAAAGCTCCAAAGTCAGCAGGAATTCACTTTCACAGTAGCACTGCTCAGCTGCTTTTCCTAAAGCTGATCCCCCTGATGAGGGTCACCAGGGTAGGCAGCAAAAAGCAATCCCTCCTCCTGCTCTTCAGAAGAACTGTGGATTTTTGGATGCTTATTTTATCAATGGGAAACAATCCCTGAAACCCAAGATGCCAATATAAACTCTGAAACAGCAGTGCTGAGCCACAGATATCACAGAAAGTAAACCTAGAGCACGAAGCAAGCCAGTTTTTACACACTCAATTTGTAACTCACCTATGCTGGAGCACAGCCTTTAGATGGCTTTTTCCTGGCATGGAGGGTTTCAGAATAAAGTAAAAACAAACAGAACAAAAACCCCCTCAAACCTGCACAAAATGAATTTTGGTGTTTCCACTCTGAAACTAGAATGCAAGTCATCCCTAAAAGGACAAAAATAAACCAGGGATGGATCTGAGAGCAGAACACAGGTATCTATATGTTCAGACATTAGACAGGATCACTTATTTTACAAATAAGACAGTTTTGCATTTACATTTAATTTTCAATAACCTGGAAAAAAATCCAGGTCCAAAAGAGATAGCCACAGTCTTCCTTTAAAATACCATGTTCAACATGAAGGGAAGTTGTATTTCATAGGGGAAGAAATCTCAGTCAAAAGCCTGGTTTTAAAATTGAGCTTCTGCTTTGCTTCTCGTGAAATGAAGTGGAACTTATTACTTAAGGGTAGGTAAAGCACATATTTTACCAAGATCAAAACTAAGACTGAGCCCAGCCAGGCATCATCTCCATTTCACCTGCCCTGTCTGCCCCACCCCAGTGCCAGCTGCCTGCCAGGACACAACTCCTAGACCTAAGTGCCATGTTTTATTCCCTAAATAAATCCCAGACTAGTTGAGGTGCCCACCCAGGGGAGGACTGGCTCTGAAGTGGTCTCAGAGCTTGCTAGTGAGGCTGTGTCCATGAGTATTTTTAGGGATGGACAGTCCTTGAAGGCACTCAAAGCAGCCTCTGGATTAAGCCTCAACATTACCTTATTCTACAGATAACTCAGTTCCACAAGAACAGGCAGTAAATTCTCTAAATAACTTCCTGAAGCACACAAAAGTGAGGCTTTCAGTAAGTGATCAAAAGATCCCACAGAGCTCTACAGCACCCCAACACCGACTGCCTCTGACAGAGCCTCCTGCCCTGACTTCAAACACACACAAGGGTTTTAAGAAGTTATAAACATAGAATTCCTTGGGAGAGTCTTTCTTCCCACTGCACTATAAATAATCAGAAGGTGTGTGAATAAATTAATGCATACCCCTTCACACATTAAAATATCGATACATTTGAAAATACAGACGAGGTTAATTCCATAAAACGTGCATTTTTTTTCTTGACAACTTCCACCACCTCTTTAGGCTATTTTCTGCACTACTGATCCTTGTTTCTTCATGTAATCGGCGAAAGTGCAAAAATAACTTCAGCATCTGCTCTGCCATGTTCTAAAACTGACACAGGAAACAAGATTTTGTCAGTTTTTTCCCCAGTTCCTTTCCTAACCCTTTGACTATCCTTTCTTTTCCTCTAGGTGGTGCAAGGTCCTCCCTGTTCACAGCTGGGGCCAGAGGACGACACCCAGCTCTTTCAGTTTTACCAGCCCTGGGTGCAGTGTTTATTTTTGGACTCAAAGCTGCCACAAGTGACTTTCAAAGCTGCTACCACAGAGTTTATTTCTGGAGTCTCCCTGGTGGAATTAACTCGAGGTGCCTTTTGCACAGCAGTTATCCACACAGTTTGTGCTGCTGATATTGAACTAACAGACCACCAAAACTCTTATTTATTCCTCACTGCAGTTTCCAGCAGCCCTGCTCAAACACAACCCGCGCATGTACTGAAATCCTGAAAGTGCTTCTCCCATGAGTGATGGCTAGACTGCAGGCACACAAGAGGCTGTGTTTTCATGGATCCAAACACAAAGCAGCTCTCAACCAACTGTGCTGCTAGCGCTGCAAAACCCTCAGGCAAGCCAGCACGCTGGTTAGTTTTATTCTTTATTATTACTTTTATTTAAAGCTGGGCCAAATCCCAGTAGGTATTTAAATATCTTCTTTGTTTCAAATCCTAGCTGGTAGAACTGACAATAAAAACTAGCTGGTAGAACACTGACAATAAAAAATTTCAATGGTCCTAAAAGTGGCTGTTTAAAACCCAAAACCATAGCAAGGAGTTTTGACTAGGTTCAGTTCATGAACATTGAAACAAGCCTGCACCAGTAGCTCAGTCTTGGAACTTGTCACAGAAGCTGTGCATGCAGCTGAATGTAAGAAGTAATGAAACCAAATATACACACCCAAGGTTTGTCTTAACACCAGGACCTTTCTTCAACCTAAGAGCAGCTGTCAGTCTGCTTTACTAGCAAACAGACAGGCTAAGGCCACTAAAGGAGAAGGGCAGCTTTCCTGGAGGGAAGGCTGAGCAGAGGTGGTTTGTTCCCCTCTTCCATCTACTGGCATCAAATGGATTCCCATCATTCATACTTCCCTCTGATTCAAGCCTTTTCAAGATAAGTACTGGATTATGCCACCCAAAATTGCAAATAATTAGACTGTTGAAACCACATGTTACAGTAAACTGCATTTCTTCATCCATCTCTGCCTGAAGCCCTTTTTTTTTTTTTTTGTCAAAATACTTTAAATTAATGGAGGTATTCAAAAGCATCTAAAAATTGTATTTACTGAAAATAAGCACAATACCATAAAAGTTTGTCCTCTTTTTTCCTTCTCTGTTAGTGTACTAGTTTGCATAAAATTTTAAAAGCTTAAGAAGACAGGGAACAGTAACAGTGAGCAGAAGGTGCTTTTCCTCCAATCACATCTGGAGCCACGAAGGACAGAATCTCTTCCAGCACCAGCCCCGTGCTCATGAGATGGCCATCAAGTGGACACAAATTTCTGGAAGGAGTTTGTAACACCTGTATTCCTCAAAACAACATCTCTCTACCTGTCAGTTCACCCTAAACACTATCAGGCAGGAGGTGCAAGTTCTTTCAACTGTCCAAAACTATTCTTTGACTCATCCAGAATAAAGAGTCACAGATAGGACTGAGCTCAGTTCTACAATTAATTCAGCCAGTGCTCAGAGATGATTACATTTATTTATTCTAATTTTTAAATGAGATTTAGAATCCTGAAAATGAAATTTCAGATCATCTATCTTTCCAATACAGTTTGTGCTTCCATAGGTATAGGCTGCTTCATGCTATGTTTGGTTTCACTCAAGGGCCTGAAATACTGAACAGCCCTCAATGATGACAAGCCATGGAAGCAGAAACCTTGTTTCATGGCAACACACACTGGGAATGTGTAATGCCTTGTTATTTACAGCTCTGACTATTGATTAATTCTGAAGTATTAGTAAACCGATGCTGTTTAAATTACAGATAAGGCTATTTAATTATGATGAATTAAGAGTTAAGTAATTAAAATGTTTACTAGAAGAAGTGAAACATCTACTTACCTTCTGCAACTGAGACTCCTTCACAAAGACCATGCCCATCTATTCCACTGCTGAGATGTGCAAACCCCACAGGGGTTTGAGACAAGCTGCTCTGGCCAGCCATGTTCCTGAACTGCCCCACTCCCACCTCTGCCTCCCCTGATGGAGGCAGAAGAAACAACCATTCACTAATCCTGACTCCAGAGCTGGAGGGGGGCTCACACAAAGCAAGGTGTAACTGGATCCTTGCACACAAGCCTCTCCCCCAGGAATCAAGGCATACAGACTCAATTTCACTAGAAAATAGTACATAGTATCATAAGAATGTCCAGGGTGAGTGGATGGGGCAGTTTCTCCTTTCCAGTGCCATCATCAGGAGCAGGACAGCAGGAAATGTTGTGGGAAGCAGGCTGGGTTTCTATTTCTCTTTCTAGCAAATAAAACCAATACTAATGATGAACTGGGTTCAAGGGGTAAACAGAAAAAAACCCACAGAAATCAGAGCTCAAGATGCAGAGCCACTGACTCCACCAGTATTAGATTACAGAATCCCAGGAACAGATGCTTCTTTAGTTGGAAGACACTTCCAGGGAAAAAAAGCCTGATATGAAGCCTCAAGAGCAGGTACTAGGATGGACCCAGCCAATGCTGCTGTCACAGACACCCCTGAACAACAGATCAGCCTACATTGTTCAACACAGCAGGCCTTGGAGTACCTGATGCTGAAGCTTCAGCAGTGCTCAGATGACAATGCTGTGACTGGAGAGCT
This sequence comes from Serinus canaria, assembly GCF_022539315.1. Taxonomy (NCBI): domain Eukaryota; kingdom Metazoa; phylum Chordata; class Aves; order Passeriformes; family Fringillidae; genus Serinus; species Serinus canaria. The sequence goes on from NC_066321.1 coordinate 29,723,981, forward strand.
TCCCTGCCCCTTCCCATGTGTGCCTGGACAAACAGATGAGCCTGGCACAAGAGGAGCTGATCTCAAGAGCTACTCACTAACAATTTCTTGTTATGTCTTATCCTTTGCTTAATACCCATGTTGGTATGGGTACAACCATCCCATCCCTTTATTTGGGGGATAATTATGTTGATTTCAGAAGGTACAAATACTGAGAAGAAGAGAGAAAACTGAGCACCAAAGCTGCCTTCACTAGATTACAGTGAGCGTGGCCATGCTTGCCTCCACCTGCTGTTTCCAATTTCTTCTGGTACCAAGAAATTAACACACTTTTTGCTTTTGGAGACAACAGAATTAAGCACATCACTGAAAAGACACCCAAAATATCAAGTGAGAATTGAATCATCCTTCACTAGACTTAAGAGCTAAGTTGGCTGCTTCCACTTTGTTTGGTTTTTTTTTAGAAGATCTTTCATGGACTTTATCATAAACTCATATATTGTGCCAGCAAGAGAAGTTCTTGAACACGTAATAATGAAAACCAAATTAGAACAGCAGAGAATAATAATGGATCAGGCAGTTCCACAGAACTGTAAATTAACAAGAGGGAGTCACAGAAAAACCTGGCCTGGCTCCTGTCCTGGATGACCAGAAGTGTTAGTGCTGCATTGTTAGCCATGACAAAGGAATGGTAGATCAATTAATCCTTCCAACAAGAAGTTTACTAGATCAAGTGAAAGATCTAAAGCATGAAGACTTCCACCCTTTAAGACGAAGACCAAGCAAATTTTCATTTCTAGGTGGCATGCACTTGCCATCAGCAGCTTGGATGGAAATACTTCAGTGATGCCACCAGTGTCCAAAGCATCCAAGTTTTGCAAAAAAATGATCCTCTGAAAGAGTTTAACTCACTCCACTGTGAAACATTTTCAGCATTTCTCATCAGCAATGAAACGTTTTGTCAGTAAATAATGATGGCTGGAAGTTCAAAAATGGTTAAACAATTCTTGCAGTAAAGTATCACAGAAATGTTAGACCTACTCTGGTAGCTCCTTTTCAAAGACTAAACCTCTGCTAACAGTTCTGCAACAAAGAGCATTGGGAATATACAGAGAAACCTTAGAAAGGGGAATGAATGCTAAGCCATTGATCCTGGCGGCAGGGAAAACAAACAAGAGCCTTTGGAGTAATGGATACAGACATCACTAACAGTGCAAGATTTGGGACCAAAGGACTGGGATCAAGGCTGTCACATGAATCCACTGGAATGCTGATGGGTGTTTTAGTGACAGAGCTGTGTTAAGCAGACAGGACAAAAGGATGTCTGCCTTTTCAAGGACCTATTGACACCACTGATACCCACACAACAGAGCAGAGTGGGGCAATGCTCCTGCTTCCCAGCCTGCTGGGGATGCCACTTTACTCCTGAATACAGGGCTTGGAACTGGAATTATAGCCAAAAGAAAGGATTTTGCTCTAGAAGGACTCAGGGCACCTGCACTACCAACAGACTGACTCCACCCTCCAGGCTGAAAGAATGGGGAAATCTTACCAGATGCTTGCACTCTACTCTTGCTAAGAAGGTTCTTTCTAAATACTAGGATCAAGTTTCTATAAATCATCTTATTTTTAGGCTATGTATTTCATACCTTGTATTGAAAGGTACATTTTCCTCGTATTGAAAATATTTATTAGCTTAAATAAATATTTTTCCTCCCTGCTTTTATCTTTAAACACTGCCAACAGTCATATTATTCCCCAGCAGCCTTGGTATATGGAATAAAACATACTCAGCTGTTTTAGCCTGCTTTTCTATTTTCTCAATCATAATTGTTAATCCTGCTCTGCAATGGCATGAGTGGGGATTTTTTTAAAACACGTTTAATGAAAACAGTTTATTCTCAGATCAAGATTACATTTTAATTATTTAATTTGCAATAATTACAGGCTGAAGAATTTAAAGAGAGAGGTCCTTGAAAAGAAATGTGAAATGTACTTTCCATTCAGAAAGTAAAAGCTACACATATAAGCAAAAGCAGGTCTATGAGTCCAAAAAAACCCTGATTATTGCATGAGTAATTCCTGAACAAACAATAAAGTTGCCTGCCTCAAGGAAAAAGCTGGGCTAGTGAATGACATCAACAGGAAATGAGTAACAATATCTCTTCCTATCACTCCACTTGTGTTCTCAGTTCATTGTTTTGACAAGTGCTCTGATCACAAGCTGTCCTAACAGTACCATGCCATCCCTCAGCAAATAGCACACTTCCACGTTTGCATTTAGCCTCTTGGGCTTCAACAGAAAAAGAAAGGGCCTTTTCAAATCCCTAAATCACTTCATTTGCAATGACATAATGAAAAAATACTTAGACTCTGGTAGGAAAAATACAGCAGAAGTGAAAATATTAGTTACTGCAGATCAAAAGCCACTTTTACCTATGCCACTTCTAGGACTCTCCAAAAGCCAACAGATTACAGCATGATGGTAAGATCATCAGACCCAGTGAAAACACAGAAGTCACCATCAAAAACTACAGAAAGGGAAAATTCCAACTGTAGGTTAGGAAAAAATTCTTTAACCAAAGCATTAAAGCACTGGGATAAGTTACCCAGCCAGATGATAAAACCTCATCACTGGAGGTTCCCAACGCTGGACTGGCAAAGCCCTGGAGCAACACAATCCGAGTGACACCAGATGGTTCTTTGTGCAGGGGCTGGAGTCTGAGATCTCCAGAGATCCCTCCCAGCCTCTGTGACCTCGTGGTTTCCTTCTCAGGTCGCTGACAGTCACCAGTGCCCTCTGCACCTCACCCAGACAGGTGACAAGAACTGCACCCAGCTAAGTAAATCTGACCTTTAAGGAAGAGTACAATATGAAGATAAATGCCCAATTCACAGTGTGCACGTGAGTTTGTAAAAGCACAAGAAGGCACAGCTAGGTGCCAGCTGAGTCAGAATCAGAGCAGAGCAGCAGCTAGAACAGGAAGCAGCACCTTACAGCAGATATGCTGCCCCACGTGCCTGCTTAGCACAAATACATCAAAGACTGGTTGGCTGGAACACTTTTGAGGCTAGGAAGACATTCTAGAATTACTTCCTTTTCTCCTTGTCCTTCCTTCAGCCCCATTTCCTCACCAGTCCTAGTGCTGGGGTGTCAAAGTGTTTATTATTGTCCAAACATCCACCTGCCTTGTCCTCATCAAGCACCCATGTCACCTTTATTGCCTCAATTAAGTCCTGCTCCAATTAAACTGGTCAAAAACCAAAAGAACAAATAAAATACCAACAAACCTGCCCCCACCACAGTTCTGCCACTGAACTCCATTCCAGGCTTTATTCAGCTAGGCTGCAGCCCTAGATGGGACCATTAGGCACCCCTGCTATGCACAGAAGAAATGCACGTGGCATTTTCAGGAGTAGCTGAGCCATGGGCACAGTGCTGCCACTCAAGTCTTGCTAAAACCCTTAAATGTTCAATGTCCAAGTGATACCAAAAGTCTGCATACAGCAAGATTAGATGCCAGTAAGAAAATTAACTCCTGCTTGCAGGAAAACCAAAAGACAAGAGGGCATTTTTGATTTTGCACACAATATTCTCTAGGAGCAAACTGCAAATCAGAAACCATGCTTGATTCAAGGTAGGTAGTTTAATAATTTAGACTATTTAAATTATTCAACACACTAGGACATGAATTCCTGAAAGAAAGTGGGCTGTGCATGACTCAACCATGTCTTTACATATATTAGTTAGTCATGCACTTTCCAGACTAGACAAATGTGGAACAGACAAGGTGCCAGCATGATAAAAAAAAAAAAAAAATTAGTTTTAGTTAAGATTTCTACCCAATTTAATGCCTCTTGCCAAAAATCCAACCACCACAGACATAAGGGAACTCAGATCCTCAAGGAGACTCTGCACTGAAGGCAAAATATTAGGTGTATTTGTCATTCTAATAAGAACTCTGCTGAAACAAGTTTATTCTTGTTTCACTGCAATAATTGATTCTGAACCTTCAAAAAAACTACAGAAATATTATTTAAAATTTAAAAAAAAGAAAAAACAGTACAAGCCTACAATGTTTAGGATGCCAAAACATCATACATTAATTCTGCTCATAATTAATTCCTTTGTTCACAAATTACTGTGCATCAATGACATGTATGTATCAAGACCAAGAGATACATGAGCAATAAAAACCAACATAATCCATTCCCCCCACCCACCCAACCTCCTCTGAATCCATTGCCTTTTTATTCATCTACCCACCCACTGGTCTTCTGACACAAATATATGCTGAACACCAAAATATAAGGGCCAAAATAATTCTACAGGAAATCACCTGTGGCTCTTTCTGTGTACCTACTACTGTTTTTCATCATCTTTGTGACTTTTAGAGAATAAACTCTTTTGACATGTGATGTTTTTAAGTATAATGAACATGCAGCTCATTTCACAGCCATAGGACAAATAACTTCAGCTTATAAACCAGTCTGCAAAAAGCTAAATTAACCATTCTGACCACCCTCAGTAGAGGCAGGGCCCAGCACCACTACCAAAACAATGTGGGGCTTGGACCACCTCCCTTGCTACACATGATTTATCACCAGCTGTATTTTTCCCTTCAGAATGCTCAGGATCAGCAGTTCCTGCACTGGCACCATTAGCCATACATTTTCCAGGTGACTGAATCAGTATCTTCAAAACCAGACAAAAACACAGTGATGTTAAAATTCTACTGCACCAGGACTTCTTTATTTAAAAAAGCCACGGTGACAAAGTCTTGCTACTTTGATTTTTGCTTTCAACTTTCTAAGACACCAGTTCAAACAGAAATAATTAGAATATTGTACAAAATGTTGACGAAATCTTAGGAAAGTTTTCAATGACTGGTTTATCTAAATCTGCTCATTCCACCTACTCTTACAGAATCTTTTTTTCAACACAGTACTCACTATCTCAACTTCAATCTAAAAAATGTGTTTAACAAATCTGTTCTCCATTGAGAGAAAAAAAAAATACAATAAAAAAATCAGCTTAAAATAAATTTATTAAACAATACAAAAATAAGCATGCTGGAAATCAAGATACATAAATAACATACAATGCAAATGAAAAATGGAAAACGAGACAGGTAACTTAACAACTGAGCCAAAAGGTACAACACAAATGCTAAAATAAATCTTTAAAAAGCATTTACATTTCTAATGAAATGTTAATGATGCTGACAAAGAAAAACAAACAAACAGCTAAAATGCTTGAATATCAAGAATTGCTATTACTGTAGCACAGGTGAACACTAGAACCGTTGCAGACTTTCACACATGGAATGACTAAACCTCAGTGGCCCTGGCCTCTCCCACTGCCCCGGGGGGTGACCTTGGCCCCCCAGGTGCCCTGCCAGGAACAAAAGCTACCTGCACACGTGGCAGCCAGGGCAAGAAACTACAAGTGTGGGCAAGTTACAGAACAGCTGGATCAGAGGAGTCTCCTCCTGACCCTTCCTAGCTAGAAGCTGCCTTCAATTCTGAGGCAGGCTTCAAAAGCATATATTACAGAACTGTAATATATTTATATTTTTTTTAAAGGTTGTTTAAGCTGTACCCTAAATATTCTTATTATGCATATTAAAGACCTAGTAGTTTTCTTATATTTCTATTTCCCATGCAGAACTTGACTCTACCACGTTTTGCATGTGGAAAAATCATCCATCTTCAACCACATCTTTAGAAGTGGCTTCAAATAGTACTAAAAATCAAGGTGGGTAGAATCAGACCAAGGAAACCCTGCATTGTGCCTTTTCCATTTTTAATTAAATCAGCAAGTCACCCAGCAACATGTCACCACTGTAAATACTTTCCATTAGCAGCACAGACACATGATGTTCCCTCTTGCAACGGAGGGGATTTCAGCTAAAGCAGTTCTGCAGGATCTGAACACTTGTTATGTCTCTGTAGCTACTGGTTTACTGCAAAATCCTCAAACAGGCAAGACATTTTTATAATTGAAGACTTTGCCTTTATTTTGAGGATAAGCACTAACAAACCTAACCTTATCATCAGAGATAAGATTATAAAAGTTATTGTTCAGCAATTCATGACTGACACTTATTACTGACATCTGCACCACAGATTTACCTCTTCATCCCAGCAAGGCATCAAATTCACTGAAAATTGATGTTCTGTATTGTTTTGCTGAAGTATTTCCATCCTAGGCTTCAAAGACAGGAAGCCCATCCTTTTACAATACTCTGCTAAATGAAGATTATTCAGGGTTTAGTCAGAGCTTTTTCAAATGTTCATGCAAAATTAACAATACCCAAACAGATTAATTAAGAGCAGCTTGCTTTCTCAAAGGACATCAGCTCTGTTTTATGCATCTTCCTAAACTCATGAACATCCAGATGGGCCAAAAAGGGGGCAGGAAAAAACTAACTCTGCCATTAGGCAAAACTTACATATCAACAGTTTGGAGTTCTAGATAAAAAAAAGGGAGAGGGACTGGGGAAGGGATGAGAGAGAAGAGGTGAAGTTGTTACTACAGAATTGTTTGCTACTGTCTCTTAAAATCCTCCACCAGCTAATACCATTTATCATTGCTTGGACAAGTTTCTCCAGTTTAATAAACCAGGACTCTGTGTGATGTTTACTAGGCATGGGATGTATCAGATTATTTGCAAATTTAAAGAGGAGAAAACTTTATAGAGAATGCTTTTCTTAGATTTTCAGCATTATTAAGAATCTAATCCCTGCAAGTGTTAAGAATTTAGCAAGTCATTGACCTCTGTTCAGAACTGCCTATTGAGCCTATCTGAAGCTTACATTTATCATTTGGAGCTACACCCTGCTCAAGATACTCAAATTATCAAATTATGCAGTTAAAGAGAGGCAGCTGCCTGCAAGTCCACTTTCTCAGTAAGCTGACAGTGCTGCAAACTCCAAATCATGTCAAAAAAACAGCAATTAATTATAACTTAAGAATTTGCTCCTGCGTAAATGAAACCTCATATATGAACATATGCACACATTAATGGTTGAAAAATAGCTCTAAACAGTCCTAATAAGATCTACCTATCTGCTTCCCTGTGAACATATTTCCTGCTCACTGCTCAGTCTAAGTCCCAGATGGCTTACATTCCTTTCCAGGGTGGAGCACAGCACCATTGGTAAGGCAGACTACTGAGTCAGAACTACCAGCTGGCAGCACAAGCAGCAAGAGAGACATTCCGAATAGTTGGGGCAGGAATCTCTCTGCTGCATTAGTTAACTTGCAAGCAAGACAGGTTTTTTTCCTCCTCCTCCCCACTTCTCCCACTCCTGCCCAGGCATTTTTGCTCTCTTTGTTACAACATTAGCATTAATTATTAATGGTTTGATTAAAAGAAAAAATAATCTTCACTAGCATGGCATATGCAAAAGGTCCATTTCTCTTCAAATTTGAAAGCTCATATTAAAGTAACCCTGATATGGTAATAATATGACTCAGAACCTATCTCTACTTAATACACAATTATTTAGAAATTCAGGAATTTGCTGTATTTTGCCAAATACTATTTTATATTTTAATTAGTATTCTATCTTTACATGCTGACCCTGCTCAATAGACACAAGCTCTTGCTCAGCTTCAAAGTTCACATACTTAAAAATCTCAGATATAAACAAAAATAAACAGATACACCACAAAAGTGGTATGCATCTTTGAAAACACTAAGATTTACCTTTACTTTTTTTTTTAACTAAATGTGTTCTAAGTAACTACAGAAGTCAGTTTACAGCTTTGGGGTTGTCTGCACATGCTTTTTCCCCACACACCCTTGAACTTTGACAATCTTTTTGGTATAGCATACAGAATTTACACAAAATGTATATATAAATGAAACACCAGGTAAACAATATTCAAATCAAAGTTAAATCTAGAGATGCTTGAGGGTTTTTAAAATGAAGAATTTAATGGAACTAGAACCCATTTGTTTAGTTCTGCTCTCCCCGACCTTCCATTCTATACACTACGGTTCTGGAGATGTCCTCGTTTGATTCAGGTGACACTTTTTTCCATACTGTTTCTTTTAAAGCAAGTTCTTGCTGGAGATTCTCATAGTCCATTGGTCCAAAGGAATGCTAGTTGTTCAAGCAACATACATTATTTATTAGTGTACTTGAAGAAAAAAAAAAATCCATACTTGCAGTCATTGCTAACAGACTCAAGTTTTTCAGCTCTTCACATAAACTTAGTTTCTCTTTTCCACTTATAAAAAAATTAAATTCAAAACTGGGTAATTTTTAGATGCATACATGCAAATAAAAGCACTTTGATAATCATTCTACTGTATTGAAATTTTCATGCCTTAATCAAAACATTAATGGCCTTGAAAACAAAGAGGTTTTCCTTATCTCAATCCCCTCATGCTTGTATCGTTTGTAAATGTAGCTGGAGTGGATTCAGTTCATTCCCAGACACTGCTTATGCTGCTCCCTAAGTAGCAGGCTCTTGTCTGCAGCAGTATCCATGCCTGAACTCACTGCCTGTGCAACTCTCAGCAGGTCATGTGGTGTCAGAGATATCCTCATGAAAATCCAGCTGAACACAGATCTCGTGTGCTGCAGCACCCACCAGAGAGGCTAAGCCCAGCAGCTGGTCAAGTCTTTATTAAAGCAACCAGTCCAGTAAAACTCTTGGCAACTTCCATCAGATACCATCTACCTCATCTAGCAGGGAGATGAACTGCATGCAATGGAGTTACAAATCTAGTGAAGAATTCTCCTTACACCAAACCCTGTGACAGTGTGGTCCACCCAGGGAAGTGCCCACTAATGATGTACACTAACTAGATGATCTGAAAGCTTTGATGCAATACATGTCATTGAGCAGTTTGGCATTTAGAGAAGAACTTGCCGTATTTCCTCTGAAGTCTAGGAGCAATACTCACTGCACACAGACAGTAACTTACCCGCTGATCACCTCCTTCTCGGCGAGGATCAAGCTTTTTTGCAAAGTGTCTCAAATTATCGTAGTTATGGAAATTGCACAAAGAAACCAGGTCCTGCAAGCATGTAGAGAACAAGCATTATTATCTGCACAGGACAGCCAAATGCTTCTCAGTTAATAACAATACCACCACTTACATTTTGCATCACATCCTAGTGACCTAAACCAGTAAGAAGGGAAGTTTATTTAATAAATGAATACCCATGTCCACAAGGCACTTTGAACATAATGGATCTACAGGATAAAATTCTAATAATACCTTTATAGCATCTTTACTTCCTTCTTACTGAAGGATAGAACAAGGAGCAAATCTGCAAAATATCTCTTTTAATAAATTTCTACTCAAAGACAGGAAGCCCATCCTTTTACAATACTCTGCCAAATGAAGATTATTTAGGGTTTAGTCAGAGCTTTTTCAAATGTTCATGCAAAATTAACAATACCCAAACAGATTAATTAAGAGCAGCTTGCTTTCTCAGAGGACATCAGCTCTGTTTTATGCATCTTCCTAAACTCATGAACATCCAGATGGGCCAAAAAGGAGGCAGGAAAAACTAACTCTGCCATTAGGCAAAACTCAGCAGTTTGGTTTTAGATGAAAAAAGGGAGAGGGATTTAAAGCATAAATAAGCTGTATGTTCTTCAGGAACAGAAATACTTCAATCAAAAGGATGAAACAAAGAAATGAGTGACCTAATGGATTCTCAGTCAGTTTGAATTACAACATGAAAGGCTATAATTACAAAACTTGGCAAAGCTGTTCTATTTTTAAAAGTGACTGTTACATTCCTGTTACTTGTATGCCACAATCATCTATCAGATTTTAGGTCTCATTGTAATGCAGAATTGATGCAGTAAATCCTTCACCTATTCTAAGATTTAGAACTAAGTTACCAGACCATTTAATATGAAGCTTTAAAGCACTTTAACTAGAATTAGTAACTTCTTAATTTGAAACTATGGAAATGTTAGACAAATAGAAGCATGCTAAGTTTTAACTGCTGCTCTACTTCCCTTTAAAATTAAGCAATCATCATTACAAGGTAGCTTTAGGGAGAAAAAAAGGAAGAATTTTTTTACATTCTCCTCTCTCACAAAACACTTAAATAATCATTACAAAGTCCTCCCCAAAATCTCTCCTGCTTCTAATGCTCCTATCAGCGGACTATCCACAGATCTTTCACTAGCACAACATGAAGCTAGGAAGAGTTTGCCCAACATCTGGGTATCATCTATGAAGACATCTTTTATGTCAGATGGTTTAAAAAAATCAGTTTAAAAATACATCAGAATGGAAGTATTTCATTACAGTCTTTTTCTTCTATTGCAATGAAATAAGAAAAAAGTCTGTTTATAGAGGTCTACAGGTTTTAATGCAATACACTGGACTCCAGCACTTTCATTACCCTGTGAACTGTTCCTTCTCAAAGCTTTTCCACAACAATTTCTCCAGTGTTTCTGGCAACATACTTCAATGCTCACTGAAATCAAGTGCTATTTACTACTAAAAAGCAAACATCTATTCTTAGACTTTCACCCTTGGATCAGATGAAACTTGCTATGTAGGGAACAATCAGAAATCACTATTTAATTCACTTAGATCTCAACTATGCCAACTGAAGCTCAGTAAACATCAGCTGCAAAAGCAAAAAAAAAAAAAAAACCCAGAAAACAAACCCAACCAAACAAAACACCCCAAGGGCAATGCTGCTTACATGACAAAAGTGAATTCCTTTAACACTGTTGCCCATCTTGTCCAAAGGAGGTGACCAGCACATCAAGCCCATGACATTAGGAACAACCAGAAGAATCCCACCAGCAACTCCAGACTTTGCAGGAAGACCAACCTACAGAATAATCAGAGAATCACTAGCCTCTGCAATTGCTCCTCACTTCTGTAACACAATGCATCAGCATTTTCCTGAAGATTATTGTGTAGCCTTTTTAAACATGTATCTGGAAGGCACTTGAAGCTGGGAAAGCATTATTACTTATCTCTTTTTAGATAAACAATAACCTGATGCAGTTTGTGACAATCCAAGGTTCACAACCATAAAACTATCTGCTCTCAGGAATACACTGAGTCAGTAATACTGTAAAAGAAGATAATTTACATCTATTTTTAAAAAAACTAATTATGACTAAGCAGTAGTACCCAAGTGTATGTCTCACAAACAGCTTGCAACAAGGTGGTAGAATGAAGCTGTAAAAATCTTCACTGAAAAACAAAACCACAAGAAAATTGGAAAGTATCTATGAAATCATACAATAACCTCCTTGTTCACAATCTGAACAAAGGCATTACTTTTTTCAGCAGGAACTAACATGTCACATATCCTCATGGCTCTCCAAGCAGCAACTTTTATGTCACAAAATGCACCATCATAATCAATTTTACATGTATGCAGTAAGGAAAAACTAAAAATGCTGGAAAAAATATTGAAATCATAAGATGGAGTGTATCTTGAATTATAAACATGTAAGGAAAACACTGCTAGAAAACAGGAGCACAGCACATGTGCTGTGTATGACAGGCATTTTCACACATATAAGGACAATTTCTGAGCCTGAGTTACTGAAGAAAAAACAACTGTCTGCAAAGGTTTTCTGCTATCCTTGACTCCCATACAGCAGGATTACTTCAGCCATGCTTTCAGTTCCTGTTGCTCTCATGAACAGCCTTTCCTAAGGAACAGCATTTATGGTTTGATATAAAAGGGATTCCCAGAAGTGAAGGCAGAGGGCTCTAAGGTAGGTGCCACTAGTAGTGCCATGAATCCTAGGTGAGATTTTCCCTTACAGTGTGCTCAATTTCTAAATAATTCATGTAACACCCTCTCTTCTGCCTCAAAAGCAAGGAAGCAACTCTTAGAACATAGAAAATAACAGCAGAGCTTAACCTTCCTGGTCAGCTGTAATTAAATCCTGTAAAGTACTTACATGGAAGGCAAACTGCCCTGAAAAGTCATACATGCCACAGGAATGCATCAAACTCAAGGTGTTCCGGACTGCCTCGGGGCTCAGGACTCTCTCACCAGTGATAGGGCAAAAGCCACCATTAGCCAGAGTTGCTGCCATCACACTTGCTGACTCACATGTTACTTCTATTGAGCAAAGCTTATGGAAAAGAAATAAAGGTTATAAGCACTGGTACTTCTAGCACAGTAAGGCCAACTACAGCAGGATCAACAAAATATTGAAATCTTAAAATAACATCTCAGAACCACCTGTAGCATAACATTTCTTACAGATTACACTAGTAGCATCAATTACTACAGTCTGAATCTTTCTGCTATCAAGATCCCAGTGACAGTGTTTTGTAAGCCCTCTTAAAAGCTGGGGACAGTATTTTTATGGGTTAGTGTCTCTGCTCGATTCCTCCCCCCACCCCCCTTATGTTCCTTTGAGAGGAAGAGGTCTGTAAAACAATCTCTAAAAAAGTATTTTGCATCTGCTTAAATGGCAAAGCCACAGAATGACTGTTTTTTTTCCAATTTGAGCTTGCTTCGTCTGGTGGGTTCTTTTTATTTTAAAGCCTTAGAAGATCCCACACATTATTAGAAGTACAATTTAAAGCTGCAAATTCTAGCACATGCAAGTGTTAATGCCAGCACTTCCTGCTGATGCAGCCTTATTTCACCTTTCTCATATTTAATTTCTTATATAGTAATGATACAACCACACCATAGTTTTTCCCAGGATCCCTGCTCCAGTACAGACTATACATACTTTGGTGACACATCAGGAAATGTGATAAGATGCCATCACCTGATGCTGCCTCATTTCTGCAGAAACCAAAAGATAAGTTGGTTTCAACCTGAAGCTGAAATGCTGCTCTAAAAAGTAAACAAACTAGTGCTCCTATTCTTGTTTCTGCCAAACAGTCATTACATGATACTTCATGAAGTTACCTAAGCCACGTTTGCATGAGTAGTTACTACCTGGAATTCTTATTTTCCGGGTGCCAAACTCAATACATCCTAGTCCAATCAACTGGAGTTGCAAATCAAGAGATTGTCAGAGACGCATCTAAAATGGCAACTGTGTTTTAAACATATGAAGTATTACATAATATCACCTACTTTCAAAAAAAAAAAATTCTTTCTAGGTTCTCAGTTTAAGCACCTGCATTCTGTACCTCGTTTGTCTAAACTGAGAATAATCCATCCTCACTTTACAGAGATAATAGGCAAACACGTTTATTCCTGCTCAGAAAGTTCCCAGTCACAAAAGGGAGGAAGGAGCATTACAGAAAACCCAAAGAAAAGAAATAACTAGACTTTGAAGTAGAATCTTGAGTGTTGGAAAGGTAAGCATTGTACCCTAACAGGAAAAGAGAAATGCTGCTCGTGTATGAGCCACCCTTTTCCTGAGCATGGAGTGAAAAGGGGATTTTTCAAGGAAAAAAGAAAGAATGACACTTGGTCATCAAATCAGAGACCAGAATGCACAAAAATGAGGCCAAATTAAAATACATCAGAAAAGTAAGCTTTAGCATTTCTTAACTTATGAATAGTTTCCACTTAGAAAACACATCAGGCAGTGGGATACAAGGCATTTAAAAAGCATTTTTACACAGTAAATTCATATAAAATTACACATTCTCTTCTGACACAAGTTCAGAACAGACTATTAGCTTGTACCTAGTTTCTAACTCAACAAGAGGTCAACTACAGCTAATCACACATACCTTACTTCATAAACACTCATCCAATCTAAATATAAGAGAGCAGGTGCATCCCCACACAAAAAACTCAAATGAAATTTGCATTTTGAAAATAATGGCTTTATACTTTTGCATAAGTAACTTGCATTAGCAAGTCTCCAAGTCAAAAACAGATTTTGAGAAATCTGTATTTCTTTTTTTAAGCTCTCCCAGACAAAGTGAATCAGTAACACAACTTGAACTGCCTCTTGAGAACTCTACACAGCAGGGCTGAGTTGTGAATGTTTAAACATTAGGAGACCCTTACTGAGGAAATGCCTCACACTTGCAAGTTCTCATTTTGTGACAGTTGTAAATAACTTGCTGAAAGCAAAAAAGAATAGAAAAGGGGAGAGGGGGAGAAAAAAAAATATATATATTCTTACTGCAAAGCATTGAATGAAACCAAAAGGAGGTTCCCATGACTCCCCCTGTAGCACTCCCTCGAGCCTACAGCTCAGCATGCACTCTGCACTTACACAGGGCAAGCTACTCCACAGCACCATAGCAACCCAAAGAGGAAGTGTTTTGTCAAACTCACTGAAGTCACACAAGACATTTCAAGCTTCCAATTTCAAGTGGTTTAAAGACTATTGCTAGTTTGCATTAGCAACAAAGACACCTGAGTAGATCACCTAAACAAAGGCAAATCTGGGTACATCAAACATACATCTGTCATTTCCAGAGTTAAAGAGAAGCTGACATTTAACTGCATGTCATCAAAGCCTCCATGTCTAGGCACAAATCAGCTTCTACTGCTTATAAGAGCAATTCTAAGCCTACAGGGAGTCTCAATTTTAAAGTCAGTTACCTGAAAATAGAAGTCTAGTATAGCAACCATATCCGTGCCTTCAGGAAAGCACTGAGGAAGAAAAATAGAGTCTTTAAATAAATTTTTTTTTTTTAAGTATCACTTTTAGATAGACAAAACTTTAGCTGTACTGTTGTCAGCATACTAAGCATTAGGTGTATTTTAATATAAATATTTAAATGTAGTAAGTAGAAATACTTAATGACATCAGACTTAAAAATAACACAGTGCAGCATTATCAATGAACTAGGTACTAAAAGATTTTTCACTATGGTTTTCAACATCTTTAAATAAGCAAATGGAAAAATGCATCCTGGAGTTTTATAAAGTCACCTCTACAGCACAGATTACACTTTTTACAGCAAAGAAACAAATTATCATGGCTATGTTACAGAAAAATATTTAGAGGTGTTTTATTAGAATGGCATAAATATCACACTTTTCAAATGACAGCATTTGAATAACACTGATAAGACATATCCAGTATGAATGTGTGCCATACTGTACATAAAATAAATTAAAAGTCTTCACAAACTACAAATGAAGCCCAGCATATCACCTTCAAAATACACTTAAGAAAAAAAAATAACCTTTTTTTCTTTCAAGTAATAGCCAATTGCAAAGTTTCTATCTCCACTCTCTCTTTCAGACTGGAACCTAAAAGAGAAAAAAAAAAAGACAAGGCAACATGTCAGACTTTCCAAAAAACCCCCCAAAATCGCTGAACTCAAGATGTAGAATGTAATTCAGTAAAATTCCATGTAAAGGATTCATCACTTCTGAACACAACTGTTCTACTAATGGCACAGAAGTGGCCACAGCAGCTGGTCCCAGCTCACTCAGCTGGAGTGAATCAGCACTGACATCCAAGTGCACACAGCCCTGGTTACCTGCACAGCACCAGCTGACTTGGAGAGAAGGCAAAGGAAGGTGAAATCCTAATCTTGGAAGCATTTCTACATAGGCCAGAGTGGAATGGACCATCCCACCCTGGGACAGTGGAAGGGTCACTATTCCCTGCCCAAAGCACAGCAATGTGGAGGTCACACAGCAGCACAGACAATTGGTACACACCTCACTGGGATGATTGAGGAAAGGAGGAACCCTAAAGGAGGAGCACCTGCCTGGTTCCTTCTGCAGCACACACCTTTCACTGTACCAAAGCTCAGGAAAACACCTCTGCACGTGCATTGCAGTGGCAACCTGAAAGCAACTCTGCTAAAGGGAATCTTCATGATTTACCCTGTGCTGCCTGAAAAAACTCTCAAGGTTTCTGGACTGCTATACACTGAATTGATGAGGGGAACTGTTTGCTTGAGAAAAGAATTTAAATAGGCAAAATAAAAAAGCAGAAGGAGTCCTAGCCCAACTATGCTTCCTAAACATTTGCTATGCAGCCACCAACATGCAGAGTTTAATTTTTAATATGAACGCCAGGAAGAGAAGAGTTGCACTTACAGCTCTCATTGCCATAGCACCAACAGAGCACTAAGATAGAATAATGACATTTTCAAAGAGGTAGCCAACACTTTTAGGTGAAATTTTGCCCCACCAATGTCAGAGACATGCACAACTTTGGTTGTAAATTGTTAAGTGAAAGACCCCCTCCAATAAAAGGGATGACATGCTGGTTGAAATGTAAATAACTGAACTTGGCCATAAGCTCAAAATGTCAGTTATCAGCTGAACCACTTTCCACCTAACCTTAGAAAGCGAATAAAAAATACTTACGTGGCATTACTGAATCCAACATACTCATTACCAGCCATTTTATTCATGAACTGCATCACCTGTCAGGGATAAAGACAAGGAAAAGCAAGATTATGAACTTGCAACCCATCTTTACCCTAAATCTTACAACATCCTTTTAGAAATGCAATACAAATCACTAAATGTTTAAACAACTGAGTAAATCTACAAAGAAAAAAGCCAGGTTATTACTAAAATTTCAATTCCCTTGCCATCTTGAAACTTTTACCACTGAAGTTAGTTAAAAAAGAGTAGTTATAATGTTAACTTACATAGTCAAACTTTTCTGCGTTATTTGCTCCTTGCTGCAAGAAAAGAAAAAATAATTTACAAAAATTGTTAACAAAGGAACAAAGTTACTTCACTTAACAGTATTAGGATTTTAATGCACATAACTAAGGTATGAGTCTAATTAAGAATAAGGTACTACACTCACTTCATATATTAATGAAAAAATTTAAATGTTAGGTAAGTAAATCTTTAATTATCATTTAAATAAACCTATGCATCTTAAACACCTGGATGCTGGAGATTAATTTAAATTGGAAAAGGTATGTTTTATTTTAAGTGCTCTCTATTCAACTTTACATGCTTAGCATAAGTAAATGCAGTAGCTAAAGCAAAAAATACAAAAGTAACTACAAACAGGATAATTACAGGAGAAACACTAACTTTTTATAGATTAGTAAGGCAAAGGTATTCTCATATTACCAACAGAGCTGAGCATAGGGAGGTTCAGGCTACTTCAGTTAAAATATTTCCACAGCCAGTGCCCATACTAGGAATTTAGACTGAAGACTTCAAATGAAGTGGTACCCTAACTATGCAAATAAATGCAATTAATTGAAAAATATCTGATTAATGCCCTACCTATTAAAAATTGTTAAACAGCTAGAAAAATAGAATTTCACATCATAGGGCACATCACTGTGCTAACAATGTACAGGAAAACCTAAACCCAACTTAACGAGGATGACAGTGGAACTTAATTCTTAGGGTGGGCTTGGTTTGGGTTTTTCAGGGAGGATGAGGGTTGTTATTTTGAGGATTTTTTTTTTCCTCCCTCATTCAAGAACATCCTCAAATTTAGTAGCTGCCAGTTAAAGACATCAATTTTTTACAGGTCTCTGATAGGTGACCTTTCACAAATTCCTACTGAAAGAGATTCAAAGAGGAGTGGAAGGTAAAAAATAGCACCTGGTCCACTGGGGGGAGTTTTAGATTTTTTTTAAGTAGCCAAGTAGAATTTTTGGAGGCAGTTTAAAAACCAATGGCATCGCATACACAAGTGGAAACAATGTATCTGGAGAAGATGTTTGAATACAAAATTTTAATATTAAAGACATTCTATTTAGAATAACAAGACTCTAACAAATCTCAAACAATTCAAGACAGTACTTGTACTGTGTTTAGTGTGGGGATGGGGAAGAAAGTGGAAAAAACAGAAGCTTTATATCAACCAGTGTTTTACTTAATGAAATGCATAAAGCCTGTCTCATTTCCCACTCTGTATGTGGATCAGGGTGTTGCAGGTAATCTTGGAAGCCCATGCTTCAGCTCAGCTACAAGAGGATGTGCAGACACACACGTACAATCACTGGTGAAAGGAACATCACACTGTTCTCTCAAAATTATGTGCCAGTGGTTACCTTCTGTTTAAAGGCTAATAACCTTACTCCTAAAGGCAATAAACTCTAGCTAATTTTCAATTAGATAAAAAAATGCATGATACATTTCATCAAAATGTTCCTGTATAATATACCAGAACACAAAGCTTAAAAATTTAACTCCAAATCTGTTCAATGAAAAATAATTAAAAGAAGAAATTACCAACTTCATTGAACTGTTGCAGTTGTCAAAATATTCCATAGATCCTAATGCTGTAAAATATGTAACAACATTTAAACCACAAAAACCTTTTTAACCTTTCAAATGCACAATGAACATCTTTTTCTGGGAAAGTGGGTCAGCATTAGTTATGGGATGCTGCATTGATAATTGTATGGTTAGACATGTATAATAAATTGAAACAGGTTCTTTTGTTAAAAAAAAAAAAAAGAAAAGAGGGAGAAAGGGATCATGCTTTCTGCAAAAATATAAATACATAATACTTCACTTTTTTGTTCTGCCCAGTGGAAAAAAATATTCCCTCAACAAAAGCATGGCTTTACCAGCAGCACATAAAATTGGTGGGCAAAAGACTCAATGCAAACTTTTCCCACATTGACTTCTTATAAAAAAGGTTCCTTTTCAAGTTCCCAACTAGTATTTGGGAAAGAAAATCTTCTGCACACTAAGCCAGACGATGAGATTTTAGTCCTTGATGTTCCACGCCCTTGCAGAGGTATTTCACAGCACACACAAAAGCATTGTCACTGAAAGCAGACTGCTCAGACACCTGAACTATTTGCTCAAGCAATCACAGGATGGAGACCTCAGCAGGGATGGACTACAGCGTGTTACTGAAATAAGAAACTCTGCTTCCATACGCATGATGACTAAAAACCCCAAGAGATTATTTCCCCTCTTCAGCAGCTGACAGAGGTGTCCTGCTCCTCCTAAAAAGCTGGAGAGACACAGTGGCAACACACATTCTATGATTAAAATTCAATTGCAAATATCAAATCCTAACATTCAGAGTACTGAGCAGCTTTTCCATAATAATTAAAACAAATATAAGGGACAAAGGAACTTCTGTTCTTCCACAAGTGCTTCTTATTTTAAGCTTGACTGTATAAACCTGTGAGTTGGGGGGCACAATATTTCTTAAATAGCATTTTTAAAGTTCAGATGCAATTCAACCTGTCTAGAACAAAGAAAACATTCCATGCACTAAACTCCACAAACACTTTGTACATTTACTGGAACATGTTCATATACACACTTATACATGCTTGTGTGTATATGCATATGAATAAACGTTTCTAAATGAATACAAAATTAAATTTACAATGTCAAGACTGAAGCAGTTTGATAGGCAGAAAATTCAAACTTTCAGAAGACAGCTCAATCCAATTTTGTAAACACTTAAAACTCCAATGGACACTATGGCTGTCAATCATAAATTTGAATTTTTTGACTGTGTCAGGTTTTAGTGATCTTCCCCTTTTTTTTAAAAAAAAAGGTACTTGTACTGTATTACTTGTATTTCTACTAAAACATATAAACAGCTGCAAAGGCTACATGTCTACATAGGAAAGAGAGACCCATGGATACTTACCAGAGCTTGCAACAACTAAATTAGGCAAAATTTATTAGAAAAGTAGTTAATATTAGCCACTTTTCATTGATCAACACTGTTCCTATGGTTAGACTATATAAGCTCTTACCACGAGTCTCTCGTTACAGCAATTTCTCAATTTTGAACCTAAGCAAAGCTATTAAAAATACCTGCAGCATGAGAAGTTTATAATCTTCTAATAATAAGATTATTTAAAAATTAATTTCTGGAAATTTTAAAGCTGAATTTATAATCTTACACTATACTGTGATGAAAACATCCAGAAACAAAAAAAAAAAACCATAATTCTATGTCAGAGTGCAAGAAAACTTTTTTAAACATGTCTGCATTTTTCATGAAGTTAACTACTAATGTCTTTATTTTAGCTTTCTCTGCTTACACACTTTTAATATTTTATTTGTTAAGATGGTCCTGTTCTGTGACAACTGGTGTCTTCACAGTTTAGTGTACCATTTTCAGCTCTGAACTACTTGAGAGTACACTGTGACAGACAGGATTTGACCTAAGACCAACACTATCAAAATTTCAAACACCTGTAAGATTTTTATTTTGTATCCTTCACTTCTGTGCAAGTGTGACCACTTGACACATGGTATTTCACATGTATTTCTACTACATCTTCTATGTCAGATAACATCCAATATACTTGAGTTTTAATAAAAAGTGGAGAGGAACATGGATGTAAGTTCTATCCCAAATTAGTAACCTAGGAAGAGAGACAAGGTCACCAAAGTGAAGATCACAACACCAACACATTGTAACGTGGTTTGTATGCACATTTACACATCAGTCTCTCAGGAAGGATAACTCCAGTGACAGCAGAGAGCAATTAAGCTAAATCAGTACTCTTTATTGTAACTGTATTGTCAAATAAACCATGCATTTTCCCACCTCTCAAGTACTGAACTGTAACTGCATAGGTTTCCTAATAACTGAATCCTGACAGCAAACAGACCCTTGGCACAGCTAGACATGTTTTTTCTACTACTCTTCACCTCATTTATTTTGTGATTTATCAGCATGTTTTAAAAATTGTTAAATATGTCACAACTCTCTCCATGTTTTATATTAAAAAAATAAGCTTCCAATGAACTAAGTTTTCTTTAGAGAAAGATCAGCATTTTCATTTTTTTGTACACCAAATTTTTTGCAACAGCTATGAATTTTGCTATTGCCAACGTGTCTAAATGCTTCCCACATAATTCAAGACCTCAGCACAGCTCCCTTCAATGAGCATTCCAGTCCACACTAAGGTCCTGCATGTGGCTGCCAGCACTTAGAAGATCTAAAGATGCTGTATTTGCCTGAGCCTTTGCTGTTAGGTCAGGAAAACTTTTCTCTACAGATGGAATGTTAAAACATACAACAAAAATGACTTCAGATTAATTCCTTGTCCTCTGGTGATTCCACCCACAGCCATCTGCCTTCTTCCACATATTTCTCTCTGAACTCTTCCTCTCACCTGCACTTCTAATGTGGCAGTCAGTAAAGGTAATGTGGAAGTGGGAAGTTCCTGACTGATATTCCTGGAGTTGACAAGCTTTGAGAATTGAGTTTAAGGTTTAAGAAAACTAGAGACCAAAGCAGTAAAATCTATCCATACTACAGGGCAATAAAGACTTTTCCCAGCCAATGTGATGTACAGAAAGCTGCACTGGATCTGCACTAAATCCATACAGGAGTTGAATCACTTTCCTTCAAGCACCTGTATTTCCTTGGAGACACGATAAAAATTACTGTTTTATCTCATACCACTTTTCCATAAACTCCTGTAATTGCCACTACAATTTTCTTTTGATAAAAATTATTTGAAAATTGTTGTAACTATGCCATTTATATAACTAGTAATACAGGCAAATGGCTGTACAACTATCCACAAGGGAAAAGGTGCTCAGTGGGCTTTTTTTAAACTTTATTTCATTAAAAGTGACCTGCAGGATGCCGTTTTGCTAAAGCATTTTTATTGTAGACACATGCTTTAAACTGCTGGAACAGTCTGTGGAGTGTAATGCAGGCACAATTAGAACAGGGGCAGGGGTTAAGGCACCAAAATGTAAATACAGCACAGTCCCAAACACAGGGCAGTTGGAAAATCACTTAAGATGGCAGGAGTAGGATACAGCCATGCCTAAATAACTCAAACAAACCTGTAACTTAACAGGCACATACCCCTAATTATTTATTACTATGGATTGCAAAGCAATGTAACTTTACAGTTTAGGTCCCTGATCTGGTTCAAGGCAGGAACACCAAATTCTGACAGCACACAGAACTGGCTATGTGATGCTATGAGCCTTTTTTACCCCTAAAATGTTAACATACTACATGTTAATATATTCTGATTATTAATAATAATATATTATTCCAAGCATCACCCCTCATCCACACTCATAATCTGTGCCAGGCTCCAAGGACAGCTGGGTGCAAGATCACATCTACTAACAGCTGCTCAACTCAGTACAATGTATGAGAACCCTGAAAGAGTTCTTAGGTCTTTCTCAGAGAGATAATGAATCTCAGAGGAGGTAAAAGCATTCTTAACCATGAAATACAGCAATTCTTAACATGCTAGTGTTAGATAAATCTGCAATACACTGTGAATTTAAATTTTCTTGTCCTTTAAGAGCCATACACTGTATTCAAGACAACTAACACCTTAAATCAAATGAATAAATGCAGAGGAATTGAGGGCAAAACATGAGTTAATGAAGCCACCTTTTTCAGAAAAAAAGGTAAGTTTGATATTAGATCAAATACAAATGTGAATGATGTAATTCACTGGTTAGTAGCAATAATGTTAAGTTGCAGATTGTAAAGTTACTTCACAAAAATTACAAGTACTACGTAGTTTTGTACCGGTGACCCTCTATGTAATTGTCTTCAGAATGTGTTTAGCTTGGTTAGTTATTCAAGTGATAAACGGTATCTTAGTGAAAGCAGTACAGAAAATCTACATTTTAATCACACTGAGAACAAATAATGGTGTGATAAGTCAGACACGTGTCCACCAGACGTGCAGTTACCACATGCAGAAATGTTAGTGCAATGCAATACTCTTTATTACAGAAAAAACCCAAATAAAAGTTAAAAAAAAGCCACCCAGCAGAAGCAACCCCCAATCCTTCTAACAAATACCACAGTTGCATGCATGAAACAAATTCATGTGATCTATTCAGAAGTACACCATTTATCAAGAACTGTGTGCCTTGTTCAAGAGGCACGTGCTTTTGTTTTGCCTTAGGATCAGTAGGGCATGTTGGAGTTGGACTAACATTTTAACATTTCAGACAAATGTGTTAAGTCAGATTTTAAAATTCACTATTATCCAAGTGAATTTCAATGCTCAGTCAACCTTTAAAAAATATTAAATGTGAATAAATTTACCTGTCATACTTAAGGCCATTTTCTTTCACCTACAGCTATCAAAGATAAATGTCTTTAAGCAGGAGTTCTTACACCTTCTTTAAATATAAAATAACAGAAAATCACGATCTAAGTAATTTTAAAATCAACGTTTTGGAAATAGGGGGTAGGAAACACACTGTAGCTAATGGACTTGGAAATGCAACCAAGAAACAGGTTGTAAACAAGACTTTTTGAGCTCTGAAGTAACAGTATCAAGTTTACTACTCAAAAATCCCAGGGGACTGACATGTTCCCCAGAATTCTATGCAGGTACCCTTAGGAAAAAAAAAAATAAATTCTTTGTACCTGTGGCTACTAAAACCAGCAGAAAATACAAGTCAAGTATCTGGCAAGCATTAACATTACATAGAGTTTATGCCATTAACAACTTCAACATTTATAGAGCTGTTCTACAAAAAACATAAAATACAGCTTTCCAAAAGTATCAAGATTATGGACTGAAGATGTAAAGTCATTCAGAGCTGGTGTGCTTGACAAAATAAGTACCTGTTTTCAAACACTCTAGTTCATGAAAGCACACTTGCATCCCAACAGCAACTATGTACCACAGAAGCTCAACATAATTTAGTGGTGCAGGATGTTAATAACACACAAATTCAACATAAGACAGACATTCAAATATAGTAGCATTGCTCCTATACAAATTGTAGCATCTTTCATTTCTTCTGCACTGCAAGAAATACTCTTGTAACTTTATGCTCTTTAAGAGCACTTAGAGACACAGAAATGTACTTCTGAGTTCTATCAAGTATATTCCTGAGAAATGTACTTCCTCAGCAGTTAACAAGTAGAAGGCAAAACTCTCAAGAGAATATCAAGTGCTGCGCAGCTAAAATAGGAAACAAATCTAATACCATCAAGGAAAAAGAGTTTTTCAAATGCCCTGATACTTGTTAGAAACTACTATTCTAACACTGCATTCATTTCAAGGGTTACAATTCCCAAAATATCAGAGCTTGTCTACCTGCAGTGAGTAAAGTGCCATCAGATATTGCAGACAAAAATCAAACACAGTTTATAATCTGCACAAGACATCTTCTCTACATTCTACTAAAATACTCAGAGAGAAACTAAAAATTAACTTTTTACCTTGATTAAAGATGTGATCACAATTGCTCCAGCATTCACCATAGGGTTATGAGGTCTGTCTGTGAAATAAAGTTTTCAGTTACAAATATATACCAAGACATGACTGTCAAACAAAACCAGTCAAGTGCCTAAGCAAAAAATTATTCCAGATTTAAGTATGAAGATTTAAGACTGAAAAGCTACTATTACAGAATAGAAATTATATAATCTTAAACATTTTTAAAATCCTGTAAACCAGCACTATACACAATATTTTATAATTCTGAGCACAACATTTTACAGATTATTTTACAGCTTACTCAGCCTTATGCTACTGAACAATCCAGTAAATTATTTGGTTTGGTATATATTCTTGCCTTGAAAATTACAAATCCTCTTCATTTAAGAATGTAACTTAATACATAGCTGACTTGCACATACCTGCTACACTTACACTTTCCTTTTTCCCCACTGATCTCCATATTAACAGTATCTCTGCATTCCCAAGTCGTTCTTGGTTGCTGAATAAATCACCTTCTTTTGTATCTCCTTTTTTTAAAAAACTTCTCATCAGCCATCTTACTTTTCCCAAATAATCTACCTTCCACAAATTACCCTTTTCTTTTGTAACTAACATTTTTGATGTGCCTTTTAACTAGGATGTTGACTTCTGAGCATTGTGGTATCTGAAAACCTCAAACAATTCTCAATACATTAATACCATGACTGGTTTGAATTCTTTATTTGCTGTTCTTTTACCTCCAAATCTGAAAAAATACTGATTCAAAACCTGCACAATGGTCAATGGCACTTTTCTATCTATGACTATCAGTCAATCTTCAAAAACAAGTTTTAAAAGTCAATATTCATAAGCCTGTACAAGTTTCCAAATTTCCATGGCAAAGCACAGATCATACTCACAACACAGCAACAGCTTTTTGTTGTAAATTGGCATTTTTAGCTATAATTTACACCTGTCTTAAAACATTCTTCGTTCTTTCCAGCCTGAAGCTCAATACTAGTAAACAATGAAATGCAAGAATATCCTGTTTTAGGAATCTTCCATATAGTTGAGAAAAAACACCTTCAGATGCATAAACAGTTTTCAAACACCTGTGTATCCCTTCATAAAGTATGGATTACAAACACAAAATTTAGCTATGTCTGAATATTTAGTAATTAAATAGATAAGTACCTTTTTTTTTTTTATTTTCAAATCTGGTCTTCAAAGTATTTATGGATGGTCAAACTGACAAATACTCCACATATCTGAAGTTCATACAGTGGTTTAAGTCTACAAGAGTAGATTTAATCTTGTAAATCCTTCTCTTCCCTCCTCTTCCTTTACTTGGAAAAACTCAACCTCCCTTTCTCTCACTATTACTGAAATGTTTCTATTGATTAGAATTCTATTTATTAGACTTCTATTTTCTGTTTTAATCTTTTCTTAAGGACTGTAAAAGAGACCATCTGTAAAAGAGCTCAGTTCCAGCACTTTTTCCTCATGTCTATCAGCCACAGAAGCACATACTTAAAAACTAAATTTTTTATCATGTCAATTAAGTCTTCTCTATTAATTTCATGTTCATTGGTCAAAATTTCAAATGTCCAGATTCTCTTATGCTTAACAGCCTTATAAACACTCTTGAAGTATAACAGTAATGTAAAAGACCACAGCCCAACAATTCACCTTCTCCAATAGTTCAATTTTAAAAGTAGCAATAAAAGGAAAAAATAATTACTACACTTTGTCATGTTGTTAAAAAGAGAAAATATAGAATATCTATATTAGTTCAAAGGAATTAAGAGGCAATTTTCAGCACCATCAAAGCTTTTTTTATAGTAGAGCTTTTGTAGGATATGAAAGACAAGTCTTCACATTGTACAACACTGTATTTGGAAAAAAAGATAGCATAACTTGACAAAATGCTTAATCCTTTCTTGGCAACATATTCCTACATTGGTATTTCATCACCATTTACTAACATAATAAAAGAGAAGAAATAAATTGCAAAGATATGTTTTAATTTTAAGTATGGAAAGAGGATTTTAAGATATAAATAAATAATTTTTATGTAAATCATTTGCATGCATTTAAAACATAATCAATATAATTAGGTATCATTAATATATTAATACTACAGATATTCAAGGCAGAATTCAATACAGTCCTTGACAAAAATGTCATCCAAGCCTTGTGCTGGTAATTAAATATTAATTGCAATACCATGGCAACGGAAACATTGTCTGTTCTTTTACTGAGAGAAACCCACTAGAAGAAACATTTGTGTTTCAGAGATAACATCCAGTATTTCCTCTAAGGCTACATGACTCATCTTTCTCAAATTTTTCCCATAAAATTTAAACAAAAACCATTTCCATGCTTAAAAATTAATATAATATGAAAAAGGAATAATCTAGGTAAGTGCTGTAGGAGAAATTCTTGCTAAAATAATCCTGTGACAGGAAAAAATATAACACACATTGTTTTGAATCAGTAGTGAAATTCCATTTAGAATAAACTGTGGGAAGATTTCGCCTTCTGGAAACTAGTCAGTGCTGGCCTTTGGCACCAGCACCTGCTTCTCAGAAGGCTGAGAAGTGATATGTTTTTTAAAATCAATTTAACATCTTTGATTCTTTCACCATCATTTTACAGAAGCCTAGATTAAGGAACTCTTGCTACCAACTCAACTAAATAAAAATAAATTTCAAATGCCTGCACTGTTAAAACTCTGAGTTTTCCTACAGCTTAGCAACTGGCAAACAGAATAAAAATAATAAAACATCTTTCACTAGCATTCTAAATTAGGCAAAAGTGACTAATGGCAAAATATTCTGGGACCCTGCCTAGTAATAAGACAGAACATACAAATATAATATTTAAGAGGCTACCGTAAAATCAAAAAGATTGAAAAAACTGTGTAGGCTTGCCTCATAATTTCCTAAACCTGAGTATTTGCATTATTAAGTATAATGTATATCTTACCATCTTCATTCAGGAACAATTTGTTGAATCTTAATCCACTAGGCTCTTTACCAACATATCTGTGCACATACTCTGTGCCAAGGTCATTGACAGCAATCGCATATTTCAAAGGCTTCACGCAGGACTGGAGACAAAATGGAACTTTGGTATCACCCACAGAATGCCTGGGAAAAACACAGAGGAAGAGGCTTGAAATTTCCTGTTTGTCAGCTATGGCAGTAGAGTGTTAAATTGTTAAATGCTTCATCTATCCTTCAACATACAAGGATTATTAACAAAAACACCCCAAAAAGCCAAAGCATATTATCACTGAGTCTGATGTTAAAGAACATAACAATGAGATTTAGAGGTCTTAGCAACTGACTCCATAAGCCAAGCATAACAAAGTCAGGTGCTGACTATGGCAGAGGTAACAAAATAAAAACAAGTTCAGAGCAAAAAAACCACCTCAAACCTCTAGTCTTACACTTATCCTACTCAATTGCAACCCACATAGTCAGCAGGGTACAGCTGACCCAGACAGAGCCACTATACTGATTTATGTCTATATAAACAAAATGAGCTACAGCTTGGTTCTGCCATTTGAGAACAACAATCAAATGGCCATATTTACATTGCCTTTAATAAAGGCAAAGATATAGCACTTATTCCATGCTGTCTTTTGGAAAGTTTACTTTCAGCATCTCTGTCAGACTGCACCAAAGAGTGACTCATGCAAGCAGCATATGCCACATCCAGAGAGAGCACAAGGCTTGAAGCAGCCACTTGTCTGATGGCAAAATCAGGAGTGGATTTGCTTCTGTTCTTTGCAGAAAACACAAGAAGGCTTCACTGAAAATCACAATACCATTCTGAAATTATAAAAGCTAACATTACACATTAGGCATTACAAAAATTAAAATTATAAGAACTTTAATTAGCCCATAATATCCAAAACAAAGCAAAATGTCAATTTAAAGTATAAGGTTTTTTACTATTAATAGATTCTAATTCAGGCCCTTAAACAGGGAGATGAAAAATACTTCTGCTCACTTTTACAGCTCCTCCCCTGAGACTACAGAACATATGGCTAATTATAAGCAAACATATGGATCTCAACAGATCATGGCAAAATGAACTCCAAAATGAACTCCAAGCCACAGTCACCAGAAGCAAGTGGATGCTCTCAGGAATGCCCCATTCCCAAACACAACACCTAAAAATTACAGTCTCTAGAACCTGCAGTAGGAGCACAGCAAACTGCAGGTCAGCAGAGCTGAGGAGCACCTTGCATTGTGTACTCACAAAGGGAGACACAGGGCTCATGTTACTTCTCAGCTAGATGGTGCAAGGTATCCCTTCACATCTAGGCTCCTAACTGTCTCTGCTACTCTGAGTCACTAATACTGAGAAAAATAAAATCACTCTGCCTAGATCTAAGACCTACATACAACCTTACAGGGGAAAGCTTGATAAACCTGAAAAGCAAAACCGTATTCAGCTCTGTCCAGTGCCCACATCTCCATTTTCTTTTTAAAGAAGATGAATCTGCACTTCTTCAGTGACACACAGATTATATAACAATGTTACAGTGAAAACATTAAAATGCAGAGAAGGAGCTAACACTTAAGTACATTGTGACCTACACAGAAAGTTATACAGCTTGATGCACAGCTTAGACAAAGCTTTTCCACTTCCAAACATTATTGCTACAGAAGCATGGCCTCTACCTTTCCTTCAACTATTCCAAGAACAAAATGTAGAAGTTACAATGTACCTCTGTCCATCCACGGTGCAAAGTGACACCCCCCACAAATCGGGGCTGAACTTGGCCAGCTGGGGAATATAGTCAGCAACCTATCATAGTGTGAAATAAAGAGAGACACATTACAATATCCAAAATACTTAACTCTACATTAATAAATATCAGTGGAAAGAACATACAAGGCACAACTGATTTATTCTACAAATTATCACCTGGTATATCTAAAATTTCATTAGAAATAATTATGTTCACTAGATCGTTATCAAATAAAACATTTTTTCTAAGTAAAATTTTCAGTACATTCAGAGAGGTATCTGTATTCTGTATAACAGCATGTCCATAATTTTCAAATAATATAAAAATTTTTATTTGTAACACATTCTGGGATTTTTCAACTGATTTACTGAAAATAAGCACCAGAATAAGTTTTATTTACTAACCAGTGTGCAATATTAACAATTACTTTCTCCACACAATCCAGACAGATGTGTAGAGCTGCATAATTTTTCTATAGCCTAACTGTAGTCTGACAAATTATACAGCAGTTTCATACTTTATGTAAAATAAAGAAAGAATAATGCTATTTTCATATTCCAACATCAAAATGCTACAAGATTCTTAGAGGCTGTGAACTGGATTTCTAACACAGTTAACAAACTGCAGGCATAACTGACCATCAAAACTCTTTCAAGTTACCAGTTTAATTTTGCTAAAAATGTTAATAAAGATCTATCTACTTAACAAATGATGCATTTGGTTAATACTGAAAATCTACAGAAGTTTGAAGTTGAATCTACAAAGAGGTTACCTTTCCTCCAGATTGTTTTTTAGCACTTTCATATAGCTCATCAATATGGGAAGTAAACGACATAAAATCTGGAATGACAAACTTCCTTCTGAAAGCTTGAGTAAGCAACACAATATTACTCTGTACACACCTGCAAAAAGTGAAAAACATTTATTAGTGCCTTGACAATGTACTGTCAAAAAGCAATTACATGTTATTTAATTAGGACCTTCCGTCCCTTGAAGCTACATGCCTAAGAAAACGAGTCTATATTACTTTTCCAATTTGCCACTCCATTTTTTTAAATTATTTGTAATAGCTTTACTGCATGCATTTTTATTCCTTTCTACTTCAAGCTCTTTTGAAGTTTAGACTGTGAAGCTGTACTGCAAGGTATTACCAATCTGCCTTCAAGTAGCACGTCAGCTTGCAAAAGGGATCTAAAACACCCAATTCTTGGGATCAAACTATCTGAAGTTTATCTAACCCAGTCCTTGTCTAAAAAAGGGCTAATTTCAGAGCTAAATCAGACTTGGTAGGTTCAGGGTTGCTTTCTCTCACTTCACTCTTTCACCACTGAGGTGAGAACACTGCCAACAAACCAAACTGGAATGTGATTCCACACATTCTCTTAATAAGAAAAAAATAAGTGGAAAAACTTGATAACATCTCCTGCACTAAGCAAAAGTTAATAGTGAGCTGTGCTTCAAGTTTCTTCTTTCAAATCTGCAGCACTCAAGGAATCTCTGTTGCCTTTTAGCCCAGCAAACACAGTTACACTATCAGCCACACCTCTGAGCTCAGCCCATCTGGGACAGCCAAAAACCGAAAAAACCGATGAGGTAAAAAGGAAAAGACTTATCTAGGACAAACAGAAGGAAGGATGAAAACACAAACTGAGACACGCTGAAAGTGGTGTGTCTGTGGGAGAGAGAGGAGAGCAATTGGCAGCTATTATCAAGTCAGTTGAAATATGACCTGATAAAAGGTATTAACAGCCCCATCCCAGGGCAAGGAGGGCAAAGGCAGGTTTCACAGCAAACAAACAGTTAACACCTTCACACCGGCCTTCTGGCAGTGTTGACAGAAGCAGACACACACTGTTAATGGCAAATGGAAGGTAAAGAACATCTAGGCACATGCTACAAAGAAGAGCATATCTTCCAATTAGGACTTAATCAGAAAAAAAAAAAATTAGGGAAATGTTTTCACTTAGAATAGATATTTCAATAATCCTAGTATTAAAAGTCATCATCGGTTCAAAATGAAGGTGTGTGAAGACCAGTGAAGAGACAGAATTATCCTCCCTTTGAATCCCCCTTCTTTTTCCAAGTCTTTAAACTCCTCCTACTTCGAGGACTTTATCTTAAATTCAGCTGATACACATTTCAAATGCTGATAAGCACTACTCTCCGAAAGTGAAACTGTGAAGTTTCCGATATACAGTCACCTTACTGGGTCTGTAATACACTTTCTTACCCTGTGTGAAAATTGCAGTTGAGTTGTTTTTGTTACAATCTTTTTTTTTTCTGTATCTTGCAAAAACCGCTGTTTGCTTTTGTTCCCAGCAGCTTCCAATTACAGTCACCTACTCCAGGTGCAAAACCCCTTTTCAAAAGTAATTAATAACACTGATGGCAGCTATGTGTGCAGGAGGAGTAACAACATAACATGCACTAGGTTCAAACTTCAGATGCACTTCTACATTGTCTGTACTACCTGGGCAGCATTAAGCACTCCTACAAGAAAAAACAAATATCTGAAGCTCACCCAAACCTTTCAGAACAATTCAATACAAAGTCTGGAAAACAAGAAGGCAGGATGCACTGAAATACAGTCCTCTTAAGATCACACTATGTTTCTGAAACAAGAAGGGCATTTATATACACTTAAAATTTACTCCAAGCCTACGATGCTCACTTCAGCAGTTCAATCCTTTTAATGTAGGGATTAAAACTCACTACAGAAACGGCTGTGCTGGTGAAGGACATTACTTATATTACTTATATACCAATTTTTCCCAGACTCAGCCAAGGTCATCATCTGGGTATTTATCCTGGTACTCCTTAAGCCAACAGAATCCTATGAATTTACAAACTAACTTAAATCTAGTAATCTAGATGGGCATTCAGAACAGTAGGTGCATGGACAAAATAACAGAGTTCTTGGGCTTCCCTTTAACAGGACTGTAAACAGGACTGACAGTTTTTAGTCAGCCAGGACTTGAGCCAAGACAGCCTCTAAATTTCTGTAGCTGACATCTCCTCCCACCGAAGTAATTAACTAATTATGTTCCAGGTAACTCTCTGGAGATGGATGGCCTCAGGCCCTGAAGAAGTGGAACAATAGGAGAACATCACAGGGAGGAATTTAAGTAAATAATTATACTGATAAATAAAAACCTTTGTACAGTCAAATATTGTGAACAACTTGGCCCTGAACTCTCACAAAGTTTAGTGGTGTTCAGGATAGGTACACTAAAAAGCTCTACTTTACATTCTTCCATTTCAACAAACTTTACAATCTCAGCCTGAGAAAACCCCAGAACTCTCTTGCCAAATCCCAATCCAAACATTTCTTGCCTCACTTTAAAAAAT
Source organism: Serinus canaria (assembly GCF_022539315.1). Classification (NCBI taxonomy): domain Eukaryota; kingdom Metazoa; phylum Chordata; class Aves; order Passeriformes; family Fringillidae; genus Serinus; species Serinus canaria. Next base: position 29,756,060 of record NC_066321.1, read on the forward strand.
GTCATTTCAAACTATAATTTTCCTGATACATTTTGGTTAGGAAGATTAGGCTGCAAGTCTCATGATCAATATTAACTGTCAGTCACTTGTATAATCAACTTTGAAAGCAACAGTTTGAGGGGTTTTGGAAATTGCATCTTTGCTCTTTAGCACAAAGTTAGGATCACTTTGTTTCCTTTACCACCTTGTTAGGTTTGTCTATTATTTTCCAAGTTCTGACTCAGATTGCTTATTACTGCTTCCCTACACAAAGCAGCCCAAGTTTCATCTAATAACAGATGAATTGTTGAGTACTATTACTACAACAGAGTACTATTATATTAAGTAGTACCAAAATAGAAAAAAATAGAAAGAAAAAAAATTCTCATAGCAAGCTAACCAGCATGTTGCACTGCTTTCATTAGCAGCCTGGTGTCACCCTGCAAAGACCACATCACATTACAAACGCAACATTAACAGCTAATTCATTAATTAATCAACACTCTCTCTGAAATCTGCAGCCCAGACATCAACTCAAGAAATTTTGCAGATGAAAGATTAAAACTCCAAGTTGTTCTGCCCGTAACATAGAGATTCTTTCTAATGTGGAGAGTGCTGAAAATCCAAAAAGCTTCAAAATAATACAATTTTAGTCGAATTTGAGCCTAATGTTTAGAACCACTAAAAAGGCATACAGAATGACAGACAATACAGATGAGCTGGTGTATTTTACACATATTTTCTACTGGACTTGATTGATTTCATCAAGCTTATGCCACCACCACTCCAGATCACTTAACCTTGATATTTTATTTGATCTGGCAACTTTGGATTCAAATTCAAGAGAACTACACCATTGACTTTTGTTTTGGGAACTGAAGCTTTCAAGTCCTGAGCTAAGTACAGCTGACTCGATACATTATTGTATTTCACACCTTAAACACTCATAGAAGAAAATATAGGGAACCCTGTGCAAGCCTCTTCACAACAAATGCAGTGTCCCTACAAGGAACAGGGAACTGAAGTTCAGGGGTTTTAATTTACAAAAATGGTTACAAAGGAACCTTCTGCTACTGCAAAGAAAAACTTGCTATTTGAAACAAGATTCACGTTCAAAACCCTTCCTACACAAGAAGCAATAATATAAGCTTTCCACAAATTGTTATAGTAATAACTACTCTCCTCACACAGAGAATCAAACCCCAGAGACGTGACACAGAACATAAGATAATCCTGCTAATTAGAAAGAAATTCTTTTTCAAATGAAGAGCCCTTGCCTAAAACATAATTCAGTTTACTGTGACAAATAAGCCTTTTAGTATAAATGGAACAGATAACAGCAAATGAATTTTCTTTCCAATCCATCCATGCACCCAGGAAGGTTTCTGAATCTAACAATTTTAGAGTTCTTACTCTGCTGACAATAAAAACAGTGAAGACCTGGTCTAGAACTTAACACAGGAGTAAAGTTAGTCCATGCTGGACCTTTAAAAAGTAAGGTAAAGATTCATGTGCTTAAGGAGTTGACTGGCCTTTTTGTTGCACACACAGACATTAACTTTTTCTCAATTTATTTCCAAAAATGTGTGTATGTATGCATGTATGTATGTATGTGTGTGTATATATATATATATATATATGTGTATATATACACATATATATACACTTACATAAACTATGTCAATACCTAGTATAAGCATAAGCATATACTACATATATGCTATAAGCATATACTATATATATATGCTATATATATCTTAAATACCTGTATGTACATAAAATAGATGTATTATATATATATACTTAGAAAATTGTATGTGCAAATAAGTTTTAGGTATTATGATTTACCCTGAAAATGGAATAAAAATGCAGGCAGAAAAGTAGTCTAAAAATTTCATTTCAAAATTTAAGAGCCTGAACATTTCCAGTCTTTTGGCACACAAAAGCTGCAAGTAGAGGAGCAAAGGAGGGTGACTGAAATGAACAGTGCTTATACTTTCAGCTGAGTACAGACTTTGCTAAAAATAACCAAACAAAAGCATCACTAAAATGCAGGACACAGATCTATCCCAAAACAGACCAAGTTTGCAATCCAACCCCTCTCATTTCCACCCATCTTAAAATTTTCCTCACACTCATTTTTAGAATTACATGCATGCACTGAACATCTTGCCACACAAAAGCAGCATCCTGAACTTCAGATTAAAAACTGACAATACAGAGAGACAGCAGTTTTATGTAATCATACTAAACACTTCATGCTGCATCAATTAATTTTGTTTGGCATCTGACCAGGAGTTGCAGTATGGGGTCAGACACACATGCAAACAACACTGACTCGTTAAGCTCTTGTGGGGATCACACAGCCTGTCTGCTGCATGGAATTTGAGAACAAACTTTTAGCAAAAGAGCATCAGGAGGGTGTGTTTGAGTCCCTTTCTAATCGATTTATATATACCTCATGCCTCTCCTCAAGACTGCACTCAGTAACACACAGACAGCATTCAGTCAGAATTATACAGTCACATAACTGACAGAAGGTTTACTTTTTAAAAAGGTCTTTGTCCAGCATAACACCATCTGAAGTAGTCTGAAGAGTCAGTCTTAGCATATCCATGCACTCTTTCAATCGAGGATCAGATGTACGTAATCCTGTAGATTTGAGTGCCTGTTACAATAAAACAGTAATTTTTATTACTAAGTGAAAAGATTGCTGTTACAATCAAGTTATCTACTGCTCAGCATTATCACTCTAAGAGATCTGCCACTGCATCATCAACAGAGACATTGTGACACTTTACTGATTCTTTAGCAATTTCCTTTGGTCATTTTGGCTGCATTTTATGTCAAAACATTAATGTTATTTGAAATCCAGTGCTCCAAGCAGATTTTACACAAGCACAAACACTACCGAGGCATGCCACAGGCACAGCTGCTTTCAAGCATACTCTTTTTGCACATCAAAGAAGTGAATAATAACATTAATATACTGATTCTCTTACTTAACTACAGAAACAGCACTGGGGGGGGACAATACATTCCTTCCCACAGATAAATATGTACAACAGAAATTCTTTCTTTGCATTCTTGCATTAAAAATGTTAAAATAACCCTGCAGTAGTCAGCTTTCATACAGCACTTTGGAGCAGTAAACTTACAGTTATGAATTTATGAACTGGTATTTTTTCTTGTCCTTCTGCAATAGTATAGAAGAGCAGATCTTCTAAGCTGGGAAGGAGACCTTGTTTAATTTTACTGAAAAACAGAAAAAAAAAAAAAAAGCAGAGATTATTTTAGTGCCTATTTTTATTTATACACATTTTTGCATTATTCTCAGGGAAACACATTTTCACTGCTACCACTAATTTCAAAGAACGTTTTCATCAGTGAACACAAAGCATAGTTAGACTTCAAGGAGAAAAATAATTTGTAATATTATAAGCAGCATACATAGATTTTACAGTAGCAAACATCCTTAACTGCAACTCAGTCACATTTTTACTGTCACACATTTACCACTAAGATTATATTTATGTTTTTTTGGTAGCAGATTAATCACATATCCCTCTTTTTGATGTTACCAAGGATAGGTATGTTACTTGCAGAGGATAAAAACTAAGATTCCAGGATGTATATGCCTCATAATGAAGTTGTAGAGCATACTAACCCAACTGTTCTACAGGAAAGAGAAGGAAAGGATAAATGTGTGCTATTTTCTTCAAAACAATCCCATTTTCAGGACTCCACAGAGGATCCTAAAGCCCTTATCCTTCTAGAAGCTTATGTAAGCTCCATCAGTTACCATGAAACAGGCAAAGCCATCTGCAGCATAATAGAGCACCTGAAGCAGAAGGAGTGACTCTCATCACACCTACTTAGCTAAGTAAACCCAGTGTAGATGCACCTTTAATGGTCACTGTGCTTATCAGTGTAAACACACCACTCTCCAAGGGTCCCAGGTGTTACCTATTCCACTCAGATATGCTTCCCCTACCCTGCAGCTTTTCATTACCTGCATCTCCATTTCATGAGAAATCTGAAGGAAACCTACCAAACCAAGCACTCGGATTCCTTCTAAGACAGAAAGTTCTAGTACTGACAGCTTTCTCTTTCCTTTGAAGTTTACAGACTTAACATGTAAAAAATATAAAAATGTTCCTTGATATTCCAAAGCACCCTGCAGTAGGCAGGAGCCCAAGTCTTTACACTTGCCCTCGAAGCAGTGCCCACTACACTTCCAGACTGAGAGGGGCAGTGACAGCAAAGGGATTCCAATTCTTTGGTCACCTGAAGTGCCCAGGTTTGTTTCCAGACAAAAAAAAAGCCAATGCTCCAATGTTTGACAAACAAAATACATAAAACCAAAAGAAAAAAAAATATGTAGATAGTAACTAAAATGCAAAGTATGCAGTCTTACCTTATTTTAACCACCAGTTTTAAAGGTCTATCTTATAATCTATTAATACTGACAATACTTTGTTAGTATACAGTAACAGAGAAACTATTTCTTGAAACTAGAATGCTCAGTGGCAATTTATGTATTTTTATGCATTTATGCATGTGTTTACAAAAAGTGGATCCAAATTCTAGTCATTGAAGTTTTCAAGAGATTGGTAGTTCTTTGAATAAAAGGATTACAACTGCAAAAATAAAATGTTACAGCTGAGCACAGACCCTAGATAGGCCAGTGCAATCTCACTGACTGACGTTTAATCCTCTCCTCTCCCAATACTTACACAAGTCAGATTTATGATTATTTTTAATAAAAATCTGATTGTACTCAAATACCCTTAGAAATTTAAGACAACCTCTAGATTGCCCTTGCCTCCCTCCTTTCCTGGTAACTAGCTGTGAAAACCAGTAGTAAAAAATATCACCTCTCATTTTCCAATTTAAAACCCTGTACTTACATACTAAGAACAGAAGACAGCTTTGTAAGCCAACAGAACTTTCCTTGTCTTACAGTCTAGTTTTTTTTTTTTTTTTAATTTAAATTATGCTGGCTGACTAATGCACAGACAGGCTGGCAATTCAACCAAGACAAACGCTTGCAACTACCTCAAGCAAATTACTGAGCAGTCCTTTGCTAAAGAAAATTCAGGTCTTCCAGGCAGCATGTTTGATTTTCAACCCTTTGGGGACAGTATGTCCAGTCAAGCCAACAGAACCAGAAGTGCCAACACAGCAACTAAAGCTTTAGGATGTCTGCATCCTAATTCTGTAGGGAACTAATTTTAAAAGTTACACTAAGTTACATCATCTACACCCCTACATATTCATCATTTACACAAAGCATTCAACTGAGCTCCCCAAAACACCAAGATTTCATGTTTTAAGGAATGTCTCTGCTACACAAGTCATTCCTAGACTGCTTAAGGTTTGGTAGAGGAAACTTTCCTATTTCATTCTGGCAAAACCAGCCAGCAAACACACTGAGAAATGTTAACTGATAACCTATTTAATCACACATTTCTGAGCAATTACTCAATTTTACAGCAGTTCCAAGTACAGAATTTCTGTCTGGAAAGATGCAGAAAAATACTTCAGCCATTTCACAAAGATTTTACCTGCGTCTTCATACGATTTTAATCTATTTTACAGACGTGCACCTTTCACAGCAGAAAATCTCTCAACGTAGTTTTCATATCTTTCACATCTGCTGTTGTTCAATATTGGGTCACTCAGCCTAGTTAAACAATGGAGCTGCACAGACAACCAAAGCAAAGAGAATGACATTCAATATATTTACAGAAAATTGCTTCTTGTCAAATAGTCCATCTTTTGGTAAAGTTTATCAGCTAAATAGGGGTGAAAAGGCTTGCTCTGCAGTTTATCAGATCAGTGATGTCAGTAACTGATGTTTGCTTAACCTAAAAGATGTGTTTTGGCACTGTGAACACACTTAGCAAGATAATTCTGTTCCACACACATAAAAAGCTGTTTTTCAGGTCAGGGAACTTGCAATTTTCACAGTCAAATTAAGTGGAAATTCCAGTTTACCTGACTTCATGAATAATGACTTTTGATACTTCTTTACCCTCTTGAAAAAGGAAATAAGCACCAGACTACTGAACAACTAGACTTCCTTGGTAGTATACTAATCTGTAGACTACAATACTGGTGGACTGGTTTTTTAAATACCAAGAAAAACCAACACAGGAATTCCAAGCACAAGGACTTCACAGTCCTTCTTTCAGATCTTCCTTTTGCATCAGTACAATGTCTGCACCAGATTCTGGGGGGGACTTCATTTTAACAAATGCTGAATTTCTAGGATAAAAACAAGATTAAATTTCAAATAATGTGGCAGATTCTCACTCTGCACTTCAGGACAGAACTGCCAAAATGCAGAACAGGATTTACAGAACAACAAATGATATAAAGATATGATATTGCTAGTAACAGTTTCAGGCATCATTAACAAATATGACACCAGTCACAAAAATGAGGTTACAATTACTGTCACAAGCAATGGTCCCTCTGGGACCATAGAAGATCTTCATCAATGACACCAACAGCGGGATCAAATGAAGCCTCAGCAAGTTTGCCACCGACACCAGGCTGAGTGGTGCAGGTGACAAGCCTGAGGAATGGGCCAATATCCAGAGGGACTTGGACACACTCAAGAAGCTTAACCAGGTGTGAACCTCATGAAGCTCAGCAAGGTAAAGTGCAGGGTTCTACACCTGGGCCATGGTAACTCCTGGAATCAACACATCCTGGGGAAGAACAGACCAAGAGCAGCCTGGCCAAGGATTTGTGGGTGCTGGTGGATGAGCTGGACACGACCCAGGCACGGGCACTCGGAGTCAAATGTGTCCTGGCCTGCATCCAGAGCAGTGTGGGCAGCAGGTCAAGGAGATTTTCCCCTGTACTCCACTCTGCTGAGACCCCACACAGAGTACTGCATTCAGCTCTGGGACCCGCAGCACAGGAATGATACCGGCTCATTGGAGCAGGTCCAGAGGGAGCCACCAAGATGGCCAGAGGGATGAGCACCACCCCTAAGAGGCAAGGCTCAAGGAACTAGGGCTGCTCAGGCTGGAGGAGGGTCCTGGAAGACCTCACTGCAGCTTTTCAGTACCTGGAGTGAGTCCATAAGAGAGATGGGGACAGGATTTTTAGCGGGGTGTGTCACAACAGGACGAGGCACAATGGTTTTCCACTAAAAGAGGGCAGCTTCATATTAGATATAATAAAGAAATTTTATGGTGAAGGTGATGAAATGCTGGAACAGGCTGTTCAGTGAAGTAGTAAATGCCCCACCCCTGGAAACATTCAAGGTCAGCTTGCATGAAGCTCTCAGCAGCCTGATCTGGTTGAAGATGTCTCTGCTCATTGCAGAGGGGTTTAGACTAAGTGACCTTTAAATGGTCTCTACCAATCCAAACTATTCTGGGATTCTATGAGAGCTGCAAGTCACAGTCAGTAGCCACTCTACCTAAGACAGGCACCCTGAAGAAGTTGTCACCATACTACAGATGCTGTAGATCATGGTTCCATCTCCCAACACTTGTCAAGTCACTAAGCAACTGCTTTTTGTCCACTCCTACAGTGAGACACTGGTCCCATAACAGAGGCAAGCAGCTATTTACCCAAGAACTATCATTGTTCAAGAGCAAACTACATATTTATACTTAGATCAAAGACAGACATGTTTAGTAGCTAACAAAGTGCTTCTGGTAAGAAAAAAAAAAAAAAAACAAACCAAAAAAACCCAAACTCTAGCTTCAAAACCTTGGCCTCTACAGAAGTTATGAAAGGTCTAATAAAAGCGCACTTCTGTTTCTTGCATCTCAGTATTGGATCCACACTCCATCAGAAGTATCAGCAAAATGAAACACTGCCTGGTTACTTGTTATTCCTCAGTTATCTGGCCTGCAAAAGCAAATTTCTTTTGAAAAGTATCTCCAGAATTCATCCCTGCCCTTAAAAAGGAGTACTACCACTCCCTTGTCATTAAAACAAAACAAAACCATTTCCTTTAACTGTTTGTTGATATTCCATATGCCAGCATCTAGCACTATTGCAATTTGGCTTAAAAACATGAGCAATTTAACTTTCAAAAGTTAGGGTCACTCACGTTTTGCTTCTCCCTCTCACCTTAATCAAGGCCTTTTTAATTTAGAAATAGCTTCTACTAAGATAAACTGTTTCATCCCTTTCTTGTCCAGTACAAGATGAACTCTTACACTGAAAGTAAAAGGAAGCAGTTCCATTGAAACAGTTACACTGAGAGCAGGAGCAAGGGGTATTAAATGTTATACATGTCTGTCACTGAGGAGTGTCTTCGGCTAGTGTGTTTTAATAACTCAGGCATGAGCATGGATACTATTGTGTTTTAATCCACAATTCCTACTAATTAAATCTAACGGTCTGTGACCACTCTCAGTTTAAGCTCAATTACTTTTCCTATCCAAAATACATTAAGTTTCAGTTGGACACACAGTGTGAAGGCTGGATAGCAGGGATAAGGAGGTGGTGGAAGATGTTATGGAAATAATGCACATGGGGATCTGGTTATGCAATGGGATACTAGTTATTTCATCAGCCACAGACTTTATAATTTATCCTCACTATGAGGAATTGAACTGTTCTAAATTTCTGTGTAGTCTTTGCAAAGAGTATTTTAGGCTTTTACTTGGAACTCCTACTCTGTACACAAGGAGTGTTAGGAAAGCAAATAAACAGGAAAACCTGACTGCTGTCTTTTGACATCATGAGTTATTTCAGCATCCCAGAACCATGACCTTATAATCAAATAGGAAAAAAAAAAGCTCACTAACTAAAAGAAAAAAACAAAAAAAAAAAGGAAAAAGGCTATTGCCAGTTGGGTCCACAAGCCATTTGACAAACACCACTCAAATGTTAAGACACTGGGGATGGCAAAGTGCTGGAATCAGCAGAATACAGACTGCACTGACTTAGCCCAGTTGTCAGTGCAGTTCAGACACCTGTCTTTTGAAGAACCTCACTTTTCTTCTCGAGCCTGCACTCTGTCTTAATATAGCAATGACTTCCACGCAGAATGTACCATTTACAAATGCTTGAAGGAAATTTTCACAGTTCAGCTTCAAGAAAAGTAAGAATGAAAGCATCCTGACTAATGTGCCACCAGGAATTCCTGCACAACCTGAAATGAAAAGAAAGTTTCTAGGTTTTTCTGTGTTTGTAACTACATGCTAGATGTTTTATAGAATTTCTCCCTGTTCATTTTGCAGTAAGATTTAAAGAACAAACATCTGACTTTTAAATACATTCTTTTGTCAAAAGCCAAAAATTATAAAAAGTGTTTCACTGGCTTGTGACTACATAGCTTTACCACACATGTGAGAAATTAAAGAATTTCCCTAATTGATGCTAGCTGTAGGCAGCTAATAACAGCTCAGTTTAAGTTAATGGTACCTCTTCAATAAACCACCTTTGCAATATCTTTAAAAACCCATCACAGCTGGCATGCTGGTTTTTTCCAAAGTTTTAAATGTCTTTATTTCTGCTTGAAAACAGAAGTGCAGTCTTTATAAATCACACCTATTTGACTACAGAAGGATATATTTTGTTCCAAAACACTATCTAGAGAGCTAATTCAAAGGTGAGACTTCATATTTGTAGAACAAGGACATAGATTTAGAAATACTACCCGTTGTGATTGTGTATTATATTGCAAACAGTTACATAACCTGACGGACATGCAATTTTTAAGGCATGTGACAGCAGAAGTAACTGGTGATGCCTTTAAAGCAGGCTGCACCCCACTGAACCAGGCTGACTATCTGATGCATCTGGGGGGGGAAAAAAGCAGAAAAGAACAAGGTCACAGCCTCTCTCCCCACCTGCCATATTGAAGTTCATGCTAAAAAAAACCCCCACAAACCAGAACTGAAAAGCAGAACTGTTAACAAGCTAAGGGCTGAAGCCTTCCTGACTGGCTTTGTGGAATCTTCCCCAGACTTCCTCTTAGCATTAGACTAGCAGAGACTTTGTTCAGTGTCAAAACAAGGTACTCCTTTCTCGGACCTGTTTCTTCTGTCATTTGCTCTTTTCATCTAGGTAATAAGCATAGCAAAACCTGGGAAAGCAGCTTGGGTTTAATTTTAATTATGCTACCCCACAGTCAGCGCACAAGGTGCCTACAGGAATGCCATGGGGCACTTTTCAAACACATACAAAGGAGAAGTCTTCATGGAGTTTGCAGTTCAGCTGTCAAACTTCTTGTAAAAGGTTATCATTCTAAATGTACTCTGGTTCAAACAGCCAATGTACAACTGCCAAGACAGGGGGTGGTAGGAAATGAATACTCAAGACTTGCATAATGCTGAAGAATAACATAGAAGGATGTCAAACCATTTACCTCATCATTATAGTCAACCCCTGGTATCCACTAACCAGTCATTGCCAGGTACAAAGACTGGAGCTGATACACTTGTCTCTGATGTTTTTGGGGTTTTTTTTTAAGAAATATTTCAGTTTCTGAGTAAAGGAATATTAACTTCATATAAATATACCTTATCATTCTACTACCTGCACATACCTTTGTCACTAAGAGACAAGTAAGGACCTCGGCACAGGCACACATCCCGCAGCGCCTATAAACATCTGTACTCACCACATACGGATGGCAGTATCTGTGCCTGGCTGCACTAGATCACAGAATTGTTAGGGCTGAAAGGGACCTCTGGAGATCACCCAGCCCCCAATGCCCCGGCCAAGGCTGGGTCACCCTAGGGCAGGTTACACAGGGACGCATCCGCGGAGAAGACAGCGCTGCAAAACTTCCGAGGCAGCACTACGCACCATGCACACTGCCTTTAATAATTAATGCGAGATGACACAGCTTTCGCTTCTCTTGAAAAATATTTTTAGCCAAGTGGAAGCGCTACCAGAGCCACCCTACCACCTGCGCCGGCCCTCCTGACGGAGGCACCCCCGCACACAGGCGGGACAGACCCCCGGGGGTGCCGGGGGAAGCCCGAAGCGCTGCCCGGGCCGCACGCCGCGGGGAGCGGAGCCCCGAGCGGCGCACACGACCCCCGCCACGCGTGCGCGCCTCTGCCCCGCTCCGAGCCGCCGGCAGCCGGGCCCGCACCGCCCGGGATGGAGCCGGCAGCCCTGGGGTCCCCGCACCTGCCGGGGAAGCGCCCGCCCGGCGCGGCCCGGCCCCTTCCGCAGGCACCACGCGTGCGAGGGGGAGGCGGCGCTCACATGGCGCCTCCGCATCATCCCCCGCGCCCGCCGCCCCCTCCACACTCACTTCTCCCCGCCGCCGCCTACGGCCACCTCCTTGCCGCCGCCGCCGTGGTTATTGTTGTGGCCGCTGTCGGCGGGGGGCTCGCCGGGAGTCGGCGACGGCGCCTGCGCCCCCTTCCCCGGCTCCTCCAAGGCTCCCTCCGAGCGGGTGCATAGACCTCGCGCTGACGGCAGCGCCGCCGGGCCGCGGCGGGCGGCGGGCGGGCTAGCGCCGAGAACGGCGAGCGGCGGCTGGAGGCGCCTGGTCCCGGCGGCGGGTGCCGGGGCCGGGGCCCCGCTGCCGGCCGCCCCCGGCGGGCCGAGCAGCAGCAGCTCCCGCAGCAGCGCCGAGCGCCACAGCCGTATCATCCTGCGCCACCGCGCCGACTGCCCGCCGCGCCGCCCGGCCGCGCCTCTCGCACCGCGCCGTGCCCGCCCCCCGCTGCGCGCCATTGGCGGAGCCCGCTTAACTGTCAGGCGTGCGGCACGCCCATTGCTCAACAGGGACATCACTCAGGGCCGTTGCCACGCCCCCGGCGCGGGCCGAGCCTCCCCGCGGGGCCGCTGGTGTCGCGCGCGGCCGGCGGGGCGGGAGCAGCAGCGCCCCAAGCGGGCGGACCCGGAGCGCTGAGGGGGGCCCCGGGCGCCGCCTCCCTCCCTCATTCCTTTGCGCCCTCCTTCCTTCCCTCCCTCGCCCTGCGACGTGTAAAGGCGTTGGGAGCGGGCTGGGCTGCGGCGGTGTCGGGTTCAGGTTGCCATGGATATGGCCATTTTTTAAAACTGTATGTTTTTGATTACGAAGCGCACCGCCTCTGCCGTGCCGGCGGGATCACAGACTGTGCTGAGTTGGAAGGGACCCAGGAGGATCATGGAATCCAGCTCCTGGCCCTGCCCAGGACACCCCAAGAACCTCACCCTGTGCCTGAGAGCTTAGTCCGAACCCTTCTTGAACTGTTGTCAGGCTGTGACCACTTCCCTGGGGAGCCGGTTCTATTGCCCGGCCATTCCCTGGGTGAAGGACATTCTCCTAATATCCAATAAACCTCTGCTGGCACGACTGCAATGCTCCCCACAGAGGGGAGAGAAGGATGCGCAGGGCCTGTGTCCCTCACCCACCAGGCACCCTAGGAAAGGGCTCAGCAAACAGGAGCCTCTTGGAAATGCACTCAGAAGGAATGGTTGTTCTCACACTTTTTGGGTCAAACCCTTCTGGCAAGGAGCAGAGCTCCTAAGGGGTTTCCATGTCCTTTCAGTAAAAGGGTAACTGTATAGCTCATTGCCAAAATTTACAGTGGAGGCTGTAAGTCTTGGTCAAATGTCTGAAGTATTGGGGTTTTGAGAAAAAATAAACCAAACACAAGCCCACAAAAAAATCAACCACCTGTCTGCCTAGGGTGTGGCCATTCTTCATGTTCACATCATCCAACATTTAATCAGAGCGTGGAAATTTTGCTGCTGCTCACCTACAGGTCCCAGTTTGGGAGCCACCAACCCATGGTTGTGAAGTCCTAAAAGCAAAAGTGTAGCAGAGAAGAGTAGCAGAAAATAACTGCAAGGCTTCAGCACAAGGTGTAAATGTCACTCTCTATATACATTTAAGCTTCTGTCACAGCTGTCAGGATGCAGCACTTTGGAAGTCACAGATTTTGCAGTTACTTGACGAAACTTTGCTCACATCACCAACTGCTAAATTCGTTCTGGATGAGTACAAATCTATATTAGCAAATTTTATCCATTATGGGTAACAGTAGAAGATGAGATTCCTGTCATCCTACTTCCTCAGTAATGCCAACATGCAAACCAGTTTTTTAGTTGTCCCTAGTCTTCTCAGTTTAGGAATCTTAATTTCCGGAGCAAAAATGTAAATACTTGTGGAGCTGGGAGTTTATTACTGTTAACTTTCCTTGTGAACAATTTCCCCATGCATTGAGGTTTATTTCATCTGCTATGTTTATTATGTTTGGCAGAGGTGGGGGCGGAAAAGTTAGAAGTTAAGTCTGAGTTAAAATGATCTTGATGTGCACTTTATTTGAAATGGTTTACTCTGAAGATACTGATATTTTGTTTTCCACTACCCCCCAGATTAAAAGTTTCAGCTGTCTAGGCATAGTAACTTACTCTTAAAGACCCCATGAAACAGAGGGGGTTCTGTTACCCATTTTTCATGCACTGAGATTACAAATAGACATGGAGAATAGTCTTGCCTTGTGCTTCTACTTACCCGGCAGCACAAATACCCACAGGAGTTCCCTATGCTAATAAATTGTCACAACAGCCATGAGGGTTTTTGGAGGAAGATATAAAGATAGCTGGCAATCTATGCCTATAAAATTGAGCCTCCACACACCAATGGTTTTGCTTCCCACTGATCAAGGAAACTTGAAATACCAGTGTGGGATGTGTAATCCTGTGCTGCAGTAACTTCACATACAAAAATGCAAAGTACCTGCATTTCTCACGTACTTATTACGTTACCTATTATATTTCCTGGAACTAATTTTGGATTTTCATTTGCTAAATCCTTTTTGGCAAGCCAATACTGCCTCTTTTATCCTGCTGCCCAATAATAATATTTCTCATTTTTAAAATTGTGTTACGTAAAATACTCTAAAGATAGAAGTCTCTCAAGCACCTTTTCCATTTTTTTCTAGAGTCTGCTGTTCTAAGACCAGAGACTGTGAGTGCTGTCTCTTCCAGACTGTGCACTTGGTCACTAATTGAACACGTAGTTCTGCAGATACTGCAAGATTCAGAATTTTAGTGCCAAGGTGGTTTGTTGGTATGACAGCTGCACTCTTTTCTAAGCCAGCTGTTTAGCCACAACCTGGTGCAAAAACGTGTCTAATTAATCTCTTGTACTGTAGGGGGAGAAGAATGGAGGAATGAAAATATTATGATCTGGATCTTTCCTTTCAGTGCTCTGGTTTCTGTTCAGAACATTTCTGTTCAGATAAGGTGGTAGGACGGAGAAGAAAAGGCTACTACATTCACAAAAATGTTTGCCTCTCAAAACAGCACCCCATGATACTTGACCCTACAGGATCTCTTTAATTTTACTCACTTCCTTTTTAATATTTTTATATTTTTATTTTGTATGCTACTACCTTATTCCTGTATTTAACCTTTTAGTATTGCCTTCACATTACTACATTAGTCATCTCCCACTGCAGGTATTCTTCATTAAAGCTTTTCTTAAAACTCACTTAAAGAAATTGAACCTCGACTTCTCTCCCTGGAAATTCCCCTGTCTGTTTTTTTAGCTGGCGAGGGCAGAAAATGCAAGTTGCTCTGTGTGTGGGACTACAGCTACACAGCTTGGGAACAATGCAAAATGATAAATATAGTTTCAGATCCAGAAAGTTCAAGGGCACTAGTGACTCATTCACCATTCTGAGAACTTTTGCTGCATAATTCAGGCCATCACTCCTTGCTCCTACTATGACTAAGCCTGAGACATTTCACCCACTGATTCTCTCCCCTCCTCCCACTGGCACAGGTATATCAGAGTGTCTTAATCTAAAGACAGATTTATTTTTTTTTTAGAATTTCAAATAAGCCCTAAAAATGTAGTAAAAACAGCATCAAAATCACCATCATTTGCTTGGGAAAGCATTATACATTAAACCTGTTAAACTGACACTGATTTTTGTATTGATCCAGATGTTGGACTGGGCTTTCCCATATCCCAGCAAAACCCCCTTTAGACTTCTCCATTGAACACAGTGGTATTACTTGTCTCTTTGGAAAGAGAAGACACGCCATCTGCTCTGCCATTCTGTGTTTCACACAGTATCCCAAGAGAAACAGAAAATTACAAAATGGTTTCCACACAGAGCAAAGAAATTTGAAATTAAAATTCCCCATAGCTTTTATTTTGAGTTGGTTACACAACCAGCAGTAACCATAAGCCAATTATTCTCTTTTTAATTTCCACAACTATACATGTTCTTTTGTAAGACAAAAAATATTTGAATTTAAGACAGCAAGGTTCTTCAGGGAGGGAGGGAGGGAGGAGGGAGGAAGGGAGGAAGGGAGGAAGGGAGGAAGGGAGGAAGGGAGGAAGGAAGGAAGGAAGGAAGGAAGGAAGGAAGGAAGGAAGGAAGGAAGGAAGGAAGGAAGGAAGGAAGGAAGGAAGGACGGAAGGAAGGAAGGAGGAAGGAAGGAAGGACGGAAGTGAAGGAAGGAAGGAAGGAAGGAAGGAACGGAAGGAAGGAAGGAAGGCAGGAATGCAGGAAGGACGGAAGGAAGGAAGGACGGCAGGAAGGACGGAAGGAAGGGGATCTTTTAAATAGGCATTATTTTTAAAGTATTTCCCTTAAGCTGTATTGTGGTAAAATATTCCTAGTATAGCTCTCTAAAAATAATTCATATTTCAGAGGTTATCCTTTCTAAAAGGGGCATAGCAGCATTAATCTCCTAGGAGAAAGGACTCTGCAAAGTAGGTGCAAAGAGGTCTTCCCAGTTCAAGCACATACACTGATAACAGCTTTCAGGAAGGTTAAATCCTCCCATCAGATCAGCAGGGCAGATCTCAGATAAGCAGCAGAAATTAAGGATTATCTTGACTACGACATGAACTGTTTACTTTACTATTTTAAATGGTTATGTTGGCTCCATTTCATTTGTTGTGGGGTAATACTTTCCAAAAGAGAACTAAGGACCAGAGACAACTATTATCTACTCAAGTATTTCTACCCATTCCAACAGCAGTTCCTAAGAATACTCTTTTCTTTTGTGAGGCTAACTTGCTGCACCTTTGGTTAATATTTTTATATTCATTCAAGAGAAAAGTACTCAGTCACAAAAACATTCCCGTTTGGATTGTACAGAGGATACAGAACCGTTTCCTCTGAGCCTAGAAGCATAAGCAGTAAATAGTTACTATTTAATCTAAGAAAATGAATGTTCAAATGTTTGGGCATCATAGCTCAGAAATCCAACAAGGAGGAAAACATTCAGAGGATTTATTTAACTGGAAAGAACTGGTTTAGGGAGTGATCTCAAGTGACAAGCAATAAAATAAAATCAAAAATGCCCTCCCTGCATAGCGCATTGATGAGTCAGTAGCTCAGCTCATATCACTCACATTCCAGGCAAACAGAGGCAGTGAGGAATTAATTCACAGGGAAGAATATTTGGAGGATTTTTTAAGATTGACATGAAGAAAGACTACAAGGACATTCCTAGCATGGTTAGCAGACAGCATATGATGTGTTCTAGCATACCTAACAAGAGCAAGCAAACCACAGAAGCAGAGTTATTGAGGATGACCTGCAATCCTCAATGCTTTTTTCCCATTACTCTATTGGTAACCTGCTTCCTTTCATCTTGGTTGGTGAGACAGCACCATCATTCCTCATTCTCATTATCAGTCATAGCATTTTTCAGATGTTAAATTCTTCACATGTCAGAACATCCACCTTGAGCAGCTAACAGAAAAGCATTCCCTGCTGCATCCAGCACACTGCATGTTATTTGCACTACAATTTACCTAAATCATGGTGTTATATACCCCATGCATTCCACTCACAGTCACATCTAGTGCTTAATTCTGATGATGTCTCAAACTGCAGTCTTGATATTAACAGAGGCCAGGGAGCAGGAGCAAATTTGGATCTTCTGTTTGTATTCCCAGTGCTCAAACATCAGCCTGGGTGATCTTGTGCAAGCAAAAAGAAACAAGTGACAACATCATCCAACTGCCCCATTATATGCCTGAGATGAGCATGCATGGGGGAGCTCAGGGCAGCCCATGGGCTCGTGTCTTGCTGCTCTTGAGAACAGACATGGAAAATTGGTGCCAGCATTTGGCAGAGATCAGAACACTGGGGCTGGCTACCAGCTGGATTGTCATGCACAGAGCTCCACAGCACTGGGCAGTCACTGGCTGACCATTAACACCTCAGTTATTAGGCCCCTAAAGGGCCTGAAGAAAAGATGGGGAGGGACTTTTGACAAGGGAACTCAGAGCCAGGACAAGAGCAAGGGCTTCAAACTGACAGAGAACAAGTTTAGATCAGATACTGGGAAAAAATTCTTAATTTGTGAGGCTGATGAGGCCCTCCACAGGTTGCCCACAGAAGCTACCATATCCCTGAAAGTGTTCAAGGCAAGGCTGGATGGGGCTTGGACCAAGCTGGCCTAGTAAAAAGGTCATCCTCTCCATGGAAGGGATTTGGAATGAGGGGGTTTTGAGGTCCCTTCCAACCCAAACCATTCCATGATCTGCAGTGCCACTTCAGCTCTGAAGTGATGGAGAAGCCAGCATGTGCTGCATCCTCCCCCTATCCTAAGCTAGTTGCTTTCAGCTCTGAATTTCAGCACATTAAAAAAACCCTTGGAGAGATGCAAGCTTTCAAGCCAAAGCATAAAACTGCATCCCATTAAATTGTCCCATGAAGGAAAAGCCCTGGTTTTACCTTTTCACGAATACCTGTGGCCATGTAGAGGCTTAAGCTTGACAAAACATCCAGTCTTAAGCAGACAAACAAAACAAAACAAGGTAAAATGAAGCAAGCAAAACAAGCAGTCAGACTGTAATGGAAACTGTCTCATCATAAGTGGTAGTCAAAACAGTTTCAAAGTCTTCCACTTCCAGAAGGCTCCTCTGGAGTACATAGAAACCACTCTGATTGGGTACAAGGTATAATGCCAGCATCAACACAATCCCACTACCTCTGAAATGACAAATTTCACAAGCAAAACCACATGCTTTTTTCTGCCCTGATATTTTTGGCACCCTCTCGTTTCTTTTGCTGCAGGTGATTGAGTCCTCAGCCTTCTTTGCAACTGCTGTGAGTTGCCAGTCTCCTCCCAAGCTGCAAGAGTGTTTAAGTCTCCTGTTTACTTAAAAACAAAAGGTCCCATAAAGACTAATGAGAAAACAGACAAGTTTTTTAGTTCTTGAAGGATGTAACCTTGAAAGATTTCTCTCCATTCCCCACATCTAATTCTCTCTTTATAAACATGTAACTTTCTTAGGGAGGTGAAAGGAAGAAAGACCAGCAGCAGTTCCAGTAGTACGTGGTGTACCCTCATACTCCAAGGGTATTTAATGTTTATCCAAGGACTTTTGAACAGTTCCACAACAGTAGGCCAGGGAACTGAAGATCTGCAAAACCGAATCCCAAGATTTAAAAAGTAGAGTGATGAAGGTTTTAAAATAGCCTGGATTAAGTACATGTTTTTGCTAGAAATTAGTCTGCTGCTTAAACATGTGTATGTTCATCCTAAATTCCAAGAAGAAAAACATTCAAAAATTTTGTATGGTATTTTTGGTGCACTTGAAACACTTGTGGAAGACAAAGATTTGTGCTTCAGTAACATTAACTGCTGTCACAGAACTTCTTCACATCATCTTTAACTGCTCCATAATGCTCCATCTTTTTGGACAGGGCTTGAAACAACTCTCCCAGAAGTCAGGAGCTGTGGGAAAAAACATACAAGACAAGAAACTGTACCTTTTAAATAGTATTTTTAGCCCTCAGTATACTTTTCATAGCAGTATTAGACCAAATTATTTGGGGTTTTACCTTAGCTGACTGGGTTGTGATGTGGAAATTGGTGTGTTTCTAGCATGGTGTGAACTCTGGTGGCAACATCACTCATTCCCACGCACGTGCCATGGTTTTGCACTCCCCCACAGCTGTCCTGAGACAGATATTGAACTACAAAACAGAAGTGAAACAAGCTGGCTTACAAATTCACAGGTCACTGTTCTCTGCTTTGGGAAAGAGGAGTTTCACATGATAAGGCTGTGAAACATGTCTTAAGGTGTTTTGAATTAACATGCTGTAGAAGGGCTCAAAGGAAGAGCAGTAACCAAGAAATGCTGATAATTTTGTTTCTCTCTGTACACTTGGCCTTGTACTACAGGAAAGGGATGTTGTCAGATAAGAGACTTCACAGCCTTCCTGTCCCAGGCAGTTTTTAAACTATGACCACGTGGCTTGGATATTTGGGACATTCAGATAAAGTTTCACCTGGAGCTTTGGGCAATCAGATACCCCTATAATAAGGCATAAGGCCAAACCAGTTGCCTATCTGAATAATATGATTATATTGATTTCAGAAAATACAAATTCTGGAGTTACAAGAGCATCTCTTATCCTGCCAAAAAGTTGCACAGAAAATAACTTTGTAATACCCACACTAATCACCCAAGACTTCATGGGCCTAATTTGAGAACAAATCTAAGCCCCTGATGTGGTCCATTCAGTAGGAATTTTTGTTTTGTTTTCAGGCTGTTTGCTATATGTGCTGTGTTTCACTAAAGTCTCATTGGATATTTGAGGATCAGCTCTGCTGAAACAGTCAGAGAACAGTGGCATAGTTGAGCAGCCCAGCTGTGGTAGGGAGGATATCTTCAGCTAAAAATGCTTTAAGATAACAAATGAAAAGTGAACTATATTGAGTATTTTGGGCCAGAAGGCATGTAGAACAGATAGATGTAATTATTCACGTATTTATGGTCAGGAAAACGTCATCCAGACACCTTTCTGTTTCCTCCCCAGCATTTACTGTATCATGACTTCAGCAGTCACAAACTATCAAGATGCTCTGTTAGTCATGTTTAATCAAGAAGTTACATTTTGTCTCATGCTTGCATTTTCATTATGTGTATTTCCATGCAATTCTTTGATCCAGTTTATCTCACCTTGCATATTTCTGCAAGTTTTTCTTCTGGTTATCTGCCTTTTAAGTTGTATTTCTGTCTTTTGATTGATATATTCGAACAGGGAAAGCATAGTCTAAAAGGAAAAAAAAATAGCCTATATTGTGACTCATTTTGTTCTTTGCCTGTTAGTTACATTGTTTGATATGTCAACATGTTTTCTTAACAGTAAAATTCAGAGTTGAAAAAGCACAAGCAGTAGAATGTATTGCCTTTTTACACAGAAGTAGGATTGAAGAGAAAGGTAATGCTTAGCAGGGTTTACTGCACCTGCCTTGGTGTAAAGCCAAATAAATTCCACCCTTTGAAATAAGAAGTGATTCTTAAACTACCAGTAGTTGTTAATGATTGCTAGAACTGGAACTAATCAATGAAACCACATGCTAGTGAGTAATAATCTTCTAGAAACATCCTGAATATAGAGATTATACCCTTTATTTAACAGATAAGAGGGAAAAGGTTAATTTACATCTCAGTACTAATTTGGGTAACAAGAACCATTAACTTAGGAAGGTAATGAGCTGAAACATCCACCAGCTCAATCCAATGACCCTGTACTTCAGGACAAGCAAAAGGATCTGTGTGATGGACTGCTGCTGATCACTTCCTGAGGATTGGCCAGGCTCTGGATGCCTGGCTCACCCCACCTCAATGGCATTGAGTCTGGCTCAGGACAAGTGCTTGTATGGAAAAAGAAAACTGTGAGGAACAGTGCTCTTCCCACATAGTAGTTCTGAAAAAAGGCTGGTAGCCTCTTTTTGTATCCCCAAATATATTGCAGAGAGAATTGGCTCCAAAGCTGCCAAGTAAACATTACAAGGAGGAGAAAAAGAATGAGCACCTTTAATAGCATTACAGCTGTGCTTTTCTGCCAGCTTATTTCTGTCTCTTGCCTACTTCTCATGTCTAGGCCACATTTATTGGCACATTGAGACCTCCACCTTAGGAACTGGAAGACTATCATATGCATGAGATGAAGGCAGAAGCAGACCAGTCACCAGGTGCCTGTCACCCAGACAGACAGACACAGACCAGTTTTGAAGTGGAGCACTGCTGAAACTCCATATTGGGAATGCTGTGCTCCAAAAAGAGCAGCAGCAGAGCAGACCTGCTTCAGCCAGCCCGCAGCAGGACAGAGCTGGTTTGTCCCTACCTCTGTTACCTCCTGGCCTTGTCAGTTCAAGGGCATGAGTAAGAGGCAGCTGTGCCACGAAGTTCAGGTGTAACCTTTGAGTGCCTATTTCAGAGTTCACAGAGAAATTCAGCAGCATCTTCCAGCCTGAACTTGAACTGCTTAACCTTCAGCTCTCACAGGCTTGCAGATCAGAGCTGCAAGTGGATGGAGAAGATTATTCCCAAAAGGACTGGCAGTCTGTTACACATTACCTCGGAGCAGAGTGCGCAGAAGGATGTCAGGGCACTCTCTCTGGAGCAGAAAGGGATCTCCTGGGAACAGTCCACGGGGTCACGCCTGCCTGTGTGCAAAGGCCGTGCCATGGCCCAAGAGAGAGGTCATTTAAATAAATGCATTCCTCACAGGTGTCACAAGGCTGTCCACTGAAGGCACTAAGAGCTCAGTGCTTGAAATGCTTTAGAATTGGGCTGCATGAGAATAAAATTATTCTTAACTGCTTCAGTTTCCTTCCTAAAGAATTACATGCTTTTTTTGCCCTATAATAATAAGATTACAAGAAGAGAAATCAATGAGGAATGATGCTACAAGCAATCATGAGGTAAGCATTCTTAACAAAGCTAATTAGTTTTGGGTTTATGAAAAGAAAAAAATAATCATTTTTAAAAAATGTCTAAGTTCTGTAAGTGATCTTATAGAGATGAACTATGCCACATTCCACTAAAAAATTCCAGAACTCTGAGTGCAGGCTTACACATGCAAACAGCCATTTAAAGAGGTGGTTTTTACTAAGAAAATAATCTGTTTATTATCATCGTTGTGAGGCTTTTTGATTTTCTAACTCCTATTAGTGCAGCAGTGAACATACCTTTGCCTTTTGTGAATCCTCAGCAGAATTGGCTATAGCACAGTATGTTGTAGTGGCACTGCCAATCTGTCCAGCATTTGTGTGACACAAGGCAGCACATGGGAGCAGGGCTCCTGGCATGGACAATGGGAAGAGGGGTTTTTGGAACTCCCTGAACAGTGGGAAGAGGGGCTTTTGGAGCTGGCATCATGAGCAAGTCAGAGCAGAAACTGTTTAGCAAAAAGCAAAATGCAGGGCAAGCTTATCATTTTTATAATGTCCTTTAGAGATAAACGTCACTTGAAGTCACTGCTCTGAGAACAAAACCGGGGCGGGGGGGAAGACAAAACAACTTCTAAAAGCCTTTTCTGCCACGAGGAAATTCATCTTTGATGAAACCTGGAGGAACAGATGTTACTGAGTTCCCAGGCAAGTCAAATCTGGAAAGAAATGAGCACTATTATCCAGGAAATGGAAGTGATGGGAAGCAGCTGCGACCTGGAGCCTGCTGGCTCTCCCTGGCAAGTTCAGTGGCTGTTGCTCATCCCTGCAAAGAGGAGCTTTGGTGTCCCTTTAATTCCCTTTCCACTGTCAGGGACATCCCTGTGGAGGCTGGCTGCCCCAGCCCCACCAGCATACTTGAAGATTAGTTTAGGGAAAGTGTGGATGTTGTCCTAATCCTGTGTTGAAGCCAGTATGGATTGCGAGCCCTTTGTTACACAACAGGATCCCTCCTCTGACTCAGTGGAAAGGATTTCCTGGATGCCCAGGGCAGTGTGGATCAGACACAGGGAGGATATGCAAGAGAGCAGGCTCACTGCTCAGCCAGTCACAGCACAGCCATGACCTATCCCAGCACTTGAAATAAGAGTTGCTGGCACATCTCCACACTTCTGGGCAGCCTTCCCATGTGCAGGACTGACACACTCGCTGTGAACCCACGCAGATATTAATCTCTTGACCCTAGAGATTAAAACACACACATGCAAATCTTCCCCTCCATGTTCTCAGCTGTGCACAGCCAAGGCCTGTGTACCTGTGCTCACAGAAACATCCTCCCCAGCTGCTGCTGGAAGGGACTGCCATGATCACTCTCACCTCGCAGCCTGGCTTGCAGCCCTCAGCACTTCCAAGGAGCTGAAGATAAATGAAGCAAGAGCTTTCAGCAACCTGATAGTGCCACAACTGCACAAAGCAAGCTGTTCCTGCCCTGACAAAGGTGGGGGATAAAAGAGGCCATAATACCATAGCAATAGTATTATACAAACACACAAAAGTAATGTCTTCTGTCAGGAAAGCATTTTCAAGAATATGGGTAGTGTGTTTAACCACTTGCATTTTTTAATATGCTAAATCATCCCAGGAGGTCTTACACAGGGCAAGTGGAAGAGATCCTTTTTGTTCATCTGAACCTACCCCTACCCCTCCACATTCATTTCAGTACTCAAGCTCTGCTGGAGGATTGAGAGGACAAGCAGTCAAGTGCTTCCTCAGCTGATTTGGGACATGCAGATGACAGCCACCATGGCACTGAAGAGACTGCATGACAGTAACAAAGAAAGCATCTGGAGGGAGCTGCTCAGTGGTCTCCAGCTGGCTCCAGGCCCCAGCTCAGAAGGTCACACAGCTGACATATCATCCTGTGAGTCACCCCCTGATCTTGCCTGTGTCCAGCATCACTCATGTGGTTTGGCAGCACTGAGGGAAGTTCCTCCTCCTTGCTTGCTGCCCAGAGTCAATGTTGCCCTATAGAACACACGAGACAGTAAAGTCATCAAGAGACAGATGGCAACTTGACCATCTTGTTAGTCATCATCACCTCCTTGAGTGTCAGCACCAGACCAGATTCACACACAAACACCACTCACATGCTGTCTAGATGATGTATCAGCACAGCCAAAATACATCTACCTACATCAAAAATAAACGTTTGCATCCCAGGTCAACTAACTGAACTACATTCTTTGAAGTCTCTGCCTAAATAACAGAATGTATTCAGATCTTAGCCAGGATGAAACAACAGACATCTTCACAAAACAGCAAGACAGATCTCAGCTCTATGGAGTAAGGCCCATAGGGTAATAGAGGTTTCATTCAGGGTCTGCACTGCTACACCCTCTGAGTTGACTCCCTAACCAGGGACTTGACTGGCACCCTGACAGCACTAGAATTTGACAGTGTCACCCCATCAAACAGGTGCTCAGTCAAAACCACACCCCAGTCAAATAAAAGGGAAAACTACAGTCACCAGAATAAAGTCAGGTCTGCGTTCCCTGAATTTTGGCTAAACTTAGAAAATAAAAAATTTATACACCAGAGGGAAGACAGTGTTTCAGGAAAAGGACACGGAAGCTATAGATGAAAGCACAGAAGTGTGGTAAGATGGGACACCCCTGTCTTGCCACTTGTGACTCCATCCCTTCCAGATAAGCCCTGCCAGTCATCCTGAAGGAGCAAATGCCATGCCTGGAAGGAAAATTGCCTTCCTGGAGCGTGCAACAGCACCCAGCATGTAATGTCTCAATGTAATGGCAATGAAAGGATTACGCTAATGGGCAGGTAGCTGTAATGAGAAAACAATGACACAGACCACGCAGCAGACATCTTTCCAAGCGCAAGAAAGGGTGGTCAGGGTGGCTGAGCTGTCTGTGACTGTACAGACAAGTGCTAGGGATGGGTGCTCAAACATACTGTCTTTCATGAAGAGCAGAGCAACAGCCTTACAGGTTTTTTCTGTTAGGGTGAGCTGTTGTTTTTTCCACAGCATTAGGTTCTGGTGACCGCCCCCTTGAGAGAAGCTGGCATTTTTCTTCTGCAGTGAAAGAAAATAAATCATACAAGTCAACATTTAGCTGTCATCCTGTAGTGCTGAATGAAGTGCTGCAAACTGCCAAGGCTGCTCCAGACCCACCAACAGCAGAGCCACAGGTGAACCTCTGAGTCAAGCACAAGTCATACTGTACACCTGAAACAACACATCTGTGTGACTGTCCACTTCAAAAAGCTACATTGTGCATTTAGGGATGGACACCAGATAGGGAAAAGGGGTTAGGGAAAGCACAGAAAAGAAAAAAAAAGATGCTCAATGACACTTTGCTAGATGCTGCAGTGCTTTCAAAGACAATGATAAGAGTTTTACTCAAGAAGGGTTTTAAACAGAAGAGCTTATACCTGTTTCCTGAAGTAGATGCTAAAGTTACTCATTAGCATTTCAAATTCAGGCACAGGAATGTTTGTTTGGGGCAGGAATGTACGTTTGGTTTTTATTTCCTCAGAAGCAGGTAGCTTACATCTGAGGGATATCAATTATTAACTCCAGCCTGAGATGAAAGTGTCCAGGTTTAACTTCCTGAGAGACAGGTACCTCCCTGTGTTTCTAGATCTGACAGGTTCTGGTGTGCCTTTCTCCCACACAGGAGGTAAAATACCAACTTATAGTGAATGGGATGTGGATATGGGAGGGATTGACTTAATTTAAATTCAAATTTTTACCATGCTAATAGAAAAAACATTATGAAAAAAAAATTATTGTTCCTAATTATCCCTAGGCCTTAGGTTTTGCTAAAATCTGTCAAGAGTTTTTGACAAGGTGCTGTGTTCCTGCACCTGCTCTCAGTAGATGATGTCTTAGACCTCTACAGAGCCACTTACTTGTGTATATAATTAATGTGGGGAAACAGCCTTGCACTTCTGAAGGCTGCTCTTGAAGTGCAACTTCAGACTCCTCCATCAGACCTAATTGAGCTCTTGGGTATCAGATGTTTCTGCACAAACATCTTTTCCATGCACAGCAGTATATAGATTTTTTTTTCAATCTGTTTTTACTGTTGATCCTTTAGTGAGGGGACCTGAAGCTTTCTTTCATTAACACCAGCTTATCATCATTTACACCTAGAATCACCCCAGCTTTACAGCTATGTGCCAGTAGCATCACCCCTACCCAGTAACAGCAGTGGATGGGTCACTTGGGTGCTGTCCCAAGCAGGTTTTTGTGTTACATAAACACTTGCCCTCAAGGTATATTCTAGAGCAGAACCTGCTCCCACAGAAGTCAAAACCAGACTGTCAGCATCCCTTACAATAGGCACTAATCAGCTTCCTCTGAAGTATCCCTCTCTTCCAGGGGGGATCCGTGTACCTCCAAAGCAGGGGGCTGGCCAAACTGAATTCCCAAAGTGCTGGAGGTCACTGCCCTGTGCTGGGCTCAACACCAAGTGGGACCAGGTGAAGCTCTCCTGTTGGATGACAGTCGGTGCATGTGCACAGAAGCTGGTGGGGATTTCCCAGTTTTGGCCCTTGCTTTCTAAAATGAGGAAGTTCCCCACATCTGCTGGCTTGCAAATTCCATTTCTGTCTGACTTCACAGCCTGCGACGGCAGCACCAGAGGCAGCCCAAGCAGAGCTGGGGCTGGAGCACTGCCACGGTGCTGTGCTTGGGAGGCTGCCTCCCGTACAAAGCAGACCTTGTGCTCTCCAACGGGGCTGTGCCTCATCCCTCCCCTTCCAGCGGGCTGTCTGCGAGATGCCGAACCCAGGGGAGTCACATGGCTGCGTGGCAGACACCAGCAGATCTATTGAAATTGATTATGCTCCAAACACAGCTGCTTCAATGTCTACTTACGTTCCGGTTTCAGGAACATTTCATAACCACTAAGCCTTTCATTAAAGAACGTATGACCTTCTTTGCTGAGCCAGCAGTCTTTGCAAAGCATCTTTGCAAACAGCAGGTGAGCTCAGGAAGGGACCCGAGGCACGAGAGGAGAATCTATTGGCCCCATTCCCTCGCTCAGAACCCGTGAGCTGCCTGGGCACATCTGCACATAGGTGAGGCTCTTGCAGACCACGGCATGCATGAGCAGCCCCAGCAGTCAGAGAGGACAGCTCACACTGGTGCCTGGGGTGACAACCAGGAACATTTCCTAAACCAGGGGAAAGAGCTCTCTCCGTCCAGCTGAAAGTGCCTGGAGTCAGAAAGTGTTTATAGCTTCCAGCTGTTAAGTCAGCTAAAGTACCAGCCTGGAACAGAGACTGCACTGGCTCTCACAAAGGAGGCTCCTGTTCAGACAAACTTGTTGCAGTTTCTTTGGAGTGACTGCACACACTGCTCCTCGGAAGGAAGCCGGTGGCCTCCTTCACGCTGAAGTTTTGCAAAGTTATGTAAAGGAGCGGTTTTTTTCCGGCCATCCCTGCAAGCTCCGGTCTGACACATCACCACTCGCCGATTTCTTTCCCGAGGAGAGGCTTGCCGGAGATCTGCGCTTTCGGGCAGTTCCCTTATAAGGCAAAGCTTTGGGCTCAGCTGGACTTAGCTATTCCCTTAGTCTTTAGTCTTCAGTGCAAAAAAAGAGAAATAGTCCTGCTCTCTGATAAGCCATTGTACCAGTGTCAAGCCAGAAAGAAGAAAACAGAATTGCTCCTCTTGCCTTTGCTAAATGCCAGCTGACTTCGCCATTTGAAAAAAGCACCCCGCCCCCCTCCCAAAAACAATCAGCTCAGAGAATGTGTAATGTTTGTACCATGAGTTTTGCCCAACAATAGCCTGCAAACTCTTCAGCACTTGTCCCTTCATCACATGTTCATCCAGTGCTTAACTCGGCGGAGCTCTGCCACTCATCTCTGATCCCTGGGCAGCACCGTCATGTAGGCACTACAGAAAATAGTGAAAACCCCATCAAAAACCAGCTTGAGCTACAAGCAGACTGGGCTGGGCCCTGACTCATCCCTCCCAAGAGCCCTCTCACAAAGGGCACCAGAGAATCGGTAATAACAAACATGCCAGCCCAGCTAACTCCCTTTTGAGCTCTTAGCCAGAAAAAAACCCGGCCATTGTCTCAAATCCAGGGAGTGTAAAGCAATTTGGAGATGACAAGCAGTTCAGTTACTGCAGGAGCAATCCTGAGAAGCAAAAGGAAGACACAAAATGTGTTTGGACTGTGGTATATATACTTATACTACACTCAAGCTGGAAGCCAGGTTTAAGCCTGACTGTTTATGGTTGAACTGATAATGATCAGATCTCAAGTCCTGAATTTTCAAAGGAGCTGCAGAGATGCAAGTTTGAACCTAGCTCCGTGGTGCCCTGGATAAAGATATTCTGTGTCAAGCATCCTAACACATGAAGCCTTAGCAGTTAACACCTCACAGCTGTGTAAAGTGGATTACAGATTTGTCTTAAAAATGTGCTTTTCATAAAGAAAAGCTTTTGCTCAGATGCTGATTCAGGCCCAGATTCAATGAACTATTGAAATAAGGTGACAGAGATGATGCTATCCTTGGCTGCCCTGTCTGCAGTGGATTATCAAGAGTATCTTTAGTTGTCAGCCTCCTCTTCCTAAGCAAGAGCAATTACTTTGGTATAGTTAGAACCAGAATTTATTATTTCTTAATAAAGGATTAGCAGTGTCCCCATTGATTTTCCTATATGCCTGCCATGGCCCTACTTGTAGATTGCTAACTGGATCTATAAATGCAAGTCAGCCTGCTCTTAAAAGCCATTGAAAGGCATCATTGTGTGCTCCTCAGCTTGGAGATGACTCACTTTTCAAAACTGAAATGCCAGTAGTTATGTGGTGGTTTCTCAAACCCCAAGAGCATTCTGTTGGAATAGTGTCACAGGAAAAAGTCACGTCAGCTGAAGAGAGAAGCTGAAATTTGTCACCTTGCAGCTGCTGCCCAGTTTATTTGTTACCTGCCTGGTGGAACATCGCCTTACCAAGTGTTGTTTCCTTTCTGAAGGATGAGCACTTTGCAAAAACAGCATGTAACAGACTCTCCCTCTGGGACCCCATGATCCTTTCTCCTCTCCCCATGGGGACAGAGGGCCTGCCACCCTGCACTCCAGCAGCAGCACGTGAGCCCTGCTGAATAGGTGCTGAGGCATGTGCAGAGTCAATGGGGATTTACTGCTCCACCCAAATGTAATCTCATCATAATCCAAGGTATTTGTACACCAGTGTGTGGTTCGCTGTAGATAACCAGGGCTACTGTGTCACAGGAGGCTTGTCTGTCAGGCAGGGCACGTAGTGTCTGCTGCTGCTTTCATGGCTTATCTTACAAATCTACTGCAGCTATCAGAATGAAGGCGGGGAGATCATAAAAGTTACCAGAGAACAACAAAAATGTTTTAAACCGGTAGGTTTGTAGCACAAGAGGAAGAGTTGTGGTGCACTTTGTTTTGTTTACTTCCTTGAGTAGTACCACCATGCATACCACAGCGATGTCTTAATCCAAAATAACATCTTTTTTTATATGTGAGAGGAGGAGGAGAGCTGAGAAAGGAACATGCTGTAAAAACAATGCAAACTGGATATGCAGAAACAAGGGATATTTTTGTTTCTTCTATAAAGTCATTAAGAAAAACAAAATAAAACCTGTTGCAACTAAATTCAACTTGTTCCGAGCCAAGCTGCCTGCTTCCTCCTGCGCCTGCCACATCCAAGCTGCTTCTCCATTTAGCAGCACCAGGCACAGCCCTTTCAGACTGTAACAGCAAAATCAGCACAGGACTTTCACTGCATTTCACAGTTTGAGGAGTGGCACATTATCAGGTGTGGTCAGCAACAGAGGTACTTCATCATGAACAGCAAAGAACTCAACAGAAAAAAACCTTTGACCATAGAAAACACATCAGCCCCAGCATTTTCATCATGCCACTGACATTAATTCATGGCTCAATGCCATTGCTGCTCCAGCATCCCAACCAGACAAGGCCCTTCTTCTGAACTGCTTTCATTCCAAGAGTGCTGTGGGGCAAAGATCTGTCTCACAAGGCTTTGAAGTGCTTAGTGCACTGCTGGCATCATATGAAAGCATCATAAAATATACACAAGCAAGTATCTGCATAGATGATTATTATTGCCAAGGCTGTTGCTACATTTGTTGGTTATTTTACTGTGCAGCAGCTATCTCGCCCTGATTTCTTATAGGCTCATGATAGGTTTATACAGATGCAAAGGTAATCTAGGCAAATGCGAGTGATTAATAACTTCCCCAACTAACATAATCCGCGAGCAGTAAGACACAAACTGCGTCATTTTCCGGGCCGGCTCCCGGAGAGCAATGGGAGCTGATGGGAAAAGCTATCCAGAGGCACAACCTACAGGTACAAGCTGATACTGCAGCCTGGACTGCGGGCACCAGCGCGGCTCACCGCCTTGGAAAAGCAATTTATCCACCAGGGAAAAGTCCTCCTGACAGGATAAAACCGGTGGTGGATGTGAAAGGGATACAATCTCCACAGCTCCCCATGCAGAGCATCCAAGTGTTCCCTTTCCAGAGCAAGGGCCTGTGCTTACCACTACTGGGCAAGGGGCTGGAAGAGAAATTCCAAACCTGTCAAGCACTGGGTACTGGGAAAAACAGTTAATAAAGGTTGGATCATCATATTAATAATGGTTTTACCTCGAAGTTCTTCTGTCCTTGGAGGAAATTAGTCACTGTAATTTGTAATATCACCTCCTTCTCCAACAAGTCAGGAAGACTTGGAGCCCGTGAAAGCATTATGTACACCAGATACAGAAAGGAGAAAAGGCAAAAGGAAAGGTGGGTTGCCTCCAGGGAGAGCTCCCTGTCTTCAGGGAGATTCTGTGAATGCAGCCTGCTCACCCTGCTGGCCCCTCTTCTGCCTCCATCCCTTTTCCTGCAGCAATGTCACAGGGAATAGTCTAAACTCTGTATTTCTGCATTTCCAGGGCATTACTTTTATCTCCAGACAATGTTTTTCCCAGTCTCACCAACACACCTGGGTTCAGTGAGCTGGAGCAGAACCCCAGCAGGCTGCCACAGCCAGGGGATGAGGTCTGCAGGACACTCATCACAGGCTGCTACCAGGTTGTCAGGGTTATCCAAATCATGGCTGGGGAAAGAAGAGGAGAGCCCTGACTGCTAATGCTCAGTCAGCTGTGCCCCCTTGAGGGTCAGACACCAGAAAGGAGGGGTCTTGTCGATTCCCCCTCAGTCTTGTGACTCCCAAATATATGAACATTGTAATAGGTGTCTTGAAAAATGCTGGGGTTCAGCCACTCCAGAACTAATGAACAAGGTCTGTTTCAGGGCTGACACCTCTAAAAAAGCCTGGCTTTCAGCTGCACAGCAATTTTTCTCAATTGGCTTCACTTGAGAGGATTCAAATGGGGTGGCCAACCATCAACTACAACTCCGCAAAATATCAGTCTTCACACGTGCCTTGTGAAGGGCAGATCCAGTCTGAAGACCTTCGCTGCTCCCAGGTAATTCAGTGACTCTGTTAACTGCAGCAGGTCTGTGTGCAGAAATCAGCTGGAATAACAATTTCTGAATCACTGCAGACATTCTGTTCAGGGATAAAGGGACCATTATTTATTTTTTCTTTTTTTCTTTTTTTTTTTAAATTCTGTTCTTTTGGATGGAAAGTCATATGGAGGCAATCATCACATGGGCATCTGGGAGAGATTCCAGAACAGAATCAAAAAACAGTGTTTTTTTTCCTCTGTGTTGCTATTCTGGTAATTTTCTTTATGTGGAAAATCCCAACAATGGTCAAGCTCACTGTGTTGTTTATCTCTCTTAGGGCATGGAGATGTCTTATACACCTTATTTTAGATGTCAGCAGTTTCAGCTGCACAATGAAGTCGTTTTGGTAGGTACAAGGATCTGGTAGAGGTTTCCAAAAGTGGAATCTGCTGTGGGAGCACTCCTGGCCAGGCAACCTCCCTGACTTCTGTCGGTCCCTCCTTAGCAGCTCGCACATCACTGCTCATGTTTTCAGAAGTGAAAACCAAGAGAGACATCATGGCAAAAAAAGTTTATTTAGGTTATAAAAAGACAGGAGTGCTGTCTCTTTATAAAATGTGTAGCCATGCACTTCCTTTGCACTCCCACTGCAAGCCAGCGGGGTGTGCCAGTCGACCAGCTTTCCTACACACAACTCATTTTTTTGCCTTAAATGATGCCAACTCTCCTCCCCATGCATCATCGCTTTCTTTAAAAAAAAAAAAAAAAAAAAAAAAAAAAAGAGCCCATGACCCAATTAAACTAACAAGAACAGATCATCCTTGCTGATGCTGCACCACCTCTCTGTAGTTTCTCACTAAAATACAGCAAAACTTCAGCAATACGTAAAAGGAGCAGTAGGCTGAGAATCAGACTCACCTCCAGTTTTCTAATAAATATAAACACTCCCAAACTCCTCTGTACACTGCCTGCTCTTAGGCAGATCAGCCTGGCAGCCTCCCCAGCAGCACCTCTGAAACCAGGTTTCCTGGGGAGGCACACAAGGGCAGGGCAGCTCCTGCTTCCCTCCAGCACCACGGAAGGCAGTGAGTTCTGCAGCTCACAGGGATGGGAAGGGACCCTGTCCCCAGGCAGTGTCCCACCAGCAGCACAGCCAAAGCTGCCTGCAAGAGCTGGATGCACACCCTGAATTGCACCCCCTGAAAGCTACAGCCATGCAGAATAATGATGCTATAGCACCAGGCAGCTTAGCTGAGCAAGACACACTTGGGATTGAGGTGTGCAAAACCACGTGAGAAACAGCAGTTTAAGACACTTAAAAGCACTTTGGGGTCCTAAAAGTGACGCCTGATTTTTCCCTATTTTGTTGCAATACTGTGCACATCACTCTGTGAATTCACCTCCACTGACCCAAAAGAGCTACAGCTGGCACTTGATCTATTTTTGACACTAATGCAAAAAAGCTGTCCTGGATCACTAGCGAGTACCATCTGCTCTTTGCAACTGAAATGCCATCAATTCACACACAGGGCCAGGAGTTTCAAAAATAGCTAGTCTGAAGTGAGCTGCCTCCATCTGTATTTAGGCACCTGACTGACTTTCAGAGAGAGCTGGGCCTGCTGCAGCTCCCGTTAACCTGAATTTGGGACCCCCTGCCATTTCAGCCTTAGCAGTGTCCTCTGGGTTTCTCCAGCCTGAGACAAGCAAAAAGGGACTGGTTTGTGCTAAATGCTGATTTAGCAGTCTCTCAGATGAGTGAAATTATCCAAAGCACCCAAAGTCTGAAAGTTACCAGATTGCTACTTACTTTCAATGTCTTAATCCAGAACTACCTTTTAACTCAGGAACGTTTTCTTTTTTAAATGAAGTTAGAATGACAATTTTCACCTTGCAGAAATAATAAAATACAAACTCCAATTTTTAGTGTTTACAAGGTGGAAAGCAGCTTGCAGAAGTGATGGGAATGCTATGTTGAAGTTGTAGCTGCAATCCATTGCACCCTATTTACATAAACTCTCAGAAATGTCTTTGTTCCTAGCACACTGACATAGTATGTTCATTTTCTTCTGAAGGGGACCACAGGTACACAGTTTCATACCTACTGTATAGGTCCAGGAAGACATTTCCATACCAGTGGAGATCCAGCATTTATACCATGCAACATAAAAATCCTGAAAGCTCTAAAAGATGTTTTCACTGTATTAGTGACTATCATTTTGATGTGAAACCTGCTTTAATGAATACCTGACAACTAAAACTCTTAAAGGAATGATTTCACTTGACATGAATGCATTCAACTACTGTTTGTTGAATGATATTCTTCTTAAACAGCCAGCCAAAGAATATAGTGACACCTGTAAATCAGGGGTTCACAACCTTAGCAGCACTCAGGGCCACATTTGAAACCTGCCAGAGCTCTCAGGGTGATGCTGGATTTCAGGATAAGCTCAGGAGGATTTGCATAAGCAGAGAGAGGCCTTCAGGAAGTCAGTGTTTGCACTGTAACCAGGGAGCAGTCCTCACCGCAAACACTATCAAGGACTGCACACAGAATATATCTTTTGCAGCCAGCATATTTACTTTTTTCTCACAAAATGTGTGTCCCAGCCTCTGTGGGCCAGGTTAGGTCATTGTACTGGCTCA
The DNA here is from genome assembly GCF_022539315.1 of Serinus canaria. Lineage (NCBI taxonomy): Eukaryota > Metazoa > Chordata > Aves > Passeriformes > Fringillidae > Serinus > Serinus canaria. The sequence goes on from NC_066321.1 coordinate 29,789,771, forward strand.
CGTTCAGAGCAGCTTCTGTTGGTACTGAAATAATTCAAACTTTAATTAGTTTAGGGGTGGAGCTTTTTGAAAGCCCATTTTCTGCAGAAAAAAAAAATTTAAAAAATAAAATAAAAAAAACCAAGCACCTAAAGAGATACATCCTGTATGCATAAGCGCCCTGGAAAAAGTACTTTCCAACCTGCCAAAATGAGTCAGAGTGCTGAGAATACCAACGAGGAGCACCAATCAACCCTGCAAAGGAGGGGGGTAAGACCTGAGTGCTTTCTGGAAAAACAAAAAGGCACGAGCGGGTCTCGTTTCCAAAGGGCAGCCGTGCCTTTTCTTACCAGCAGGTGTCACATCGAAGTAAGTTGGCATTTTAGCTGACACCGCGTCCCCTGCCCTGGGCAACGGGCTTGGCCCCAAATCAAAGTGCCTGGGGAACATGGTCCTGGCCAGGAGATCAGTGGAGCTGTCTTCCACCTGGACAAGGACCAGAATTACCCAGATACGCCTTCCATGCCATACAGGGGACCTGGCTGATGTTTCAGGAGCCACCTCTCACTGGGCACTTCTTGACAGGACACACAACCCTCACAGAGGGCAAGGATGCCTGGCAGCTGTCCCTTAGCTGCTTCCTTAGGGGCACTCACAATACCGATGCTTCACAACCTTTTCTTTCAGGAAATATCACTGTTTTGTGCCACTTCAGCCTGCATTGCCCTTTCCAAGAGGTCACAGCCAGGTCCTCCAGGCTGCCAGACAGTCCAGCCCAGAGTAAATGCACGGATGGGGGATTCTAGCAGGATGTGCAAGAGCAAGGCTTTGAGTGGTGTTTCTTTTCAGAAGCATTGGGATTCCCAAAGCATCCCTATCCAGGATGGGAGTTGTGAATGCTAAGTGAAAAAACACAGGCAAATAGCAATTTCTCATCTCACAGGAATTTCTGAGCTTGAGGTAAACACCATATAGACCATTTTTAAAACACTTCAACAATTGCTTTCACTTAATGGGATCCTTTGGAGCCCAAATCTCTTCTCAGTCAGCTCACCAGAAACACTGTGGGCTTCATCAATGCTGCACAGCAGCTGCACAAATCAGCCCAGCCCTGGGAGTGCTTTGTCTCCAAGAGGGAACTGCCATGGAACCACCAGGAGCTCACCCAAACCTCTACCACCACTGGCACTGCAGGCTCCCCTGCCCCAGAGAACTTTGCACAGGCAGCCTGCAAAAGGAGTCCCCATGGGCTGGGAAACCATCAGGTGCATAGCAGCCCCAGGATAACAGGAATTTCACCCTGGGTGAGTGCCTTTGGCTGTGCTGGACCACTGCTGAGAGGGAGTGACAGCCATTGCTTTTTCCAAAAGGAGAGGCCTGAGCAGAAAGGAGGGATCACCTGGGGGGACCCTCCACACAAGCAGCTGCTGGGCCACAAAGCCTCAGCTGCTGAGTGACCAGCAGTGGAACAATCAAAGCAATTATAACTATGAAATATAAACATTGATTAGTATGGCTCATACAGTCAGGAGTCATGTCATGTTCTCTTGCTTTGGTTTGGCTTCTAAATGCTCCCATGAATGTGGGTATCTTTCCCAGGATCCATATGTTGTTCCCCTCCTGGAACAAATACAAAGGCGAGGATGGATGCTTTGTAGAAACCCATTTTCAACAGCCCTGTGAAAGTGTGGGAGTAAAAATGTCTGACATCCCCCTGCACAGCTTCAAATACCCTCAGGCCCATCTCCTGCTTACAGGCTCCATCAGCCCATGCCAACCTGAAATACCTTGAAACAGAGATGAGTCATTTGTAAGGACTGATGCTTCCATCACCCTCCTTCATGCAAGGGACTTGCAACAAAATTTTAAAAGACCAAGAAAAGCATGAGTTTTACAGAAATTAAATGTTACAGCAAAGCTTTAAAACTAAAGAATTAAATAATAGGGTGACCAGTACAGTCCCAACACCTGGGACACCCTCAGGAAAGCAAAATGTAAGAGATTTGTTTTATTGGCTTTGACCAAACAGCTCAGCTTGAGTAGCACAAGTGGCACAAAAACATCTGTGGCCCTAGCACTGCTCCACAGTACTGGGCTTGAAATGACCCACACTCATTCATGCACAAAAATAATCATCAAGTCATCATCTCAGGATGGAGATGCTCCATCAGGGATGCAGGGTGGCATTTCCCATGCACACATGAAGCAGGGAGAGGGGTAGACGAAAAACACACAGAAAGAAGTGTGTGTGTGGCCTGAGTGCTGCATGGACCCATCATTCCCATCACCTCACCATCCCTCTACTTCCCCAGCAACTGTTTCCAGCTTTCACTTTCCAGTCCTCATTCATCCTGGAGCTCTGGGACGCTCATGGCAGGGAATGTGCCCTCATGCACTTCTGCTACAGTGGCTCCAGGCAGCAAACAAAAACCCAGCTGCTCCCGTCTCCCTCTCCAGAGTATAGCTGGCTCTGGCACCCCAGCATCTACCAATGTTCAAGTAGGGAGAAAATACAGAAGTTATTTAAATAAACAAATTCCCTCTGTAAATGCTATGTGTGGCCAAACCGGATCTCCCAAGGCACACAGAGCTGCTCCTCAGTTGGTACAAAGCATATCAGCAAAGGATATTTGCTCAGAGATTACAGCCTTGGGAGCAAAGGCCAAGCCTTGTGACAGGGCAGAGATAAAAAAAACTGGAACTGAGAAAAAGAGAAGGAGGGACAAGGAAAATTCAGGAGAAAATTAAACATCATCTTTCAGCTGCACATTAATGGGCTTTGAACAGAGGCTGATGTTACACCGAACAGCAAAGCACGTCTTGCCTCAGAACTGTCCCTCTGTACTCTGTCATATTTTTGCAATGGCTGAATATTGCAAATTTTTTCATCAAGTGCAGCATCATCAATGTCAGGACCTGGCATTTCTTGGGGCCTGGACGACCCCTCTCCACTTCCTCAGAGGGTGAGGGGTGGGAAAGGGAGCAGAGAAGGGGCCAGCTGGGCCAGGGCAGCTCAGCTACCCTTGGTCTGAAGGCAGGGCAGCAGGGCTGGCTCACCCTGGGAAGATGCTGCATCAGATAAACTCCATCCCAGTCATCCTTATGAACTGACACTGGAAAGGCACTGGGAAGGGCACAGTTGTGGTTTGCTCCTCCAATTTTCTTTCTCTTGCAGAAAGACCCGAGTACAAGCACAGAGATAATGATTTTTTCCTTAAGAGTCTTCCCTGACCCAAGTCCAAACTGCCAGAAACATCTCCCAGGCTGCTGGATATAAAATTACTTAGCCCTTTCTCCCTTACAGGTGGGGAACTGCCACCACTAAAAAGCATTTTTTAATATATTTACATGAAAAAAACTATTATTCTTATGGCTTTATCCTTTTCATACACTCAGTGTGTGCTGCAAGCTCAGTGCAGCCACAGCCAAATTGCTTGATTGTGTCAGAAATCTGGTGGGGCAGGAACAGTGACTGGTGGGAATTAATTATCCCCTTGCATCCATGGTGCATCTCCCACCCTGTTTTTTGTTTGTTCCCTTCTTCATGTCAATATTCCTTCCCACTGCAAATTGGAGCTGTTTTTTTCCCTAACCTGAAGCCCCTTTGCCTGTGGGGCACAGGCTGTGAGGGGGGAGCACAGCTCTGCCACCACCAGGCCCTGCTGCAGCTGCTGGCAGGGCAGCACCAGGACAAGCCCAGCAAATGACCCTTTGGCCCAGAAAAACAGATGAGAGAGATGGTTTGGTATCAACGATTCCCAAAACACTAAAAGCTCAACAGCAGTGCAGTTTTGACATTTAGCAGATGCAGCTTAAAAGTAATACTTGTTATGCTCTTACCTGGTATCCCACCAGCAAGAAAACAACAGGCAAGAGAGGTGCTCATCCAGCTGGGTTGTGAGACTCAGGACTAAGGGGGAACAAAGTTTTAAAGTTCTCAGGGACCTCTGCACCATCCCCTGCAGCACCTGGACAGATTCACAAGCTGGTTGGTATCTTGACTGAACCACAGAGAGTATGAGGTAAAAAACAAGCATGGAAAGAGGCTGCCATTCACTGCTATCCCCAGTGGACAAGGGCAATGGTGAGAGAAATTAGTTTTGATTTGAAGTTCTTCAAGAGGCTTTAAAAAATAAAAGAAAAAAGACAGAGTGATGGAGGGTGAAGCAGCAGCAGCCTGTGAGGGTGCAGTGGGGCAGGAGGATGAGTCAGTGTGAGTGGGCTGGGACAAGGGCCATGAGCAGGACTGGGGAGTGGGCAGGCACGGAGCTCCTGCTCAGGGCCCTTGAAGAACACATGGGCTCCAATTGCCACAGGGAAAAAGCAAAAAACACCAAAGACCTGGTTTTACCCAGAATGAGAAAGCAGAAAGCTGATGGTTAATGGCTTTCCTGCATCCTGCACATCTGGCAGTGCCCTAATCCTGGTCTGAAGCCTAAAATGCTTCTCCCATGAGATGCAAAGCCCTCCTGGCAGGTGCACAGCCTGCTGGGCACAGCTTTGTGAAGCAACCCTGGCTCCAGGAGAGCCTTCAAGCAGGAGGGGCTCAAAGAACCCAGTCCTCAGCCCCCTTGAAACAGCTTTCCATATTGAGTGATCATCATAATTAAGCCAGAGCCAAGTGTCATGGCAGAGCAGCAGCTAAATTACAGGGTGGGGAAAGGCAGGGGTCTGACTGCCTGGCAATCAAAGAGGGCAAAGGAAACCTGAGCTCTGCAATTGCACCCCAGTCTGAGAATAGGCTGGAATAGAAATGTGCCTTCAAAGAAAAAAAAAATCAGGTTGCAATTAAGTTTCTCTCCCTTTCTAATCCATAATTTGAAATCTAAGTATTTTAAATTATAATGGGTAATACCTCTGTAGACCAGAGAGTGTTGTAAATTAAAAACTACCTAATATGCAAACTTAAGCTATCTCCAGTAATTTATATTCCACGAAACTGCTTGCAGGCCATGTCCCAGGAAATGCAGCAAGTAAGGTGAGCACCAGGGTGGCTGGAAGTCACAGTTTCATCTCACCCTTGTACAGCTTCTCACCTCTGCACAGGACATCCACCACCCAGCCCCAAACTCTCTCAACTCACTGCCAGGTGCCTTCCCTCCCTACTGGCAGGGATAACCAGCAGTGGAGGTACACTGGGCAGCTGTTCCAGTATGACCTCTTGTAGCCACAAAAAGCAAATTGTTGCACCCGTGGCCTGGTGCAGACTTGGAGTGGTTTCTGAGGTTTAGAAACCAAGTGAGATTTGGGCACTGGAGCTGACAGTGGCCATGCTCAGCTCTGACAACAGAGACAGGGCTGCTTATATGTGCTGGGAAATGCTGCAACTGCGTGGGCAGAGCATGATACAGTGGGCACATTTAGAAGCACTTACACTGACTTTTAAAAATACATTAATTTTACACATCTACTACTTCAAGAGGTTGGGGTTTTTTTGGGGTGGTTTTTTTTTGTAATTATTCAAAATAAAACTCTTTCTCCCTGCTAAAATTTGTTCTGCATATCAATCAGAGTGAAGAGAAATCCTTTGAACCCTTCTCTATGCACAAAATCACCATCACCCAAAAAAAAAAATTCAATAAATTATAAAGCCTTCTTTCCACAGCCATCTGTGTGGAGAAGGAAATCCCCAGCATACATGTCTTTAAGCAGAGCCACTTAATCAAAGCACCACTAAAAAACACACATAGTTTCCATCAGAAGCTTAGAGGTTTTCTGAAACATACAGGCAATCCTGAACTGGTAGACCTAAAAATGTGCAGGGCCCCATTTGTAGGGCCTGGGAAGACATCTCTTCTGGGAGCTGTGCTTCAGCACACAACATCCTCATGGCACATGAGATGCCTGAGCCACTTGCTGGCAGTAAATCTAATTATAATTCATCATTAAAAGTGGCAGGAAAACACATAGGGAATTATTTATCTCATCTTGTAACAGAATGGCAAAGCTGGCCTTGGAGAATGACTTTTAAAATTTTTTCACCTCAAAACACATAAAAATTACTAACAGACTCAAGTAAATTAATACTGTGAATTAAGTCAGCAGCGCTGCTGCATAGAAGTGAAGCCTGAACATCAAAAGCCTCGGTATCAGCCCAAAGCAGGTGCCATTCCACTGGTTATGCAGGTTTGCGACCACAAGATTTGAGTTTCCTTCATCCCTTACTGAACGAGGGCTCTATTGATTTATTTATTTTAATCAGATTTCTCTCACATCATGCACACTCATCAAACCTGATTGGCAGGGCATGAAATAGCAACCCCTGAAAATAGAAGCGAGGAAGAGTCTCGCTCTACTTCCACCCTCCTCCCAAAAATCTGCCACACAGGGCTGCAGCGAGGTGGGGTCCCATGGGATGGAGTCAGCCAGACAGCGGAATTTGGGTGCTGTTCCCATTGCAGGGGACAAACAGCAGAGGAGCCAAACCCACATCCCTTGGAGGCTCTCGGTTGCAAGGGATTTGCAAAGGCAGCAGTACTGCCCAAGATCTTTCTGGGCTGGACTACTGGGGTCATGTCACAAGTGGGATCTAGCACCAGTGCCTAGAAGCAATAGTGATGTGCAACAGAAAAAAAAAAAAAAAACAAACAAAAAACCAAAAAACACCAACTCAAGCTTTTCTGTGAGCTCTGGGCATGATCCTAGTCCCACAGAAGCGTGTGGGCGTTTTGCAACTATTCCCAGTAAATGTAGATCTGTTCTCCTCTCCTTGTTCCCTTACTGTCTCTGCTTGGCATTCCTTCCTCGCCTCAGTTCTCCTTCCCTCTGCCGGGGTCAGCGCCTGCAGCCCGAGGCACGGAGTCACCATGGAGGTGTTCACGGCCCCTGGAAACCGGCCCGTTTCCACCCAGCAGCTGCTGGAGTCACCTCCCACACCAGCAGGGATAACTGGCTCCAGGAGCACAGCATCCAGCGGGAAACGCCCGCCGGCCCCCGAGCTGCCGGCAAGAGGCTCTCCGGGAAACGCCGCTCTCGCAACCTGCGCCTTTAAATTCATTTTACTATTACAGTCATTTCACTAACTACTTAATTGCAGCCATCTCTGTGCGTCTGTCTCGGCCCGACACCCACAGCTGCGGCCGCCCACGCCGCCACCCACGCCGGCCCACGCTCTGACTCATGCTCCGAGCCGTGCTCGAAAAGCCCCGCTCCCCGCCGAACGCTCCCTTCAAATGTGTGCTGCTACTTTGATCTATTTCCATAGATTCCTGTGAGTCATCTGATCCGTCTCTGATCTAAACCCAGTAGACTAGAGCCTGCATGTATGGTGTTTTGCATGAATTTGGCTTGCGTAGAGGGCTGACCCTGCTGAAACGCACAGGCATGCAAGAGCACAAAACTCCTGGGAACTTCTCCCAGGAGGAATTGCTTACTTATCCAAAAAGAAGAGCAATTATTTTCTATTAAAAAGTCTCATTGTACTTTAAAAAAATTATATATATGTGTATAGGTCGTGGGGACAGCATTATTCCGGGATAAAAGGCCACAGGATGCTCCAACCCCTTTCCCTTCACAACCTTTTCCCACCTCCCCCAGCTTGTTACCCTCTCCTCACGTTGCAGATGGCAGGATGGTGGTGCCAAACCTCAAAGAGCATGTTGGCAGAAGCCAGCCTGCCACCGGCAGCACCTTAATGAAGGCACGGGGGATGATCTGTCCTGGACACCTCGAGGCAGTGCAATTTGGCTGCTGTCACAGGGGAAGGCGCTAATGACACCCAGGCTACCACCAAGGCTTCACACCTACTATCTGGCAGATTTGTGGTCCCTCGTTATCCCAAACCTCGGGAGATGTGCCCCAGGGATACCCAAACTCTTCCCCAGTGGGTATTGTCTCCTGGTGATGAATCCAGCATTTGTGGGTGGATCCACAAAGGCCATGGGGGAGCATTGCTAAGCCTGCCATCTCTTCCAGCCGTTATGTGGTTTGTGGAGGATGCTGTCATGGCTGAGTGTGGATAGTCAGAGACACTCATTCCCACCTGGAGGCTGTTGGACAGGTCATGCCAGCCTGCACTTGAGCTACCCCTCCCCTCTCACAGCCAGCACTCAACCTTGAAAATGTACCTTCCTCAAGCCTTGCTGCTGCAGCCACCAGCATTATTCCCATTCCACAGCCTCCCTGTGGCACAGCAGGCAGGCAGCATTCCTTCCTGAGTGCTTCACAGGCAAGTAGCAGATGGTGCCTGTCACTAAAAGCAAATAAAAGCTTTGGTGCCCTGATTTATCTGCGCAAACACCACCTGAATTATCAAGGACAGGAGGCCCCCTTGGAAACGCCCTTCTTAGTGGATTTGCACTCCTTGATAACAAGCTCTAAGCACACAGAATTCACACTTTACAGAGTGTATCTCACTAATGGCTTATTTAGGTTTGCACAGATGCATTTGAAACACAATTAAAGAAAAGAAAAAAGAGAGAAGCCAGATGGGTTTCATGGAGTTGTCACAAGGATAATTCCCAGACATGCCTAAAATGCTAAATATTAAGAAAAAAAATAAATATGTGAAACTTGAAGCCTACACCTGAGCTTCCTGAAGTCAGTGGCAAAGCTCCTGTCACCTCCCTGCAAAAAGAGACTGCAGGCATGCAATTAGAGATGGGAAACCCAGGGCCAAATTGCTTCCCTTTGCTCCCTAGGTATAAAACCAATTAACTCCCTTCTGCACAGCAGATGAGTAACAGAAAGCCAAATCTTCAAAGCTTCCCAGCGGCTGATGTTTGGGCTCACCCTTTTATATTCCCCATCCATCCTCCTAATGGGTCTCAGCACTGCCATCATGCCTGGCACCGGGGAGAGGGGGGAACCTGTGGCCATCCATCTCCGCTTGCAAAAAGCAGCCCAGCTGTAAGGGAACTCTGGGAGGTTTAGAGGTTTATTCAAACCAAGTCGGTGGACATGGCTCCCCCCCTGCACCGGGCACAGCTGGTCTCAGCTCTCCCTGGGAGTCCTTTAACTTCCAGCAATTCCTCCTGGTGAGCGCTGCAGGGTGTGGCACAGGGAATGCTCTGCCGGCCTGGAGAGGCACTGCTCATTAATTGGAACATCTTGGACTAGGGAAGCAGGAGTCTCAATCTGGTAATTTTTCACAGGAATAACATCAACATCAGGAGGGTGACCAACCCTTACTGCAAGATGTGACTGTTCTCAATTCCTGGACACCCCAAAAAGTGCCAAAAATAGCCCAAATGACCCAGGGAGCACAGCAAGGATCTAACACTCCCTGGGTGTTTTTTTTCTGGAAAACCTACAACAATGTAGCACTTCAGTACTGAACAACCCTTTCTCCCTTTTTTTCCCCTGGTTGTTTTTGTTCATTTTCTTTCATTTTGTTTTTGTTTGTTTTCAAGAGAACTGGGGGAGGAGGGAGAGAAAGGGGTAGAAAAAACATTGTGTGATTTGATTTGAATTGCGCTGCACTTTCCCTGTGCTTTTTTTATGCTCGATGGGAATGATGCATGCAAGTCTGGGAAAACAGCACATTTCACCAGCCTGAAAAATATTGCCTTGGGCTAAACTCAAATTTTCACCAGTTTCAGTGGAAGTTGAATAACATTTTTTGAATAGCCAGAGTGGCAACCTGTGATACCCAGCATTCTAAGACAATAGATATTTTATGGTAACTGAAGCCTCATCAGTCTCAAATATTTTTAGGGTGTTGATGGCCATCAGCAGCATTGAACATCATGCTCAGAAAGCAGCACTCAGCCCTTGCCAACCCTTGCAGCACTTCCGAGTGGGAAGCGGCAAGGCAAGCAAGTCACTAGAGGGAGAATTTCTGTCTTCCAGGTCCATAAAGGATATGCAATATATAAGCAAAATCAAAATGAATCACAAAACCACATGCAAACTGCCTGATTTCCCCTATCATTCCTAACACATCAGTCCTAAATGATACACCCAATAGAGCTGCTGTTAAAATAATGTTGTTTATTCTGTTATTTCCATACGCGTCTTATTTATTTGAGATCAAGACAAATACTACTTGCATGCCTACTCTGCTGGCATTAATCATCTCCTGCATCCTGGGGGGCAGGAGGTGGGAGGAACACGACAGCCATGTGTGTGGGCAGGCACAGAGGTGGGTGTTTGCCTGTTGGAGCAGAGGTTTGGAACAAGCCAGGGTGAACACTCAAATTCAGAGCCTTTCCAGGGTCTTGCACAACATTCCACATTTATTTATCAATTTTTGGGTTTAAATATTTTTTCATTGCAAATTTTATCTGTGATCAAGGGGCACATTGGTGGGATATGGGATAAGACGAGGTATTTGCTTCCCCTTTGGTGGAGGCTCACACCTCTGTGGCCTTTGAACACAGATTTTCAGCCTCGCCTCTCTGCTGCATCTTGGCGCTCAGCCGCTCTCCCCACCAGCCCTCGCTCTCTATTCAGAGCTGCTGAAAGCACCTTGGCTGTGCCTGAATGGGGGAGCATTTGTTCGGCTCGCTCGGGCGCAGGGAGGGAGCTGTGTGTCAGGGAGTGACGCTGCTGCAGCGCGCAGGAGCCTCGCCAATGGAGCCGCTCGCAGCGGGGATGCCAAGGCGCGGGCGCTGCTGGCTCCGCTCGCAGCAGGAGTCGCATCCATCCGGAGGAGCAAAGCCACACTTGCCGGGAAGCCCCGGGCCGTAGAGCCACGGCATCGCTCTGTGGAGGGGAAGCAGCCCACAGACACCCGGCACAGGGGTGGAGGTTGTGGCTGTACCACCAGCTCTCTGCACCTCCCCAGCCGCTGACTCTTTAACCAACCTAAACCCTTTTTCAAACATTTATTTAGCTTGAGAAAATGGTCAATTTCACTTGGAATGTGGTCCTAGCCTATTTAATTAAAAATCAATTCAGCCCGTTATATAAACAAATGAAGGCAAAAGAAAGGCCAAGTCTAGTAAACCTGATTAGAGCAAGCCTGGTCAAACACTCCCAAGTTAAACACCTCAGTCCATCTGCACACAGCCACACTGAGAGTCAGTCCTTTAGGTCAAACCTCACTGGCAACATACACCACTTGGGATATTAACAACATATTTGATATCTGAATGTCCCCTTTTATTTACCTTGGAATAACAGAATCAATTAGGTTGAAAAAAACTTGCAGTCCTTGAGTCCAACCATAAACCTAACACTGCCACATCCACCATGAAACCATGTCCCTAAGTGCCACACACCTTTTTATTTCCCACCTGTTGCAGCATACATCACAGTTGAGACAGCCCTGATGTACCGGATAACACCTCACCACTTCAGAAGGCTTCAAGCATCTGCCCTTATGGTTCTCTAGCCCAGCCTTTTATCCCCTTGATGCATGGCACCTGTGTGCCCTCTGTTCCCTGTGGTGGTTGCTCAGTGCCCCGGGCACTCCATGGCTCATTGCTGTCAGTGCTGCTCACCTGCTGCTCACAGCTGTGCCCACTGGGGATGGGGCTGGGCCACAGCCCCACTCCCAACCACCACAAACTGTGTGCCTACACCCACCTACTTACAACAGCAAGGAAACCCATAACATCTCCTGTCGATGTGATTCACGACCCAGCTGTGTCCACAATGAATTAAATGATTTTTCAGCTTGGACAGGAGAACAAATCCCTTTTTTGGGATGTTCTGCCATGAACAGAGCCTGAGTTGGCATTACAGGAGTGCTGATGTCCTGCTGACCTGAAGATCAGCAGAGACAAATTTCATGCAAACAGCAAAGCAAAAGCCAGTGTCACCCACTTTTACCTTCTGCTACCAACTTCCAGTGACCACAAGGGAGGCTTTTTAATCTCACCAAAGCCTGAGGCACTGTGGTAACATCCATCCTCTTACATCCTCCCTTCTCCCTCCTTTCCAAGGGAAGTCCTCAGCACAGCAAAAAAGAAAACAAGTAAAAATGTAGTATATGCTTAAATATGCTTTCTGCCTTCTTTTTAGAAGAGAAATTTTAGTAAAGGCCCGAGGAGGGACAGGATTCCTCTGGGCATCCCATCCTGCCCAGAGGAAGTGTAACAGCACAGTCCCTGGGGAGCAGGGGTCAGCTGCTGCACTAAGACTTCGATTTCAGCTGGGGAGCAAAGTGTAAAAAAAAACCAAAAAACCAAGAAGTAAAAAGTCAGTGTATTTTGGTTCCTTTCACCAAAGACCAAGATGGTGGTATGGGAATAGCAAATGGGAATTCAAGGTGATCTGCAGAGCAAAAAGGACCTCATGCCTTTTCTTCCTTCTTTGAAATACATAAAAAAGTAACTTTAGAAGATAATTCTTCTGTCTTCTCTTAACAATGGAAAGAAAAATACAATCTTGGCATTTTTGCCCTCAACTACAAAGACTGTGAATTTATTTTTGGAGAAAGCAAAATGGCATCTCAGAACCTAACACATTCAAGACACTGAGTGCTCCAAAAATAAAGCTGAGCATCACAAGGCAGACAGCCCTGTCAGCAGGCTCTGAGTGGGGATCGCCTGCCCCTGTCAGAGCAGATTTCATGAAGCTTGATAGCAAAGGCATCTGGTGAGGGCTCTGCTGTCTAATCCTCAAAGCACACCTGATATTGCAGGAAGAAATCTTGGATGTACTCAATAGTCACACTGTCAGACTGGGGCTCCATTTAGCACCAGGAGCTGCTTCTAGAGAGCTTGAGAAAAACTGACAGAATGAGGAAAGAAGGAAGAAAAAAAGGGAATGAAATTCAGGATGACACTTACATAGATGTAATGGCTAGCAAATGGCTTATTTTCTATCCCTAGAAATATTCCTGTTGAAAAATACTGTATTAGCTGTCTCCCAGTATTGCAGGCTCTTCTTGTCTGTAGGACACTTTGATCTTATACAAAGTACAAGGCAAACATGGCCCTTACAGTGGAAAATTGGTGGGATTGGATAATTTCTGGAATCAGTACTCAAAGTCATTACAATGGCATATAAGGCTTTAAAATATGCATTGGGTTTTCCTGAGTAAATCAGCATTTACATGATGAGAGCACAGGGGGAAATCCTCGAGACACCACTGAGGAATTTGTTCATTTGTCATTACTGAGCTTTGATAAATGCTCCTTAATGTGTTTCCTTCACTCCTGGAAGTTGCCATCGTTTTACAGGGACTGGGTGTGCCCCAGCCTCAGGAGAGATGTGCTGTAGCAGGCAGCCCCAGCAGAATTGTCACTCCTGTGGGTAACAGTCAGAGCACCCTGTTCCCCCTCCTCCTCACAGCCCAGTCATCAGCACAACATCCCTACACATGCCAGAAATACAGAGGCAAGGGTTGTTTCCACTGCATCCCAGTATGAGGATGAACCATGGAGCACCCTGACCCTCATGTTTTGCTCCCTTTGCACTGCTGAAGAAAAGGAGAGCATTTGGGGGATGCAGAGCCTGGCTCTGCTGCAGCAGCTGGCTCACAAACAAGGCAGTTCTTACTGCAGGAACCCCCTGCATTTTGTCTGTTGGAGTAATTTGTGTAGGAATGATGACACTGTCATTAAGGGTAGATGTTAATAGCGATATCTACACAAAGAGTGTAATTTCAGCTGCTCTGTTCAGGCTGTAGCCCACAAACATCAATAAGCAGGGTGAATAAATCCACACATGTCCCTGTGGGATCACTCCCCTGACTTGCTTTTCATCCAAAACCCTGGTGAACTAAAAGCTACAGTCACCTCCACTGCAACCTGGTATTTAGGCTTGTGGAAAAACAATAAATCTTTACATTCAGAGAAAGGGCTCAGGATGTTACCCAGCATTCCCTGACCTCAGGCACAGCCTCTGCTCCCATCCTCTTTGTGGCCAAGAGCCCAGGGTTCCCCAGCCAGCCATTCTAAACCTCCCAGGCACTGCAAGGGCACCTAGGGCTATCAGTGTTTCTGCTTCGCTTTTCACCTGAGCTTCTCTGTTCAGGGGCTCTGTAACACCCATTAATTACTACTCTGAGCAGTGTGATGGATTGGGATGGGTTTGGGCTTTGGAGAGAGAGTGGGGCACAGCAGTTCTGTGGGATCCAGCTTTCTCCATGCCTGCATCTCTTCCCCTCGCTCAGGCGGAAAACAACAGCTGTGACAAGCGGGGGAGCAGCATCGCCCACTCCCTACTCCCACTCACACCGGGAAGAAAACAGCCTGCTCTCAGTTCCTCCTCACTTCTGTCGGCTTCCAGCAGTGCCGGGCTGCCAGCGGGGCAAGAAGTCGTGTCAGCAGAGCGGGTGCAACTCTAAAGCTAAGGGGAGGTCACTGGTTAAACATCTCATTGATTCTCTTCCAAGGACAGGAATTACAGAGTGCCTGCGGCGCTTGTAAATTGTCATTGTTGAGGGATGAAGTTCACCTGTAGTAGCCAGCCATGAGCAGAGATTTTGTCAGAGTCAATGATTAGTTATTTATTTCCCTGGATTTCTACAATATTAAGGTGCCACCCATGCAAAAAGCTCTGGGCTCAGTGCCATGATTTAAAACATGCACATCCACCCCCTGTCAGCCTCACCCCCAGCAACACCCAGCTGTGAGCCTTGGGTGGGGAGAAAGAGAAGGAGGAGAAAAAATAAAAGGAGAAAAGCAAAACACAATCCCCTTGGCCAGCCCACCCTTCTCTGGGAAGAGCAGGTTCTCCTTCTAATGCTCAGGTACCTATATTCTCTCAGGACACAGGGCAACCCCTGCAGCCTGGTGCTAGCTAACAGCACTGCCACAGCCTCACCCTTTCAGCCAGGCTTGGCCAGGGCCTCCTCACATCCCTGCAGGTCACAGGGATGCAGGTGGTGGGGCCAAGAACAAGATCTCTAAATCCTGGTTTGTGAGCAGTTAAACCAGGATGGGAGACCGTCTGCAAGGCGAGGGAGAGCTTTTTCTCAAGCCAGGAAAGGGAACAGTGCCTCTTAATATAGCAAGGGGAGTAATATAAAAAGAGTCTTCCCTATCTCCCACCTCCCATCCCTCCTACATCCTGACTTATTTTAGTGCCTGGATACACCCCGGCATGCAGAAAACCATTAGGGTTGCCAAACGCCTGTTTCAGGAGACAATTTACATACACAAAACAATTTTGGTTTTGTTTGCTGCTCCTCACTGGAGCACCTGTGGCTAAGGCTGGCCAGCAACCCTGCTGAGAGCTCCTGAAGTTCTAGCAAACTTTGCCTGCTGGCTGGGAGCAGACTGGGCCTCCTGGCCCCACATCCCAGGAGGCCTCTCTGGTCCTGGCCATGCCTCCAGATGTGCTGGTGGCCAGGCTGCAGGGACATAGGGAAGGGCCCTATTGGGTCCCTGCCTGCCCTGGACCTGCCAGGGGACAAAGCAGGGATGTTTAATGGGTCATGGCCACACAACACCACGGCTGGCAGCAACACAGACTCTTTGATTTTGGACTGAGGACAGCGAGACCCCAGCTATGGTGGGCTGAGGAAACCTCCCCTCCCACACCAGCTCTCTGTGTCCCAGGGAGAGACATTAGTCAGAGCCACAAGGTGAGGTCACAGAGTCACATACTGAGACCACAGGGCCTGTTTACATACAGCTCTGGAAAAAGCCTGAGCAAAGAAAACCCTTCTTTTTGGAAGAAATCCTGCAGCTTCCCCATGTTTCAGTGGTGGCCAGCATCCCCCTCCTAGTTCCAGCAGAGCAAAGCTCTTGACCTGTCCCCTGGTACAGGGCACATCTGCCAGAGCATCTCTGCATCCCAAGAAGTTGCGCACTGAGGACCCCAAGCTAAGGACAGCTGTTCCTTAATTTTTGGTCAAACTAGATATTTTCTGTCACAAAGGCACTCACAACAGAATTCAGCTGTTGGTGAAACATGCATACTGATGAAAGCTGCCACTTTATAAATGAAGGCTCCTCCATTAAAAAAAAAAAATCTTATTTTATGGAGTTTCATTCTAATAATATTATTTTTACCTATTAAATTACATGTCAGAAGTAGTTACTCTATCATGTCATATTATGACAGGAATAATAGTTGAAATATTCTCCTTTTACTTGCCATTACAATCACAAAGAGCAGCTGTTATCTGGTGCTGTTCAAGACATCTTTTCTTTGTTCTAGATCAAAGTGGCTCCTGTTTGTGCCCCAGCGAAGTCGTCAAACCATTTTGTTACAACATGAACATGAGCCACTTTGATCTAGAAACAAAGGCAAGGGAGATTAATCAGTATCTAGCCAAACCACTCTTAATTAAAAAATTAAAAATAAGAATAGCTGAAGCTCTTACATCATACTATGATGTGTAGGTAATTGTAAGGCATGTAATGCACTGCCTTTACAGGGATGACACAGAAATTGGAATGGCAAAACATCCACACACACTAAGCAGATTTTCCTCAAGCGTTCTAAAATTACAAAAAAAAATTAAAAATAAAATAATTTTTAAAATAATAATTAGAAAAAGATTTCCCCAAAATTCCAGTTTATGAAAAACTTAAAATATTTGGGTTTGTTCTAATTCAGCAGCTACAGATTATTTTCCTTTGTGACATTTTATAAGAATCCTGAAATCCAACCCCAGTCTTTAT
Organism: Serinus canaria; assembly: GCF_022539315.1. NCBI lineage: Eukaryota > Metazoa > Chordata > Aves > Passeriformes > Fringillidae > Serinus > Serinus canaria. The sequence goes on from NC_066321.1 coordinate 29,806,216, forward strand.
CTCTCTATCATATGTTGGATTTATAAAATACCATCTTCACATAATGTCTGCTGATTTGGTTAGTGATGTATTATTACAGAAGTTTGTTGAATTCTTTCTGAACCAGCTGATCTCTAAGGACAAAAAGAAATATCAGATTTAGTAAATCCAGAATATTTCAAAGGCATGTTTCTGTCCCATCAAGAAGGTCCTAGATAAACTCATATTTTTCTTCAAATTGACAATACATTTATAAATTAAAATCACAAAACAAATTATCATAATACTTTGATAAAATATTTGTGCATTAATTGTATAAGGTTTTTAAAAGGTAAAAATACATTCCTGAATCCTCAATTTCTAGATCAAAAGATTGCAGGTTTAGGGATGAAGTAGTACTCCCTTGTTTTTCTCATCAGCTACTGGCCACCTCCTTTGCTGAGTAGGAGAAAGAAGAGCCCCAGCAGTTCCACTGTGCAGAAGCCTTGCTGGAGGCTTCAGGGGCAGAGGGAGAAGTCTGAAGGACCAGGGGTTTGTGTTCTCCTCTGGTGGTCCTTAATAAACTTTGTCTCCTACCCCTCTGCTTTCCCTTTGATTTGCTGTCCCTCAGCCTTGATCACTGCTTTTTTTTATGCAAACACAAAGCCACATATTTTAAAGGACTGCCTCAGCACTCCAGCAGATGCAAAGCACAACAGCTGGATATTAATGCAGCTTGGCATCACAACCATTTGGGGCCTTTTTTTCCCTTAATTAATGCTCTACCATATTACAACAAGGAAACAGTTTCTCTTCTTTTATTACCATCCTATCCCTGAGCTAAGTATTAAATAAGACTTAATTTAATTAGTTCTTATATTTTCTCCCCTTGCAAGATTATTCAGTAACACGAGGTTCCTACCCAGCTCCCTTTCTTGCAGGCAGATAGAAATCCTGCTGATGGTGGTGGGAACACTCCAGACACCTAATTTACATGCAAGACAGATTACTGGGTTATGAAAAGTATTTTCAGTCAGTCCTGTGGTTCACCTTTTGCTTTGCCACACATTCCCAAGCTGCCCTGCTCTCCCTGCCCTTCTGCTTTGTGTGGGGATGCCACCAGCTTCAGACCTCACTCCCAGCACCACCAGGCTTGTCCCACCTTTGGGACAGCTCCAGAAAAATGAAAGCTGTGAACTTTAGGTTCAAGGGTTATATCCTGGCATCCCCTTATCCTGCTGGCATTGCTTCTTTCCCTCACTCCCAGCTTTTCTCTGCAGACTAGATGAGCCAGTTTTCCTCAAACCGGTGTTTTGAAGGAAGGAAATGCCTCCGGTCTCCACTCCTAAGCACATTCCTCTTTAGAGTGGACCACTGGTGTTCTCAGACTTCCTGGACATTTGGATCCAGGTGACATCCTGCTAGCTCCTTCATCAGTCAGCCCACCAAACTCCTGGCTGGACACCAGGACTGGAGCATCTACTGCATTCCCATACTCCACCACTAAAATACCCAATTGACCGGGTTGCTGCCCCAACAGACCAACTCTCATTCCATCAAAGGGAGGCTTCTTCTGGGATTTGAAGTCACAGAGTCACTGCTGTGTGTGCCCAAGGTAGAACCTGACCAAGGGGCACCTAGAGGGATGGGACTGCTGGAACAAAGATCTCCAAGGGGCACAAGCTGCATCAACAAGGGTTGGAGCAAGCCTGAGTCTCATCCCAAATCTCATCTTGAGTGGGAACAGCAGTGAAACAGGGCTGTACCTCCAAGTGAGCCCTACACTGTCCCTGGCACTTGCTCTGGGCAGTGAGCTGTAACAGCAGCTGCTGAGGATGCTGCTGAAGGGTTTGACACCACTCACATTTGGACACTGCCGATCTTAATCCAACCCTTGGGTGACCAGGAGCAGCAATACATGCCTGGCAGCCTAGAGTAGATCTGGCTTTTGAAATCCTGCAGGTGTTTTGACTTAGAAGTGCACATCTCATCCTTTTTAGGCACAATAAATTACTGACATGTTGTGATTAGTCACTCAATATCAATTGATGTTCACAGCCAGCTTGGATGGAGCACAGAAAGCAAAGCCCTTGCAAGGAGCCCTTGGGAAGGGGATGCACAGTGTCATGTCACACAGGTCATCTTTAAGGAAGAAAAAACCTGTCCCAGGTTTATTAGCTAGGCAGTGCCTGCTCCATGAAGCACACACATCCAGCCAAAAATGGGGAACATCACCTTGAAGCAATAAATTACAGCAAAACCCAGAGCCTCAGGACAAACGCAACCAAGAGAATGACCAGGTCCCAGCTCTGGGGCTTTCATTCAGTCCAGAGCAGAAAACCCATGGGCTGAGTCAGGCTGTGAGTCACATCCATCGATTTCCCAGCACTCCTGCCACCAGGCTTGCCTGAGCAGGGGCTACAGCCTGCCTGCTGCTGGCTCTGCCCCCAGCACCCACCTCAGCTCTGCCTCTGAGCACTCTGCCTGCAGGAGACTGAGAGCAACACCCCCAGAGAGGAGCAAGAATTCTGGCCATGAGCAGTGTCAGGAGGAGACATCAAATGGCAGCAGCACTATAAGGGGAAGGGAGAGATTGATGGGAAGGGTGAAGAGGCAGAAGAAGCCTGGGCAGGAGTGGGTGCCTGGTCCAGGTACTGGTGACAGCACACAAGGAGGCTTTGGAGTCTGAGAAAAGCACTCTGCAAAAGGAAAAACACATTCGAGCAGCGAGGTGAAAGGTCTGGAAAAAGCGGCGAGCGAGAGAGAAGGAGTAGGAGGAAACGTGGGCGTAGAAGTAGGTGGTGCCACATAGCAAGTTTCTGATGTAGCCGGGAAAGGCATCCAGAGCTCCCAATTTCCAGGCCCACACCTTCACCAGGAGACCATCTGTGCTCTCCCAGGGGGAAGGAGCCCCTGGGTCAGGCAAGAGCGTTTTCCTCATTCTGCAAAAAATAGCAGGCGATGCCGAGGCGCGGAACAGCGCTGCTTCCCAGGGTTCCTATGCTGGCAGTGACGCTCCCAGCTGGGTCTGTGCCTGCAGAACCCACTCTGTGGGAGAACTGCATCACTGCTCTGGGACCTGCCATACTCACCTGCCTCCTGAAATGTCGTCCCTGCTGATGTTTTAAAAGCACTAGATGATAGCTTGGCATTTTTTCTCTCAGTGCGCAGCCATAGGTAATCCAATTCCTTCATTTGGAGCACTTCAATGAGGATTTTAGGTTGGACTTTTTTTCTGTTTTAAGATTGTCTTTTAATAAGAGAGTCATTCCCCCAGATTCTGTTGAATGCAGACTAGAGCAAAGCAATGAAACAGTACAGTGGTGGGTCTCTTCTTTCCATTTTTTCTTTTTCCCTCCAGCCTTAATTGAAAGGAAAATTCTAACAATTCTGAATAGAACTTCCTTTTCCTGGTATCATTTGTGTTTGTGAGAGCAGGCAGAACACTCACCTGCTTCCCCAAGTCCTGATGCTGGGGTACCATGTGGAGGACTCACAGGCAGAGTCAGGAATGCCTTCAGTGCAGTGCTCAGCTGCAGGGAGGGCACATCCCCATTTCATTGGCCTCACTCCCTGCAGGGCCCCATCCAGCACAGCCTTGAACACTTCCAGGGATGGGACACTCTCAGCTTCTCTGGACAGCCTATGACAGAGCCTTATGGGGAACAATTCCTTCCCAATAACTAATCTTAACCTGCCCTCTGTCAGTCTGAAGCCATTACCCGTTGTCCTGCCACTACCTGCCCTTTCCAACAGTCCCTCTTTAGCTCTCCTGTAGGTCCTCATTAGGTATTGAAAGGCTGCTGTAAGGGTCCTCAAAGCTTCCTCTCTTCCAAGCTGAACTATCTCAACCCATCTTCATTGGAGAGGTGGCCCAGCCCTTTGACCACATTTGTGGCTCTCCTCTGAACTCATTCCATCAGGTGCATGTCCTGAGGTTTAGGTGTGCGAGATCAGGAGACTGAAATAAGGTGCAGTGGTTATGAAAGTTGAGATGTAGCTCATCTACAAAAAGCAAGGCACCTCTGGCAGGCACTTAGTTGCACCCCATGGGGTTGGGAGCAGGGTCAGCAGCAGATGACACATCCAACCCCTTCCTCAGCAAGGCTGCAGAACTGCCCAGAACCCCTAACAATGCACACATCAAAGTGCTTTGCAAATACCACAGCCCATGAGAAGCAAAACATGTCCCATTACTTTAACAAAGAGTGTGTAGAGCAGGGGGAGAGATGGCTGTGCAGCCTCGCTGCCAGGCAGAGGCAGGACACAAGGAACCCAGGCAGTGTCAGTCCCTCAGCGTCCCCTGCCAGCAGCACACACCTCCTGGGTGCACAGGGCTGCCAGAAGCTCCAGCACAGCCACAGCAAGAAGCAGACCAAATCAGCCTCTCGCCACCCCATGGGAACGCAAACTTTTGACACCATTGGAGAGCACCCTTCAATGTGAGCTGTGTATTTGCATGTCTCTGTTCTCTCCCTGTGAAATGCAGGGCCCAGTTTTGCTGTGTTACCTATAATAAACATTTAATGCCATGCATTCAGGATCCCTTGTTTGCCCTGTAGAAAGTTTCTCTTCATGCATCAGACTTGGAGAACAAAGCCTGGACTGTTTAGCCGCAGGATTTAACCACCTGTTGTAATACCTTGTTGATCTAATCTTTTGTTTTAATTAAAAGACTTTCAGTTGGGTTTGAAGGATTTTTTCCACCATGCATCCAATGCCAGCTTGCCACCTGCTTCACTGGCTCTGTCTTGGCTGTGGAGTTCTCATCGATCCTTTCATTGCCTCCAAAGGCATGAAAATGGATAGAAAACAAACAAATCCACCTCAGCAAGTGTCCAGCCTGACACCCAGCACTGTCTGGCCACTGCTGGGCACAGCAAAGGGTGAAATGAAACAGCTGCCACGAGTGGGGAGCCAACAAAGCAATCTGCAGAGTGTCTGCTGCTCTCCAGGCCAGCTCATCTCTATTTGAGGGAAGAAACCTTTGGGCAGTGAGATGGGATCCCAGTCCACCGACACCCAGGGGATTGCTTTGGCCACCAAGAGAAAGATGTTTGTGTGAGGTTGAGATGTAAACTTGGTTTCAAGCTCTGACATGAATTCTCCTCTATCTCATAATTAAAACATACACAGCTACTCAGGAATCTCCTGCAGTGGATGCATACTTTAAGATGGCCACTTTGAATATCATTTTGACTTTTTTCCTCCACAGATTTAAATAAAATCCAGACTCCACCAACCAGAAGAATTAGTTTTAGCCTTTTGAGTAGGTCACTTCAGAAGAGCAAAATCAGAAAATCAAAAAGCAATATTTCAGAAAATCAAAAAACAATATTTCAGAAAATGCGCCCCTCCCACCCCACCCCACTCCACCACCACCACTGCAGCCATGCAGCAGTGCTGCCTTCCCCAGCCAGTCACAGCAGTTCCTTGGTAAGGTACACTCCACTGTCCTTCCCATTCGCAATTCTTTGGTCCTATCAAGCTTCAAAAGCTTTTCTTATCCTTCTGAGGAGCACAGTGACAAGCCCTTCAAAACTGGCCACATGCCTAACACACCAAAATAATTTGAAAACTCTTTATTCACACTGTTTCTGGCACTTCTGCCAGTGCTACCAATGCAGCAGGGAATCCAGCATGGCCCCAACCATCCCTGTGGAGCCACCTTCGGCTAACACAGCCACCACCACCTGTGAGAATGAAACATTATCCAAGAAGAGAGCAAGCAAGGCTTTGGGAATATCGAGTGACTGCATTTTTCCTTGCCTTTCCTCTGCTTTGGCAAAGAGGCATGTCAAAAGCCAAGACAACTTCGGTGCCATCACCACCCATAGGATCCAACACTCTCCTCTGCTTCTCTGGAGGTGGCTGCTACTGGGAAGCAGCGGGTCTGGCCAGTGGGAAAAGGGGACACAGGGAGGTGGCAGCTCTGAGCCCGGCACGCCGTGCCGCCGAGACCTGTCAGGATGTGTCACAACACGCAGCGTGTCGTGCCTCACTGCTCTGTCGAGCAACAAGCCGGAAAAAAAAGGGAACAAAAAAAAGGGATTCGGATCTAATACATGAGTGGGCCGGTATGTGCAAGAGAGATGAATATGAAGTAAAACATGCTGGATGCTACAGTAATAACCGGGCTCACTCGGGGAGGCTGGAAGGGAGCCAGGGAGGGGAGATACGAGAGGGATGCTCTGAGCTCAGTCTGTGCGTGGTGGAGAAGCTGCAGCTCCTGAATGAGTGCAAGGCAGATCCCGAGGCTGCCGTGTAGGCGTCAGGCTGACACCGCTCCACCAAAACCAGTGGGAGCCCACGTCAACCCCAGGCTGGGGCCGTGCCCCCTGCCAGGCTCAGCAGTTGGTTCACCGGACACCCAGAGTGTGGGGGGAAAGCTGGATATTGTCCTTTAAAAATAAGGTCGTTCTCATGCATGTGTCAAGTCCAGCGAACTGTGGTGCCAGGCAGAGATGGGTGACCTCAACAGGTCCCTGCGAAACACAAGAATGTGTCCCCCAATATTTCTATAGTAAGGGTGGGACCAGCTCACACTTCATTTTATGGCAATGCTGAACCTAAGGGTCCCTCTGGTAGTGCCTTCGTGTCCATGCAAATCCCGTTTTGGTGACCAGTGGGAGGAGAACAGAGGTGGCAGGCAGGCACCCACTGCCGAGCAGCATCCCTGCCTCCATTCCCTGCCTGCTGGGAGGAAGGGCTGCCTTCCCCAGGTCCCGTGGGCGTTCACATGGCCCCTTCGCAGCAGCCAAGCACACATTTACTAAGAGCAGACTTCTAACGCCATGGGGATGAGTCATTACGGGGTTTCAAAATGCGTAAATATGATCACATCCTAATTCAGTGTCACAACGAGCTACCCTGCATCTGCGGGTTACTCGGCTCCACAGAAACCTCGGAAATTCCTGCCCAACCTTATGATGCAAAAATTCATCTAAATTCGTGTCACTGCATGTAGAGAGTTAATGCGGGTTTTATTTTTATTTTTTTAATTTTGGCACTGGATTTCAATGGAGGCTTATCTGCAGTGTTACAACCCGGTTCTGCTGTGTTTTGCATCACGAATTTACAACCGAGTAATAAGTAAACACAAGAATTTTTGGCTTGGATTTTCCAAGGTGATTAAATAATTTTCTAAATAGCTTTGAGAGTGAAGCTGTCTGAAATCCCCAAGGTAACAGGAAATTGACTGCATCCCCATACGCTCCATAGACATAGGAGGAATTCAAATTTACTGAGAAGTAATATAAAATATTTAAGAAAGCAAATAGAATTGAATAAAACCTCTTACAATGTAAATTAAATCTGCCCAAACCAGCAGTGATTACCTTTGCTGCCATGGCTCCTCCAGAAACTCAGTATGTGCCCCGGGCTCCACACGGCCCCTGCCTCACCAGCACCCATCACAGACAGTGTGCAACTCAAACAAATATGACTTGACGACCTCCAAATATTTTTTTTCGTGGTCAAAAGCAGTATTTGTTGCACACTTACCCAAAGAACAGGAAGACAGGAGCATCAGGACTCAGGCTGAGTGGTGGTTTTGAAGTCAGCAGGTGTCTGGAACACTATCTGATGACCCAAAGATTTGGCAGTGGCCTACGTTAGGGCTTCCTAAGCTTTCCCACAGTGGGAACCACCTCCAGCATCCCCCTCAGCCCTGAAGCACTGCCAGCTCACCCAGGCACGGCCAGTCAGCTGGAGCCCTGTCCTCGGCTGAGAGCCACAGCCCAAAACCCCGTGCGGAGCGGCCTCGCCCCTGCCGGGGGCTGCAGGTGCAGGTGAGGGGCAGGGCAAGCAGCCCCACCTGGGGCCTTCATCCCGGCTCAGCCAGGCAGGGGGAGCCCAGAGCCACCGGGGGAAGGGCTCTGGGAAGCCATCCCTCCTCAGCAGCTCGAGGAAATTCATATTTCATGTTCTGCTCCTTCTCTGCCCACGGAGTTCTTTCTCGTGGTGGTGCGTAGGTGTATGTGAGGGATTTATCCTTTCCCCACTGAATCACTGCAGCACAACATCTTTTCAACCCTTCTGTACAGCACAAAAGAGCCTCTCGGCATTTCTCCTCATTTTCCTGCTTAAGGAGACAGCCAGCAAGCTCCACAGTGCGACCCCCTGGCACTCCAGCTCTAGGCTGGGACAACACGAGTCCTGCTAGCTCTGGCTGGGGACATGTCTGGGGGGGCAGACACCCCTCCTCCTGCCAGTTTGCACCCCAGAACCACATCCTGATGCCAGCGTGAAGGTGCCTGGAATGATGCTGCTTGTTCAGCTGGAAAACAGCTCCACACTGAAGGGAAGGAGCAGAGCAGGGTGCACGGAGCGTGCTGTGCTCCCCTCACAGCCTCAGGGGCCCAGATCCAAACCAGAGAGATCCCAAGTCCCAATTGCCACAGTTACAAGCCTTCCTGCTTTAACCAGGACGCTTCCATCAGGTCTGATACTGGTGCTGTGTATGAGTTCTCTGCATTTTGAAAGGAAAATGGGGAGGAAATGAGTTCTGCAGTTGTTACTCATTGCCGTGAGTGAGGCTTAGCCACAGACAAGGGCCTTCCTAGCTCACCCTCACATCAACTGCTTCTTTAGGAAAAGAGAAGAGCTTTGGCAGGAAGCCAGCAATAAAATCTAGATTTTGGCTGTACCTCCTGAAGCTTCAAGTGAGCATTAATGACCCCTCTTTCCAGCCAAGGATGTCACAGCTTTGTAAGACACTGACTCTGTGGGCAGGCCTCAAGCAAACCTGTGGGCTCCAGCAGCACGGTGCCCTTCCAGCACCACTGGGATCTTACTGAACTTTGGCAGCCACTGCTCAGCCCACAGCAAATTAGAAAAAATAGACATCTAAAGGTTTTCCAGTCATACTTGCGTGCAGCTTGGCAGACCAATAAAATGGCTGTTCCCCCCCCATCCTTGTACCTTCAACACAAGAGTGTGTAGCTGTTCCCTTCTCCTCTTTCCCAGCACAGGGCAAGATTGCACTGAAGTGCCAGGTAAGAGCCAGCAAACACTGAGCCACTGGTCCAGAATTCCCATGTTTACTCTCCCCTGAACCTGGAGAAGGCAGGGGGATTGCACCTACTCTGACCCCATCTCTGCTTCACATCACTCCTGACTTCCATGCCATCTCAGCAGTCTGGATGTTTTGAAGGTTTATGGAGGGTTGTCCTCCCTGCCCCCTGACTTCTCTTTGAAGTTTTTGCTGCTTTTCCCTTTTTGTACCTCATCTTCCCTCCAGTTTCTGCACCCTAACAACCTCCCAGCAGAAAGCAAGGTGGGAGAGGGTGGATCACCAAGGCACCCCCATGCCAAAGAGCACTCACACACGCCTGCCATCCCATCCTAGCAGCTCTGTGCTGATTGCAGCCCTGTGCAAACGAGCGCACGCAAAAGCAGGAGCACAGGCGGTGGGAAGGGAACTCAGCACCTCAGTGCTGCAGACCCTGCCCAGGCTTTAGTTCCTCCCTCCTGCCTGGGCCCACTGAGCCCTGCAGGCTGTGCACATAATGAGGCCACCCTTAAATGAGGATTCAACCACAAGAGCAGGAAAAGGCTTCCTCCACCGAGAGCTGCAGTTCCAGGTACTCCCTCCACCCCTACCCCACCCCCCTGCCAAAATTAACATCTTTTAGAAAACACAATTAAAAAAAAAACCAAAAAGGACAAACCCTGGGGAAACTAAAGAGTTCTCACGGTGAATTTTATTTTGTAAGCAACAATATAAACATGTGAATAAAACAGGCATCATTTGCAGGGCTGGCCTTTGATCCAGAGTACCCTGGATCTAGCAACCCTTCCCGAGCAGACGAGGGCAAGCCTTTACCTGCGACTCCAGAGGCTGGCCAGGATGCAGTCCACCAAGACCTTTGTCATGGAAAGACCAATGCTTGAGTATTTGCTGTTACCAAACGTATGTTTGGAATGTACCTCCCACCTCCCCCACCCGAGGATAAAAATAAAATAAAAATCATACAGCTGCAAACCAGTAAAAAAAATTGCTTCCAGCTTATTGAGACTGAAATGGCCTGTTGGACTATGAACTGAAATATCATTCTGGAGATAACCAACTGGTCGTGACACAAAGTACTGTATTTACAACTCAAAAATATAACTGTTATAGACTTTAATACATTAGTGTTTACAAAATAAATTCTGGACTCGACTGAAACAGCGTGCTGCTTAGCAAGTTCTTTTTCCTTCCTCTCACTTTAACTGAAGAGACCAGCAAGCTTAAGAGCTTCTTCTGTGACCCACACACAACTTTTGATGGTGTCAGATGTTGGAGAAAACCAAATGTTCCCTGCATCTCTAAAGGTTTGCTGCTTGGTACCTTCTATTGCTCAAGCTGTACAGTTCAAACCTTAAACTGTCCTTTAACAAGTTCCATGCACGTCTCAGGAAAACTACTCAGGTACTAACCAGGGCACTGGTTAATGTTACAAACTGAAGAAACATCCACGCTACTAACTCACACAACAGGAAAGAGGAAATATAACTACACATTCAATCTCTTATGCCTAAACAGCAAAGCTGCGAACTCCATTGCTTAAAGTAAGATACTTCAGTAAGTGAAACAGTACCATACAGTTCAAGAAACATTTTTTTTTAAAAAAAACCAAACATTTTAATAGTATAAAAAGTTGTTTTACTGGTGTTTCTACTATAAAGCTTTGTTCCACAAATCAAGTGATAAAATAATTAGATATGTTTACAGTGATAAGAGACTGCAGTGTAGACATTTCAGCTCACGTTTTGCTGAGCATTTCAGTACAACAGAGACTGACTGGTTTGTTAATACACACCTAGGACACAGAGCAAACTGCAGACATGAACTGCACACCTGAATAGGGAAGTTTACCCTCTGACATGGTAACTCACTTTCTTCAGCTCTCCCTTTCCCCTCCAGAACACGTCATAAGCACAAACTGTGTTTGGAAATGGAGGCATATAACTGTCCTGACTGTCCTGACAGAGCAGCACAGAGGAAAGATGGATGCACACAAACACACCATGGAAAATTCCAAAGTTATATGCCAACTACTCCTCCTTAGATAAAATGACATCTTCAAAAGTGAACATGTACAAAAAATAAAAAATGTCAAATAAATAAAGAATACAGATGTTAATTAATCACATACATAAAGAAACGTATTGGCATACTGTATGCAGTATACAGTATATTCATAGAATCATGTGGGCTGGACAGCACTTAGTAAGGAGTTATGTGCTGAAGACAACTCCTTTCTCTCCTCCAAAAAATCTTATTGTTTCTGGATATCAAGTGCAACCTTTTACACTGATGCATAAATCCTGCACCGTTTTTCATCTTTGCCACACTTGGGATGCCTTTTTTTAATTTTTTTTTAAGATCCACAGAGAAGTCCAAGAAGTTATAATGGTCTGAATCACAATTTACTGTTCATACTACTTGGTCTCTCGAGTTTCCTACCAAATGAAATTTAGTAATTGTATGGTACCTCAATCCCCAGTTTTTCCTGAGGAAATGGGAGCCAATCATATGGACTCTTCCATCCTCTAACTGGCATTTCCCACACTCCTGAGCTGTGTGTAGGTATTATGCTGTGAGAGTGTTACACCAAGGCTGCTAAAACCATTGGAAGTGATGTAGCCATAGTTAAGTGTCAAGTACATCTGCTATGATACAGAATCAGGGTCTAGGTCTATCAAATGCTATATCCACATAACATTTTAAACCATGAAAATATTGTATGCATTTTCCTTTTTCTACAAATATTGTTGCAAACTTGCTGTTAATTGTGTCACGAGGTTTGCATTCCTAATTCTCCAATGATTTTTAATTCAAATGTTTAACAACCATATCTACGCTAGGTACACTGAAAGTAGACATTGAAATTTCAAGTAAAATGAACTGTAGCCACATCTACTGGACTCAATACACGTCCCGACATCTAGATTTACTTTGATAAGTTATACAAATACATAATACATTCTTAAATAATGAAGACCCACAATATTAATTTGTGAATCTTCCCACGTTATAAAACCACTTTTACAGGAATGTTTATCCACCTGTATTACTGTTTTAGTTGCAGTGTCTCTTGCTTTCCTGTTTCCACAGATTACTGTACCAGTTCTTAGGCTTTGGCTATTGAAATCTCTTATTTGAATGAGGCAACACTGGTTATTAAGGCTGGTTTTTTTTTCTCTTGTGAAGTTTCATTCTTTACTATGACACTGTTTTCCAGAGCAGAATGACTATCTTGTGTCTTCAGGTTCTGTTTTTATGACCTTCCTTTCAATGTTGTTAAAAGCTGAATGAGGAAAATCCTTTAATATACCAAGGCCTTCTGCATTGAGAAAAGAAAGAAAGAAGGAAAGAAAAAAAGATGTTAAAATACTGTTTGGAAACAAGTATGTTTTGTTCTTAAATCAACAAAAAGGTCCAAGAACCACATGGACACAAACAGATGAAGCAATAAATTCTGCCTCCTTCTCCTTCTGGTCTTTAACCCAGCTGGGTTAGAACCACCTCAGTTACACTGCAGTGATGACAAAGGAGCATCACAGATTCACTTCAACCCCGCTGGCAGCAGGGGCTAATGGAGATGCACTCTGCACTTGCCTTTTGAGAGGGAACAGGTAAAAATCCCCTCCTGGAGATTTCACTAAGTGAATTAGCACTGGGATTGGGACAAATCTGCAAAAGAGGTGAGCCAAGCCTGCAGTATCCCAAAGTGAAACTGACAAGATTCTGCCTGGTTTTCAAAACACCTACTTTTGCATCTTGTCTTTCAAATAACCTCTTTCCCACTGCATCTTTCAAAGTCAGGTGGGATTATATTATTGCTCCTAAAGTTGCAAGACTCTCAAGAACTCTTGGCTTTAGCTCAATGCACTGAGTATTACACTGAAGCCACCCACAGAGAGTTCACAAAGGTTTTTTGCTCTCTTCTATCAAACTTAGAGTGGGTTTCTCCCAATGCCAGAGGTAAATGGCAAGACTGGCAGTGAGCAGAGGTCAGTGAATGAGAAACCCAGGCAGCAAAGATTAACTGCATGATATGTAGTTCAAAGCAGAGAAACAGTGCTAAGTCCTTATAAATCAAAATAAAGACATTTTCTTTATACAAAGCCTGATTCTATTATCGGAATGAAGCCACATCATAATCATGTTGCTGTCACTGTGATGCAGTTTAAGTATTTAATAGCAATAATTTGGGTCAATACCAAGGACAGACACATGCCAGGACTTGATTATCTGATTGCAGCTACTGCATCCCCTGAACTTTTCCCAAATAATATTCAATCTGATTCTAGATTAGCAAGTAACACTCCTCTTGGAGTTTCCTCCAAAGCCTTGATGGCATGGTTACACACAATGCATGCCAGCCTGCCTTCCTGGCTGCTTCACTCAGGGACATCAGAGAAAATAAGGAGTGGTGGGTAATTTCTCAGGGGCAGCACTAACCCGAAGACTGGGACTTTGCCTCACCGCTGGGGTAAAGCCGGATCAAGTCACTGCACAGAGACTTCCCAACGTGCTGCTCGCCATCAAGTGAAATGTGCTGCATCTGTCTGCTTGGCAGGCTGGGCATCCGCAGGTTCAGTGGTCTTTCACCTACAAGTTGTTCACAGTGAGACATTGATGCATTAAAAGAAAATCAGTATGAAAAAACAGAGACAAACACATGTTAATTCTATCAGCAAAAATGCATCCTGGATTCCAGCTGCTCAGGGAAGTGTTCTAGCAAAGCAGGGATTATGTAAATATATTGCTTTGCAGACTACTTCACAGGCACTGCTAGGAAGGGACACTCAGCCAGACCAAAAAAAAAAAAAAAATTAAAAAACCCTTTATTCTGCTCGAAAATCCTCTTGAGATACAAAAATTTTCCTCTCCCACTGCACAATCCCTCTGAGATCCAAAAAATTTCCAGTTCCCCTGCACAATGGCCAAATGGCATAAAGAAGCTTGCTGGGCCAAAGAAAGCTGGATCCACACACCTATTCTTCGTGATTACTTCTGTACCTCATTGCTTGACTAATTAATACAAATGAAAATCTGGTTTTTAGCATTTACTTGTCTTGATTCCCTTAGTTGTCCCTCTACTGCTTCTTTTCAACCCCCTTAGAAAAACTAGCATTTAAAAAACAGACACAAGAACTTCGGTTGTATTTCTTGTTTGCAACATTTTCTCTCAATTCACAACAGTAAAAAAAAGTGATCTAAACAGAAATGCTCAAGCAAAACAAACGTTCCTAAAATTAATTCAAGACAAGGAATAGCCAGTTGGTAAATCAAGGAGAACCACAGAACTGTAAGCTTTTTGAAGAATAACAAGCCACTAAGGAAATCATCAGAACATGCTTAGTGCTAAGTAATTTACATAGCCAGCTCCTCAGGTTTTATTCCTAGACTGCACAAACAGGTAAACAAAAAGGGGTACCAATTATATTCCCTCCTTTATTTTCAATTTCTCAAAGCAAGAACACAAATGAAATGCAACACTCTGCTCTGTTTTCAAAACTGAGGATAAAGCTAGAGCAAAGTCCTGCTCTCAGTAATAGCAGTACACCCAACCTCCTGCCCTCCCCACTATCCATGGGGAAGGCAGTTTACCCAGATGCACAACAGGAACAGAACAGAACCCAAGCGTGCATCTGATTGCATTATTTACACAGTAAGCACTTCAAGGCAGAGAGAGATCTTGTCTTGTCCATTCAGTGCTCAGGGCTCTACATGAGATAAACACCACCACTGACAGAGGTTGCATAACATCAAATGTCTCTGCTGGCAGCACTGTGTGCCTGGGAGCTATGGGAGCTACCTACCTTGTCCATCAGCATTATCTAATGACATGCCATTGGGGCTGTGCTCTTCAGAGTTCTGCCTGTAACACCCTGTGGAAAGACGTCTCTCTAACGCTGCCTGGTTGCAGAGAAACTCCATCTGTTTTGCCATCACCTTTTCCGACTGCAATTGAAACAAAAAAAGATTTCTCTCTATATACATACATAGAGCAAGTCAAAACACAGGGGGAAAAACAGGATCAGATGAAAAGACTAACAGCCTAGATAGTGGTTTTTGTTGACTCATAAGTACAGATGTGTGTTTTACGGTTTCTTCAAAACTATCAAGCAAACAAAATATTTTTGCACCCATAGAGATTTTCATAATGTACATCTGAGTCACTCAAGAATACTTAAAATCCAAGCTGTTGTAGTTCATCTACTCAGAAATGCAACATTAAATTCTGTTCTTCAAAAACACACAAAAAACGCTTCCTGCACTTTAGGACTGTGGGTTACGTGAAGAGAATCTCAAGAAAAGCAAAAAAGAATGTCTTAATTATCCAGTTAGCTCTGTTCAAATATATGCCTTCACAAAGTATTCCAGAAAGTATTCCAAAAGCAATGGCAACATCTGCTAAAAACTTATGCCAAGATTTCACCAGACATCTTGGAATCTTTATTTTAGGAAAAAGCACTACACAAGCTTAAAAATCTGCCATTCTGAAAGTGTAGGATGACAGTATGTTTGCGGGGGATAAAGGTGTGAAATGTCTGTCTAGAAGAAGAACAAGACCTATACACCTCTAGAGAGTGGAGCTAAACAATCCAGTGCAACGTGGGAGGAAATGGCGTCTGAATGTTTGTCATTGACTTTAATGCCAAGAGAATTTTAACTTTCACTATAATCTTGTTCTTGAGAGAATGTAAATAAGCATCTTGCAAAAATAAGAAGAAAATCACAAGTCAAGAAAGTTGATTTAGAAGAGCCGCAATGAACATAAGAACAGAAAGTACACGAACTTAACACGTACAATTGATAGGAAAAATTGATTTCTCTTCCAGGTAATGCTGTAATTGTTTCAGCTGCTGCAGAGGTCTACTCATTGCAGAGCATTTCACTTTTCATGGGAGATGCTGAAAGCCCTGACTTCCCACAAAAGGCTGATTGCTCAGCATAGCTCAGTAATTCGAACATGTACAATGACAGCCTAACAGCCCAGCAAACCCTCCACCAAAACCTTCTCCAGCCCATGGTGACCCTGACAGCAAGGCAATGGCATGGCCAGCATTTACATACTCTGGCTCAGAGCTCATCAGGGTCTGCAGAAGAACACTGACAGCACCAGCCCTGTCTTGGGAGGAAGGTAAAAGGAGAAACTGTTTTCAAACAGTTTACTTACAAGTGTAGGTTAACTTTGCTATTCTGTCACTCCTGTTACCAACTTTTGAACTACACAGTATTTTTTAAAAGGAATAAAACATTTCTCATTCATGCCATCTTTGTTGTTTGCTTGGGATAAAACCAGAATTTTAAACTTCAATTATGCTTCTGATCACCCCAGAAAAACCTGTAGAGTTGCAGGTATGTTCAAGCTTGAATTAAATCTGTAGTCCATTGTTATATGGCAACGACCAACAAAAACTTTAAAGCATATACAAAACAAGCTCATGTAATTATTCTGTGACATGAGAACATGTGGTGTAACTGCATTTGATGTATCCCAGATTTGTGTGACTGAGCACTACTTTGCAATAGAAGAAGGTAAATGAAAGGGTAACACATCCATTCTCAGAAAACAGGAAGGTTTTCCTAAACGTTTTTCCTAAACGTAATCTTACGTGCAAATTTGGTGATTACATTTGCCCAAATCAGCTACACAAAACAAATTTGTTGCAACTTAGCATGAAATCCCTCCTTGGCAAGAACTGGCAGTAGGAGATGGGTATTTTGCCTCGAGGCTGGGATACACTACAGAAAAGACAAAGAAAAAATTGGCAACCTGTCTTCGTTTATACAAAGCTTTCTGTCTGCTCAAGAACACTGCACTTCCACCAGGCTAGGTGCTGTTTAGGAAGCCAATTTATCCTCTCAGATCCAGAGGTTTGCTTATCTCCTAAACACATTGGCCTTTCTTCTTGTAAGACATGTCAGCAGAGAGGACTCCAAGATCGCCTACTCTATTCCTCTCGACTCAGAAACTTGAGCTTTCCATTTATAGCGGCTAACGCAAGGAACACAGCACAGCCTGTACCAATACTACCCTACTTGCTCCCAACAGGCAACCACAGATTTTCAAGCCTACTATGCTCATCTTACCTCCCTGGATCTAACAAGGGCAAAGCTGTAGTACTGTGACAGAACAGTTTCGGGAGGTAAACCCAAAGAGTGATGCAATCACAGCTACGCTAGGTAGCCTTTTAAAACTGATGGGAATTAATTTAGTCATCAAAACAACATCACAACCAGTGTACAAACACACAGCCTATATTATCCACAATGTAGTGTAGTTGGTTTACCTGGGAATTAAGAGCTGTTGGGTCTTCACTCTTTCCTTTAGCCAAAGCAAGTGGCATTTTGTCTTGCTGATAGAGCGTCTGGACTGTGTCCTGGAAATCAGGATAACCGTCCTATTGAGCATAAAGAGAAACCAGACCAAGAGGGACATGTTACTATTTTTTCTTTACCGTCTATGTACACATAGAAGAAAAAGAAAACCAACAAAACAAACTAAAAATCACATTCCTGAACTTCTGTGAAAATTCTGAATTGCAATTTACATGTTCGTGCTATCCATTTCATTTAAGTTTGTGGATAAAACACACACAGCCTCTCCACAGCAACTGCTATATACCTAATATGGCACAGAAAATCTCATCTCTCTCAAGTTTCAGGTGAACCCCTTGTTACTCACACTAAACTAGCTGATATTCAGCCTTGACAGGCAGATTTAGGCCTATGGTTTCTGTCACTTTCCAGGAATCAAGTTTATATGTAGGCAAGGATATACACTAACCTTGTGAAACTGAGAAAAGCCTCCTGAAATCCAACATATTTCACACAGAACCTACACTTGTATCACAAAATGAAATATCACCATTTCAGAAGTACAGTGAAAAATTTACAGACTATGAGAAAGCATGATTCAATAATTCTTCCAGTCTGAAATTCTTATGACATGCAAATCTCTTCTGCAGCTTGCATATGTATCAATAAAGCAAATAAAGTTCTGTGAAAGCCTGCCAGACTCCATTAAAACAATCACTGAAGCAAAGGTTCAAAATGAAGGGTTTATCTGTCTTGGTGTTATAAAAGGAAAGCTCATGTGCACTAGAGGAACATCCAGAAATGTTTACAAAAGCACAGTATAGGTAACTCTGGTAAAATGGGAGAGGAAGCCAGAGATCTTAAGACAGACCCAAACCTGAGAATAATGACATCTGTCACTGAGGTTCTACAGACCTCGGTCTCAAAACCACACTAAATTAGACATATTTGCCTGGTAGATTCCAAAAACACATACATATCAATAATTACATTTTCAACAATAGATGGACAAAAGGGTTACTGCCCAAGGAAAATAGAAGTGATCTTTCAGAAAAAACACAGGGGAAGTACTAGGAGGTTCCCTCCACTGGCAGGCTCCCCACTGACCTGCAGAGCAGGGGTCTGACCCAGGGCAGATTGCCAGGACCTCAGTGCAAAGAATAATAATATTCTTTATGCTCAGGGAAACGCCTTAAAATCTGTCAGAATGCTGCATATTGCTTTTAAACACCCAACATACTCCCTCAGAGAACAAATAAACACAACAGCTATGCAAAAACCTCACAGCCAGGTTAACTGCCACAAAGCTCCAGCCTAAGCTGGAAACAAAGGCTTTGCAACACATTTCCACGAGCACTGACCACTTCTATAGTTAAGACCTGAATCTGTTTGGGAGAGGAGAATGATTGTGTGTAGGAAGATGAAAAGCTGAACACACAAAACCCTATCACTCAGGATCCTATTTTTGCAACAAAACAGGTAACACAGTTCACAGTGATCACCTGCCTATCCCAAACCAGGCTGTTTCCCAAAGGTGCCTCTGGCTGCCTGCTGCTGTGCCAGGCAGGTAACTCCTGGAGGATGACACCTTCTGGATCACCCTCCCAGAGCCCTTCCCACTGCTAGCTGTGCCCAGTGCCCCGTGGGATGAGGAGCAGGCTGGCCCAAGCACCAACCTGCTCTGCCCCATGGTTGTCTGGAGGCCCTCCTGCATGCACTGCAGCATTTTTGTTTTCCCATGCTGCTGCTTAGTTGTTTTCCAAGCGGTTTTGTGCAGCAGATGTTCCCAGTCCCACATGTGCTTTTTCGCTCCCTCTAATGACATTTTTCCTATGAAAACAGTACCTTCTACTGCTTTTGCTGTTTTTGTGAAAAAAACAAATCCCACACTTTGGTTTTCTTTTCAGCCTTCTCAGAAATAGTGGAGGTGGGGCTTTTCTCTCCTCTTCCTCCACCCATAGTGGCACCAAGGGAAGACATTTCCCTGCAGCCTCTGCTCAGGTCTCCCTGCTTGTGCCCCCTGACTCCCACTGAGCTTCAGGAAATGAGTTTTTGAAAGCTCTTCCCACCCCTCTTGTTCATATAAATGGAGACACAGACACACAAAATAATTTCTTCAGACGACAGACAGCAAGAATATTTTTAAAAACTCTCATTTTTTCCTCTCTAGGCTGTTCATGCAGACTCTGAAGGGGAACTCTGTCAACCCCAACAGTGATGAAGAGCCTCTTCCTCCACTTCTGGCTGATGTATCTGTGACTTGTTTTGCTTTCTAAGCTGGTGCCACAACAGCTCACTGCTCTGAGTGGCGCTGGCACTGAGTCACGGAAGATGACAAAATAAGGGGTGCCCCAGCCACACAACACCTAAGCAGGATTGATCTTTGCTCTGCAGGAGGATGTGCCATTTCCACCCCTATTTGCCTGTCCTGCTCTTTATCCAGAGCAGATTTAGGAACTACAACTCCTTTTTTATAATCTGCTCCCAATTACCAACTCACTCCATTCCTTTTTTCGCTCCCTCCACACCTTTAGTCTGTCATTTGCCTGGAATTTTTTCCCCTTCTCCTCTTTACACTTCACTCCCACAGCTCACCCACCCACTCAACGAATAAGAGGGGGAGAGCTCACAGGGGAAGAGAAAGGCTTTTACAGGTAATTTGATGTAATTCATGGCACATTGTTTCTTTGTAATGCTTGTGCAAGTTTCATATTCATGAAAGGGATAAATTTACAATGGGGCTGCAGATTGACAGAGCTGCAGCATGCACACACAGCTCTGCTCAAGGATGACCTTCAGAGCCTCTCTGGAGGCTTTTTTAAGTGTTATTATATTTCAGGAAATTAACTCATCTTTTTTTTAAGTAATCTTTTACACTATGCAAACAGGCTGTGAAGTCTTTCCAAATTGAAGTCCCAGTAATTTTAGGCCAGGCTTCACAGAGACATTAATGACTAATAGTTAAAGGAATGGTGAATCAAAATACAGAGTTCAGCCTTAAAACAGAAAGGCAAAAAATGAAAAAAAAAAAAAAAAAAAAAAAGAAAAAAGGAAAAAGAAAACCAGAAAAGAGCTAGTTATAACAACAAAAAATATACCCCATGTTCAGGTCTTTTCTGTATTTTCATGATGGTGAACAAACAGATCCACAATGAAGCATTGCAACTCCAAAAACAGTGTAAGATATTCTTACCCAGAATGGAAGGAAAAATCTGCATTCGATACCATTTTCCTTTTTACTTTCACCTTTCAAAAAAACCCCAAACCAAAACATAACCAAAAAGATCCCTGAACATATTACTGAATAAAGCACTTTTTACTTTTTTTAAAAAAAAATGCAAGCACCAGGAACCCAAAACAGCAGTGATCTACTATGTCATGCTGCATCTTTTTTACATTTCATTGAAGTGAAGCCCAAAATTCACAGTGCACCGCAAATCCAAAATGCACTGAAACAATGCTTTACTCCTCCTTAGAACACTCCCAAAGTTCTGAGGAAAAAAGACATTTCTACTGATAACAATATGGGTAATTTCAAAATTAATAATGCTATGCTATCAGATTGAAGATTTAATTTAATTTTCAATTTATTATTTTGGAAAGATGACCTATTTCTGAAATAGTCATTTGTACAATTAGGACATGACATTTTCACAAGCATTTTAAAATATAACTGGTAATTTTAGATAAAACAAGAACCAAGTAAATATTCTTTCTCAGAATTATTGAACTATAAAGGATATAAAAGAAGCAGGCCTTTCAGACTCTTAAGATTTCACCATGCAGAAAATAGGAGAATACACATCCCCTAAGGCTGTCCAGATTTCCTGCTCTCCAGAAGACCTTGACTTTCAGCTTGTATTTTTCAGGGTTTTAATTTTACACTTTCTTTCAATGAAGATCCTGCAAAAAACAGCACCTCCCTTGCAGTGTGTCATTTTAGACACTTGCTCATCATCAGTTATTACTGAATGAAGAAAAAACTTTCAATGCCAAGTCATTGAAATACTATTTCAAGCAGAGAGTGGCAGCTCTTACAAATTAGGGCTGGACTGAACAAAAGAGAGGAGACTCAAGCAGCCATCCTGCAACATGGTGGTCAAGGCTGTTGATAAAGGTGAAGCTGGATAAAATCATTTAATGCACCTTTTCCCTGCTCTTTTTTGTGGATCAAAGAACAAGCAGAGGTCAAAAGCCAATCCTGACACTCAAAAACAACATTGCTGACTTATCCAAGCTACCAGTGAATCCTCATTGCACATGCATGTTTTGCACTACGTAAACTCAAAACTACAACTGTATATGGACTGATGGAACTTCACAAGTAAGATGAACTCTTCTATACCCGTTCAAAACTGTCTTTTCAAAACTAACTGCTCTCACCAGGGTTTGCCTCACAGGAAAAAGCCTTTGTACAGGTGAAAGAACTGCAGCACTGAAAAAAAACTTAAAGCCTTACCACATACAGTGCATCATTTATCACAGAATGCGTTGCATATGAGAAACACATTTCAGAACATGTTGCAATTTTCCTCTACAGTTAGAGAATACATCACCTATCTGTGTCACATACAAATCTAGCTCATATTCTAACACACATTGAACCTACACCTTTTTGAGTAGATATTACAATAAAAAACACCCACATTGCTAGAGATAAATTAGATACCCACGTAACAGTGAAACAGTAATTTGTTTAAAATACAAATTGTAAAGAAAGATCTGCTATTCACTCTTTACAAAAAATTCCCATCGTCTCCCTAAGCAACATCTTGTGCAAGTGTATACATGAGCCATGTATGCCTGCATTTGACACAAAAACTCATTACAAAAAGCTGTAATTTAATATCTACAGGCACAACCTTTTGTGTTGAGATATACACCTTTTAGTTCGGTTTTGACATTTCAATATGATCTCTGTCCTAATTTCTGGCTCAGCCAGAGATGACTAATAATCTGCCATCAGTCCTTATCCAGAACTCTGTATTTTGGACATGATCAACAGCTGACTCCAGTGAATTAGGCAAGCCCCACCTCATGCTGACTGAAAAGCAGCAGGCCTTATGGGAAGACATCTCCTACAGTGCTTGAGCTTATTCCACCACAGGAAGTCAGTCAGTCCCATTCCTCCCCTCCTACTCACTCTGAGTGCAAAACACTGAGAGTATCTTTACCATTAAACAAATCCTACTCTTTACCCCTGCTCCTACAGGTTTCTCCATCAAACACTTACATTTACAGAGACACTGGTGATGTTTTCCCACCCTCTCTCTCTCATACCCATCAACTGTCTATCAAATGTTTTTCTGACAAATTTCTTTAAGACAGATCCCTTCAAAACAAAGCTGAATTTCAGCACACACAGGTCAAAATACAGAAGTCACATTACTGTACCTCTATCTTGATTCTCTTTGGTGACAGCTCATCCCTTTCTCCACATTTAGATCTACAAGAGAAGATACATACATGATCAGTAAACAGCACATTAACCGCGATCACCAATAATAATGAAAAGGAGTCATGGAAAAAAACAGATCAGGGAAGAACAAGATGCACAAAAAAAGCCTCCAGTTCAATTTGACATGGCAGTGAAAGTCATTCAAGTAGACAGGAACACAAGTATTTTGTGCTGTTTTCAGAAGCATCAACAGATTGATGGATTCTTCCTTCCAAAAAGGAAAGCGCGGAAAATTACAGAAATGCCCTTGGCATTGCTTACCCAGGATGGTTGTATATTTATATGAATCTCTATGGAAGAAAGGGGAGCACAGGAAAACTTTCTGGAAGGGTAGCAAAACATATTTTGAAAGGACATTACATTACAGGGAATCAGCATTTAAAAAAATCTATTGAAAGTATCAAGATATTCAATCATACTTACTAATGCTAAGGTTTTAATTGTATTTAAAGGCTGTCAAGCCTCTGTCACCATTTCATAACAGCAGTTCATGTGACAGAACAGTAACAAGTGAAATTAGGACTCAGCTTCAGTTCCTTTAAAGGAAGCTTGTAAGCCACTCCCCTTGACCTTATCTTTTTGGCTAACAAGACAAATCTGTATATGGAAAAAAGGAAAGTGATGCATTGAGCATCTCTGGCTACTCTGCCAACTTACATTATCCTCAAAACACACTAATGCCTCAAATGTTTAAATACCAGACTCTCAGATGCCTCTCAATACACACTATCCTCAAAATACTTGAAAACTAGAGAGCAAATAAAAAGGTAATTCAAGACAGCTGAATCTTATCAGTCTATAAACTTCAGGACTCGAATAGCCTTTCCCTCTTTCCTCAGGAGAGCCCATTGCTAACTGAAGAGCAAGAAGGAAGTGTCTCTAGTGCTTCAGAAGAAATGCTATCAGCCTGCTTAATTCCTGAAAGAAAAGACCCTCTGAGCTAACAAAAGCCTTACTTGGTGGTCCTGTAGGTGCGAGAAGGAAGTATCTCCAGTGCTTCAGAAGAAATGCTAGCAGCCTGCTTAGTTCCCCAAAAGTGAAGACCCTGTGAGCTAAGGAAAGCCTTACTTGGTGGTCCTGTAGGTGTACTTGTAGGTGACCTCCCGAGAGATCTGCCGGGCCAGTGCGAAGAGCTCATCCCTCCTGGTCAGCAAGGCATTATCTTTCACACACAGCTGGGCAGCTGCTTCATTAACTGTGAGCTGCAAATCAAACACACAGCCACTCAGCATTTTCATACTTTCACCTACTGTGCTTGTAAAAGTACCTCTTCTGAAATAATCATGAATTTTGATCGCAAGTAAAATTACCTATAATTGTACACTAAACTCTGGAGGGTTTATTCAGTTTATTTATACCCCTTACTAAACCAGGTAACCTCTTTGGGAAGAGGAAAGATATGAATGTAGTTGGTTCATAAAGTAAAACATTATTGTAAGACTGTCTCAATGTGCACTGCTTTTGCTTCATCCCAGCACTAATTAAATCTCAGTATAAAACAGTAGCTCTGAACATTCACAGTGTTTGGCTCCCAAAGCCTGGCTTACAGGGAATACTATTTTTATAAACGCAATATGCCCAGGACTTGGGGGGAAAAAAAAAAACAACCATCCTGACAGTGTGGGTACAGATGGCTTTCCCTTGTGAATACAGAATAAATTCTGTAGAAGGTGATGGTTTAAGAAACGATTAAACTTTTTTTAGCTATGTTTCTCACCCTCGTGTTTGTGAAGACTATCTTCAGACATGAATCAAATGTAACTTGTTTCAAGGATGTTTTCCTGAGCCTGCCAGGACACATTTCTAGTGCCTCTGCTGCTGGCAAAAGATTCATAAAAAAGTGGGGGGGGAGGAAAAGCCTGAAATTGAGGTTCAAAATGGTTTTGCAATGCTCTTCAGAAGCCTATAGGAAGTTGTGATACTGTCATGAATTGTATCAGCTTAAAAATACTGCTGTCCAAGAAGCCTATGGTCAGCAGTATGGACACAACATTATTAATGCCATGAGACACAAATCGAGATGCTGGACAGGCTATTCCAAGCTCCTTCTACAGCAAGCAGGGCTTGAAGAGGCTTTCTCACTTTCTCCTCAGCTGAAGAACAGCCAGAATGTGTAATGAGGCATAAGAGCAAGAGGCTGTTATTCTACAGGTGTTTTTACCAAGTGCCCACAGCTCTTTCTACCATTTTACTTTTAGAAATTAACCTGCTTTGAACAGGCCTGGCTTCTGGCAAAGGAGCACAGCTGCTTCGGAGCTACTGTCAACAGTATAGCCTGTATCTGTCCCAGGGTGGTGATATTGCAGAGCAGCTTGATTTCCACAGCACAGACAGCACATCCATGATGGATGGAGACGTGCCATCCCTGACCCTGCACCTGGCAGCAGCGGGAGTGGCCGCGCAGGCGGCATGGCACACGTGTGACCTCACACCCAACTCGCTGCTCCCGCAGACCAGCAGCTCTGCACTTACAGGTGTCCCTGGGGAGAAGGACAGGAGCTCCTTCCTTCACCTCCCCCTCAACCTGCTGTCTGCCACCCTGCAAGGTCACCTGTGAATTAAGCAGAGGCCAGCAGCTCAGCCAAACCGCTGCACACTCCATCCCTGAAGGATGGAAACTGTCACAGGGCATGAACACACAGCCACACTGTCCACTGTCACAGGGCATGAACACACAGCCACGCTATCCACTGTCACAGGGCATGAACACACAGCCACACTGTCCACTGTCACAGGGCATGAACACACAGCCACGCTGTCCACTGTCACAGGGCATGAACACACAGCCACGCTGTCCACTGTCACAGGACATGAACACACAGCCACACTATCCACTGTCACAGGGCATGAACACGCAGCCACACTGTCCACTGTCACAGGACATGAACACACAGCCACACTATCCACTGTCACAGGACATGAACACACAGCCACGCTGTCCACTATCACAGGACATGAACACACAGCCACGCTGTCCACTGTCACAGGGCATGAACACACAGCCACGCTATCCACTGTCACAGGGCATGAACACACAGCCACACTGTCCACTGTCACAGGGCATGAACACACAGCCACGCTATCCACTGTCACAGGGCATGAACACACAGCCACACTGTCCACTGTCACAGGGCATGAACACACAGCCACACTGACCACTGTCACAGGGCATGAACAACACACAGCCACACTGTCCACTGTCACAGGGCATGAACAACACACAGCCACGCTGTCCACTGTCACAGGACATGAACAACACACAGCCACACTGACCACTGTCACAGGGCATGAACAACACACAGCCACACTGACCACTGTCACAGGGCATGAACACACAGCCACAGTGTCCACTGTCACAGGACATGAACACACAGCCACGCTGTCCACTGTCACAGGGCATGAACACACAGCCACGCTGTCCACTGTCACAGGACATGAACACACAGCCACGCTGACCACTGTCACAGGGCATGAACAACACACAGCCACACTGACCACTGTCACAGGGCATGAACACACAGCCACGCTGACCACTGTCACAGGGCATGAACAACACACAGCCACACTGTCCACTGTCACAGGGCATGAACACACAGCCACACTGTCCACTGTCACAGGGCATGAACACACAGCCACACTGTCCACTGTCACAGGGCATGAACACACAGCCACACTGTCCACTGTCACAGGGCATGAACACACAGCCACACTGTCCACTGTCACAGGGCATGAACACACAGCCACGCTGTCCACTGTCACAGGACATGAACAACACACAGCCACACTGTCCACTGTCACAGGGCATGAACAACACACAGCCACACTGTCCACTGTCACAGGGCATGAACAACACACAGCCACACTGTCCACTGTCACAGGGCATGAACACACAGCCACACTGTCCACTGTCACAGGGCATGAACACACAGCCACACTGTCCACTGTCACAGGACATGAACAACACACAGCCACACTGTCCACTGTCACAGGGCATGAACAACACACAGCCACACTGTCCACTGTCACAGGACATGAACACACAGCCACACTGTCCACTGTCACAGGACATGAACACACAGCCACACTGACCACTGTCACAGGACATGAACAACACACAGCCACACTGTCCACTGTCACAGGGCATGAACACACAGCCACGCTGTCCACTGTCACAGGACATGAATACACAGCCACACTGTCCACTGTCACAGGGCATAAATACACAGCCATGGCTGTCCACTGTCACAAGGCTTGGTGGCATCCAAACTATCAAAAACTTACTTTGCCCAACACAACACCTGTTCTCCAGGAAGGCTGAGAAAACAAAAAACATATACTAAGAAGAGATGAGATTCTTCTCTCAGTGGCTTGTGCAGTATTTCTAGTAAAACTTCATCACACAGAACTGCTGCTCCTAATTTCAGAAGCAATTTTTCCTGTGTTTAGCCTAAAAGCCTCTGATCTCAGTAGGGCACCTCCTAAATGTTAGTCAGAGCACAAACTTGTATTTAACAGGTGAACTAGGTATGTTGCCTGATCCTTTGGTCTCTGTACAGATAAAAACCCTAAATCTCACAGAGATCAGATGTACAAGGGCTTAACCGGAACATGTTACTATGTTTGTACAATACAAGGTACTAAAAAACCCAAACTATTGCCCCTTAGACAAGAGCATCTGTTCCACAATGTCTGTCTTTCCAGAAAAAAACACAATGGGGAGAAAGATACAGTATAAGATTAATACAACACCGATTAAAATAATTACCATCCAAAGCAGGCATTAATTTCTGTAACACTGATAGCTATTACTTTGCCAAGGATGAATAATACAGCTAATGCTTACAAAATAATTTGAGATATTTTTTATCCCTCCAAGTGTTGAAAGGTTGCAAAGAGCTGAAATGACTGAAAATGCTTTGGGTATTTGTAGGCAAATGCTGTTTATCCTAATATGTGAGAAAAGCCAAATGTTTATTTGCTTGTTTTTCCTGGTTTCTCTTTCAGGTCACATTCAGATTTACTGAATTGAAGTGCATCATAGCTTTCTGCCTTTTCAGGAGGCATAATACTGCAGATACAAAGCATGGCATACCTAAAAATAAAGAATCTGTTTGCTGGAAGCCTTAAGGATATGGAGCAGCACAGAACCATACAGGAGAGGGATGGGTATATTTCCATCTGATGGGGTTCACAGACTCCTCCACTAGAAACCACATAATTAAATACCAAGCCCTACTGTTTTGGTGAGTCAGCAAAAGAAAAGGAAGAAACCAAGCTAGACAAAATTCATTGCTTGTTTTTCTAATTCTACTGAACTGGATTTGTTTTTCCTTTTATAGGTACTGAGACAAGGACTGAAATAGTAAAATGCAAATTACAAACTTGACTCAATTTTGCAGGGGTCACCGAGTTCAGGGGCATGCCCTGTACTCATCCCTCCTCCAGTCCAGCTTTAAACATGAAGTGCTCTCTGTGTTTGAAAA
This sequence comes from Serinus canaria, assembly GCF_022539315.1. NCBI lineage: Eukaryota > Metazoa > Chordata > Aves > Passeriformes > Fringillidae > Serinus > Serinus canaria. The sequence continues at coordinate 29,834,438 of NC_066321.1, forward strand.
GCTGTGTAACACTGAAACAATGGGATGGATTAAGGACAACATGTTTATTAGTTTTGGAACGCCTTCGGAAGATTTTATGTCAGGCTAATGCTTTATGCAAATACTCCTACCAGAAGCACACACTTCCAAACCAGCCCAGTGTTTGCAGCTCTCACAGGCCTCTAATGGCTGCTCCAGCCCTCTGCGACACTTCAGTGCTCATTCTGAAACAAAACATTCTCACTAATTCACCACTAATAATTCTACCATGTTTGATCTTAATTTGCATCCAACTCCCCTCTGCTTGAGGAGCCAGAGATACCCTAATTTTACATTAAAAAGCTAACCATTACTTAAGCTTTCTAAATTCACAATGAAGTTTATTCAGCTGTTCCTTGCCAGCTGCAAGGAGAAACCTTGAACTGTGAAGCAGAATGACAGCTCTGGAATGCATTAACATGTGCAGAAAAAGTCTCTGGACCTGCAGGAGCTTACCTCCCTGGTTGTTTAAGGTCCTTCCCTCTGAGCAGCAAATTCCTTAAGCCATCAGAACCAAAAACACACCAAGGCTGAGTTTACGAAAGGCAAACTCTGGTTTAGCAGATTTTAAACCAAAAAAAATTGGGTCTCATTGCTGCTATTTCTTTTCTGCCTTAAACAGAAAATGAAGACAAAACTGTTCAAGGCGAAACTTTGTGAAATGCAGCCTCTTTAAGCCAACAGTAAACTAATTACAAGCAAATTCTTCTTGCCTGCATGTGTGCAGTTCCCACCAAGTTCAGTGAGGCCCCACATGCGTAAGTGAGGCATAAGTCAACCACAGACTCCTTTGATCTTGTGCCCTTAATCACAATAGCGATAGAAATATTTCCTAAAGCCAAACCATGCTCTCATTCCATTTTTAAACGTGGTTTTACAATGATGTAGTAAAGATCTGTAGTGCAATACTAAAAAAAATGAACAAGCTAGAGCAGTTGTCCTTTCTACCAGTTCACTGCTATCCCACCCCTTCAATTACCACTCCAGTGTTCATCCCCCCAGTTCTGCAGAGCCACTCCTGAGCCTACACAAAAGGTGCCCCTGGAGTCCACCTTCCAGTACACTGCTGGATGCCAGAAAATTATCCTCCAAGTAGTCTGCCCAGATTTCAGAGCATTTTCTGCATTCTGCAGTTGCTACCCCAGAGAGAGGTTGTGAAAACACACAGCCACACGTTGTTGTACACCTCAACTGCCTCCATCCTCAGGTGAGGAGAACCCCCTTTCTCTGAATCCTCAATCTGCAGCCATGTATACAGGGCATCTACATAATTAATCCTTTCAAATACTGCCTCCATCTCACACACAACTTGTTCTTTTACGAGGGAGACTTCCACAAGGTCAGGGGAGTAAGATGAGATCTCATCTTGTACAGTGGATGAATTCATAGATTCTAAGTGTTTGAAATAAAGCCATAGAGCACATAAGTGTAAGCTGCACAGCTAGAACTGTGTGGTAGGAATGTGGCTGACTATGTGGAAGTGTCTCCCCAGCCTGCAGTAAAAGCCCTTGTCAAGTCACTGCCGGTGAAGTGCAGTTGCCTTATAAATGTAAATATGTAAACAAAAATGTAAAGAAATACGCCTTGTTTCCTTCTGCCCTTCTACTCAGAAACATAAAGACAACTCAGTCTTATGCTATGGATCACACACCTACAAAACTTCTTGAAGCGAAAAAAGGCTAAAGCCAGTACAGTTTTTTGGCACTCCTGTAACATAAACACTGCCTTTCCTTTTGGGAGCTAAGCCTGACATGCCAAATTTTAAATCCAACTGAAATTTTGCAATCACCGTTAACTGTGAAAATGCTGATGCAGCATTCATATCAACAGTGTTTTGGCAGGGCTCTGAATTAATGTTTGTTCTCCTCTTGTACAGCACTTTGGCACTAGGAAACGACTCCCCACACAGACACACCTATTGCGTTACAACACATGCACTGTGAGCCTCAGGAATGCCACAGGAGGAGCAAGGGAGGCCCACAGGAACTTTCAAAGGCAAGAGGGAAGAGATGCTTCTCAGGGATGAAAAGACAAACATTCAGGTTATAACCACCCATCAGTAATGGAGACATCCTTTCCTTTCTTCCTCACACAGTTCTTACCTCACCTGACAGGCTTAAGGCCACTATGCCCAAAAAAGCCCCACAGGTTGTATAATTGAGCTTCATCCCAATTCAAACAAACAAACCAAAAAACCCATCCATGCCACTGGGTGTAGGGACCTCACTGACAGAATCCTTTTCATCTCAAGTGCACAAGCTACAGGGCAGAGTCTTGAGGTGAGGGAAGACAGCAGAGGGTAGTAATCACATCAGACACAAGGAATTTTAGTTACTGATCTTCCAAACAAGTGTACTCTCAAAGCTGCAAGAAAATACCATCTTTAAGAATGTACCAAATCCTTAGAATCCCCAAGGCCATCCTCAGGTTGATACTGGTTGCTATTTGGGTGCCAAACTCTCTAAACCTTCTGTCTGACAGGCCACACCAGCAAGCGAGCAGTGTGATGACACCAAATCACCATGAGCACACACACACATACCCCTATGTGTGCGTGCCCACACACACACAGACACACACAGACACACACAGACACACACAGACACACACAGACACACACAGACACACACAGACACACACAGACACACACAGACACACACAGACACACAGACAAAAAAAAAAAAAAAGGAGACCTGGGCTGCACTTGACATTTCCACGTCAGGCCAGGCCTGCCTACAGCACTCAATGCACAACTTTCAGACACACAACTCTCATCACTCAGCAAGAAGTGCCCACAGAAGAAGTGTACCCTGTAAACACATCCTGTCAAAGGTGTAGGATTAGGGGAGGAAGCCCAGTTCCACTCAAGCTGTTTTACCTCGTGGAGGGTGAGATGCTTGCCATCCTTTCTTTTCGAGTCAAATCTGCCATATATTGCACTGTACTTCCTGATCTCCTCCTCTTTGTGAGGGTCATCGTCACTCATCTCAAAGATGTGACCAATCATCTTTGCCAGTTTCTTATTTGTTTTCAGTAACTCCTTGACTTCATTGGAGTCGCTTTTGGGCAGGGAGGGAACCATACGTTCTACACACTCAGCAACTGACAGAGCAGCAGCAGCATCCAGGGTCTCGCTGTTTTCCTTTGGTGAGGCTGGAGAGCCAAGGTCAGCCGGGGAAAGGCTGTGCTCACTCTCTGTGGTGTGGTGTCCTTGCCAGAGCCTGGGCTCGCTGCTGCTCTGCAGTGATAAGCTCCCCACATCAGATTTGCTCGTGCCCACGCTCTGCACGCACGTCGTGGCAGCGCATTTCGGAATCTTCAGGTGAGGCTCTCTGCTGCCGCTGTTCCTCTCGTAACTGCTGCAGGATATCCCCAGCCATGCAGGAGACCCTTCTGGCAGCTTATAGATTGGAATGCTGCTGACTGGTAAGGAGGTGAGAGGCTGGTTAAAAAGGCCAGGGTTTGTCACCCAGTCCCTCAAAGCCTTCTGCAGCCGTCGGACATGAAGTGGCTTGCTAGCCATGCCCACGAGAGCCATTATCTCCAGAAACTCCTCTTCACCTGCTTCACAGAGCTGCTGGACATCATCACCACCCTGCTGAATGAAGGCATCAAAGTAGAATAAGAGATTTGCTTTTTGTAGTATTCGATACAGCTGCAGTTCTCCAAGCGTTCTGGGCAGAGCTGACGCCATCACGGACGACAGAACCTGCAAGCAGCAAGAACAGAGAGAAGATGAGCTCCAAAGCACCAACACCAGATGTGCTGTCCCACCGCCCAGCTTTCCACAGGGCTGTCAACTCAGAGGACAGCATTTCTTTCTCTCATTACAAGAACACCCACAGAAATGAATAAGGGGCAAAAGCTCTATTTTATGACTTGTTAATGGAAACAGTTTTGAAAGAAACCAAATCAGCAGATAGTTGTGATGCACCTACAAAAAGATGATTCAAACTCGAAGCCGGCTTGTTTTCAACATTCCGACTTCATGTTTGTTCCCAAGAATGTCAGCCACTATCACTCACACAGATTCTACCCAATTCTCTTTTATATCTTAAGATCAAAATGATCACAAAACACATTCTGAAGAATTACAGAATAGTCCATTCCCTGAAGAAAAAAATCTCATCAGTTTCAATTCTTCTTAATTGTCGCATCATTTTCCCCCACAGAAAGTGTGGAGGACTGTAAAAGGAAAACAAAGAAGAAAAGTGCTTCACAGAACCCCAGAGGATTAATGGAGTTGGGTCACTAAAGGAGTGTTTAAGAACCAAGTATTTCTATAGTTTTACCTGTTTCACACAAAAAGGATCTAATGCCTCTGCTGATCTTAATTATGGCAGCAAGAGCTGCAGACAAAGGTAAAATACTGATGGACTTCAGCACATACATTTTAAAAACCTTAGTTTGAATTCACCTGCCCGTTTCATTTGCTAACAAGGCTGCCTGTCATTGACACTTGAGACATGAAACACCACTCAGCAATACAGCAGTTGTGCTCAAAGGCTCCCACCAGACAGATCTCTGCAGTGTTCAGCTCTTACAGTGGCAGGAAAAAACATGTGCACAAGTTTCAACTTCATAAACCCCTTATCCAGCTATAGCACAACTAATAAACTCCTCAGAGAATTCTAGGATCTCACACACACACCTCTTCACGCTGTGGTGGCTTTCACAGAAACAAGCAGATAATTTCCAGTATTACACTAAACCAGCAATCAATAAGGCCTAAAGCACGTAATTTATAGTTGGTTGAGAAAGTAACAGAACTAAAACACTGAGCAGTTCTGCTAACATTGCTCTGGCTCTACTATCACACTGGACTTGAAAAAACACACAGTAGTAACCTAAAAAACAACACCTACATAAAGATTTGCACACACTAAGGAAAAAGAATTTTAATACTGTCCAACTCCCCTTCCTCCAAAACTGCAATGCAAGCAAATACGTTTGCTATGAGGCATTGGGAGACTGGTTATCAAAAGTAAAAGGGAGACATTATATTCAGAGTATGTGCTTTTGCATATTATAAAACATGAAAAATATTGTAAAAAAATGGTTTGGGTACTTTTGTGGTTCTTTCACAATATAAGCCTTTTCTTCAGCAAGTCAAACATACACATAAAACAAGCAGAGCCCAACTTCTATTCAGGAGGCATCTGGCAGACCAGGCTTTTGCTGCAAAATTCTGGTTTAACTCTACTAGAGAAAAATAAAATCAGGAGGCCAAGAGAAACTTCCCAGAAATGTATGTGGCAGCAGCGGGATACTGACAGTCAATCTCTTCAGGAAGAGAGATGAAGCCCAGGGGAAATAAAAAAAAAGACTCAAAACATACAAAATCCCCAAACCACCAGCTGAACATATCATTCCTGATATGTGTGCCAGTATGTGTAAAGCAGAAGGGCAGTAATAGCAGTTCAGATTCAAACAGCTACCTCAAGGAGCTGCTGGTGAGCTTAAGAGCTAATAAACTACCCACCTTGGAACTCAGGGTGAAACTGTAAATACTTAAGAGCTACATATTTTAGAAACACAGTCTGGCTTGCGGAAAGAATAGTTAACTGCAGGATATCAACCAAGTACTGTCAACATTCAAAGATTTAAGAAAAAGAAACAAGGAAAAATAAGAAAATCACTTAAAGGTAACCCTTTACAGGCACAGAATTCACTGTTTTAAAAAGTGTCATTATTTCACTGAATTTCTTAGAAAAATCCTCCTATTCTTAACAAAATTTGATAAGATAACCAAAATTAACAACTTATGGTTTAGTGGCATTCCAGTAAACTATTTCTACCCTCCCATTTCAAATGATGCTGACTTTTCACCATCAATACCACAAATTAACTTACATAACTTTTAAAAGAAGGCCCATTTCCTCTGGAAGTTATTCATCTTCGCACAAAATCTACATAAATCTACATAAATGGACTTTGTGCAGAGAGCTAAATTGAATCTTGGGAGGACGGTGGCAGTGAAATTACACACAGCCCAAGAGCTCCAGGCAAGCCATGGAACTGAACTCATTTTTCCAGCCCACAGGCTGGAAGAGCAGCATCAGTCCACGAGCAGCCTTTACCTAGAGGCTTCTAATCAACAAATCTCCTCATGACAGATAAAACTGGATTAATATGTACTATAGAGGCATCAGCAGAGAGTCCATGGTTCAGACTGCGTTGAGATTTGCATTTAAAGCAAGACTGAAATCCCTTTGTTTTGTACTTTAAAGACCCATTCTGTTTTTCAAATTCAGTGCAGTAACTCCTGAGAGGGCTGAGCAATTTTTCCATGTGCGACTGCTACCGATTTCTGCAGAGAAGGCATTTTCAAACACTCCACTTTTTAACCTCTTTTCTCCTTGCATTAAACAGAGTTCCTCCAGCACTCACCTCAATGCCATCCCAAGTTATTTCTAAGCTGTACCAAGGGCAAGGCTCCCTCCCCTTTCCGAGACGGCCTCTCCCAGCTATGCTGCTTCTCCAGACACGAGCGCTCCGGTCCCTGCTTCGGCCCCGCTCCCAGCCTACAAAGCCTGGGAAGCAGCTATGCTAGACCACCTGCAGGAGTAAGAGGAGGCTTAGGAAGGGGACAAGCAACAAGCAAAGACTGCTGAGAAAGCAGCACAGCACTGCCTGAGCCTGAGGAGACTGTGAACCCAAAGGACACCTGGTGCTGCTGCTGCTGGCTCTGCTCACCCGGCTGGCCACGCAAAGCCTTAGCACACCCACTCAAGTCTCAGCGCCCCACATCTTTCAGGTGACCTTTAAGCTGTATCTAAGAGACCTGAAATACTGCTTTCCACCACTGTTCTCGTTTCTTAGGGCACTGGGGACTGTGCTTTTGGGGCAAAGGTGAGCACGAGAAGAGGTTACACAACGAGAAGACACAGGGAGGGCTCACAGACAGGACACTTGTGTCTGCTCCTCACCAGGAAGAGCATCTTGGATAAGACCCTGGGGCACCATGTGTGATCCTCCTCTCCTGCAGCCTACTCAGTAAGTCTTAGGCTGTCTAATCTGTGATCCCAAACCAACCTGATTCAGGAGTAACAGCCTGGTCATGTCCTCTGGCAAATCCTAAGAAGCCAGCCAGAACGATGTGCTGCCTGAGCAGTGAGCAGGTACATCTAACACAACTGCAAACCCTTTCTCCAGCAAGAGGCAGGAATGCAAAGCTGGTACGGAGAGGTCTACAGGAATAAATGAACACAGCCACAGCACTTCAGCTGCTACTTCTCCCTCTTCTTTGCTGCTGTCCATACCAGTGAGAAGTGTCACAACACAGGGAAGAGCAGCCATCTCTTACATTTTTCACATATAGAACAAAGAAGCCAGAAAACTCCCCACAGCAGACAAAGCTGTTTAAAATAAACACAAGGCTGCATACGCTTATAGCCACGGGAGAACCAGGAAATCACAAGTTAGATTTTCACTCAGCCTTTGCAACCCACAGCCATGCATTCTGATTTTCCACATTACCTCATTCACATCCACAGCCCATCACCCCACACGCCATGCCCTCCTCTCCAAACGCTGGCTGTCACCTTAACTCTGACCACAAACATAACTCCTGGGAAAAGGAAAACAAAAACCACAGAGCCACCACAGAGCGCTCTTAAATATTTGCAAACAGCTAGCGCAGGAAACACAACCTATTCCTGCTCCCTCTATCAAGACAGCGGGGCAGCGGCAGCCCCGCTCAGCTCAGCACCCTGAAGCACGGGAAAGCACCGGCTCCTTCCCCGCTGTGCCCGCTCCGAGCCCGGAGCCGCACACTTCCCGGAGGTGGCAGGAAGATGCGCGGCTGAAGTAGGCAGGTGCTGGATGTGGGTGAAGCACCGGGAGAAGGAGCTGTGGGATGTACGTATGGGACAAGGGTTTCCTGAGCAGCTTTCCTGCTTTTTAAGGCTGCACGGGAAGTAAAAGCAGCCGAGCAACTCGAACCGATTGTAGAAATTTTATTTCAGGTGAATTCTAATTGAGCTGTCACCAATTAAATTAGGAATACAAGGAGAAAATGTGAAACATCACATCCCTGTATTTTAGGCAAAAGTGATTATTTCATAATGTATCTTGATCACTTTGGGCGTTTTGAAAAGTCTCTGAAGACAAACTGGGTTTGGGTTTGAGAGCTGGCTGCTTTGCATATTCATTACATTTCTGCAGCGTTTCCAAAGGACTTTTAGCAGGAGGAGAAAATTACATGTAGCTGCAGAAGAGAGACTTCGCAAATTAGTCTTGTCTAGCTCTCAGATGTGCCAAAATACAGCCGATGAGCGAGCTCCGCGTTTACGTACAAAACCGTACCTCGCCTCAACTAATGAGAAACTCGAAACGTGCAAAAACACCCTCCGCGTTAGGACGAGACGAGCGCACAAATACCTCCAGAGCAGGGTCCCGCACCGAGGGACGGAGCTCCCGGGAAGGAAACCCTCACGGCGGGTTCGGACGGGCAGCTGCGGTCCCGCACAAAGTTCGCGGCCACCGAGCCCGGTGACAAGAACCTTCCCGGGGCTCCTTCTCCGTCGGGGCTGCCCCGCGGGGCGCCGCCGCGCCCGCACAACCGCTCCCGTCCGCGCCGGGGAGAGGCGCGGCCCCGCAGAGCCCGGGGAGAGCCCCGTGCCCCGCCGCCCCTGCCCGGGACCCCGCCGGAGCGGCCGCCGCCGGGGCGCCGCCTCCGCCCGGCCCGGCCGCGCCGTCCCGCCCGCCGCCCCCGCCCCGCGGCCCCCCCGCTCCGCGGCGCACACGGCGGGGACGCTTCTGCACTTTCCTCCCACTCCCCCGTCCCCCCCGCGCCGGATTTCTCCGGGAATCACCCACGCACGACCCGCCCGCTCCTTCCGGCCGTGCCCGGCGGCGCCGGGGCCGCGATGCCCGCGCCCCCCGGCCGCCCCGCACGTACTCTGCAGTTGGCCGCCGCCGCCGGCTGCCCGGGGCTCCCCTCGGTGCCGTCCCGGGGCCGCAGACTCAGCCCCGCCGAAGTTCCTGCCCGCGCCCCCCCCGCCCAGGCTCCTCCTTTCCCATCGACGGGGCGGGTGGGCGAGCCTGTCCCCGTCCCCGCCACCGCCGGGGGGGCGCGCGGCCGCCCCGCCGAACCTCGCCTCGTCGCGGCCGCGCCTTCGCCGTGCGCGGGGGCCGAACGGGCGGCAGGGAGGGAAGGAAGGAGGTGAAGGGAGGGGAGGGAAGGAGGGGAAGGGAAGGGAAGGCAGGGAGGGAGGCAGGGAGGGAGGGAGCGGCCCCCGCCCCCCCGCTCGCCGCCCCCTCCCGCGCGGTCACATGGGGAGAGCCCGCGCGCGCTCCGCCGCCCGCCCACGCGCGGCCGCCGCGTGACGCAGCGCCCGGCGGGGGCGGCACCGGCAGCGGCAGCGCCCCCCCGCGGCCGGAGCGCGCCGGGGCCGCGACCCCCCCGCCGGTGCCGCCCCCGCGGGAATTGCGCGGCTCCCGACGGCCCTGCCTTGGGAAAACAGCCCGGGAACCGCGCGGGGCCGCCCTGCCGGGGCGGGCACACCGCCCCCGGGGCGGCCGGGGGCAGAAAGGGCCGGCCTGGGGTGCGACGCGCAGAAACCGGTGCGAAGGTACCGAGTGTCAGTTGGAGCGAAGAGAAATGGGAGGAAATGGGAGCGTGTAGCTGTTTTACTGATGGAGAACTGGTTAAAGTATGAGTTTTTAAGTAAGTAATGTTTCAGTGATAAAATTAAGTAATAAGTAATAAATTAAGTAACTCATATTTAGTGCCGATAACAATAGAAAAAAAGCATTATACATGTGTGGAAAAAATAGCGAGTGAGGGGGAGAAAAGCCACAATAAAATAAGCTTGTCTTGTAGGCAATGTCCGGCTCTGCCTAGAGCTGGGAATACCTTTCACACAGGGTTTCTTTTCCTTTTCCCTTCCCTTCTAATCCATACTTTGGCTGTTTGGCTGAGCAGGGTCAGGCAAGGCAGGAGGCAGAGTCATGACCTTGGTAAACAGCTCCAAACAAAACCAAATTTCTCCTTCAGTTCTTCCAATAGAAGGCTGAGGCTTTGTAGCACTTCTGTCAAATCACACAAACATGTCTAAAAATTAATAAATTGTCTAGAAACAAAGTTTTAAAAAGTTCTAAGCACGCAGGATGCATTCTGGAGCTGGGGAAACACAAGAGCCCTTTTTTCCATAGCCTTTTCCTTTTGCAACACCCCAACTCTCAGAACTTGCATTCCTGCACGGGGTATTTCCCAGTTTCCCGGTGAGCTGTGACCCTGGATGGTGCTGGGCCTGCTGGGCTGGTGGGTGTCACACAGGAGCGCTCTGTGTGTCCCTGGCGCTGCCCACGCGGGCACAGCGCGCACGGGTGGGCGGCCGGCGGCAGCTCCGTCTGCATTGCACACCCTGCCCTGGGCCGGGCACGCTGCTCCCCAGCCTGCTGGCAGGGCCGTGCCCCAAAGCAGCGCTTGCCCAATCCGAGATCACCCCGCGGGTGAAGCTGCCGGCACGGAAGGGATGATGCCTGAGGGAAAACAGCCTGGAGGAACGGGCAGCACCTGCCCCGAGAGCCCCTCTGCAGAGCAGAGTCAGTCAGCCCTGCTTTTCCCCAGAACTGTGGTGACTGGGGCTGTCTCCTCGTCTTTGGGGTGTGATCCCAAAGATCCCAGTATCCCAGCGGGGCAGATGAGGAGGCAGAGGCAGATTTTCTCCCTGGCATGCTGAGGTTCCCATGAGAAAACTCCATTGCGCATTGCCCAGCAAAACCACAAAAATGTTCACAGCACCGCCTCCCCTCCACCCACTCAAAATGTTTTTGCATACGCCTCTAGGCACTACAATCATGGTAATTAAAGCTGTAAAATATTATTAGTATCACACTTCCATAGACTTTTTGTCCTAAATGCTTTATATACCATGCTACAGAAATTCAGCCACTCCCGTGGAAAAAAAAGGAGCAGGAACAATGCACACCAAGGTGGAAAGACAAATTTTAACCAGGGGTGCCCAATACCAATCCCGTCTCCCACAAGAAGTTCCTGGAACGTTGCTGAAGTCCACCCAGGACACTGCTGTGATGCAGGGGCAGTGCATGCCTGGAGCTCTGAGTGTCCTAGGGATAGGGAGACTAACACCACTGCTCCAGGAGCATTCCATTGGATTTGTGGAGATTCTCACACCACTTAGCTCTGCTTCCAGGGGCTGCCAGTGAGTGAGGTGCAACTCAGTCCTGCACTGGGCTACTGAATATATCAAGGAAGGTGTAGGAAAGGGTTGAAGAGACTCAAGTCTCCACTGCAGTGTGTCCTTAGGAACAGCAGCATATCTGCTCCAGTCTGGCATCTCACTCTGGGGAAGAGGAATAGGACAAACGTGCTCTGCCGTCTCCCTTCACCAGGAGATCTGAGAATGCTGGGCAAAAAGCCAGTGGCAGCCAACAAACTGAGATTTCCCCAGAAAAAAAAAAAAAAAAAGCAGGGAAGTGTTTCTAAAGCATTTTTAGCACTGTCCTATCATTAACACTCAAACACTTCCCTGTCTAGGTACTGTTTCTGCTTACATCCCACAGAGGACACACAAGCTCTGAGTCTGCTCCCTCTCCCACATGTCCTGACATCTGGAGGTAAAAGTGACCTTCAGGTGTTGCCCTGCACAAATGGGAAGGGAGGGATGGATAGAGTTGTGTTACTTTTATAGCTGTTCAATTCAGTATTGAAATTATTGTAGTGTACTGAGAGTACAGGTAGGTAAAAGCAAAAAATTGTAACACTAAGTGAATAAAACACTAAAAAAAGATGAAGGTGACAGAACTTCACTTCTATTTCAGATCTCGTTTCCTTCCAAAAATGCTTATAAGCTAGGGAATAAGTGCCAAAATGTAATGTCCTTACCTAGTGTGGACTACCTAGTCTGATCTTCATGACAGAGGCCCTACAGAGTGCTGGAAAGCTTGTGATGAACCATTCCAGTGTAATGTATGAAGAGCACACACACACGCTCCTGCACCCACATAAACCCACCCAACCTTCTACCCATGCTTTTTCTACCACCGAGCCAAGGTACCTGAGTGGAAATCATTACAATTCTGGCCAATTCTAAGGAGTGATTTGGTCCCTGGAGACCTCCAAAGAGTGAGGAATGGGTTCACCTGTGGCACACGCAGACTTCCAGGCAGACGCGTTTCCTCAAGGACTCCCCGCAGCCAGTGCTGCCCCAGCGGGCTCGGCCAGGGGAAGAACATGCCCTGCCATGGAACACTGGCAAGGCTGAGCTGAGCAGGGTGGGGAGGTGGAAGGGTTAGGGAGGGGGAAGCCAGAGATGTGCTGTTGCCTCCAGGGAGCCGGGAGCACCTCCGCAGAAGCGGCTCCGTCCTTCCCCGCCCAGCACACAGACCTGGCTGGTGCAGTCTGACACACTGATGTTCTGTCTGATTAAAGGAAAAGGAGATTGAAATCACACATGGCACAGGGACACTTTCATAATGTACAGAAGAAGTCTGCAGATGATCAGGTCTCTATTTCCTCTGATTCCCCAGATTGTGAGATTGATGAGGAATCTGAGTAGGGTACGAGCGCTACAGAACCAAAGGGAAAGGAAAAAAAATCAGCAGTGAGCAATTATATTCAAGGAGACAAGACAGTAAGTCAGACCCAGAGGCAACTCCAAGGCTGCCAGCACAGCAGCTGGTATTGCAGAACATCTCCATGGTCGGTCCCAACCTCCCTGACTGCCACTGGAGGAGTGGAGGGGTGCTGGAGCACAGGAGCAGAGTGCAGGGGCATAGGTGCAGCCTTGCCCCAGTTTGCCTCCTCCTAGCAGGTCACAGCTGCTGGCTGGGGCACAACACACACACAAGTACTGCTGAAAATGCATGTTGAAGCATATTTCTCAGGGAGGCTATTAATACCTGTGAAGAAAACACTGGGATTGCTTGCTGTTAATAGAGAAGAATGCATTGCATAAAAGGCAAATTTCATGAGCTGTCATTGAGAAGGCTGCAGGGTCTAGTGGCTGTACCACAGAGCTGGGGACAGGGACAGCTGCATTCTCTTACTAGCTCTCCTTTGCTGACATTGGACAAGTTATTTCACCTTGCAGCACCTCAGTTTCCCCATCTGGATATTAGGATAATGATTTGACTGCTTCCTCAGTGAAGCAATGCTAGATCTGCTGATCAAGAGGGTCAGAGGCAAGCATTATTATTTAGCATCATAAATATTCATACCATTGTGCAATGGGCAGGACTTGCTGAACAGACAACAGCCCTTGTTAAAGATCAGAAAGTTTACAGTCTCTAACACACTGCACCTATAAATTCATCCAATGCAACAAAGAACAAATATGGAGCTGCATATATTTTTGGCAGCTACAACATCTGACTGAATGCATGGTTGGAAAAAGAGTTTTGTAGAAGAGTTTGCATGCTTGGAGCATATAAATCCAAAAGTCGCTTCAAATTAAAAGGAGAGTACCCCAGACACACAGAAGGGCTGTGCAGGATCAGGTGGAGCAGCTTCCAGGAGAAAAAAAAAAGATATCCAAACTTGATAGGATGGTGGAAGCTAGGAGAGTAGGGTCAGGGCTGAGTAGCAGAGGAAGTTATCTCATCAACATGGCAAGTGGTATCTTTCTATTGATTTTCAAATGAATAGATTTTATGGCCAGGAGCAACTGTTTAAAATCGTAAATCATCATAATCTCACCTCTTGTACCCTGGAGATCAAAGAATTTCATCTAGTCATTTGAATTACATTAATCCTATGTAAATAAAACTGTGCACTAATTATAATCAGTTGGAAGATACAGATGCATCACAAAGACCTATGAGCATACAGTTAATACAAAAAGACTTTTGATAAAATTTAGCCTTTAGTCTTCATGAAAACAGGCAGAAACCTGGAAATTACTCCATTTTAGGGTTGTGCCTGTGTGATATTTTGGTTATGGCCGTTTCAGCAGCTTGGCAAGCACAGGTCCTGCTGCCATTCTCCCTGCAGGCACAGATCCCAGTGCTTCCTCAGCTGGAGGCAGGGCAGGGCTGCACAACAGGCAGCTCATGGCACTCTGGCACTGCTTGTTGGCCACCACACAGCCCCACAGCCTTAGTTGCAAGGGCCAGAAGTTGCTGGCACACACTGTACTTTGGTGTCACCTGAGCACTTGGGAAGCAGAGCTGGGACATGTGCTGAAACAGGGAGCTCCAGAACTGAACATCTTCACAGCTTCAGCCTGTGTCTGACAAAGAGCTTCGTCTGAAAAGCACAGGGAGGAGAAGGAGGAACAACTCCTGAGAAGCCAAAATATACTATTTCAACACTTTCAAAATAGCAGGGCTGAACTTTTTGCTTTGAAACGACCTGTTTCTGATAAAAAAGCACTCAAAAATATAAAACCAACAATAATAAAAAAAAACTGGGAAAAAATTGCTTTTGAGAGCTCAGCATGCTGAGTATTGTGGTGATGCTGGAATCATCATTTTGGCTTGGACTCACTGCTTTAGTCAAACAAAAATTACAGACAGAAACACAGTAACAGTTCTTGTGACAGTTTGACTTCTGTGCCTTTCAGCCATAAACCCAAAAAGGCAATTATTTGCCCAGTCCTAATAGAGATCAAGTGGGAGGAAAAAAAAAAAAAAAAAGAGAAAATACACTGTCTGTGAACACACACCTAGTGGTAGTTTTGCTAGGGTGAGACTTGTAAGAGACCTCTAAGAAATGACCAGAAGGCACCAAAGGACTCAAGACCCTCCCTGGTGCTGACTGCCACCCCTTCCTCTCCACCCCCATCCCACATCCCAAGCAAAGCAATCCAGCCACCACAATACAAGCAAGCAAGGTGCCAGTGAAAGCTACCAACCTCAAAACTCAGGTGTGCAATGAGGGGAGCATAAAGCCACCCCATGAGCCCCTGGGTTCTTGCCAAGGCATCACTCAGGACCCTCCTTCAGGGCAAAACTGGTTTGTTATTTGATTCTTGGTCCGTAAATCCAGCAAGGGGAAGCCGGGAGCCAGGGCCTGCAGCATGAGCGACAGCGCACACGGCTCTGCACCCCCGGAGTGGGAGTTTGGCCTTGCAGCAGGCACTCAGATCTCATCAGGAGCCCAAGGGGCTTTGCAGTTTGGGACTTTAATCTTTTAATCTGGCTCTCTCCTGCTGCTCGTGGGCAGGGAGCGCGCGGTGGTGGGAGAGGCATCCCTCCAGTACCTCTCCCTCACTTGCTGTGGATCCCTCCATGCAGTGCATCCGTGTTTAGGACAAGAAATGGAAACCAAGACTGTGAGGTGGCAAGGGGCCAAGGCATCACCCCAGGGAAAGGGCTTTCAGCACATGGGGTGACAAGGCAGCCCAGTTTTCCTGGAGATGAGGCAAGTCAAGGCCAGCTACCAGAGCTCTCCATAATGTGAAGGTGGAGACATGAGCACCAGGCAATAATTAAAAAATTGTAACCTGGAAATAAAAATACATAAGTCCAAATGGGGGGGTGTGCTTGCAGCTGAGACCAGGTAGCTGTCAGTGCCCTTGGAAATTCCTCCCCTCACTCCCAGAGCAACATTCCAAACTCCTCACAGGTGAGCCTGCTGCATGCTTGCTCTGCAGCTTGGTATGAGCCTTTCACCACTGACATTTAGAGCCAGAGGGTAAAATCTTGAAGTTGCAGAGGTCAGGAAGCCATTCACCACTTTGCCATGGCTAAGTAGACATCTGAAACCATGCTGAAGCCTCATAGAAAATAAACTGGCTTTCAAACATGCTGTGCATTTGTATATACAGACCAGAGTACCTAAATGTTAGATGCAAGAATTTAAATACTCTGTGCCTCAGTTTATCCATCTCTCACTGGTGGCTGAGGGTTGTTCATATCACAGCATTTTAGGAAGCCAAGCACTGACAAAGAAGCCCAAAGTCTACAGGTGAAAGCCTGCAGGAGAGGGGAGTGATGACTACCCTCCTTTTCCAAGTAAGGAGAAGGCTTCTGTGCCTTCCAGCTCCTCTCTTGGCAGTGATCTGTGTGTAGGCAGTGGTCATAATCAGGAAGTGCCTCCTCCAATTTACAGCTGGTGGTACCACCTGTGCCTCTCCAATTCCAGCCAAAACAACCACCTCCTCAAACCCACTTGTAAGGAAGGGCAGAGGATCCAGCTCTGACAGCTCAGAGGGAAAAGCAAGGCTCAGGTTTAAGTGCTGACATTTTCCCTAGATGTGTACCACTGCCTACCAGCATTTTCATCTTGTGAAAAACAGTGACAGTGCCTGCTGAGAGAAGGTGGTCCCACTGTGCCATAACAGCAAGCAGCTGATAAGTGATAGGGTGGACAGAGGACAACAAGAGAAGGGGAAGACATTCAAATTTTGCTGGGTCAATGAGCAACCAACTCATTGCCTGTATGGCAGCTGGAATGGAAGAAAGTGGAGTCATTACTCATCATTTCAAGTCTGTCAAGGATTTACTTTCTGGAAGAAAACCAGTGGGTTACTGACTGCTGAAGAGGCAGGGAACATTTCTGAACAACTGAGACAGAGCTGTGTGTATGGGATATGCCTCATTGGTATTATCCTTCTGTCTCCTGTGCTGGTTTTTGATTGCCAGGTCCCTCCTGGCCTTCATCATGGTTGGAGCCATCTCCCTGCCAGTACAGCATCTCAAAAACCAGTTCTGGATTAGCACTCACTGCTTTAATCCACTCTGCACCTCGAATGGAGCTCTTTTACTTTGGAAACTGGAAACCTGAGGAGATTATAAATAACAGAAATCTGTAAGAACTACACCTCTGGCCAGCCAAAACTAATACCAGAAAGGGAAATCTCACTGTCCCCATCAATGGAACTAACAGCAGGGCTTCCCAGACCTCCATTGATGAGATAGTCTGGACAAAAAAGAATGGAGGCCACTACCTTATCAGCTGGCATTCATTCTGGGGGGCCTTATTTTTCTAAAAATGCATCCATTGTGTGAAATATACTGTGTTCCTGCTCTGGTCTCTCTCACAGAACTCCAGTTGACTTCTCTGAAGTGCACAGGGCCAAGAGGCACTTATTTTCAGATTTACTAAATGTCTACATTTCCAGTTAATCTGGAGCTGTGGGTGCCAAAACCTCAAGAGAGTCACTTACCCTCATTGCAAATATCATCTCAGCCTCTCTAATGCCACTGGAAGAGTAATAACCTTTTAGAGAAGACTTAAGGGCACTCTAAAAGCTATATACAGAAAAAAAGAAGATCAGAATGAAAGCCAACAGCTTCTGACATCAAATGTTTCCTTTCAGTGTTTTCTCCTTTTGATTAGCTATTTCTTTTCATTTACATCCCATAGTCTCAAAAAATTATTTTTTGAATTATCTGTTTGCTGCAGATTTCCTGTAGAGGCCCAACCATCTACTCATCTTTGAGAAAATACCCTGCTGCTGCTTGGTCCTAAAATTGCTTCCATATGAACCTAAGACAGGCAGGTTCTCATCTTCCATTTAGAATTTTTTTTTTTTAATGGATGATGAAAGTAGAAACAATTGAGCCATACAGCTCCCTAAAGCTTTTGATGTTCAGCTTCCCCAGTCCAGCACCATGGTGACACACCAGCTCAGGGAACATCCACTGCACAACAACAAAGAAACATTCACTTTGCATTTTACTGAAAGTGCTCTTCACATGGCAAAACATCTGTCCAAACCTATAAAGCAGGCAGTTTGCTGTCTTTTAAGGCAGCCCTGATGCAGTGCCTACAAGTCACTCTCTTTGGAAAAGAGGCAGTGTTATTTTTTCTGCTAAACTCTGTATCTGTTCATCAAAGCCCCTGTACAGGCCATGCATTGAAGGGTTGGATGTGATAATCCTTGTGGGCCCCTTCCAGCTTAGACAATACTGTGATTCTGTCCCTGCTGAATTCACATATTCACTCCCAATCCCCTGAAACTGGGGTTGTCTTGTCCCTGGGATCCAGCGCCAGGGGGTTCTGAGCCATCCTTGTCAGATATCCTGGTGCTACTGACACACAGAACATTTATGGTTTATTTAGGGTTTATTTTTCTCTAAGCCACCAAGACACGTGTGATCACCTCAAATCCTTGCATCAAAGCAACACCCCCTGGGACAGCTGGAAGCACACAACACTGATCACAGCTCCAACAGCTGTCCCCAGTGCCACCAGTGGCCACTCTGTGGGATCTAGAGTAAGGACTCCCACTGCTTTCTTCCTGTAGCTGCTTCCTGGAGGCAGACCAGCAAACTTTGCCTTTTCCTGACATACAGCCCAGGTGGTGGTGCCTTAGAGCACCAGTGACAGCTGGAGGACAGGGAGCAAAGACTAGCCTTGTGATCTGTCACAAAGTGACTGCTGGCCAACACAGACACGTGAGACCTGGGCTTTAGCAACAAGCAAGCAAAAACCAAGCCTGCAGCTTTGCTTTCCTCTGTGCAAGTTTGGCATCACTGAGAAAGGTCACATACAAATAAAGCCCCACTGAATACACTGAAATACAGCTGAAATACACACGAAACAGTACCTCTTCCAAAAGGTTTGCTAAGAAAACAAATCAGAAAGGACATGGTCACCTTTGAGCATTGTGTGAATGGCTGCAAAATTGACTCCAATAATTGCATTATAGGCCTTTCTCTTTCCAAAATTCACTGCCATCTTTTCAAAGACAACAATATATGATCTGGTTAAGGTGCTGATCCATCCCAAGGTGATGAAGACTATCAGGGCTGGGAGCTTCATCCCTCACCTAACATTTCCTGTACTGAAACTTTCTGGCTAAACTTTGACATGGGAAATTTAAATCCAAATAATTAGGCTGAGTTACCTTGAGTTGTTGCATCTTCTTACCTGTTTTGAGAAGTCTTGTGTCACCATCCTCACTGTAGAAGACATTAAAATTGTACACCCACTACCTTCAGGAGGAGGGATAAGTTTGTCTGGTGTTAGCCAGAAGAAACAGAGAGCGGAAGATCTAACATGATCAAGTGTTTTTGACAACAGATGAAATTTTTTTTTTTGTAATGAGCAATTTTGCTCATTCTGTAAGCCTTTTCTACACTGAAACTTATTTTTAGCACTGGCAAGACCTAGCTCATTAGCATACACAGAAGATTTTACAGTAAATTAGTACCACTGCTCGTTACAACATGTGCAATTTTGCAACCTTCCAAAAGTAGGACAGGTTTAATTTTACCTGTTTTGAGGCTGTTACTGACCCTTCAAATGTTCTGTTAGGGGGAAGATCAGATGGCAGATCCTACACCGTGCTGGGAAGAAGGAACAAGCTGAATGGCCAAAGGTTGCTGCTGCATTTCTCTTTTCCATTGTCTTTCCTCCAGAGGGAACTGGTTAGAGAGAGGATGAAATGACTGTGGGAAAGAAAAAAATGTGTGAAAAAGGGAACCTGAAAAAAGGTAGCAACGAGAGGTCATTAGAAAACTCTTGAACAGTGAGAATGTTTCGGATTTGTTGAGAAACAGAACTATTCATCTCTGTGCCACCTGCAAAGTCGCTGAACTACACTGTTTTCCCTCAGCTAAACACCAGCTTAATCATACATATTTCAGTCATGTAAGCAATTAAAAATAATTGTTTTCCCTCAGCTGGTTGTTTTTTTCCCCACAAAATACTGTCAAAAATGGCACATGTTTCTCCTCTTGCTTGAATTCACTTTATTTGTGCCAAAATTAATTTCTGACCTCTAATATATGCTCCAAAAAGTGGCGATTGAAATAGAAAGCAAGACTTTCCATCTGATTAAATGTTTTTATGGTTTTTGGTCACACAAGACCCACTGCCTAGTGCTTTCCTGCAATTCCTTCTCAGCGTTCAGAAATTCCTGATCAACAAGAAACAATCTGGGAAGCCCAATCACAGCATTTCAGGGAAAAGAAATTAAAAGGAGAAGGATTTCAGAAGTGACAGCAGCATAAGAGGTAAATATGGAAAAAAAGTTGGAAGGCCAGCCTAGCGCTTACCTACAGATCCCAGCAGTAGTTCCAGGCAGGATTTATTCTAGCAATAAAAATACCTGGGGGATACAGGTATCTTAACAGGACAGAAGTGGCAGCACTGGTAGAGCTGAATTACATAATCACAGTGTCACCTTCTCCCTGCCTGCCTGGATCTCTCTGGGTACAGGCACGGAGCAGGTTCTGTGGGATCACAAATGGGCAATTTTGTTAGCAGAAGATTTGGGAGCAGATGAAAGCTTGGGTCCACCATCCCCCAACATATCTGCCAGAGAAGCTGAGCTGGTACAGGGTGGGGAAATTAACTGTGCTAGATAAAGGAGTGGTTTTAAAATCTCCTTTTGCCTGGAGCACTGAAGAAACCAAGAGAAGGAATAGCAGCTCTGCAAGGGATGCAGCTGCATGCCACTCCTTTTTGAGGGTGAGCTGTGATACTCCACTCTTGCCTCTTGAATTCTTCCCCAGGGAATTAGAAGATGGAGGAAAATCAGTGGTTTTTATTTATTTATTTTCACCAACCCATTGTGCAGCATTCTTTATCTGTGATCTAATAACTCTTCTAGCATTCGTAACTTGTGTGATTTCAACCAGAGGAAAAATGCGATAGGATTTTGCATGACTCATGGGTCTTGTGAAATGCTTTCAAACAGCTCATCTTAAAAGCTTTTTACTCTGATGTAAACAGGGTAAAAACCCAAACTCTGTAAAATGGTCTGCACACAAAGTTTCTGCAAAGCATGCTGATTTTTAAAGGTGATTTTCATCTGAATATACAAACTATTCTGGAAAATCTGACAAATATCTACCTGGTTAAGCCCACAAAGGTGTGTTTGTACATTCTTGGGTACATTCTTACATACCTGCCCAGAGCTTCAGGCTTTTATCTTTTTTCTTCCCCTTCTTTAAAATCAAGGCCAAATTTTCAACTGGCAAAGCAGATCTGCAGATTGGGGTTTGCTGAGCCAATGGGAACTGTTACCTGAAGCTTGCACAGAGTTACACTGCTCTCAGCTCTGCTGCCACTCTCAGTGGTGTGAACCCACACAGGGCCACCAGAAATCTGATTGCCAAGAATCATTCAGCTTTGCTTCTAGTGAGGAACTGCCATATGGATTTCCCTTTCCACTGAGCTCTGATGTGCCTGAATCCGTACTCCCTTACCTCATTAGAGCTTATGACTGAAAGGCAGGTCATTGCCTGAAGCTCCTTGAGATGCAAAGCACAGCTGCAAGCTCCTCATGCCTTTCCATCAGCATTTTTGTGGCACAGCAGCAATGCTCTGAGCATCACAGGCACTGAGCCTGACTGCTGCTTGCTTCCAAAACCCACTGCACCCTCCCAAGTTGCATGTCCTCTTCTTTGATCTTTCCATCCATCCCTTTGGTCATCAGAACAGGAGCTTTGAGCTCTCTAGTTTTAAAATGCCTGCATTGTTTATGGCATTGCCAACCTCAGCCAAGGGCTTGGCAGCTTTCCCTGGGACAGAGAGGCTCTGTGGGGAGGGGATGGCCTCAGGAGGCACAAGAGGGAGCAGAGGCATGTCCTGAAAGTCATCCTTCAGTGCAACTTGGAGAAAGGAAAGGTGTGACCAACACACAGAGTGACATCTGAAAACCCTTTCCCACGCTGGGGAGAGTTGTTGTGCTGCTGTTCCAAGTCACTCCTCTTACAAGGCTTACTAATAACAACAATTAGAAGTAGTAATAATAATAATAGTAATGGAACAAATTTGGGGTTCTGACGATCATCCAGCAGGGAGTGAAACATATCACAACTGTCTCTCTTAGAAGTGCTGGGAAAACTTGTCATAGTTAAGGATTAAAGTACCAGGCAGATGTGACATTTGATATCTGTACTGCCATCAGACAGGAAATTGCATGCTAAGTTGCATTGTTATCCAAGTTAATAATAATACTAATGAAAGAAATAAAGAAAAAAATAAGACAGATCTAACAGTAAGCACTGTGTGCTGTAGCCCCTGACACCCAGGGATGATTCCTGTAGCACAGCATCCCTTTGGAGCCAGCTCTGTGGCTGGGGATGTGAGCAGGCTTCACGTGGGCCTCCTGTACCAATGCATGAAACCCACTGCGAGTTTCCAGGCCACACCACGAACCAAAGAAAACCTCAGACACTTTTCAAAACAAATGAAAGTCATCTCTTCTTTCATTTCCCCTAAATGCTTGTCTCTGAAATGTCTGGCTGCATTTGCCTCAGCCTTTCAATGCTGGAAAGGCTGTGGCACAGCAGAGGCAAGCTGTGTGGCAGAGTTAGATGGAGCAGGAAGGAAGGTAAAGGGGAAAAGTTTCACATTTCAATAGACAAGTATTTCCTATAATGAGGAAACAGGATTTGACAGAATTTTTTGTGTTTTAAGCTTTTTATACCTCTCTTAATAAAAACTAAGCCCCTTTTCCCCTCCTGCCACAGTGTATCATGCCTCAGATAAAACCCTTTCAAAGAACAACATGCGCTCACAGTATAATCTGACATTATTCCAGTGCTACAGGGAACATCTTGAACATAATTGCACCACATGGAAGTTGACTGGCTATGAGAAAAACACACAAAAAAGCTTTCAAAACAAATCTGTAAACACATTTATGCTCCCAATAGCCATGATAAATCCAATTAAACAGCCAGGATGTGTGTTACAAACTGTCACTAAAGAAGTAAATTCAGTTTCTGTGGCAGGGAATATTCCACCTCTAAGGAAGAAATCCTAGTTCCAAACTGCTTGAGGGTCATGATTTTATAGTCAAGCCTCACTTGAGAGGACCAATAGCCAAACCAAGACGCTTTAAGCCCAGCTCACCCATATCCCATCCGTGCTGGCATTGCATTTCCTGACCCTCACTCTGCCTAGCCCTGGCATCACCTTCTCTCTGTGCCATTTAGGGCTTTCAGGATCTCTCCTTGCCTCTAATATAAAAAGGTCCTGCAGATCCATACTCCACACAATACCAGTCTGACATTCTGCTCCCAATTCACTGAAAACATACAGCTGAAAATGGCTGGGGAGGAGTTACTTCAGCCTGAAACTGAAGAATTTCTTTCCTGCAAATGCCAGCAGTGAACAAAGGAGGAATGCTGCCTTTGGACTGGGAAGAGCATGGTGTTTTGCAGCACCAGGGAACAAGAGACCCTGACTGAAGAACATCTGCTCCTGAGGAACACCAAATAATCCACAGCAAGGTTTGCACTGGCTACCTGTTAGCCACACTGGAAATATAAATCCTACTTAATCAGAAACAGCACAGTAGCTGTAACACCAATGCTTTGTATCAAAACAATTTAAATGTCATAGATATTTCTCATGAGGGAGCAAATTCCATTTGTGAGTGCTCAGAACAAGAGCAGCAGCAGCTGGTCTGGTTCCCCACTGAAAGCTGGTCCCAGGTGCAGCACATCAGTGGAGACCCAGAGGGCTGTGTTCCACAACAGTGGAGACCCAGTGTGGAACATCTCAGCACTCAGCCCCACTGCTGGGCATCCTAATCACTCATTAGCCACCTAGGTAAGACTTCAAAGCTCAACAGCTAACTATCCTTCAAATGAAGGGAGTCGGTGGACCCAAATGTGTTCTACCTTTCTGCTGGGAAGAGCTGAGGAACACCCCAGCCATTGCTCCCCCACAGTTTCCCTGTTCCTGTTTCCCCCTGTTTTTAAGTTCTGTGCACACGATGGGTCACCCTTCCACAACCTTCCCATTTTTCTTCTTCAAAGGCTTGAAGCCTTCATTTTCAGTGGTTGTAGCAATGGTCTCTCCCAGGGCTGTGGTGGTATGACTCACAGCAAAAGAAACTTATATAGCACCTGGCTTAGATGCACAGCTTGGAAGCAAAACCAACAACAGGGAACATCTGCAGGGCAATACATGCCTACGGAACATTGGACAATGATTTAGAGCACTGCAAGTTTTGGCCACTTAGAGACATTTTAGAAGTTTCTTAATACTCAGCAAGTGGCTGAGTATTAAGAAACTTCTAAAATGTCTCTAGTGCCTCTGTCTTACGGCGTCCTGTGGGCACACACGATCAGCTTAGTGAACATGGGTGTTTGGGGCTGGAAGATGGTGTTGCTGACAACAGGCAGTGTGGATTGGAAGGGCAGGAGCAGAGCTGTGACCACCTGCCTGTGGAGTAGGATGTTTCTGCCCTGGCCTGATGCCAGCAGGAGCTGCTTTTTCCCTGCTGTCTTTGAACACAACTATGGATATTTTTATCCCTGTCCTTTCTACATGTGGAAAAGCATCAGCCAGCATCTTACCTCCCTACAAGGATTATAGACACTTAGATAACAACAAATTAAGAAACGGACAAGCATTAGCTGTGTGATTCCAGCCTACTGAGTTTATTTGGGCATACAGGCTGCTGAAGCCACACCTGCCTGGCTCAGACACCATCTGAATGTTTGCAGAGCTGCTGGACACCTTGAGCAATAATGATGGGCCCAAGGGCTTTATGAGTATTTCCAGGTGTGTCTAAGTTGTTTCTGACCTCTTCAGACTGCAGCCTGTTTGGATTATGGAGCTGGCAGGATCCCCTGGTGTGTTTGCTATTGGAGCTCCTTTGAAGCAGGGAATGGTGTTTGCAAGCTCTCTCTGGCATGTCTCCACACCAAGGAAACTTGCTCGGAGCTGGGAGGTGCCAGAGGTCCAAGTCAGCTGGCAAATAACACCTGCCTAGGGATGCTTTCCTTTGGACATGCAGTTCTGGGAACAGACTTAAAGTTCAATGACACAGAAGAAAAGCTCTTTTTTCCAGACCATGCTATTTTTGAAATTAACAGTTTAAATTTTTTTTTTCCAGGAGTGAAAGAAGAAATCCAAGCCAGAAGCTCAGTCCTCAGTTAACTTTAACACTTTGACATAAATATTTTATATCTTTGTGCATTCATATCCATAGTATAGAACTGGAAAGGCCAGTACAATTAAAAAAGCTGGAGTGCTTGGTAAAGGAGTTTTGACTTTCAGCCTGGAGTCACTCTTGTGCCTGCATCTCTTGTGTATTTTCAGCATTATATACATACATAATCCAGCATCCTAATCCTGAGCCAGGCTCCTCCAGTCACCTGTGCCTCAGAGGAGCCTGGTACTGATGCCACAACCTTTGGCAGATTTATAACAACACTGAAGGTGGCTCCACATCCAGAGGAAATTGGGGCATGAGACAAGGCTGCTCATGAGTAGATGGTAGGAACAACAAGGACCAGCCCTGCATCAGCCCTCATTTTCAGAAGGTGTTCTCACCCCACACTGTGGTAAACTGGACAGTAGATAAACCAGGCTGTCTCCCTGCTCAGCAGGAAGGATGTGTCCTTCCCCCATCCCAAACAGCCAAGGAGAACTTACAGCTCTCACTAACACCTGGCCCTGCTAATGACATGAACTGGACTCTCCCACCCTTTTACACTCTGGAGACATGCCTACAGCCAGGAAAAGCCAGAGTTTCACACAGGCTCAGCACCAGAGGAATCCACTCACTCCAACAGAGTCAGGACACAGGGTGAGAGAGGTGCAAAGCTGTAAAGCCCCTGGACAAGTCCTGCTGCAAGGGCATTTGGCAAGTACCTTAGTTGCATTTGGCACCAGATCAGAAAACTAAACCCTGCTAATACTTTGAAGAGAAAGCCTCTCTCCTCTCAAGGTGAGGAGAGAGGCTTTCTCTTCAAAGTATTAGCAGGGTTTAGTTTTCTGATTAAAAATTATTTCTTAATTTCTTTAAGTTATCCCTTCTCATCCTGTCAGAATAGATGCCAGAACTGGAAATACTCACTTTGTGAAGAGGATGAATCAGGGAAAAGTGCTTGTTTTCTTCTGTGACTTTCTTGAAGATTCTCTGGCCACTGTCAGAGGCAGGAGCCCAGGCTTGTTCAACCTTTCCTCTGAGTCAGCATAGCAAGTCTTTACCTTCACTTGCTGTCTGGCACGAAAGGAGAAGAAAAGCATTTGTACTCTGCTGCAGTCACCGTCACAAAGATCCTGTTGTTGTCAGCAAGAGCTAGCACATATGTCAGGAGAGGCCAAAATGACTCCATCAGGGAATATTTGTTAAAATCTATTTGGGGCACATCCTGCATTCCTCAAGTACCTGCAGGAATGGCTGTGACTAGCAGGGGCAAAATGACTCTACATCCTATCCTGGCTCTCCCTGCCCAGACATCCATACATGCACCAAGTACGGCTCACTTATCAGCATTTTACAAAAAAGATAGCCCTTTAAACAAATTACCTTGTTTTACAGAAAGACATTGGAAAGCTGCCTGTGAGTAATGTACAATGTAAATCCATTAATCAGGCAAAGCCACTGGTATATCTCTGCCTAATCATTCCATAGCACTTATTTCTTTGTCTCTCCCATGTTTGTATTCAAATAGAACAAATGCAGCAGTCAAAAAATTCTGAGCTGGTGAGGGAAAAAAAAAAATCATTAAGCATCCTGTTCAGAAGTGCACAGAAAATATGTAATGACAGAGGACTGTATCTGAAAGCAGGAAAAGTAGGAATTAAAGAAGGCCAGGCATCCTGGGAAGAGAGGGGAGCATGCCAAGGCAGTGTGCTCTGCCAGCCACAGGAACTGTGCACTGGTGAATTCCACGCGGGTGCAGGCGTTCAGCGGTGCGGCCGTAAGGAACAGCGAGCTGTGCAAAGAAACCATCAACAACCTGACCAGGCAGGCTCTGAGAGAGCAAGGAGCTATTTCAGGTAGGCTGGAGGTGCCTGGTTATGGTCATGCCAGTGGCCACCTGCCTGAGCTGGACCTGGCAGAGCTCACACAAGGAAAATAGGAAGCAGCAAGACACTCAAAAACTAATGGGTCAAGCAGCAGTGGAGAGCCACAGGTTGCCTTTGTGTTGTACCCAAGAGCTGGAAAACATCATCAGAACCTTCTTAATAGAAAACAGCCTCCTTTCATCTAAAAGGGCTTGACAGGCTCCTTTGACAATACAGAGATTGATCCTGAAGGTAGTTGAGCACACCAGGGTTAAAATTTAATTTCAAGAAACACTGTAAAGAGAATAATCCTTTTTACGTTTGTTTAACAGTATAAGCAATTCATTCTTCCAAGAGTGATTGGTCAAATCCCAGGACAATTACTAAAGGCTACTGTATAAATGTGGAAACAGCAGTCAGTATAAAGATAAATCTGAAGGCACAAGACAGACAGACATGCACTTATCCATAAATAAAACATTGCTCTCATGGCCTCCTTACAAAACCATACTACCTTCTGTGGTTTCTCCTAGCAAACACAGGAGGTTGCCTACTTCTGTTACTTCTCTTTCCTTCCCAGGCTCTCAAGGATTGTTTTTAAATGAAATACAGAAGGATGTTCTGAATATCATGACAGTGGGCAAGCCCTCTTTCTCCACAGGAGGGATGCAGCAATAAAACTGGTCCTGCCAGATGCTGACCTGCCTGTCTGTATGGGGTGAGGGTTGCCCAGCTGCAGTGAAGCCCAGGAGTCTGAGATTCAGTCAGGATGTCAACATCAGTGGTAGATTCCAAACCATCTGGAATAAAAAGGAAACAACAGATTTAGGTAACTAAGCTAAGCCACCCATCAACCGGTGGCCCAAGAGCCAAAAGTGCTGATTTCTGAGTTAGCACATACTACTGGCATGCTTTCTTCTGGCATCTCCATCCACCAGCCTAGTTTTGCTTTCCAGAGGGAATGTCCCTCCCCAGCACACTGGCACAGACACAGGCTCACTCACAGCAACACCCCCATCCACCCATCCCACATCCAGCACAGCTTCCCATAGGAGAACATGTTCCATTCTGGGGTTTTATGGGTAAGCAGTGACCCACCATAAATGTGTTTTCTCTTGGGACCATTCCCCACAGAAAAATCCATGTAAGGTATTAGTTCTGCACAGCAGCACAGGGCACTCTCACAGCTGCTCTTAGGCTGCATCAAGGCTCCTTTACAGGGGCAACAAGATCCCTTGAGCTTGTAAGCAGGGGTTCAGAGGCTCTTGAAAAATGAAGCCTATAACCTATTAATCAGTGCAAATTTAAGATAATAAATAAGAGCTCGTGGTCAAAAGCCCCAACTGCTTCTCTCTCACAGATTCACAGCAAAGAAGGAATCCAGTCAGATTTGTATCACTGCTTCCTTGCTCTATAAATAGCTGCAACTGCCATTCTAAAAATAAACCAGATAAATATTTAAGGCCCACTGCTACTTAACTTACTCTTATGCTTACATACTGCTTACTGTTGTGTAAATCAGGAGAAATATCAATGAGATCCATTAATTCACACCCAAAGCTTTGCTGAAGTCAGAGGGAAGGACTGTTTTTCTGGTGATTACAGAAAAGTCCTTCCATGAACACTTCACCATCAGCTTTTCTTCCTCTGACCTACAGATCCCTTTGACAGCCATGGGAAAACGAGCATAAGGGGAAATGCCAAGAAAGCTGCTACAGTCCTTTTGCCTCATGCATAAGATGGATAAATATTTTTTTTTAAAGGGCACCTCTGTCCTTTTTAATTTTTAATCTTAGCCTGAACAAGGACTGCAAGAGATACCTGCTCCCTAGAGCAGTTTAGGAGAAAGCACTCTGCTGGAATTTTCTATCTAGCTTGGTATCTATACTTGTCAAATAAAAGAGTGATTACCATAAAACTACTGTAAAAATAAGCAGCTATACTTTTCTTTTGTAGACAATTTGTCTGTCCCCAAAATAACTCAGTATTTTGCCCATGAAATACTTCAGACTAATGCACTTCTGAAAAAAACAGTTGGAGATGAACAAAATAGTCTCAAATAGCTCTTCTATCTAAATTTAACTCTAAGACACCATTTTATATCAAATAAAAAGACAACATAATGTACCTGATAATGAATCGCATTATTTGCGAGGGCACTAACAGAACACAAATTATTTGTGTTACTGGAATAAACATTCAACAGAATCCACTAAAACATGTGAAACTATTTCAAGGAAAATACAGTCATTCTCCATCCTGAATAAACCAAAGGGAAAAAACCAACCCAACCCAACCAAAACCTACCCAAACTGTTCTTGAGCACGCACAGGTATTGTGTTAATCTGATTACATGGGAAAACTAAAGACTCAAAGGCTGCCTGTTTTGCTATTTTTCCTTGCTTTTCCAGGAAACCAAATATTAAGTACCTGGCTCACAAACCTCCAGCAGTTGATCCCGCTTCCTCTGACGTTCACCTCCTACGAATGACACAATCCAACACCCACATACCAGCTCTAAGAAATCAAGAGTGCTGTTGCTTCAACAAACCCCCATGCACTTGGGGCTAGCCAAAGAAAGATGAAACACCCTGGAACTCTGCAAACAAATTATACCCACTGCTGACGTAAGGAGGGGGAAGGGAGGGCAAAGGGGAAAAAAGAAAAATTAAATAAACCAGAGGAAGCATCCTTAGTCATCCAGAGCAGCATGTTGAGATTTTAACAGCACACCTGGAAATTGAAAGCCTCTATTAGCTCTAGCTAGAAAGTAAAGAGCAGGCTGCAAGTGGGCAATGAGCATTACCTCGTGGGGTGGGAAGGGGACTTGAGTGCCTTCTCCTCAGCCTGGTTTGTAGGTGCTGCAGGGAAGTGGGGCTGCCTCCAACAGCATGAGAGCCTAAGGCAGGCAGGGCTTTGGGGAGCACAGAGGAGCTCCCTCCTCACCTTACACAGCTGTTGCCTACTCCTACTGCACAGGCCACATAAATCATCAGCAGGGAGCACCGGGGGCCTTTGGGGAAAAACATGGATTAACAGCATGGAGAGGATTTGGTATCTCCTCTAATACTGCAGACAGCTTTTACACACCTAGCTGAGGGCATTGTGGATGATGTTGAGTGTTTTAGGGGTCAGAGTGTATGGGGTGGCAGGACTCCAAAAGCCTGGGAGGAAAACATGCTGTGGACATTGCCTCTGCACTGCTCCCCTTCCTCCTTCCCCATTACTAAAGTGTCAATTTGTCATGCATGGAGCTTGAGAACTCTGCATGCTGCATCCCAGGAATATCCCCCATCACTGGGACCAACAGCATTGCTGCCTGCCACAGCCAAGTCTGCCCTTGAGTGCTCCCCGCCTCAAGGAAGTTCTCACTCAATTTTCCACAGCTGAAAGCACCTGGGAAGGCCAGAGCTGGCCTGCACCTATAAGTGACCTCCCCCTTCTCCCCCTATTTTTAATTATATTTGTGAGCAAACAGATAAAAATATGGCCTTTAAGCTCAGAACCCCAGCTTTGGCCTAAGCACCACCACCACCATTTAGGAAACCAGGCAAACAAATGGGAAGAAAGGAAAACGCTGTATAATTACTCAGAGCCACCCTGAAAAGAGGGCTGTTACCAAAACCACTGAGTCTCTTTTATTGAGGATTTCTTACTGCAGTAGAACGGTGCCTAATAGCTGCTATATCCTGCTTGAGCGAGTATATTCTCCTCGGAAATCAAGCAAAGGTTTCTAATAGTTTTTGACAGAGTGTGGTCCCCTAAAGCTACATTTTCTGTCTGATTCATGCTGACTAACTGTAACCCTACGACAGTTATTGAAAGTTAATTAGCAGTGAAGTGCTAAGAGCTCTAAAAATGAAAATACAAGCGAGAACTGAATGCAGAGTGTCTCCCTTCCCAGAAAAAATACTGTCAAGAAGGTTAACCTAACCGAAAAAACATTGCAAGTTGAAAATGTGAGAGGGATTCCTCTAATAACTTGGCTGTGATGGTCCCTTGCTGTGTAGACACACAGCTGAGAGGTAACACATTCCTAAGGGTTTATCAGGGACGTAAGGAACAAACCCCAGTATTTCTTTCTTTATTAACTTTGCTTAAGGAAGTGCCTGGAAAGTTACATAGAGACAACACCCAAGTTACATAAAGACAAAGATATAAATCAATTACTACTTCCTCTGGGGACTCAAGTTTGTCAGATGTTGCACACGCTATCAAATCCCAACTATTTTTGCCCTTATCCTTCACTTCCTCGGTGTTTGCAAGGAAAAATCCACAGTTAGATGTGAGCCCAGCCAGCACCGAGCGGGCGTAGGAGGTGAGGCGAGGAGAGCCACAGCCCTGCACCACCCACTCCCTGCAGATGCAAGCGCCGAGACAAGGTGTGAGGCAGTGGGCAGCACCCTTCAGGTGTTAAAAAAGCCCATCCTGGCACCCCCAGAAGTTGGATACAGCCCTAAACAATAAAAAAATAAAACTAAAAGCAACCTTCACACAGAGAAGGGGCATTGTTTTAAGAACAAGGAAGGAAACGCTTTGGAGCAAAGCAAGTAGGTTGGAAAAGCCAAATGTAGGGCTCAGTATAAAAATAGACAACAGTGATGCCAGAATGCCTTGGCAAAACTGTGTTTATCGATTTTCATAGAATAGGGAAAAAAGCTCCAGCCCTTTCCACCCCTGACTGGTGACTGTGACTCACTAGCGATCTAAAATGACTGCAGTGAGCAAGCAGGGACTGAGCCGAGCTGGACCTCGCTCACGTCTTCACAGGGTTGACAGGGGAACGGCGTCCTGCTCCTGGCTCTCCCTTGTGGCTGCCCAGAATAGCTGTGGATGTTCACCTCCATCTCAACATCCAACATCACTTCGTTCGGGCAGGTCCTCTGGGCGGACAGAGAGGCTGATTAATGTGTGGTTCATTGGCTCCGGCACCGCTGCTTGCCGGCACCCTGCTGACCTGGTGACTTTCCCTGGGGCTGGGAACTGGGTGTGTAAGGAGGACAACATCCACCGTCCCCCTTCAGCTGGCTGACCGCCTGGGTTGAGGTCTGCAAGTGTCACAAGGTGTCCACCTTTGGTTTGGGAGGGATTTTATACCTTTGCTGGGCAGCCAACGCTCTCACTCTGAGGGGATCACAATACAAGGACACGCTTGGGCTTAGCAGTTACCTTCGCTGATTTTTGCTCCTCCTTTCCAAGCGCAACCTCTCAACCCCAGGGAAGGCGGAAGAGGAGCGGAGGGCGGGGTGTCACCCTCCAGACGGGTCCCTCAGCCCCTGCCCAAGCTCTGGGTGCTGCGGGTGGAGCCCCGGGCCGCCGGCGGCCCCGCGGGGGGAGCGGGCAGCGGGGCCGCACCGCCCCTGCCCCGCCCTTCGCCGGCCGCGAGGGCCGAGCCTGGAGCCGGCGGCTGCCGCATGGGTCCGGCGTGGCCGCCCCGCCGCTGGCAGCGCCCACGGGCCCGCCCGCGGCCGGGGCTGCTCCTGCTGCTTGTCCGGCTGGCGCTGCCCGGGGCGGCCGCGGGCAGCGGGGAGGCGCCGCCAGCAGGTACTGCCCGTCCCCTCCCGGCCCCGGGGCAGGGCGGGTGCTCACAGGCCGGGGGTTCCTCAGCCCATCCCTACGGGAGCGGGGACTCGCTCCGCTCCCGCTGTCCCTGGGCCCCGAGGCCCCCGCCGCCGCCCAACATGGCGCTGCCCGGCTGACGGGCCGGGGCCCCTCGCCCCGCCGGCAGCTGCAGCGGAGCCGGGGCAGCCGCGGCCTGAGGCGCTTTGCCGTGTCCCCCTGTTCTCCCTCGCAGTTCGGGTCCCGCAGGACGGCCCCGCGCCGTGGCCGGGGGGGCAGGGGCGCTGGAACCGGCCCGGACGAGCCCGCACACGGACAAAGGGACCGCGGCGCACAGAGGGCGGGCGCGTCCCGCCCGCTCCGGCGGCGGGGCCGGGAGCTGCCTCTGGCTGTGTGACTCCCTCTGGCTTCCTCAGCAGCTCGGGCCAGGGGAATCGGGTGCAGAACAGATCTTTTATTAACATGTTTGAGGGCAGGCAAACCCCTGAAGGCTGTGCTCAGCTGTAGTAGCAATAAGGACCTCGAGAACCGGCTTCCTCCTTGCTTTGACGTTCTCGAGTCCTGGGCATCCTCCGGATTCTGCAGCACATGCTGATGGCTCCTAATTTCGAATTTCTTTGCTTGCAATCTCAGAATTTGAGATTTACTCTATGTGTGTGTCCTCCCAATAGCTAAACCCAGCGCCACCTCAGAGATACCTGTTCAGAAGCATCTCTCCTTTTGGAACACCATTGTGGAGCTGATGCAATTTCTCAAGCCGCTGTTTTTTCTCAAGAAAATTGCCTTAAAACTATGGGTAGTAAGAAAATACTCGCCAGCCTTGCACGTGGATGACATTGCTGTTGACACGGATGGATACTTTATCCGTAGCAGCAGGAAATCCTAAGATGCACATCTTCTGGAAGGTGTGGACGCTCTGGGCTGTGTTCTGGCCCTGCCATTTCCTCGTGCTGGATTATCCTGGTTTTACACCTGGGTAGTGCCCAGCCTCACCTCCCTGCTCCCTCAGTGACAAATAATCCTTCTGCAGCATTGTGCAAGGACTTTTGTGAAAGTGCCTGTCGAGAGGTACAGCCAGTGCTTGCCTGAGTGGCTGTGCTCCCTCCCACTGGATTTGCCATGGATGAAAATTAATCTGATGGGTAATTTTTCCACAAGAAAAAAATGCCCAAATTTTAAGGTTAAACCAGTTTAGTAGGATCATGTGTGGACAATAATTCTGTAATGCTATAATAAATCTAAGTAAGAACTATAATAAAACTGAGTAAGAACATCCACACAGTATTTTTCATTGGCTTAACTAAATTTGTTAAAAGATAATTTAGCTTAATTTCATCTTCCTTATAGAGACACAGCAGGTTTTTACCTGCAAACAGCATCTCCTTGTCTGGGTTGAGATTGCACATACCCGTTTTGTTGCTCTGAGTGCATGACAGTGTGTTAGCAGTTATTACTGAGCTTGGCTGAGACCTACATTTTCTATTCAGTAAGCTCTATGAGTCCCTCTGTTCGGATGTGTAATTATTTCCTCTATGCTTCTCTTTAATTATGTTCTTGAAACACTGTGGTAATGCACTGTAGGGTATATTTTACACATGTATATAGATCAGAATGTATCTAAAACTTTGCTCCATTAATCTTTTCGGTCCATTTCTGCTCTAAAGTGCAGTCTTAATTCTGAAGATCATCGGGGCTCATGAGGTTTCAGGAGGGTTAGAACAATTCACGTCTCTAATTCAACAATTTTTAGTGAGCTGTCAGTGTAGTTCCCTTATTACATGCCATGGCTGGACTGGGACAGGAGAAAAAATGTTCTAAAAAGAAGAGTTATGTGATTTAACATCAGAAACATTTCTGAGGGAGAAGAGTATGACTTTTGTGATCAGCAGCCGTGTCATGTGCTAAATGACTGTGTTAATATGTAAGTCTGTTTACCTGCTCAGACTCCCACAGTTGCATTCACCACTGGTACAGGGAACTCTGGTGGAGTTACACCCACTCATGCCAGCAGTGAATTTGGCCCAGAGGCCCTGTTCCAGTGCCATCAGAACACTGACGCTGAAGCCAAGCTTTTCTGGATTACATTTTGTAAAAATACCACCCTGTTTTGGTTTTTGGTTTTTTTTTTTTTCCCCGAAGGTGTTGCAGTTTACTTTGGAACCTAAATGACTTGATTAAAAGTCCAATTTGAATTTCCATCTAAATCATATCGAACATTTTTCTGTCAGCATTTCCAACAATGAAATGGACTATAATTAGACATTTGTATTTGACACATGCCTAAAATTAACTTTTTTGCTCCCCCCAGGTAAAAACTGCAGCATATTGCAGGAAATGGATGTCATCCAGAAGCAGGATGAAAACTGTTACTGCTATGTGCAAAACAGAACCATTCACTTACAGTACCTGTGGTCAACTATCCAGGTGAGAGGCTGTTCTGGGGGTCAGTTAGTACATTTCATGTGAGCTTCTCCAGCCAGTTAGCAGGATCAGGGCAGCGTCTCTATGGAATTAAATAGCTGGGACCATGATAAAATGCAGCATTATAATTCTCCAGTTGGGATGCAGTGAGGTTTGGTCTTGGCCTGAAAGTATGATGGTGCCACAAAATTAATTTAGAATTGTGTGTTATTTTCTTGCACACATTTTCTCTTGATGGATCACTGTTAGCCTCTGAAACAAATGCTTCTGCCTATCACCAGCTGCCTTTATGGAACTTTTAAATCTGAGGCCTGTGTGCAGTTCTGGGGCTCTCTCACCACAGCACACCCAAGTGTAGGAACCAGAGGCTCATTAGATGGTAACTAATGAACAAACAGCAGCAGTGTGTTCTCCTGAGTAGCAGAGGGTCATCTTACAAGACACACACTCAGAGATTAGTTTGAAGCAAATACAAAGCCCTTCAAGAGTGGAAGCAGTAACAGCTAAAGGAGTGAGCCAACCATCTCTTTGGCTCCTTTTCTTTCCGGAGAAGTAAGTCTCCAGACAAAGGAGGGAAACTGTTTTGTTTTCTCTGTTGGAGGAGGACTTTTCTCTCAGGTATAAGAAAGTGGAACATCTCTTTGTTCCCAAGACTGTTTTCCTCAGGAACATGTTGCAGGTGCTTTTATGAGTGGTAGCATCCTCCAGGTGGTAAAACCCTCCATCAGTCACACAGACTTTCCTGGAGACAGCATTTAAAAGTAGGAAGTTCAGATTTTTTCCACAGCAAACTGCTTGCTGAGACATTGTCTCCTTTCCCAGTACAAACCTGGTTTATTACCCATTGCACCACTTTTTTGCAGATAGGTCTTTGTTGTCTAGTAGGCCCTAAAGAATGTATCAGAATTCTCAGGAAAATCACCTCAACTTAGAGGATGGACAAGATCTTTTTACCAATTTGGTGGACGAAGGCACTGGAAACCAGCAAAAAAACCCTAAAATACCCAACAGGAAAGGGCTTCTCTTTAAATTTCTGGTTATGCTATCTTTCATTTTCCTCATCCCTCTAATGTCTCCAGCATGAAAACTGCACTATAAAGAAAAGCAAGTCAAGTTTAGGAGGGGAAGGACGAGGGGTATGAACAACTCAAAAAACTAACTGTGGTCAGTCAGCAATTACTAGCTTTGTTAGAAATTTGTGTGTGGGCAACTGTCACAGTAAAACCAAATCCACTGTGCATTTGGATGGATTGAGGCCCCTCCACTGAACTTCACTGCCAGTGAGTTCTCTGAATTACCCTGTAAGGTATTAATTGTAAACAACTAATCTTTGCATAATATAAATAACCAATACTCAACAATTAAGACTGATTTTCATTACCACATGCAGTATAGCTCACAGAAGCCCACAGTGATTCTGAGCTGCTTCTCTGTGCATTCTGTTCTTTGTTTCCAGATCAAAGTTAACAGCAGAGAAAGGTTCCGGTTTGAGCCTATTTCAGAAAAAAACAACTGTCAGAATTCAGAAACTGTTTTTGAGTTTGTTGCATGTGCTGTTCAGATCCTCTGGAAGCCAGAGACATGTACAGAAACTTTCCTGAGCATAAAACAATATGGAGAGGACATTTGTTTCAAAATACAACCCTTCAAAATTGAACCATACGTTGTGCGGGTGAAAAGAGAAAGTAAGTACCAAATCTTTGAGTTCAGATTACAGATGGCTTGATATTGCCAGTGCTACTGAATGTACCATCTTTTCTGTAAGAAGCTTGGGACTTTTCTGTTGATATTTTATATAATCAGCATTTCAGATTGAATTAGTCTAAAGTCAATTTCTATTTCTTTCCTCCTTTTTTAGTGCTAGATGGAAAGCTCTTGTTTTTGTTTGTAGCTGGAATTTTTCTGTTCCATTTTGCAAACAGCCTGAGCAGGTGAGTACTGGCTGCTTTTGACCTTCTTTCCCAAAGCCTGTGCATCTTTGGTCTGTTTTCTAAAGAGGAAGTTCTTTGGGAAAGTGAAATAAAGAACTGAATATATATTTAAAACTTCCTCATACCATTTGTGTTTGGACAGATTGTGACATATCTTGGAGTGCCTAACTCTGTTTATCAATCAGATGTGTTTGGGTTTTTATATCCAAACTCCCTGCACTGGGGGACACCAAGACAATCAGTCCTCAGTGGGCAAGCGTGTGGATCAGAAAAGCCATTTTTCCCTTTTGTAGACCACTGAGGATAGTTGAATGCTAAATAATGCTTATTATTAATGATGCCTTTCCTTGGGGGGAAATATTTAGGACAAAGTCATCTGGGGCCTCTTCTGCCTCCACCTTTGTGCCAGCCTTTCTTCTGATGCACAGTTTTCATAGCACATAAGGGAGGATACTCACTTGTTACAGCAAAATATAAATCCACAGCTTCAAAGCAAAGTGAGTCACAAAATAATTGTCAGGAGGCACCTCTAAAACAAGCAGAGCAGCAATAGGTTTTATAGCATTAACTCTGAATTAACATGATGGAATTTATAAATGCATATGCTTAGGAAAAAAAAAAAACCTTGTAGGTTTGTGGAGGGTTTTCTGCATTTTAAATTAAAATAAAACTTCTCTTGCAGTGCAGAACCATATTGGTTATTTCATTTTCTTCTGTATACTAGAGACTGGAAGGTCAATGCAATCAGAAGTAGTGTGAGCTTTAAGAAACCCCAGCACAGTCTCTTAACCTCTAACAACTCTAGTGACCTTAATATCTGCTGGGAATTTTTCCTTACACAGATTTAATACCTGAACTGGGCCTGCTTACCATATAACTACAACTCTAACTTACAGCTGATTTAAGTTCTTATTGAACATCACTGCTGTTTTTACAAATGTTGGCATCTTAACCAATTACAAATTACACATCTCACTATATTCTCTCTTGTTCTCTTCACAGGAGTGCCAAGTTCTTTTACCTTTCTGGAGTAATACTGGGTGTTCTTGCTCTGCTAGTCTTTGTCCTGTTGACACTTAAAAGGTTTATTCCAAGGGTAAATCTACATTTATAAAATAAAATAATAGTAAACATCATAAAACAAGAAGTGACAGTACAGAGCCAGATTCTGACCTTGTTCTGGTTTTGTGGCTGGGTAACTGCACTGAAATGACTGCAGGATTGCTTGAATCAAGTAATTAGAGTTAGGTCAGAGTCAAGTTCTTTTTAGCTTCCTCCTGAGTTTAAACTGAACGGGCATTGGTGATGTACAAGACGAGTTCATTGTGAAACATCAATTATTTTCATTGAACTGGAGCTAAGCTTACCTTTGAACCTGTGAATCAATCTAAATTAAAATACAGTGGCAACTGAGACAGATTCTCTTCCATTCACCAAAGACAATTCATTGTAAGGCAGATGGGAATTTTTCCTTTAGTTTTATAAAACCTGTGCATTCCCATAATATTGCTGAGGTATGTTAATTGGGAACACAGGTCAGTAGGGTTATACTGTGACATTAGGACATGATACACAAATACAGGGATGCAGTTGCTCTGCTTGGAATTGATACTGTGTTGTAGCATGCAGAGGACTGTGCAGTTGAAGTCTCAAACCCTGTAGATCTAAAGAATTTCACATTTGTTTTTGCCTGTGAGTTCCTTTGGAAACAATGGTCCTGATTCTGGCTTGAATTTTTTTTTATGAAGCTCTTTTTACTTCTTTTTTTCTTTTTTTTTTAATTTCTAGCACAGTACCTTCTGGATTTTAATGAGTGGCTCCTGGATGGTCTCTCTCTATTTTATTTACTGCTTCAAAGAGAATATACAGTGGTTGTGGTCTGAACACAAAACCTACCTGTTGGGTAAGAAAATTACCAAGAAATGTGCTGCAGATTTTGGTTTAATTTAGTGGTCAGATGAATACCTGCCCATAAAAAAAGAAAGGCAAGTGACTCATATAGAGTTCTATTTTCTCCTAAGCCATAGATGTTGAAATATTCTAAAGGTTCCTAATCCACTCAAACGAGTGTTTACTCACATTGTATCATTGTATAAAGAGTTTGATGTAGAGGACTAGTTCTAAGAGCAGATTTTGCTTGCATTATTTGTTCATTTACTTGCTGTTGTTACATACTTTCCCTGCAAGAGCAAAAGGGCAGCTCCTCTGGTTGCAGGTTGCTGGATGTGGGAAATGGATGCACACATTGGGAATGGGATGTGGCTGCAGGGGCTGACAAACCTATTGATCTGGCACCTGCCTCAACATGGTCACGTGAAGAGAATTCATGTACAGCCCACAGCATTGGCTAAAAGCTGTTCAGAGATAACCTTGTGAACTCTTGACACACTTTGGAAATAGAAAGCACATCATAAAACATCATGCAGTTGCCTGTAAGACAACACAAGAATCAGCAGGCTACACTTCACAGCAGCTGCCAGCTTTGTGAAGCAAAGTTTATAGGGGTAGTTTGCATCTTTTTCTCCATGTCCTTTTCCTATTCCTGCAGGGTATTTTCTGGCTGTTGGGATTACCAGCTTTGCCATTTGCTATCAGCGTGGGCCGCTTACCACGGAGCTCAGCATAACCTTGTTCACATGGACACTCCAATTAACAGCCTTTGTCCTGATCTACTTTGGTGTCACCATCCCTCAAGTTGCATATGCAGTCATAGCAGTCAGCCTCTGCTCCAAAGGCCTGTGTTACCCCCTGGGTGCTGCCTGTCATATTGCCAGGTCTGTGTCTGTTTGTGAATGTTCAAGTCCTGGGAGAACCAGGAAATACTGGAAGCTGATCATGAAAAAAACCCTACACTTCAATAATGGTAATTTCTAGTACTAGTTCAGAATTTTGCCAAATGTAAAACTGCCTTAGGAAAGGTTAAAGGTGCAGAGACACAGAAATTATTTTCCAGTCGGCAGTTTTAAGCATGACTTTTGTTCTGTGGATAATGGAGAAGTGCGACTGTGTTCTTAAGGACAAATGTAGCACCTTCTAGTCCACAGCATATGGCAACCAGAACATTTCTGTTTGATTGATGAGACTGCAGCAATACTGCCTTGGTTTGACGTGTAGTGAGAGAAGCTGCAGGGAACCCATATGGAATCTTAGGGATAAAACACTGTACCATCACCAAGGATGCAGCTGTTCAAAAGTGACAGTCCTTGGAGGTTGAAGAGAGTGCAGAAACTAAAATCACATGTCCACAAAATAGCGTTCTCCATTATTTTAGTTTTTCTCCCTGTCATTCATAGAAACAATCTATCAGAACCATGGAGGTATTCCTCAGTATTCCTAGAGGCCCATTATACATTGTGGAATTGAACAGGAACTGTTTGCAGTAGGTAGACCTTAACTTGTTGAGTGTTTGCAGTAGTAATACAGGAACAACGTCTTTGCTCATCCTTGAATCTGAAGTACATTGTAGCACAAGTGCAATGCTCAGATGAAGATTCTAAAAAGCCCTGCCAGTTGACATCTGTTTTTTACCTTCAGTGATGGATGGCATCCAGCTTCAGAGTTTTTAGTACAGACTGTTCCATAGCTGTGGATTCTGCTGAACCGCAGAGAAGTAGGGAGAGGCAAAGGCTAGAACTGGCATAACCAAAAGAATAAAAAACAAATAATCTGGGGTTGTTTTTTTTTTATACACTGTTCTTACACTGTTTAGTTTTGAAGAACATACTGCTTTAGTCTTGTCTTCTCTTTTTACATGCTGAAGTATGAAGTGGCCTGAATTGAAGCTTTTTTATTTTAGGTAGAATTTGTCATTTGTTGTAGACCAATTTTTGCCTGCAGCTGAGGAGCAACAGCTGTTTCAAAAGCAACATGTAAGATCAGCACCTGTTGTAAACAGGTTCAGAACACTCTGGAATCAGTATGATGTGGCCACAAGTTTTACTTTTACTTTACTTTCAAGTTTTACTCTGAAACACTGTAGTTTATTCTTCATGTAGTTCTTTCTTTTTGGTTTTCATGAACTGATGTGTCTATAAAGAAATACACCTCTACAAGTAATCTTTCTTAGGAGAATGATAAGGATTTTCAAATTTTTCTGTTTCAAAATCCTTAAGCCACAGCACTGAACTGTGAGGCCACAATGCCAGATACACAGTTAGAGCAGCAAATATATCAAAATAATTTAGAGTCTTGTGTGGATCTCACTAAGCCAGCAAGACCCGTCACCATTTGACCTAAACAATGACTACAGTTCTCTGCTTTAAAGAGATACAAGGAGGAAAGTTTAAATGCTGCTGATGTTGGAGCAGGTGTTTTTATACAGAGCTGAAAGTTTTTTGGGCATCCAGCCCTTGCTTATCTTAACTCATCACAACATTTAAATTGAAAGCAGTTGACAGAAGGAAACAGAACATGGCACACTTTCTAATTTATATCTAATTATATTATACATCGCTATGCAGCCGCTAAAAAACCATCAGATTGTAAGCATTTTGGCCTCAGACTACTCAGTTTTGTAATTCAGAGCAAGACTAAGAGAAGCTAGCTAGTAAACAACATGAACAACTCACAACAGGCTTAGAGCATTGCTTATCTTTGAAGTAACATATGCAGACTGAGTTTTGATTCAGCCCATGTCGCTGCAAAGACACATTTTGCATTTTGCACCTAAAAATGGCTGAGCAAGCAGCCATCTCTTTAATTCTGTGAGATTTTAGTCCATGCATACACAATAAGGAACTGATCTAATGCTTATTACACATCATGTGAAATTCTACAGCTCTGGTTAAGACCTAGGGTAAGCAGGCTAACAAACATTACATACCTTGCCCTCAAATGTAAGAATGCAGCTTGTTCTCTTAAAAGGGTAGAGGTGACTAATGCATGTTAATAGCAGGTATAGAGAAAAGGGGCAGATAATTACATGGCAGAAGACTTTATAAATACTGGTTATTTTAATTTTGTTCTAGAAAAATGAAGCATCACTTCAAATCAAAAAAATTGGTGTTTAAATACCTTACTGAAGAGGAGTATCGAGAACAAGGTGAAAGTGAAACGATCAGAGCTCTGGAGGAGCTGCGCTCCTTCTGCAGGAGCCCTGACTTCCCATCATGGATAGCTGTATCCAAACTCCAGGCTCCACACAGGTAAGAAAACTTGGCTTCTCTAAAACAGGAAATACATTGCACACCTAAACACATTGCAGACCTAAATGCCACTTCAGGCTCTGTTCCAGGTGTGTTTATCTTGCATGTCCCACTCAGGACCACAGCCACACCTCTCAAGGATATTACTCGCTGGTGGCATTAAATTTCTGTTTGTTCCTCCCTGACCACAAATTACTCTTGGGAATTTGCAGACCTTCACAGCTGATTCATGGTCATAGAACTTAAAGGCTTCCTACTGTGCCTCTGTAAGCTCTTGCAGTGACCCTGGTGGCTCTCTTAACCTTTTTGAATTTTGAAATTGCTCTACTTCAGGTTTTAGAGCAGTGCATTTTTCTGTGGTGTAGAACTGGGGCACGGTGAAGATACATACTCAAATATTACCTATATTAAGCTCTCCAGCTGCAAATCTGCACAGTCAGGGAATCCTATTATTGAAGTATCACTATCTAAGTCTATAAACAGAGAAAGAAATCAATACCTGCAACAAGCAAGTAGAACAGGTAGAAGAGCTGTGCCATGTATAGCTTAAGAGATAAACCTAAGACAAATATAGTTCAGGAAGGGTCAAGCAAGCAAAGCTAGAAAACCCTGCAGAATATAAAATTAATCATAACAGTGTATTCCCATCAAAACAAAAACTTGAAGAGATCAGAAGCAAAGTTTCATATATTAGCCAGCCACAAAGACTTAGTCCTTGCCACAGAACCAAGTGTCATGATTTTAAAGGAGCCCCAGTCAGGAATTTATTCAGTAACAAGTTAAACCCAGTTTCAGAACCTTCATCTTCCTTGGACTGGCACGCAGACAGCCTCTCTGCCAGGTTTTATAGATTTACTGTTAAACAGTCTTACTTTCTAAGCTGCTTGCCTTCTTTAGAATGAGGGAGAGATAAAAAAGTGAAAGCTTACTGTTGTATTGTAAAACTAAATACCACCATATGTACAAAACAACTTGAGACACACATATTTTCTAGCCATCATTTCATTAATAGAGGTGTTATAGACTGTTCTCTGGTTGTGAAAAGGGAAATGAAAAGGAGAACCAACAGCAATCAGATTTGGAGAACCCCTCCCAGCTCCCATTAAGCATCAGACTGTGGTTCATCCCAAGGCAAACCTGTTCCCATTTAGACTAACAGAGCTTCCAAGAACAGTGAGGTGACAACATTCTGTGATGACATTCTGTGACGACACAGAAATGTTAAGTCTGAAATGTAAATTATTGATCAGTTTACCAGAACTCCAGAATGTAGTTGCATTTCCTTTTTCATACATTTCTCTGATGCTGTCGGCACTTACCCAGGTGTCAGAACTGCCGTCTGTTCCCACACTCTTGCCAGAAACCTCCAGCTTTGTTCTCTCTCCTCAATGGAGTTGCCCACTGAAAGGAAGATTTGTGGAGGATTGCAGGATAGGGACAGTGCTAAGTTCGTGCTTTGTTCTGGCATTTACTTGGAGCAGCTGCAGAATTCCCAGTCTGCACTCCAGCTTCACTAGAGGCAGGAATTCTTTGGGAAGACTTGAGCTCAGCTTGCCCACAGTGCACGCACAGCACCAGCAACAAGGTGACTACATACAAATTCGGAGTGCAGAATTCTTGCCATTTTTTTCCTTTCATTAGCAATATCAACACACCTGAATTCTTACAGCCTTTGTCTCAAATATGCTACAGCTCTAATTTATTTTTAGAAGCTAAAGTACCAACTACCCCACTGTACAAATGTTTAGTCTGGATTACCCTGCAAGTACTGACAAGATGTGAAAAGGAAGTTAGATCTTCTTGCTTAGTCACAAGACCTTGCAGATGGTTTCCAGAAGAGCAGAAGTTACTTCTACAGAAAATACTGAAAAGATGAGGGAAAACCAATCTTTGCCTTGTTGCCATCCTTTATTGGAACTTCCCCTCATCTGCACTGCCTGTGGGGATGTCCTTACAACACTCCTTCCTAAATAGCAATACCCCAGGAATTTACAGTATTTCTTCTTTGAATTTCTCAGTTGATAACTTCTCCCTTTCAAAATTTGTCAGGTTTGCAGCTTTTGTTCTGGGATCTCCCCACGTCTCACCTGCAGAAACAAAGGCTCATGATGAGCAGTATGGCATTGGGAGCTTCTTCCTGGAAGAGCAGCTCTTTGAGACCAGGGCACAGTTTGAGCAAGAGAAGCCAGCTAATTCTGTCCATGAAGAAGATGAGGAGAACGAAAATGAAATGCATACACAAATTCCATTTCCATATGCTACTGAGCTGCTTTGAGAAATAACAACAAAAGAGACAGAAAACACACTTCTCCTAGAAAGGGAGGATACAGAATGAGGACTCACACTTGGCCTTTTCTTGTGGTTGCTGGTGGACAAAGAAGGATTTTTGAAAAAAACTCTTTCCTGTATCACCAATGTTACCTGATTACCATAGGGGCTGTTCAAGTGAAGAGGAATCTCATGCTATGGGTATTTTCACTAGGGAAACATTGTGTATTTCCAAGGCAAGTACTGGAGACAGCCTGTCCACCAGGATGCCTTCTTTTACCAAGAACACTACCTCTAGTAAACAGAGAATCTGTTCTGGCCCTTGCCATCATCAAGTCCTCTGTGCTGAGCACTGGAGGGAGGAAAAGCCATTTTTAATACTCTCCTTTTACTAAGTACCCTCTGTATCAAGACTTCTGATAATGCTTTTAGAGTGTTGATAAACTGTGTTCATTGTTTGTGAGACTTTTATAGAGAGTTGATGCAGCTGAACAAAGTTTGTTTCCTCTTCTGGCTGGGCTGGTCTGTTAGCTTCATCCTGCCTCTGCCTTTAGTTTTAAACTCCCCTTGCTCTTCAGAATGCTGCCTGATTTTGCACCCTCTGCCCATATTATTCCATTTTTGACCTCTGTTGCTGTAGTT
Source organism: Serinus canaria (assembly GCF_022539315.1). Lineage (NCBI taxonomy): Eukaryota > Metazoa > Chordata > Aves > Passeriformes > Fringillidae > Serinus > Serinus canaria. The sequence continues at coordinate 29,879,047 of NC_066321.1, forward strand.
ACACTGCGTTTTGTTCTTTCCAAGTCTTTGTTTATTTACATACTTTCTTCCCTCTTGTACAGGTCTTCTGCTAACCTTTCTCTAGCCCTCTGCTTCTCCACTTCTGACAGTGGTTTAGGAGAGGTTTTCCATCCCTAAACAATTTTGCTATTGCCTTCAGTTTCAGTGTCAGCTTACCTCAGGCAGGTGCTGCTGTCTATTCCAGGCCTCTGCAGAGCTCCAAAAAGGTCACAAAGGCTGAGGCTGTTTCAGCTGCTTGGAGAAACTGCTATTAGCAGAGCCAGAGTGCTGCTGTGAGCCAGGAACTGGGAATGCAGATAACCCACACAGAGCTCCACTGGCCTCAGAGTACTCAGTAGTTTGTTCACTGAGTTAAGCAGCAGAAAATCATTCCTGGCAAAACAATGATACCTGACTTTTACCTTCCCCTTCTCAGCCGTCTGTGGGACTTGCCAGAGAGAAATTCAGGCAGTTACATGTCTGAATTAGGTATTACACAGTCCTAGGCTAGGGAGTAGTGGGTGTACAGATGTCATTTCTTTCTTTTGTTCTTTAGGCTATCCCCCCCTGTATTCTTCTGTTCTCACTTTGCTGTTTTCCTTTACTGTCTTACAAACTGCAGAAAACAAGAGACCGTGAATTCTGATTAATTCACCATCTGATCTCACAAACCCAGCAGGAACTGTAAGCAGTGGGGAGCAGTTGGTGCTCAAGAAAGGCATGTCAGACTGGGATCTCCCTGCTTTAAAAGGGCTCTTTGTTCTTTGTACCATGCCTAGTGGTGCAGCATGACTTCAGCAGTGCAGGTGCTGTCCTGGGTGCTCCGTGTCCATCGCTGCAGCAGGGACAGAACCCGTTACCTCCAATGGTGCTATGAAGCATGGCCATACCATAATCCAGGAGCTCCTCTGTGTCACAAAGGACTCAGAGTTGGTGCTTGAAAGCCTTAAAGCCTTACTGGTGTGGTCTTTTATCCTTTATATTGCTTCAGCTTTGCTTAAGTTTAAAAGAAACACTTCCATTTGACAGTACAGAGACACTTAACACCCTTTAGTGCCATAAAAATTTAAGTACCTATGCAGAATCTAAAGCATGTTTAGAGCAGAGAAAAGCCATGTCAAGCAGGTGATCCAAAATGCACTTGCTGTTAAGTCAAGAACATTCAAAAACAGAGCAAGGGTTCTGTTTAGGAAGGCTACTAGCAGCAAGACTCACCCTTAAGAGAGGCTGGTGCTACCAAATCCACAGCTAAATTGCCACCCACACTTGGGAAGTCAGGTTTGGCTTGGGGGGCTCTGGCACTAGCAACAAGCAGTTGTGAAAACAGAGGAAGGCCTCATTGTCTTGGCTGGTTTGGGAGAAGGAGGAAAACTCCCCCCTGAACAATGACCATAGACCAAATCAGATTTATTTTATCTTTGTGTCACCGTCATGAAATGGAGTACTTGAAATAATTACAGATTAGGCAAAGGATGCTCAAAGAGATGTCTTAATGTTTTTTGCATGTTTTGAAGTACAGAGGTTTTTTTCAGTGTACTTTATAGTTAGCCAAGAGCTCCCGTCCAAGCAATTTGAGGCCAGGGAAAAGAATCAGATTTGTCTGAGCTTAAATATAGTTTTCCTGGATGTCCTCTCTTCAGTGAGGTAGTGATGATTACCCTTCTGTAATATGGAGGCATATAAATACATGACATCTATTTACATACAATAGCCCAGATTATACATTAAGGTAGTATTTTACCTAAGCAATATGTTAAATGGAAAAGCCTTCACCCCCCTTAGTTTAGGTAAGTACATGTTTTAGAAGAATACCAGGTACACCTGCTTCAACAAGGAAAAAAGTTAAAAAGCAATAAAAATGAAATAAAAATCAACTCACGCTGTATGTAGCTGTGAGATCCATTGTTGGCAGGGATGGGTAAATACTGTCCCAAAGCAGGAAACTATTAAATGCATGCAAACCAGAATGGCAGCAACAGGAGAAAGATGATGGCTGCCTTAGTGGGTAGCTAATAGTGACCTTAAAAATCCTCCCAAGCCTGTTCCAACATTGAAAGGGTTTCATAAACAAAACTCACCCAAACCAGCTGCTGTCACTGGAGCCCTGTTCACTTGCACAGTGCTTCTGTGATATGTGGAGATGACACAGCCTTACTGAAACACAATTGTTAAGTACTGTTGTTTTGGTTTTCAGCTAGAAAATCTAGGAACAGAATCTAGGCATTAATCCATTGCCCTCTTACAAAGCCTTTCTCCCTTAACAAAGGATGTTACATTTTTCTCTGGTCTCTGCAGTGTTCACAGTGATGCCCTGCACTCTTTCACACATTGGTTTGTGTCCCTCACAGTCCCTGCACCCCACAGAAGGGAACTGGTGCCCAAGTCAGATTTTATTATCAAACACTATTTTAACACAGTGCAAGAGTAGTTCCCAGGCTCTTGGTTCAGCACCCTCCAGTGACTTCAGTAAAAGGTCATTATCACTGAATTATTTTCACTTCAGGTTGGTTATGTTCACTGCTGACATTAATATGAACAAATAAAATAAAAGTTCATATTGATACTATTAAGTATGTTATGGATATTTTATATTTCTTACCACAGTTTTTTACAGTTTCACAAATATCAAAATCCAGGTGTACATGTCCATTTTGCAACATAGAATGACTATACAATTCCAAAAAGAGCAGGCATTTCAAATACACAATTCTGAAGTGTAAACACAGTGTACAAGCTCTTCACTTCACAATCCAGGTGCTATGCAGTAGCAGCTGAGGTAACACCATACAGCATGAACTCAACAAATGGTTGGTTAGCCTCAAGATGATTTTTAGCATCCTTCTGTCCCATCACCTGTTCAGTCTTTAGTTCTCCCCCAAGTTATACAAACATACAATAAATACATTTCTGATTTTAAAGGACACTTAGACAAGTCATGAGGATTTATGTGAGTACAGTACATTTAAGTTCAAGTGCAAAAAAAGTAACTAGTGGCTAGTCATCGATGTTTCTTTTTATTGTCTATGGTGTTGGTCCCAGGCACTGCCAGAACGTGGGTTGTTCTAAAAGCACAGCTAAAGCACAGCTATGGGACACCCCTTCAGTCAAAGTGGGTAAACCTGTGAACCCCCTTTCCTGCTCAGCTGCTGCCACCTTCCTCCCCCTGACTCTGGGCTCCTGCTGGCCTTGACTCTGGCTCAGCTCAGTCCCCCAGACCTTCCCCATGGAAGGCCTCATACCCCACACATATCTCACCTCCAGGAGGGCAGCTGAGCAGTGCTCCCTCATCCCATGGGAGCATAGTGCTCAGGATCTCCCGGGAACAAGCTGCTAGTCTAAGAAAATGGGCCAAAACACTGTCCTGACTAAACCCCCCTGACTCTTCCCTGAGCCCGAGGATTTCCCTCCAGCAGCAATTTTCACTATGCACCAGACGAGCTGGCTGCAGACAGTATTAAGAAGCATAACAAAACATAATCCAAAGTCCTCCAGTGTCTTGACATTGGGCAAAGTAACTTCCTAAACATACTGCAGCTGAGTTACATTTGCTTCCTCCTGAGAATCTCTCATTCTACTTGATTTCTGCATCCACTACTTTGCCCCTATAATCCTAAACATTGAAGATATTTAGGTGATTCCTCCCTACCCCCCCCACCTTCCCTAGGCACTTAAAGCTTACTGTTTTCTTAATAAATAACCATAATAACTACACTGCATTAAATAAACCCCTGTATAGATGATGAAATAAAAAACCCAAAAAGATCACTGATCAATCTCAGGCTGTGCAATCTGGACCAAAGATTCTTGTCTCAATATAACATCAAACCTAAAATTACCCAAATTCACACAACCTTGTGCCCACCTGCAGGGCAGCAAGCACAGAGGGTAACTTCTTCAGAAGCCTTCCTCCAGCTTTTGTGTTGCACTAAAACGCCAGTTCCAAACCTTTGCTTTGCAGAACTAAACTTCTATCTCAAACAACAAGACATTAGCTTCAAAGCCATATTCTGTGAATATGCATGTGGTTTACTTCATCCCTCACCATAATACTAAGATACACTTTCTTAAGCTATTCTGTTTCTGAGAAATCTTTCCAGAGACACTTTCATGACATGGCTAGAATTATTAGATCTGGTATTTTCTGATAGACTATTCAGGGAAATTCAGTGTCTCTCTTAAAAAGCCATTTAATTTTGATTTGGGAATAAATTTAAAGGAAAAAAAAAAAAGATCCAATTGAGTCAGACACACTGTGCCTCAACAAATGAGTAGTGAACTCCCTTCTTCCACAGATGACAAAGAAATTTCATAGCACTTGATTCAGCTTTAGCAAAGCAGCTGAGAATCCTTCCTACCATTATATCTGGCCACATCACTTCCCTCGAGAATCCGACCTTTTGGCTTCCCTGCTCATGTTGCTCTGCGTAGTCATATGAATATTCTTTATATAGTTAAAAGCTTGCACTGCATCATGTTATGACTGTTAAGATGAAGAAGTCCTACTTTTGAGCTCCTACTCCAGCATTTCCCAGGTGAGAAGCAGAGTTCCATGCACTGGATTTGATAAGATGAGCGCATCTCAGGGCCCTGCAGCAGCAGGCTGAGCATCACGACCCGACACCACACGGCTGCCATCTGCTTGGGAACCTGATGGTGCTGCAGGGCTTGGTGCCAAACAACTTCTGGACTGCTCAGAATCTGTTGGATTTTGGGGTTGTCTTGCTGAGCTGGCTGATGAAGCACTGCGATTCTCATTGGTTTTCTACAAAAAGGGGAAAGGATTGCATGCCAAAAGTCAACATAAATGCTCAGGACACTGTCCCCACTGGCACCCCCCATGTGCATTCAGGCACTGCTGGAACGTCACAAGGCACTTGCTTTGAATGCCCACAACATAACGAGTCAAAAATAAAGCAGCAGAGCAAAAGTATTACATTTAAATCCAGATGACACTAATAGCAGGCAGACAGCAGCTTACCTTCCAGATCTTTTCCTAACTGCACTTTCCCAAGAAGCATGCAAAAAACAAACTTGTGTTTCAAGGGGAAAAAAACAATTAACTGGTCTTCAAAGTGTTTAGACAAGATAATTCTTATGACTAAGCAAGTCTATAACTTTTTTCATGCTTCTCAAATAGAGTTTTTCTCAGTTGATCCCACCCTCCCCAAGATATTGCTCAGACTCTCTGACTGGCAGAATTTTTGCTGTGTTGACGTACAAATCTATGCAGTCTTCTCAAACAAGCCTTATCAGGGAACATAAGAGCACATTTAAACACCAGTTACATTCCCAGGGCTGAAACAGCAAATCTCCACACTAACACATTTCAATAGAAGGTGATGCACTGCCTATGATTTTTTGTTTTACACTGAAGCATAGAGAGTAGGGCTAGTATGTCCTTTTGTTTGAAGGACTATGAGGAAGCAGAAGTAAAACTAATCCAAAATCTTAATGAAATAGGAAGGAATCATTTTTGTCACTAATTCTCTGTGCACTGATTCTCCTTCCAAATGATCTATTTTAATTTTAAGGAGGCTATTTAACAAATTCAGTAAAAGAGCTTGACAGCCTTTTCCTGGTTTCAGTATTTTAACATCATCAGCCTAAAATAAATGACTGAGCACAAAACCTGAAATATTTTGAAGCAAGTTTGTCCTCTTGGAGCACTGAAGGAGGGATGAGAAATTTTGGAGAATACATATGATGAAGAAAATGATACAGTTTTCTTGGTGCATTGAATTTTGGCACATTAACAAGAAGTACTTTTGTATCAGCAGTGTATTTTTAAAGGAATAAAAGCATTGTGAAGAGAACATGTGCCATAGAGAACAGGCACAAAAGCCCTCCTGGCACTGCACAGTGCTCAGGGAAGCAGCTGAGTTGTGTCTGGCAGTGCTGGACAAGTCACTCTCAGACACCACACACCTGCAAAACATTATTTTCTTGCCATGCCCATTGCCTGAGTTCTGTGTAACTTCTCTGCTCTGATTTAACAGAGGGCAGCTTACACTCATCAAGACCCTGAGTACATCTGCAATGGGAAACTGAGCAGTTTGTTTGGACACAGAACTTTGATGTAATGTGTAAGAGACCTTGTGATACCTTCAGCTCACATTCTTTGACTCTGAACAGGTCAAAAACAAACAAAAACCCTAGCTAACCTAAAGCATGCCTCTAATGCATTTCCAAGAATCAAGTCAAGTTAGAAAGGCAGGAGGTCACTGACCAGGTGAAATTCCTACACCCAGCTCTGCTGATTCACACTCATATCCCAAATTACCCATTTCTAAAGACAGCACTTGTGGAAAAAGCATTTCTGTGTTTACGCCTACTGGGTGCAAGAAGGAACCTCTCCCACCCTGAACTTCAGACAGGTAAACACAGGGCTGAGACTGACCAGGCTGTTCCAAACCCTGATGCCAGCACCTCCCTACTTGGCTTTGCAGTGTGCTCCAGCTCCAGTTGGAAAGGCATGGCCAGAGCATTACAAGTTCAAGATCCAAGCCCATCCAAGCACTGAGGCAGCTGTTACAAGCTGCTCTGTGGGGAGAACAGAAGGGTAATGGTGCACAGTAAGCACCAGCCACCAGATATTTTAAGTCCAAGGATAGCTCTTATCTGGTAAAAAAGAGATTAACTTCACTTGAAAAGAAGGTTTTGTATCAAATCAGCAGCTGTCTGGCACACAGCAGCCACGTACACGTCTGACAGCATCATCTAAGGAAGCAAAACTAAATGAAATTATTTTACAGTCTGTGAAGCAGCTGTGCATCTTCATGTTGAATTCTCACCTTGTAAGTTTTACAAAACGCATAACCTGCAGATTCCAACTAATAGGAAAAAAAAATGCAAAGTTAAAGGGAATACAAATATATCTAAGTCTGTAAAAAAGAGTCCCTTTCTATGTCTCTTCTTCTACCATCTTCAGGAAGATACTACTTGCAAAGTTATTCCTGCTGCATTATACACAGAAAGCAACTCTATTTCAGGCAGTATTTCAACTACTGTGTCACAAGTCCAGTTTTACTACAAGCTGACAGAAAATACTTACCAGGTACTAACAGATTTACAGAGCTATAAAGGTTTTAAAGCAGCTAAAATTACCTAAGAGCTTCCTGAACATTAGAAGATTACCTGTAAAGGCTGATTCTCAGGAGTGGGATTGGTTTTGGATAGTTTAACCATCTCTTTTATCTGGTAGACAGCATAAGCTAAGGTGACCCATGGAGAAGAACTGATGCCCCAGGCAGGCTTGTTCACATCCTCTTGCTCTTCCTGGTGTTTAGTTTTCTTTGGAGGGAGTCTGGGCTCAGCCCGAGGCATGATATCTTCTGACTGCTGCTGCACAAGGTCAATGGTTGCTATGGGAACAGGACTGGAAGGCACTGGGATCCTTTCCGCCAGCATTGTCTTCTCTGAAGTTTAAAACAAAATCATCACTGGCAAAGCCAACAAGCTTCAAAAAGAACAACCCTGAAGCAGACAATGAGCATGAAGTGTTCCTTGCTTTCACACTGTGGTTCTCAGTGCCCTGGAAGCAGAGCACTGGCACAGCCACCAGGAGCCAGACACAGCACAGTCTGGTTAGAGCAGTGTGGCTGCTGTGCCACTGCACAGGGGCTGAGGAGCATGAAAAACTCCAGCTGGTCCCAGCAAAGAGTTCCTATGGAGTTAGGCACTTAGTGAGACAAGAATTAAGGATGGTGACACACTGGAAGACACAAAGTATCTGTCAAAGAGTTTCAGGTAAAGGAAGAAATCTTCCCAAGAGACTTTACATCTCAGGTCTTCCAACAAACTGTAATAGTTTTTGTAACTATCTCAAAATGTCATCCATAAAATGACTGCCATGACCCAACCCAGCATGCCTTACAATCCTGAACAGCCAGAGTATTCATACAAAAAGTAATTAAACAGATTTTTAGTAACTGGGAGTTATTTTCAGTAATATCTCTGTGCTCTTTGTAAAAAACACATTCTGTAAACTTTGAAAAAAAATTTTTTTCCAAAGAAAATATTTTACAGATTAAAAAGATCTTTCTTTAAAAATTATAAAATTACTTTTACACATTTGGTTTAAAAACTCCTAGATAGTACTGGATATTTTAAAGCAAGGGCTGGATGTTCTCAAGGAGTGAAGAAACAAGGAGACTAATCTTGCACACACTTGACCACATGCTTCACTTTACTCATCCAACTGGTCTGCTTGAAAGCAGCCTAATTACTGTCATGCTTCAAATTAACATACACACTGTTAAATGGGTAGTGTGTATTAAATGGAAAGCAAAGACAGAAACAAAGAGAACAAGGCCACTATGAACAAACTGGCCTTTTGTAGATTTGTGTGTAACTAACTGAATGCTGATGGGAAGGTGAAGCAGCAAATAGCCTTTTCACCTTTCCATTTTTTGCCATTATCATTTGAACACAGGTGAAGAAAATACTAGCAAAATATGTATTTGAATACTTCAGTACAGGCAGCTTGATAACTAGTTAATTTAATATTCCAGCTAAAGAAAACTAACTTTTGTTTCATATTCAAAACTCATACTGGAAAGTATGTGGGTAAAAAGCAGCTCAAAAAGTAATGACTTTTCACAGTTAGCCAGAGTTTTATTGTCTTTGTAAAAATTATAGTCACAGTAAACCCCTAACTTTGCTTCAAGTATTTAGTTTCTGGTTAACCTTTATATTGATAGAGATTAAAAAGTTCAAGCTGCCCCAGAGGGGAGATATCTCAGATTAAAAAAAAAAAAAAACCTATAAAATTTTTTTGTCCTCTGAAGCCACCTCTATCATTTCTAGCAGGTGGCTTCGACTGGCAGAATATGAGAGCACAAAGTGGGACTGAGGTGACCTTAACGAATTGATGCAACTGAAATGACTCACTACAGCTGTGAGGACTAACCTAAGGATTCTCAGAACTCAGAGGACATACAGGCAGCAAAATAGATCATGCTTTCCTTCTGTGGACACTCAAGAGCTCAGTGCTGCCCTTCTTGCAGCAGCATACCACTTCAATTTCTTCATTGCTCAGGACAAAAACTTCCCACTTGAAAATGAACTCTTTTGTCAAAATCCAAGTTAAGACACCAAACAGACAAAAGTAAAGGTGCAGGAGCAGCTACAGAGAGATCTTTTTTCCACTGCTTCTAATTCTGTAATGTCTCTGTGACATGAATATTTACCTTCTTCTTCATCAGGAACCAACATCCACTGGATCAGTGCAAACAGAAGCAGAATCACTAAACAAGCCATCCCTATTCCTCTGAATGTGGCAGCAGGACCTGTAATGAGATTTTTTTTTTTCCTAAATTGAGAACCTACTTACTTAATAAAATAAAATGAGTCAGCATGATGTGCTTCTTGGCTATATATTGTCCATGTAGACTCTTATTAGCTTGTTTCATTACATTTTCCTCCCCCATCACTTCTTCAACAGGCCTTGTAAAGGATTTTTAAGCAAGTAATTAGATTCTCATTTGTTCATCAAGAGGCTTTATAGTATCAACCTATTCTCTCACAAAGGATTCATTCATCTTACAGATGAGGTCAGGTATTCGACACAATAATGGAAATATCTAGGTATAACATATTGAATCAATCTGGACACCGACAGAACAAAGCCATGAGCAATTTGGCCTGAAGGCAGTGCTGACCTTGCTTTGATCAGGGGCCAGTACTGGAGATCTTAGGGCCCTCCCCAGCCTGAGAAGTTCTATGATCCTGTGATCCATACAAAGTGCATAACTCTTTAACATGTAACAATACCTACAGCATAAATAAGTTTAAAGCAGACAGTTTGGTAAAACCAGAATAAATAAAACTAAAATTTCCAATATTACTTTTGCTTACCGAAGTAATTGACCAAAACCCCTCCAACCATGGCTCCACATCCTCTGCCCAGCCCCAGGTGCAGACCTTGCAGGATTCCCTGCGCCGACGTCCTCAGCTCCGGAGGCACAGCCGCGCTCAGGTACGAGATGCAGGCTGCCCAGATAGCTGCATGGGTGACACCTGCAGAAACAGACAGCACAGGAGCACCAAGGCCACAGGGTGCCAACACAACATCAGAGCAACTGCACTCACCAGCTGGAGCACAGGGAGAGAAAAACAAGAAAAACTCTCCAGTGACAAATGTCTGTGAAGTACAAATCAGCTTTTGGTAATGTGATACTAGCAACCAAGCCACAGAGACAGGAGTTGTCCTGTCTCCCTCTCAGCTCTTTCTCCCTCCAAGATGACCTCAGTTCTCTTCTGGAGACACAGTCCCCAGGGGGCAAGTCTCTCTGCCAGATTCACTGTGCCTTCCTAGTGACCCAGGGCCTTTGGAATACAGTCCCAATTTCACAAGCTGCAGGCAATTAAAGCATTGATGCCTCTCAGCAGTCTCCTTACCACCACAGGGAAGGCAGCACAAAGGTCATAAAATCCAGACACTATCAGAGATATCCATGCCATTTCAGAGGCAAGGATTCATCCCCTCCTGCCTTTCTCACAGGGCAGGAAAAAGCACCTCCCAAGCAAACTCTTGCTGAACTCAATACCAACACACTCTGCATTTAGCACAGAATGGTCCAGATGAGAACAGCACACAAGCTCCTCGGGGTAAGCCAAAGACATCACTTTCCATGGCTACTGAGAGGCAGTGCCTCCCTCCTGCTGCAGCTGCATCCTGCCCTGTGCCTGACCCTGTGTTGGTGCTGCCAACACTTCACTCACTCCTGCAGCAGCCATCCTCAGTGCCGCCAACCATGGTCCCACAACAGCCCCAGTCCTCAGTGCCACCACCCACAGCCCCACGACAGCCCCAGTTCTCAGTGCCACCCACCCACAGCCCCACGACAGCCCCAGTTCTCAGTGCCACCCAACCATGGTCCCACGACAGCCCCAGTCCTCAGTGCCACCAACCATGGTCCCATGACAGCCCCAGTCCTCAGTGCCACCAACCATGGTCCCACGACAGCCCCAGTCCTCAGTGCCACCAACCATGGTCCCACGACAGCCGTAGTCCTCAGGGCCACCACCCAGAGCCCTATGACAGCCCCAGTCCTCAGTGCTACCACCCACAGCCCCACGACAGCCCCAGTCCTCAGTGCCACCAACCACGGCCCCACGGCCACCCCAGCCCCCAGCAGAGACCATGCAAGTGTCTATCCAGCACTGGGCTGGCAGATTTGGAGCTGGGAACACTTTTTCCTCCTCCAGGAAAGCTAAAGGACAGCCAGCAAATGACCCTCAGCTGGGAGGCTGGTTGCAGGTGGAGCCCTCGCCTTGGAGCACCTGCCTGAGGGCCTGTGTGGAGCGGGAAAGGACAGGAAAAGGCAGGGCTGTAGAGAAGTTAGAAAAACAAAACAGTTTTGTACTGCATCACACATTAAATAAGACTGAACTATTTTGCCACCCTCAGATTGAGTGGGAATTTTCTTTCCTTATTTCAGAGGTATTAAAAATAGTCATCACAGTTTACCAATTCCTAAGCTCTACTGCCTCAGTTTTAAACAAATATTGGCACAACTGATGATTCAGTCAACATGTTTCTGTCCTCTACACTTGACTTAGTAATGAACAGTTGGACAATCAATAATTACTTAGGCATTTAGGCTGAAGACTCCTAAGAGCAAGAAAACACATTTTCGTAAGATAAGGAATAATGTGGATTTTGCTTAGGTAAAATGAGCAATAGCACTACATGAAATTGACATAGTGCAGGTACACACATATTAGATGTACACCAGGCTATCCAGGTCAAATTCACTCAAAATCAAACCCAAAACTCCTCAATTCACTCAAAATCAAACCCAAAACTCCTCATGCACATATGTAATATGTGCATGTATCTCTCTCTCAAGGTTTTGGTACTAGTACATCCCAGTACTGAAAAACAAAAAGCTTGCATTAAATTGAGTCTGTATTACCTTACCATTAAGAGTTTAAGGCTTTAAAACTCACAGATTTTCTATGCAAAAAGCTTAAGAGGTTTAAAACTCACTGAGTCTCTGCTTTCTTTAACGCAGATCCATGGATGCATTGCAAATAGCAACCAAGAAGAAAGCAGAGCTAATTTAAAATAGGTAAAGTGGTTTTGGTTTAGAAAATACATCAATTAACATAAAACATGCACTTTCACTGGCTGTTAGGAGCAAGTCAATTCTTAAAGCCAGACAAATAAAAAACACATCAAAAATTATTTGAACTGAGTTTGTTTGAACACAAAAGGCCATAACTTAACCAACAGGTTCTTGGATGTTTTCATCTTCAGCAGTACAAGCCCCACTAGAACACAGTGTTCTCAGTTTCTCTGAAAACAAATCCATACCTTTAAATCAGCTCACTACACTTGCCTTTAAAGGCACAGCCTTTTTATTTTAGTATGTGTACATTATTAATGTGATTTTTATTATTTACACAACAATAAGTATTTGAAACAGTTTTTACCACAACTCACATAAGAAGTCTGGTCTGGATTACTGTTACTGCTAACCACAATTCTTTTTAAAAGAAGTTGCTCACTATATATATTGTGACATTATTTGCTAAAACCACTAACCACCATTTCATCATCTGCACAACAGTTCCAACAAGTGCAGCAACCCTAGAGTGATGCTTGTAATTTTAGTGAATTTAGGATAATTCATATGTAAACTGTGAGCTGAAGATTTGGGGACCCAAATTTATTTCAAGAGAAATATGCATCATAATTATTGTCAGCCAAAGGCCAAACTCTTTGCTCTCTAGACAGAACTGTGTTGCTGGAACATCAGTAGGAGTCACTTCTTAGAATAGTACTTGTTTTGGAGTTTGCTGAGTAACTGCCAAGTGAAAACAGCTCATTTTCAGGTTAACAAGATGGTTTTGTAATTTAGAAAAAATTCCTGTCATGCAAATTGGTGAGCTAGCATGGCTGTTAACAGAGAACCTGGACCAGTGCCCTGGAACAATAAATTGCAGCTAACTAGCATAGCAAAACTTTATCTGCTAAGTGCCAAATGAACAAGATTGCTTGTGTGCAATATACAGATATATATGCTTTACAAGGATGCCTTGAAATCTTCAGTTAGTACAGATTCAGCCTCAACTCTTATTTTCATACATTGCTTGTGCAAGTCAATACAGCATAGTGGTTGAAAACTTTGGATTGAGACGTGAGTTTAAATCTCCTCATTTACTTCTTTGAGAGTGCAATGCAATGAGAGCTGTCCTCATCCCATCTACAAACAGCAGCTGGAACACAGCATGGTTCTTATTACAATCAATAGATGCAATCTGCAGAGTCATCTTCCAGAAAGGTCTCCATGCCCTTCAGCAACAGCAAAAGGGGATAATCCTGCTTGTATTGCAGAAACATATTAAACAGAAAAATAAATTTTTTAAAGAAGTCAACTAAAACTTCTGTTAGCGTTAAACCCCTCAAGCTGAGGGGTTTACATAGAATGTGACAACTTCCTGGGAAAAAGTTCTGCACAATTAGAGCAAGGACTTCACCGAGGGGTTTCAAAGACCTGTCAACTTGATGGCCCACATGGTGCCCACATGTTGTACACAATCCACTCTTTTTTTGGTTTTCAATACTTCTAATCCTTACATGGAGAAAATAGCTACAACTCTTGCTTCCCTCTGTCAACAAGCTCACTTAAAAATAAGAGCTTCCACCTCACCTAATTTTATTAAAGTATCACTTCTTACTGCCACTGACAATAGAGTGGTTATGTAGGAGAGAAAGCAGAGCCCAAAGAAACAGGACTTGGAACTGCTGCAGAAAAAACCCATAACTCTAGAAAAGATGAAAGCTGGTAAGAGCAGGAAGGGAATGAATAAGGGGGGGGGGGGGAAGTCAGCAGTACTTCTAAAAAGATAACCCTGATCCCCCATTTGGCAATACCGAATAGGATGACTAGAATCCCACAAATGCAGTGGCAGTGGCCAGACACACACGGGGCACCCATGGACATCAGGGACCCACAAATGACATCTGAAAAGGGCCCACAGAACACAGAGACCTGGGGCTGGCTGGGGGAGCTGTGCATGGGCTTGGTTTGGGTTTAGCTCTCTCATTTGCTGACTATAAATAACTGCAAATAGCCAGATGAACCAAGGAGCCCATGATTCAGCAGTGGCTAGACATGGTAACATCTGGCAGATACATTTATGACTAAGTAATATTTTTAAGGTCCTTAATTTTTTCTTCAAATCTCAGTTACTGAGGATTTGTGTACTGTGTACTCTTGCTGTATGCAAAGCCAAACCAATGTATTGTGCAATTCATACCTAAATTTCAGCAGAATAAAAACTACATTCAAAGTACAAGAAACTTCCTTTTCAGCCATGACTTATAGGATGCTTCCAGGCACAAACTTATGGCTGTACAGGTGAAACCAAAAGGGTTTTTTCCTGTACTTTGATACGGGGTATCTTTAAAACAGGATTACCTAAAAGGAAACATCCCAAGCTTTGTATTCATCATTTGTTTTCCCTAGATGTTTGAGCAGGTGGGAGTATAACACATACTCATTCTTCAGGTTCTTTCTAACACGTTCCTATTTTAACACTTGGTATGAACAATGAAGAATTAATTCAAGAGTTGTGGTTTGGGGGCTTTTTTTAATAACAAAATTCAGAAGCTTGCTGTTGTGGCAATTATAATATGATAAACTGGTTTTGTTAGCTCAGAATGTTAAGGAGCCAGGACACAAATGGATCTCTGTGTGTATGTAGAGATCCACACAGTGCTCTCTAATGGCATTTTGTAACTCAAAGTCTACATTACAAAGATTTCTGTAAGTATAGCAGAAAAAGTTAATTTAAATTCAAGTTATGCTGCATACAGAATAATAAAACTTCTAAGTATAATCTGAGGAAAAAATCTGAAATATTATTGTATAAAACCAAAATACTGGCTTTAAAAAGATGGTAAAATACAGTACTCTTCAAATATTGAAGAAATAGAAAGTAAAACAGTTCCAGTTTTTCATGGTTTTGAGAAGTGGTGCCCACCACAAAAAAAGGTCACAAAAAAGACAACAAAAAGGTCATAAAAACTAAGCTAGAACAATGCATACTTTAACATTGCAATGAAGTTCTTAAAGGCTTCTACAACAGGATTTGAAAACAGGACTCCAGTTACTTGTCAATAGACCACACCTCTGTCCTTGTAAATAAGTTTGTGAAAGGGCATAGCTCTTAAAGAAGTTCTCTTAGCATTGAGAGAACTTCTGCTTTAGCTATTTAAACAAAAATTCTATAATCTAAAAGTACTGCTGGAAGTGAAAAACTGAAATATTTAACAGAGACAGAATGGCACAGGCTATGTTTGGAGGTTTTTTGCGGCATCCTTTCAAGGACTGCAACCTCTGGCATTTAATGACGTTCACATTTATCACCAAACAGGATTTGCAGTAGGTGTGTACCCTTGTAGCTCATGCTTCTGTCTCTTTGTTTATTTAGAGGGTGTGTTGGTCTCACACAGTTCTGTTTGAATAAATAGAGAACTGTACACAATGAAATGCACACCCACCCTTTTGACGTCAAATATTTCCCAGGATAAACAGTAATGGTTTATGTGTTTTATGAACCTGCATCTTCTGGGGTATTTGTGGTCAAAACAACAGAGAAATACCAGATTTTTTACTTAATCATAGCTCACTTGAAAACAAGAGAAATGAGAGCACCTGATCTTGTGCTGGAAGCTCTTACCTTGGAGCACTTCCATCGGAAGAACGGTCCAGGCATTTTCCAGGTACGAGATGTAGATGTATCGTGCTGTGTTACAGGCCAGGCCAATATAAAGCACTCTAAAGGAAATAGAGGAAGGAGAAGTCAGGATAGTCTGCACTTTCCCTTTCTAGTATGTTATAATTCAGCTTACTGATTTAGAAGTTATTTGCATGCATACTGTTTGCCAGTCTAAAGCATTTGCTCAACAGAAAATATATCCTTCAAGTCCTACACCCAAACATAAACCCTCCTCCTGCCCATTCAACACATTCAAAATCCTAATAGGAAAAAAAAATAAAGATACAGCAAACCCACTGAGCTTTTAATTGAGCTCTGTAGTTCTATGCCACACTCTAAATGGGATTGTGTTTCAGAGAGAAAATTTCTGAGTGCATTCAACATCCTTTCCAAACAACCTGCTTTTCTAATCATCCAGAGATTCATTCTGCCATTTCAATGAAAGCCTGGAGCAGGTTTGTATTAAAGGAATTAATTTTAACCCAATTAATATAAGTTTATAGTCCCAGTATCTGCAAACTGCTCAGAACTACTCTAAAACACATCCCACAGAAGCAATATGGTTTATAACAACATGCCTCAGGATAAAACTTAGCCATCCTGCTGAAAAGCAGCAGATGCTGCATCTCAGAATTTAGAGGAAAAAAATAACAAAAACCCTTACAACAGCTTTTAAACAATGAAATACAAAGACTATTTGTGAAGTGCATTTCCCATTGCACATTTAACCTGATGACTCTTCCCTTCCAATTTTTAGATTTAACATAGTTTCCCTCTGGGGTGCTCATTCATCCAGCTATCTTCCTCTTATTTTTAGATGGATCTTGGGAAACAAAGACTTAATTGAAAACATGTTTACAGCTTGAAAAAGGGTGCTATTGCGACCTTTAAAGATTTTTTTCAGGGATGAGGATAATTTGTTGTCCCAACAGGGCTTGTTGTTTGAACCCTGGTTTGGCATAAGTGAAATAAATGCAACTGATAATTAAGGTGAAGCACTGACCTTGTGAAAGGGCTCTTTATTCTTTGTGCTGCTTTTTCAGTTAGTTTTCCTACAAATGCACACTGAGAATTAATTAAATAGTACAGAGCCACTGGAAAATCTAGAGTGAGACACCATCACGAAAACACAGCATCTTGTCAACATCTGAGGTCTCCAAACACACATGTTGACAGTGAAAAATCCAGTACCAGAGTTTTTATCATGTCAGTGATATCAAAAAAGGCCTGTGCATTTCACAACAACATGAATTTACTTTCAACAAGTAGGGCAAGCTGGCAGGAAGTCATCCCCCCTCAGTCATAGATCAAACCAAGCTGTGCTGCTTCCAGATACATGTGAGGTCCATGAATAGCTGGTTTAAGCTGCCTTTAGGCAACAAAAGCCCAAGCATTCAAGCAAGAAAACATGGGAAGCCATGAAAAAGTTCACTGTTATACAATAATAAGAACAAACTTGTTCTTTGTGCTGTGAATAATAAATTTCATCTCATCCTTTAATTAATGCCTTCTGTTCCAAACAAATAACTTGGTTCCTTTCATAGCCACAACTTACTGCAGCTCTTATGTACAAGCACATTTCTGAAATGTATTAGGACACATCAGCCTCAAAAGGTAACCAAACTCACAATGTCTGCAGCTCCTGTCTCCATTCCCAACTGCAAAGGCCCAGGGTAATGCACGCTCTTAGGAATACAATGGAATGGCCTTACCCTGTACATTTGTTTTTCCCCAGCAGCAGTACAGATGCATCTCTGTGTTTTGGATGACTTCTACACAGCTTAATTTCACTTTTGTCAAGCAAACCTTTGTCTGTTCACCAAGAACTGTCTTCCTATCTCAGCTGTTCCCTAGTACAGCCAGACCAGAGATGTGACCTCCTGCTGCTTCAGAGCTCTTCCATCATCACTAACCACTCACCTACCTGTGTTTTTCCGCATGTCACATTTGCAGAAAGATTTGGATTTGGAGTTTAAGAGTAGCAATTTAGTCAGGTTCTACCTCCTAATTTGTAAGAATATATGTAGAGAATTTTAGGTAAATTACAGTTTATGAAGATTTCTATAAATATGGTTTTGGAGGGGTACATCACACAAAAACTTTTGTATATTTACAGAGTCTTTTCAAAAATGCATTTATAAAAATCACTTAGGCTCCTTATCAGACCTAAATGCAAAATGTAAACAGATGTTCCTTATGAACCCTACATGCAGCACCCACACTGACACCATACTCACTTCGCAGGTTAAACATTTAAAGCACTGAATCTATATTTGTGACAAGGAGTTTAAGCTGTTTACAGCCAGGACTACCAGTCTCTGCTTCCCATAAAAGCTCACACGCTGGAACTGTGGTCAGACAAACACATTCTAGCTGAACCTCAAGTAAGAAGTTATTTTCAGAGCTTGACATCATCTTCTTAAGTGACTAGCAGTTCTGACTGCTTCTACACCAGGTGGGGTCTAAATATTTCATAGCCAGTTTTGGGCATTTTTTTGCTCATAGTATTATAGGATACTTTGGGTTGGAAGGGACCTTAGAGATCACCTAGTTCCAAGCCCTCTGCCATAGGCAGGGACACCATTGATTAGGCCAGGTTGTTCAAAGCTCCATCCAGCCTGGTCTTGAACACTCTCAGGGATGGGGCAGCCACAGCTTCTCTGGGCAACCTGTGCCAGGGCCTCACCCCTCACAGCAAAGAACTTCTTCCTAATATCCTCTCAAAGAAACACTAGAAGCAGACATGCACTGCACAAGTGTATGTATAGTAGAGCTAATGAAGTCAGAAGTTGGGCATTTTAATCAGCAGATATTTAATATGGTAATGTGCAAAACACTTGGACAATAATTTGAACATTAGTTTTAAAAAACTGGGAAAACATAAGAGGTTTCAAACTGTTGTAAGGGTTTTATATGCCACCACATATACAATGGTAGAAACAGAAAGATTTTTAAAACTTGAAAAGGGAAACTGAGCTTCTGTCTGATAAGGTGTAAAGCCTATTTCCTTGCAGTTCTACTAAGGACATTTAATAGCATTTTTTCCTGCTACTGTGACAATGCATGCAATTCTGGTACTTATGCCTGCCTTCAAACACTCAACACAGAAAGCAAAATTGATTGATAATATTCAAATACTGCAGAAAGAATGTCTACTACATCTAGAAGTCAAACAACCCATAAGAAAGGAATTTTGAGCTATTAAAAAAAAATAGATAAAACATCATCACAAATGATTCTGGCTAAGGATATGGAGTGGAAGGCTATTGGAATTTTCTTCCTAATAGAAAAATTATTATCTGCACTAGAAGGCAGCAGACAACACAGAAACAGAACTCTAAAAGAAGGTCAGCTATGAACTCTTATCCATATTTCTTTGGGGAAGAAAAAATAAAGGTTGCTTCCTCTCGAACACACAAAGTTCAGAAAGCACAAGGCGGCTGGCAACCAGGAGGAGTCATCTCAAACTGTGATGACTAAACACAAGCAAGCATTAGATAACACTAAAATATGACTAATGTGCATTTCCCAGGTGTAGGTATGTAGAATGCTGTTTCATAGCAAACAGGGACTAGTGTTTAAACAATTCAATCTTGATCCAATCTTGGCTTTACAGGTTTAGCAGTGCCAAAAAAAAAAGGAAAAGAAAAAGGGAGCTAATCCCCTATATCATCCTTCCTTTCACTGGCCAATGCTCCCATCCCCTCCATTTAATCTTATTCACAATCCTACCACTCTTTTGGTTTTCATCCTTTAGTTGAAGTCTAAGCCTGAATTTTGTACTATAATATACATTGAAAAAGCATACCCAAGCTATCTTTAGCTATGAAGACTGTGATCTGTTCTCACCACTCCTCCATCATCATATCCTTCCTCCAGGCTTTGCATGCAAGGTGTCACTTTCTCTTACTAATTATTGTCAAATTCATAGATTAAGACTGACTCTAAGTAAAGAGACCCTCCTCAGTTTTAAGTAAGAAAGAACTTCATCTTTTAAGTAATCTCTGAAATTACTGTGCTAAACATCTCAAACATTTTTGGTAGAGGGCAAATGAATAAAAATATTCATCTCAATAAAATCAAAACAAAGAGCAAGACCTTAGAACAGAATACATAAGAAGAACAGTGCAAATAGCTTAAAAATACTTACATCTCAATGACTGTATGATTATAAACTGGGTATTTGGACAGGATATGATGCTAACAATACATACAGCTCTGAACTTACATGCACAGAATACCTGAGTAAATATTTAAAAAACCACCTTTGCAGCTTCATTAACTCAGGTTTTCCCCATCTTTCCTCCCCTGTGCTTTTTATAAAGAGTAGAAGAGGGATTTAGAACATGTGGCTATTAAGTCAATTTAGTGAATTTACTGCAAACCAATGTTCACTAACATGCTGGAAGCAGTCGCTTTCACTTACACAAGGCAAAACCAACAGGACAAGCCCTGTAGCCATCTCACTTCATAGCTGACACACACTGCTGCAATGAAGGAGGAGAGCAAGCCCTGAACTACTAAATGACACTGCCAGGCTGCAACCTCATTCTGCCAACACCCAGAGTCTGATTACAAGGCCATGCACACAGGAGGTGCTCACCTCGTTTCCTCAGCTCAGCTTCTCCCCTCTCAGCCTGCAGCTGACACCTTTCCAGGCTACTGTGGGGGCAACAGACTGCCCTGCAAGGGGAACTAGGCTAAAGCAGGAGGTTTGCAGGATACTGCTACTCACAGGAAAAAAACTGAAAAACTAATGGTATTTGTATGTCAAAACAGACAACCCTTGAGTGGGTGGCAATTTGTTAAGATCTCAGAGCGAGGCATCAGGGAACAAGAATATCTTCTGGAACCTTCTGCAAAAGGCATGTTAGTATGTGCTTTATGCCAGGCATAAAGCACATACTAACATGCAACTCAAATGCAAAGCAAGCATTTCAGAGCATTTTCAACTCTTAAAATAACCAAAAAAATTCCATCACGTGAGCCACGTAACTGAGCAGGAATTAAAAAAAAAAAAAAAAAAGGTTAGCTTGAGTTTCACTTTGTAGCACAAGGGCTGGGCCTGAGAGTCACCATTTTTTGTATAGCTCTTTAATGATTGCTGCCACCTTACCTGATGTGACCAACCAATTCAATGAGTTTGTGGCTGAAGAAATAGGCAGTCAGCTCAGACACGTGACTGAGCACAGAACAAACTCCAAAGAGAGTGGTGGTGCCATTCAGGTCTTCCAAGTGCCAGTACAGAAAGGTGAACACAAAGCCATATCCAAAGCCCATGAACCAGGCCACAAAGAGCACGGAGCCATACTGGATACTGCACAGCAGTTTAATTAGGTCCCAAAAACTGAAAGACTGTGATTGGCTCATACTGGTAGGAGTGTTATCTGAAGAGTCATTGGAGGCATTTCTGTCCACCTGTGAGATCTCAACCTCTTTTCTCTTATTTTCATCTTGCTTGAAGTGCGCATAATGAAATCGGAACTGGGTGGCCACGATTAAAGCCATTGTCATGAGGACACCAAAAACAATGAAAACAATCCTGTAGTTCTTGTACTCTGGAGCTTTACATCCTTGACCTTCAACGGCAACTTCTGTGTGAGTATAGTCAATGCCAATTCCCACAGAGAGCATGGCCAGCCCCCAGCCCAGAGACCCCCACATCCGCTGCAATCCATAGCGGTCCCTGTGTTTGCCGAGGTACTGCAGAGTTATGGTGTCCACAATGGTAACAGAGGAAGCACTGAAAAATTCTCCTATTATGACAACCAGCAGAATGAGTAGAAAGATGGCCTCTACTTCTTGTTGATCATAAACGAGCACAGCTTGGTCAGAAGGCATCGGCTTTGTGCTGATGGAAGCTGGGGTGGTGCTCAGAGTTGTGTTCCCCAGTGAGGCTGGGCTAGTAGTGGTGCTTTGCAAAATCAAATGGGTACTGTTCTCCAAGGTAAAATCCTCACCATTGCTCTGTGTGGGTACTAGGAATGTTATTTCAGGATTAGGCGTCCCTGTTGTTTCCAAAGTGACTGAACTGGAAGTGACCAGGTCTCTCCTCCCACGAACTTTCGGAGATGCAGCACTCACTGTGGTTAGCAGAGGAGACAAGGAGGAGTTTTGCAGGATTGTTGTTAAAAGGCTGCTTGCGTTAGTGGGATGTGCAGGGGGAAGGCCCTTTGGTACACACCTTAAGGTGGCTGGTCTCACAAACCCAATGCCCAGGTTGAACAAAACCCAGCATAAAAGCGAAAACAGGAGGACAATCTTGCCTTTCTTGAAGCGATCTGCCACCACTCCCCAGAAGGGAGCACTGCAAAACTCAATAAAGTACCTGATGCCCACCAGAAGTCCACTCTGACTGGGGGTCATACCCAGCTGCTTGTAGTACACGGGCAGCAAGGGGTAGAGAGAGCCATATGCAGAATAGAAGAAAAAATAAAAGACCTTTGAGATCAGAAGATCATTGTTTATTTTGACACAGTGCTTTTCTAACCAATCCAGCTCTTCATCTGGGGCAGTGGTTGTCTCTGTCGAAGGGGATTCATTATTGGGTGGCAAGTCCTGATCCTTGGAAATGCCATTGAAAGGATCAGCAAGCACATACTTTCTCTTCTGTTCTTCTTCATCATCAGTTAGAATGGCCACCTTATCATCAGCTGCCATGGTTTACCACAAGCATCCAGGCTCTGGTGGACTCTCAAGGAACTAGGGCTACCCTGTGAACAAATAAAACATAGGGTGGTTAAGGTACCACAGGGGAGCAGACCTGCAATGCCAGCCATCAAGGACAAAGACAGTTTTTTTCTTGTAAGTAACATTCCTGAGCAATAAATGCAGTATGCAGGGTGGAGAAGGCCATTTGTCTAGACTAGTGGTATATGGTAGCACCAATAAAAATGTGTTTTATGACCAATTCTGTGAAGTTCTCCCAGCATCGGCTTTTATATTGTGCAACAAAACATCTTTCATGTTTAGGAGAGGGAATAACTTATATATTCAGAGTTACTGTGGCAATTAAGTGCTAGCATTTGCAAGTTCTCTTCTTTCAAGTTGGCTTTTCTCCCCCAAGGCTAGCTGCTTTATTTCCAGTATTCCCTCCTATGCCAAAGGATAGTCATGATTTTGTAATTAAGCAATGCAGCCACATATACCCAGGTTATTTTGATCATCAAAACATTATCCAATGCCTCATGATGGTCTTCAAAAGGCTCATCAGTCTCCTCTTGAAAAACATTTTTCCAAGCATTCCACGACTACAGCAGAAATTGATGGGAGGCTTGAGCTTCTACACTGAATGGGAAGAGGTGGGAATTAGGATGGGGCTTTAAGATCAAAATTAGGGTAACAATCTCAAAGACATCAAAGACCAAAGAAACAAACACAGGCCCTGTAAAGGTATCTTCAAGTCAAATTCTGAAATGGAAAAGAGGTGGACTGGGAGGTAACAGCACTGCAGCTGCCTGCACTTATCTTCTGCAGAAGTGCCTGCAAAATTGATAAGCAACACTAAAAAATAAACACTCCTTAGACTTTGACTGACCACCCAGCTTTCATATTTAAAAACAACCCATTCCAATAAACTAGCCTAGCTAAGAAAAGATTCCTTTTCAAAGAACAAAAACCAGCTCTGCCAGCAAGCTATCAGCTCCAAATCATTATTAAAAAACTAGTTTTGCTCTACTGGTACCTTTAAATTTAACCTAATAAGATTAGCTCATGTTCACTGAGAGAAAATTAAACATTTTATATATTTTGGGTTTGTAATCCTTTGCTGTTTGGATTAGTATTACTATCACAGAGGAACTTTTTCAAGGACCAATATTTGAAAGAAGAACCAGAAGAACCTGAAATTTCTTGAAGAGCACTCTTGATCTTGACCTGCTCAAGGAATTTGAAGTTGGACAGGATGATCCTACTGAGTTCCTTCCAACTCAGGATATTATATCATTTTATGATAAGTATTTTTTTGCAGTTCTGTACTTTATTTCAAGTAGAAGAGGACAATGAAATAAGTTTTCCATTACTCATCTGGAAGCACAATATCATCCCCTTAAAATTAGTCATGCAGCAGTATATTCAGTGCCTTTAAATTAATTATAATTCATCATTATTTAATACTGACAATGGATTTGGAATAGATTATTTAATACTGACAAAGGCTAATAAGAGAGAAGAGATTAACATTCACTAGTATGTTAAATTAATTGTTCCCTATTGATTCAACATATATGTAACAGTGACAACAAGCCACGGTTATTTCTAAAAACAACAGTTCATGAGAATAATCTAAACCTTACACAGTTCAGCGAAAAACATGTCTTAAAAATACCATCATTAAAATCCCAAACACTCATAAGGTTTGATTATGTTTTTTACTTTCAAATGTCATTTCTGTGGGATACTATCTACAAGGATCTCCAGTTTCACTTAGGGAGAAAAGGCTACATACAAATCTTGGAACCTTGAATATTCATGTATTCAAGGTCAGAAGTAAATGAAAATCATGCCAGCACATACTCAGAGATTCAAGTTTTTTCTTCCAGTTTCTTCAGAGACAATTCCAATTAAATTTAAAAAGCATTTCAACTGTCAAAAGATTAGAGTCCTAATTAAGTTGTTAGAACAGTCAAATATGAAAGCACATTTTCTTGCTCTTACCATCAAAAGCCACATGAACCAAAACCCAGCAGCTGTCTAGAGAGCTCCTGCAATTTTTGGTTCAGCCAACCACATCCACCTGACAGGTGGAAGAACTGTGGGGTTTTTGCTCATATCTATATCCCTAAAACAAGCCCTTCTAATGAGTAAATTAGATCAGTCATCAACTGTGCTCTTATTTTCTCTATTCCTTCTCTTTCTTTGACAACAAAGACTCCAGATCTTGTGCAGGGCCCCACTTATGTCAAGGGGATGTAGCTGAGCTTTCAGTATATGCTCATCTGTTTACAGCAACTTGCTTGCTTGCTGCATCAGAGCTTTACAGCATTTACTTCTGAAGAATAGATTTCCTGTTCCCCAGACATGACAAGACAGAACTCACATTTTAACCACGTGGATATTTTAGGACAACTTCTTTGTAAGTATGGCTTAGAATCATCCTCATTTAAACAACTTTATTCCTGTATATGAGCTCTGAACCATCTGGTTTCATAGAAATAATACTGAAGGCTTTTAGAGCAATTACTATTAATTTCGTTTCCCTTTTCTCTTGAAGTGGAATTTCAATTCCATATGTTGTATGAATAGTGAGTACATAACAAATTATGATACTGTTAATCCTTAAACTCTTCAGTGGCTGCATATTCTCCCCCTCCATAATTTATATCAGACTCAGCATCCATCTTCTAATGCACTGCATTGGCATAATCCAAAAGATCCACTCCTGCTCTTCTGACTAGAACATCCTGGGTTAGAATGCTATGAAAAGTGTATTTCATAATAATTTCAGCAAATATTTTTCCACACTAAGAGCTTCATTGAATGTTATTAATAATGCAAAATATACTCTTCAGAAACATAACAGCATCAAAAGTGGTAGGAGCCATATGGCATTCTTTATTGTTTTGATCACTAGTTTGTTTAGGAGTCAGGTTTTTGAAAGTCATATTCAGCAATGTTTTAAATTCTAAAAATAAATGACTGAGAACAAGAAAATGAACAGAGTATTGTTACTGAAAAAAATCTACAAAAACCCTGAACCGATGGGGATTTCCTTCTATGACAAAATCCTGTGCCAATCAGGGATTGAACGTGCAGCAAACGAGACAGATGGAAAAACCAATATACTTCTCAGTGATAAGAGACTAGTTATCTATTGGTTATTTTAACCATTGCCTTCAAATACAGTATCTTTACTTTGCAAATACTTTTCTAGTGCACAAGACAGTAAGAGGACAGAAGACAAGCACAATTGAGAACAAAAAACAGAGAATGGAAGCAAGGAAGAAAGGTTAAAAGAGTTAACAGATGGACTTCAGAGTTAGTATAAATTTGAAACTCGTTTGAAGTTGAAGAGAACACAACATTCTGGTAGAGGCCTACTGAATGTAATCAGCTCTGCCAGGACAAATGAGATCAGAGAGGCTGCAGAGTGGTACCCTCACTCTAAAAACAGGAATAATGGTTTGGGAACCCCCAAACTTAGGGTTCAGAAACACACAAGAAAGCCCTAAGATGTCAACTGGAAAGAACTCCAAGAATCCTGAGAAAGCCCTGCAAAGGGCAAAGGAAGAGGCATAGCAAGGGCACAGCACAGCAGCACATGTGTCACAAGACAGCTCTTTGGTCCTCCAACTAACAGAGAACTTTTATCCTGACAGAGGTTTACATTTCCAAACCACTACAGAACTCAGAACTGCGAACCAAGCCCTCGTTTCCTCACCATCCCATCAGCCCTACAAGGCTAAAACGGGAAGAGAGCTCCGTGAGCCCTGAAGCGCCGATTCCCCCCCCAGCCGCGATCCCAGCGTGCCGGGCTGGCAGCGCACATCCCTCGCTCGCATCCGCACGGGAAGCGCGGCAGACCCAGCGCGCTCAGAGCGCGGATTATCTGTGAGATCACCCCTCCTCTGAACCTCTTGGTGCACAAGTGCGTGTGCTTCTCCTCACATACACAGAATGCACTTGTTAACCACAAGGCTCTTCTCCCTTCAAGATTTGCACAGATAAGATTTTTTTTAATGTCAGACTATTATTTTTTCTGAGTTTCCTGATGCAGACTGCTGTCACCTGCTTTAATACCTATTCCTCCAGCAAGTCAAAAACCCTTACATCTAGAACATGTTTTTTATCCAGTCACCTCCTGCAAACAGATACAACTTCCCTGCAGACTTGCACCTTTGAGCAGCTATCTTGGGAATGGAGGAAGAACTATTAGTCCCAAGAAATTCAGTGATGACAGTGCAGTGGTCATTTTAAAAACTGTAATGAGTCTCTTTGGCAGGTAGGTAGAAAGAGGGTATTCTACATTTAGTTAAGTATCTTCTTGGCATTCTTGCTTTTATTCCTTAAATCGATCCTCATTTAGTCTGTCTCTCCTAATAATTAACAGGATTTCAAGATCAGAAAGGATAAAAAGCTAATCTACTCAAGACAACCTCACATTAAAAGAATAAAAACAAAACAAAAGAAAAACAAGGAAAAATAATAATACAGTATACTAAAAACTCAGCTCTCCCCTTGGAGTCACTCTTCCCAAAACTTTGGACAAAAAAAACCCTCACTTTGAACTATATCTCAAATTTTTAAAAAAAAAGGAAAAAAAAAAAGTCAATCAAGAGATCAGCCTGGGGTAGCAAATCTCTAAACCTCCCAGGGAAAATACCACGGTACTTACAGAACCAGGCACTGAAACTTCATTTGCAGACCAACAAAAAGTTAGATTTGAGGTGAAAGTGTACTGTTGTTCTAAGATAAAGTCTAATTCAGCATAAATATCCCATTCACTAGGCTTTGAGAATTAAAATATAATTAAGACTCACAAAGCAGAAACTCAAAAGCTGGGTTTGAACGTATGTGAATGTTAAAAGACAAACCACCAAAAAAACCCGTGATAGTTCACGAGAAGACAGTGCAAATGATCAAGAGAGGCTTAACCCATTAAATACTAAAAAAATGACTCACTGTATGTACAAGATTTATACAGCCTGAGGAAACAGAACGGGAATGATCAATTAATCTCTCAAACAACACAGCTGTAGGAACGGAGCAGGCCAGCTATCTGTTTGCACTGTGCAGATAAATCAAAGCCAGCCAGAATGGCATCACATTTTAGTTGACCCCTTCCAGCCTTTCACTGACAAGAAAACTCATTTTGTAGCACATACATTAAAGTCCACATGAAGTTTTCATACAAACATTTTAAAATCTGTTAATAGAAAACACGTTTCTTCAAAACACTTTAAGGTTTGATCAAGAACAGGTCTGCTAGAGAAGGAGACTTGAAAACTATACAAAGGCTCACCTGACTCATCCCCCAGCTAGTGAAACTGCCACGAGTGCATCCATCACACAGCTCATGCACACCACCTCCTCCTCAGCCCCCCTGCCCCATCCAACACCTTTGGGTCAAATACTTTCAGCTCCACTGTCTGTGCAGCAGCTCCAGGAGGAAGCCCTGCACACAGCAGGCCTACAAGGCATCGCTGCAGTGGCCATAAATAATAGACCATGCTTTCCATTTTCAAGCAAGTTTCACCCCTAAGGAGCAGCCTCGTGCTGTCGCCTGCATCCACGCCAAAAAGGAGGAGAATGTTATGCAAACAACTTAAGTCATGACAGAGAAGTGCCTAGACTTCATTCACTCTTGCATCACCAAGAGTTCCCAAGCCTCTCCCAGACAAGCCAACCTCCAGGCGGAGCCCTTGGATGGGCTGTTCCCTGCTAAGCCATCCAGAACAACGCCCACAGGTTGTCCCACCTGTCCCACATCATCCCCTATTCTCTAAAGGTAAGCAGTTCCTCCTGTGAGGCCCCAGCATGAGCACCTGACTGAATTTATAAAATCAGAAATAAGTCACATAGAGTGAATTTGTGCTGGGAAATGTGCTTGTTTCAACTGTAAAGCAAGACACGAGTGTTGTAACCTTAACCAACATAATTAGGGTTTCCATGAAAGTGAAACCACCTTGTCCTGCAGCACTTTTCTGTTGCTGATATGCACTTACTTAATGTGTTGGGCTGTAGGTTTTTCTGCTTCTTCAATATGGATATAAAAACTCTACACATTGAGACATTTAGCCAATTAGATTGGGAGATAACAGTACGTCTGAAATATGTCAAGATCAGGTTTATAATAGGTTTAATGCACTTAAGATAGGTCTGAAGTTGCTACAATAGTGCTAGTATTAACATTAAACTGAAGAATACTATGAATCCTCATCTATTAAAGAAAAACCATTAAACTCACATCTTAGGACTCCAGTATTCCAATCTTGTTTTCCATTTAATATGCACATCAAGATCTCTGAGTAGACTCTATTTGTTAAAAAGCTTGATTATAGCTGGTATCAGCCTCCAGTTTTTTTAACCAGTTTTCCAGTTGTCAACTGCCTCCAAGGTTTACACTTGATTAATGATGGTAATTTCCAAGTGTGCTTTCAGCTCCAAACCAGGCAAGTGCCCAGGGCATTCCAGGAGCACAGTGCTGCCAGCGCTGGGGAGGGACAAGGGCACCCAGCTGCCCCACCGAGCCTGGCAGCAGCAGCAGTCCTGGTCTGCTGCAGGACAGCAAGGCCTTCCTGGCCATTCCCACCTCTGGGACCAATCTGCAGATGGATCATGGCACCAGCTCACAATTTCCCACACCATTATATAAACTCAGGCCTACTGTAGCGTAGCTGAAGATTAAGATGAATTTTAGACTGCATTCAAGCTGTGCCCTCATACCAGCTACGTTACTCATAAATCACAGCTTCCTCCCATGAGCTCCTCACTTCATCAGCTTCTACTCTCATTCTCACTCCTGTCTGATATTTAAGTCTTACGATTTTTAGTGGACTTATGACTATTATCACAAATACTACCCTTAAAGGGATGATTTTTTTCTTTTCTCCTACTCCTTGGTGGGTCTTCAGAGAACACAAACAACAAAATACATCTCACCTTTGTCCACTATTTCTACCCAGTGAAATGAAAAACACCTACAAAATAACCAAGCTAGGAAACTAGCATTTTGTAATCTCTTTCCTTGGACATTACCAAGTAGTGGACAACAAGACCTAATACATCTTAGTAATGTAATAATGTTTGGAGAGGTTTTTACTGAAATACTTCAGCACTATGTTTATTCAGCTGTTCTCTTCTGAGCTAGTTTATCCAACCAAGTTTATCATTCCGCAACACTGCACTTTTTCACTAACACAACATTTAAAAAGAGCCTGCTGCTAAAACTTTAGAGCCGCTGAACAGACACGGATTTAAAACTCCATCTAACTTAGAACATCGCAGGCATCCGTAGCAGCTATGGCACCTTCAGCGCTGTCTTCCTAAATAAGTATCTGTTCCTACGCTTGTTCAGTAAACAGACGAGCAACCGACAACTCGCTTACTAAACCCCACGGTATTTTAAGGATGCGAGGGCTCTGGATCCGAGTGACAGCCACACGTAACGCCACGCCTGGATGCTGGCGGCAAGAAGTGAGGGGATGCCTGTGCAGGAGCTCCCGTGGGACACGGCCCGGCCACCGGCCAGCTCCGGGACTGCGACTCTGTCACCGGGTAGGGCAAGGGGTATTACACGTCTCGGCCGCAGCACGCTTCAAATGCTGAGCTTCAGAAGCGGGCCGGCAACCCCACCGAGGTCGGCACCCACCACAGAGGCCGTCAAGGCTGATACAACCGGCCAGTTCCGGGGAGGCGCAGCTGACCGGCCCCGGCACGGCAGGAAACGCCGCTGGGGAAAAGCTGCGGCGCGGGCCCACGGGCGGCAGCATCCCGGGCGGCTGCGGAGACGAGGCCCGCCGCCCCGGTGGGAGGGCACCGGAGCCGGTGCCGGGGCAGACACCGGGGGGGAACGGCCTCCCCATCCCGGTGCGCCACAGCCGGCCCCGGCCGCCCCGCGGGGCCGGTCCCGGCGGAGCGCGGGCAGAGAAGCGGCGGCGCCCCGCCGGGCGGCCCCGGCTGCCGGCCCGGCCCCCCGCGCACCGCGGGGCCGCGCTGACTCACCTCGCCCGGGGGCGGCTCCGGGGGGGCGCTCGGCCGGGAGCATCGCAGCCCCTTCCCTGCCGCCGCGGCTGCTGCGGGCGGCGGCTCCGCGCACCTCCCGCCCCCCCGGCCGCGCCGCCGCCGCCGCGCAGGGGCGCTGCGGGGAGGGACGGAGCCGCCCCCCGCCCCGCCGCGGGGGGGCCGCGCAGCGCCCGGCAACGCCTCCGCGGGGCCCGCGCCGCGACCCGGCCCTCCCTGCGCGGGCACGGGCACTCCGCTCACGGGCCGCGGACGGCTGCCGGCTTCGCACCTCTGCTGGGACACGGCAGGGCCTTGGGCTTAAAACACTGCTTGGGCAGCGTCCTGGGCCCCAAGAGCCGAGTGACATTGACAGCGCTTCCTGCTCGTCACAAGTTCCCAACGCGTATTACAGCATTAAGAATTAATTACCATAGTGCCTTTCACAGCCACTAGCATCACCTCTTCAGTAATACTGCTTCTGGACTTGCACACAAATAAAATTCCCTAAATGTTTAAAATAACAACAACATAAACTTCCCCACACGTTAATTACTGAGTCAGAAAAAGGGAGGGAGTGTAACTCCTGAGCAACAGCTGAGTCGTGCTGCAATATTAAGAGGTCAGCGATGTTAAACTAAAGTAGGGGAATAGCCACGAAGTGAAAGGCCAGCCAGAGATTTGGGGTGTTTATCATCCCTGAACCGAACAGGAGGTCCTGAAGCTGTTTGAGGATTAAGCTCAAATGATGGTGTTCTTTACACAAGAGTTCACATTGGGCCCTAGTCCAAGCAGGTTGATAAAATGAAGAAGCTCCACTGGCCAGCTCTCCCAGTGGCACAGCATTGTGCCACTTCTACCCAGGACAGTGACATGATTGCACACATTGTTAACTGGGATACCACAGAACACACACATCACTACTTGCATCTTATTTTGCACCTCCCTTTTCTGAGGGAGGATCCCCCTTTTTTCAAAGAATCAAACATAATTTGCATTATTTTGCCCAAGGGAAGAAATTGAGAGAAAACTACAAGCTTGCATGATTGAGGCAAACGAACAGGAACAGAGGCACGATAGGCATTTGACTCACTTAATTTAGTTCTCTCCGAAGTGCAAGGGATTCCAGGTGGAAGGCAATGCTCTCTCCAGTTGTTCCCCTGCCACGGCGACACACCAAAGGGGCACGGACTCTGTGTGGATTCCCCCGCCACAGTGGACAGCGGCGCAGTAACATCCTGCCTACCTCTATACTAAAGGCTTCTCCTGAAGGAGGCAGGAGACAGACGCTGAATTTCCTACGGGACATGACCTGGGGCAGGAGAAGGCTTGTTTATCATCTGTCTCTGGAAGGATTTTCAGAACTCATAATCTCTGAGAATTTCCCCCACGGCTAATTAACCACAAAGAGAAACCACGTCTGGGACCAGAAGTGCAGGCCTCCTATAATCTTGGAGAATTGAGAGACAGACAATTATCAGCTCATGTAGTGGGGCTTTTACTACAAAATGGAGCTGTAAATAAACCAGATCTAAGCTCCAAACAAAATTATTTCATCTTGATGGAGACTATTCTGGCAAATGACTAGAAAAGCTTTTAGGGAGAACATGTAATTCAAATAATTTGCAGCACTCTTTGTTTGTCAACTGAAAAGGAAAACCAGATCTTTGTAGTCACAGACTACATTTACTGAAGCCTTAAAAGCAGTTTTTCTCTAATCTCTGATAACTTCACTGTTGCCCATCACACCAGGAATGTGACCATCTTCTGCAGCCTTGTTTGCAGCTGTGTTTTTCCTTCTCTTGTAGCTGTGTTTTTTTTACTTGTATTGTAATCATCCCCATTCCTTCTATTTGGTCTCATAGGTGCCAAGGTCATTTCCTTAATAAAAATTTTTAAAAATTAAATATTTAAACACTCTTTGAATAGAGGAATCAAGACCAAATACATAACTTTTCTTTGTAGGCTGCTGTATAACCCGATGTGTGAACAAGATATTACAGCTGAGGACCAGAGAATAGAATTTGACCAATAAAGAGTGATGTACAATGTTTTTATACATATATATATATATATATATATATATATATATATATATATATATAATGGTTTCTTACTGAGTTTAAAAGCCCAATCCATCCACAACTGAGTGTGGTGAGGTGAGGGTTGTGAAAAGCCTGAGCACAGAACAGCATTATTCCAGCCTGACAAGCTGCTCTAGCCTGGGCAGAACTGAACATAACAGGGACTCTACATGGTTATTTCTTTCAGCCAGGCTGCGTGTAAACAGCTGGATTGCAGCCTGTTACAAATTACTCTACTTGCTCAGAGAGTTTTTTCAGCTAGGAAAATGAGGATTAGGGAAAATGGACAAACTGCTGCGCTGCTCACAAATTATCCTAATGTATCTGTCACAAATATTGCTAGTCAAAGCACTCCTCAGAGAAAAGGAAATGTGGTTTTAAGTTACTTAAGTATAAAGTTGGGTTTTTTCTTTAAATAGTTGCTTGTAGGAAACAAAACAAAAAGCTGAGTAAGGTGTAAAATACATTCAAGTTCTTGAAATACCTCTTTTTCAAAAACCTCAAGCTCTGCATGACAGTAAAATGGGATATATAAATGTGATATACAAAAACCAATCTTTTTCTCTTCGCTAAGACAGTGACACTAATCAATATGTACATGACCACTGGATAGTCTAAAATTCAGAAGTCATACTTTCTAAATGAATAAAAATCATACATAAACATGCCATATAAAAACCTCTGTACTATAAACACCTGGGTTAACTTATCCATGCCTTTGGATTTCTGTGGGATTTTGTTTCAATGCATATATTATTTTATAAAGATTTTGATTTGTGTTCTCCATACAATTTTACCGTATATTCTGGTGAGAATACTTGCCAGAAATAGTTACAAATGTATAATGGCTTAAAAACAAACAAACCAAATTTAATGTCTAAAAGAAAGCACCAAATAAACTGAAAAATTAAAGCAAAGTAGTTCTCTTTTAGAAGTAAAATAAAATTAATTACAAATACCTGCTAGACTGCACATAGCTAACCAGTAGACTGATAGTAGACTTTGCTTGAAAAGGACAAGGTGGTGTCAGCTGACTCCATGATTTGTTCCTTAGGTTAGAGAGGAAATAAAGCAATTATAGTTTCTAGGAGCTTAAATTTTCATGTTTAGAAAAACGTACTGGTTTCTTTAATGAGCTGGAACTGTACTTTGAAATCAAGAATTTCTGGTTGATATAAAATATTCTCCTGTTCTTTGGCAGCTTTTAACTCTGAGCCAAAAAACAAACAATCATTTACATCAGTCAGATTAGAAAGATAAGTTGAAGGTGAGATTTATGCTGCTAGGACTTGCTCCAGAGTACAATGAAGTCAACAGAAAAGCTTTCCCTTCCATGAGACCTTTAAAAAATTTTGCATAAGATGAAAACTACTTTTTATAGTCAATCCTTTGCTAGGAGAGGCATTGTATTAAGGCAGCTATGACATTCATTTCTTCCTCTAGTGGAAGTTCTTTATAATACAACAGTTTGTACATTTCCCAGGGTAAATTTGAGAAGACTTTAAATTAGTATGAGGAACAGGGTGACTTTTCCTTACTTCTACAAAGACTAAAAGCAGTTATGTTACCAGTTAGAGAAAAATCCCAACAGAGGAACTGAGAAACAGTCACCAAGTGAATCAGCAAAGCAGGCACAGCTGCAGCAATGTTAATGGTAACCAGGGACAAAATATTCACAGCCACCAAGACAACCAGTGCAGTGGTCTGTCTGGTTTGGCAGGCAAACAGAGTATTCACTTCCTCTGAATTTTAATCTAACACTTTTAGAAGCGTTACATTCATTAGCTAAGGGAGAGCAATGCACAAAAGCAAAGACAGAAACTGTGCATACTGTGACTAGCTTTACTGTGTGGGTATACACCAGCTTTTTCCTACTAGATAGGCCTTTTTTTTTTCCCCTTGAATTCAGATTTGTCTTTGCATGGTGTCTGCTTATACAGAATCAGTCTTTCCTCACCTCAAGACCTTTGAACCCACTGGTAGATATTAAATTTGGTGGGCACAAAGATTAAGTTCCTTCAAC
Organism: Serinus canaria; assembly: GCF_022539315.1. Lineage (NCBI taxonomy): Eukaryota > Metazoa > Chordata > Aves > Passeriformes > Fringillidae > Serinus > Serinus canaria. Next base: position 29,913,544 of record NC_066321.1, read on the forward strand.
ATAGTGCAGGAAAGAAAGGCAGGACAGTGCCCCCCACAGGAGGAGATTCCAGGGCAGGAACTCCACAGTGTCAAGTGCCCATTTGTCCAGTGACTCTATGTGAATCACTCTTTGTGCCTGAGCAGCAGTGAAGAACTTGGAGGCAGGTAAGGGACTAGAGGAGGGAACAGGAGAAAAAGGGGAGGAAACAGGTGAGACATTTAAAGTGGTGACACAAGGGAGTGCAAGGAATTTGCATTTGTACAAAAACAAATACACAAACCCATAGGAAATACAACTTCATTGGTTTTGATATCCACAGAATAAATGTTTAAGTTGGGCTGCTGATGACATTAATGCATTGAATAGGTGCAAAAATGTGATGTCCTTAAACCTGTCATGACCCTCCAGACTGGGAAACATGTAAAGCTCTGCTGACCCTGTAGCCCAGGCAGAAGCTAGAGACAATTTATGCAATTTATCCACTGAACCTGAAATGAATTCTGCATTGGCCTTTTTTCACAGAGGGAAGGAAGCTTAACTGGCCAGAGCTTAGAGATGGATCTACTTAGACCCTCTGGAGTTCCTAGTGCAGGGGTCCCAAGAAAAATATTCAACTTTTAAAACTTTAAAGGATAGCTCCCACGTGCTTGTACATTTTATTCTAAATAAACACTAGAAATGTTAAAATTAAAATGCAAAATGAGTAGGGCAGGCAAAGCAGTTAAAAATGTGACACATCCTCCTACCTCCTCTGCCCATTATGTCCTTGCACAATGAGTCCTTACTTCTACATGACTTTAGTAAAACAAGTCTATGGTTGTTATGCTGTGTTCTGAGTGTACCAAGTACCTCCTGAGGCTCATGTGTCTGATGACTGCAGGTATGTGACCAAGGGACAGCAAACTGAACGCTTCTCTCTGATCCCTCGGAGCTCCCTTCAGTCCCCTCTGAGAGCAAGGGGTTGAACACCAGCATTCCAGCAAGAAATTCTTTACTATTACTGGCCTTTACATCCACAAAAGAAATGCATATAGGGTCAGATATCCCTGCTTTCCTAATTACTAGGCAATGACCTGAGGTCAATGGGAATTTGAGTTCTCAGCTCTTAAAAACATTATCTTTCTAACAATAACTTATAAAGGAAATAGCATACCATTGCATGGCAAAATATTCCCTGACCAAAAGAAATTTGAGGTTCCATATTCTACAAATGAAAAAACTTTGATTTTATACAGCACTACATATTCTTCTCTTTTAACAAAAGGACTAGCTCTCACAATTTATATGGCTTTCAAAAAATGGTGATAGCTCAGAGCACTTTTCTTTTGAACTGCTTTTTGTCTCTTTGTTTTAATCAGATGCAAGTGCAGCCATGTAGTCTTATCTCCCTGCTTAAATTCCTATTTTCTACAATGTAGCTTTGTAAACCTGAAGCAAGACTAAGGCATTTTTGTTTAGTACCTGGAAATTTAAGTGACACAAGCAGTGAAATAATCTTTTGTACTGAGGAACACATTGCAGCAAATTCAGACCAAGTCTAGCTGCTGATTTCAGAGGCCTCACATCTGACTCTCTCTAGAGCTGAATTTGCCTCATTATAAATAAAAGCAGTAAATAGCACTTTTCTTACAGAAGGGAGTCACAGCCAAGCCATCTAGCCTCTTTTCCCAGAAAGCATATTGATCTTTTTATTCTGTATTTCCTCTCAGGACCTCCAACATAACTGACAGGTTGATCTTTTAATTTCTTGGTTAATAGGAGAACCTTCATGCAATACTAATAGTTGAATTTAGTTTCTAGATGAATTTCAAATGGGCCCTCCCCTCAAAGTGTAAAAACAATGAGCAATTTACTGATGCCCTTCTCAAATTCGAGATGATATCCTCACTGTAAAGAACAAAGGACCTGAGTACTTAAGTTTCAGTAAGAGGACTGCCACAGACTTCAGTTACTGCTTTGAGTCCCAGTGTATCTCTGATCAAAAGTGATTGTGAAATAAATAGAAACTTTCTTGACAAATTGAAGAACTCAGCTATTGAAAATGTGCTTAGGAGAGGTAAACTATATTGCCAGTCATGCCATGGAATAATAATAGCAGATTTAATGCTCTCTGATAATATTAGAGGACAAAGTTACATATTTTTTTCAATTTTTGTATTCTCTTTTGTGGTTGCTGAGGAGAAATATCCCCAGTAGCCACTAGTAGCTCAAGAGAAAGCAACAGTTGCAAAGAAAAATCTGTAATAACATCTAAAATATTTCTTGGATGTTTTCTTTTTAGGGCTATAAGTGAGATAAAGTACTTCATGTAAAGGTACAAATTGTTTCAGAAATAATGTACACAGCTATTTACTTGTTTCATACGATATCCCAGTTATCACAATGTATTTAAGACAGCATATTGTGGTATTCTCAGTGGAAAGCTGCAGAACATCTGTTTATTTCAGAGTCTGGAGCTGAAGATAAAAATAAGACAAACAAAATCTCAGAAGATATTAATAGTTACATACTTACCAAGCTCATTAATAAATTCATTGGATTCTTCCACAGCAATGTTTCTTTTCCTAACCTGGAAACAAAATTATTGACAGTAAAAAAACCAACATATGTTTAGTTTTTCAACAGAATGCTAATTTAGGTCTGAAGGACCTGATTCTGCAGTGTGTACTGGCCTAAAGTTCTACTACAGCAACTGGGGTCAGACCTCAAGTAAAGACCAGGTGCTACATGAGTGCTTTGTGTTTGGCACGGATTGAGAAGGGACAGCTTATTTCTGCTAGTTGCTATGATATAGCCACTGTAATATAGCCTGGTTTCAGGAAGCAGTTCCTCTTTAAGGCTGAAACATATCTTTGAGAAAGTTTGCTCCTTCCATTGAATGTCTTCATTTACCCACAGTTACCAAAGCATCTTGCTCAGCTTTTTTCCAACAGAATTTTATAGTCAGATATAAGAAAATGGATCTCAGGTATTTGTATATGGCTGGAGGAACAACACCACTCCCAGGTATCAGGTTTCAGTGCAGGACAGCTACTCCTTTCCCCGAATTCTATTTGGAAGAGTTGGCAGGATTTAATGACCTTACAAAGGAATTTCTCAAACAGAAACAAAGGGATATTGAACTGCTTCCCAGTTCTGAATTTTTCACTGCCTTATTAGACAAGGTCAAGGTTCCAACCATATGCTATGGCACCTCACTAAAGGTGTTTTGGAGGCAAAGTGGAAAAAGGGGGGCAAACTTGATGAATGCTATCAATTCAGAGTACACAAGTACTGCAGGAAAAACCGTGGTGGAAAAGTTAAACATTCTGATTTAGTGTCTCTGCAGTGTATAAAAGAGTAACTGCCTCTGGTGTTTTAGCTTTGCAGTGAGGAACAGCAAAGTGCCTCCTGCTCTCGTCACTGAGCTGAGAGCTCCCAGGGACCGGGGCTGGACGTCCCCTGTGCTTGGCCCCGTGAGCAAACGTGCCACTGATTCCACCTGGCTGTTCCCCCTGCTGCACAAAGAGCACGGGTTCCTCTGCAGTGGCTAATAAAGCATTTCAAATGGAGCACTTCTACTCTAGCAGACAGCTGGAATCTCAATCCACCTCTAAATTTTTCAGTGAAGCTTTTACAGAATTTCCATTGTCTTAGTCTCTTGCAGATTGTGATCTATTTATAACAGCTCAGCTATTTCTAAACCTCAAGCAGACAGAAAACTGATGCATCACTGCAAGGATATGCCTTTGAAATGGCTGGGTGGGAAAAGAAAAAAATCCAAAACACAGGAAGGCAACAAAAGTAGAAAAAAATAGTCTTTGTCTATGTAACACTATTAACATTCTTACCCTTTTGTATCTCCTGACTTCCTAAATCAGCACATCAACTATGAATTCTAAGTACCTGTGCTTTTTAAAGTCATTTACTAATTCCTTTTCTTCTTTCCCTATAAATAGCTCTATAAATAGTTGAGTAAAGGCCTGTTGCCTGCAGACTTAGACGATTTTATCTGCTTTTCAGATGTACAACCTAGCTCCCTGAGGACTTCTTGGATTGCCACAGCATGCTGTTAACTCTTTGTTACCAGAAGGTTCAAAACTGTCAAAGCACCTATGAGGGAGGAAAAAACATTAATTACATGTGCAAAACCAATTGCAAAGTAAGGAATAATTCTATTTTATTTTTAGCTTTATTTTTTTCACATGAAGAGAAATTCAGACATAGATTTTGTAAATATTTACAGGGAAAAAAATCAGTATGTTCTCCTCCTTTCAATAAGAATATGCTAGTGTTAGAAAGGTTCAATGAAGGATGCTCAGAAGTTTGGATTGACTTCTCTGCATGGAACAACTGAGTAGTCTAGTATTCACCAGTCAAATAAAGAGGCTAATTAGCATCTTTAAAAAGTCCTGAATTGGAGAAGGTAAATTCATTTAATCTTTCTTCTTATACATGGAAAATGAAACATCAAATGAAGCTATGACGAGACCTGTCCAAAACTTACTGTGATGATGCAAAGATACTGTGGATGCTAAAGGTTTGTCAAGTGCCAGCAAAGGAACATGCACAGAAGAGAAATCCCCATGTTAATGGATTTTTTGTTTCCAAGACCTGTAATCTTCTGGGGAGCAACTAAAAGATACCAGAATAACAATAAATTAATAGTTCTCTAAATTTTTGTATCACAATTTATTTCCCCTTCAGTTTTTCAAAATATCTTACATTCTTATAATGAAATGTTTCAAGGTTTTGCAGCTCTCCTTTGGGCCACAGGTGGTTTCATGAGCCCTGCAGTTCCCTGGGCCACCATGCAGTAAATATCACTAATCCTCATACTTTGCCTTAAGAATTGCTTACAGATGTACTGAGTTGGAAAATAATTTTTCCTTTTCCAGAATGGCAGAGCCCTCCTTATTTATTTAAAGCAGCATTTCCTATCTGAGTGACAGAAGGAGAAGCCAGAGCAAGCTATCAGCAGCTGGCCCCTCCTTGTCCTCAGCTGTATATGAGTCACTAAAGCAGTAGTCAGATGTTCTCAGCTGTATATGAGTCACTAAAGCAGTAGTCAGATGTTCCTCATGTCTTCCATAGCCTTGGTCACTGATAGCAGGAACAGCAGGGAATGTTAAGGAAAGCCTAAGGTCTCTGTTCCTTCTTTCTTTGTAGTATGTGTAGTATAGCATAACTACAGAGAGTGCAAATGCCATCAGCTCTGAACTGTAGGGGGGTTTTGTTGTTCAGGTTGAAGTGGAATAAAAAAGTTAAACAATTAAACTAAACACTGTGGAGTACAATTGTGAATCAGCCCTCCTGATGCCTAATAAACCCTTCAGAGAGCACTCTCACAAGTAAGACTTCTAATCTTGAAAATTCTCCAGGAAACTGTGTTATTTATAATTTTCATTGGCAAAAATGAAAATGTGGATAGACACAAATGTACATGACACATAGGTTGTCTCTCTACCTTGCATGTTTCACTTCCTAAATTAGTAACTTAAGCATAAACTAGCATTCCAAATATTGATACTGGAAAAGAATTTCAAAGACTTCAGACTGCAATACATTTTAAATTTTGGTTCATCAGCAACAAATTTTAAGTCAATGCAGTATCACTAAAATAGAATGCAGTAATTAGTTTACAAAACCTGCATTATCTTACTCATCTTTAAGTTTATGAGCTAAACAAAACTGGTAAACCTTTGGACTTGAGCAGGGTGGGGTGATCTTGCAACAACAGTGGCTGAACAAATATACGCAGTTCATACAGAAAAGGTGCAAGAGGAGGAAATGGATATTGGAAGGCTGGTTACTAATTAACCCAGGCCTATTTGGGAAAGGGAGAGAGAAATGGAACAAAACTACAGTTTCAATTTAGCTATTTCCTGAGCGAAAGCTCTTTTGAAACACATCTGAATTACAGTTTTTTTCCTGAGATAAGTCTACAGTACTCACAGTCTAAGTATCAGATAAGTGTGAAAGATTCTAATAGATCTGCTAAGAGTTCCTCCTCTTGGAACAGTGAAGGTTACACAGTGGGGGTCACTGCAGTCAAGTTTCTGGGTGCTGAAGTCACACCCTTCTCCTTGAAGGCAGAATGTTTTCCTTCACCTCCCAGAACGATGACACATATTCCAGAGAGAGCTGCTCCGGTTGTTACTCTGCAGTGACAAAGTCACAAGCCCTTGTTGCAGTCATTCTGTTGTGAGTAATTATGGTACCTACAAGCACTACGACTGATTGCTGTGAATAACTAATAAAAGCAAATGAGTCCCTGGGAAAAAGGTGATTGCAAATACCCTACAACCACCTGAAATGACATACTGGGGAATATGACAGAGTTTGGGACTTTTTATTTCTGTAAATATAAATAGTAAGCTTTTTTCTTTACTTAAAAAGTAAAGAAGGTGGGAAATTCTTAGATAGGTGGGAAATTTCCTCAGAAGACCAGATAAACAGAGAGACTCCTGTGGAAAGGAGTGTGGCTGAGTGAGCACATTTCATTTTAGGACATGGAGTATTTGTTTGTCCCGTGCTAAAAAAATAGGCTCATTGCCTTCTGCAGAACTGGGCAACAGGTGGCAGAGTTACAGGCTCACACGTAAAGCCATGGTCAAATTATTTGCTTGGAAAGAAAAAGCATACATCCCTTGTAACACAGGCCCTTTTAAATATGAGTTTATAACAGTTCACAGAACAGTTTTCTTTAAAATATAACTGGAAAATATATTCCATGTGTTGGTTTGTAAAGCAACACTGAAATTCAAAGCATCTGAACCTTCTTCCTGTGGATCCCATACTCCTGGGTCATTGTGCTATGTACTGGGCTTTTTACTGGGAACATACTGCACTGCAAACATACAGATAAACTATATTTATGTTTTAGCTCACTAATAGGAGCAATGACAAGATGCCATTTGTTATCACCAGTGTATGGTGCCCTACTGTGTCATCTAAAAGGTTAATGTTGCTATTACAATGAAACAGGTGACTTTCTTTACTTCACAGAAGTGAGAACTAAAACAGAAGAGTCAAAAAAGCAGCAAAGTCATCTCTCATTGCCTGCTTCTTCAGACTATTCCAAATACACTGAAAATTGTATGTTGCTGTTGTAATAGAGGTGACAGAGAGCTGGACCTCCAAAATTCAGCTGTCTCTTACTAGGAAGGGAACTGGGCAATGGTGAACGTTCCAAAAGGCTCACAAGAGCTAAGGGATGCTAGTGGTGACACAGGAAAGTAAATGCACAGTTCAAGTGTGTTTCATGATTCTCCTGCCCAGTCATGGGGGAAAAAAAATCTATTAACATTTCAAACTGAAAATTAATTTATTTCTCTCCTTTTTTGTTTTTACATAAAGTCTCTGCTTTCTTATTAAATTATTTAATTTTAGCATAAAACAAACAAAGAATGTTTTGTCTTAGTGCTGGCCAGAACTTCCTGTTCTTTATTTTTAAGCTATAAATGCCAATAAAATCACTTTTCAAAAGTCTTACATTTACAGAATAGTGTCTCAGACTAATTCTACATGGTGCAACTTCTCCTAGGCAGAAGCCCAGCCTTTAATTACATGCTTTAATTATGTGCAGGTCCCAGATTGAAGCCCTGCTGTTAACTCCTGCAGTTAACTGTACAATAAAGCACCTTCTCACTCCTAGAGCCTGAAGAAGTGCTCTTAGCAACAGCTCTATGAGGGAGTGCCTGCATTTTTCTTGGCAGACAGAGGTGTGTCAAAGTATGACTCAATCACCTTGAGTTCCATGTTAATTCTGAAATAATTATATATATTTCCATGCAGAGCTGCTGGCAGCATGAGCCTTCGATGGCAGAGACACAGAGTGATGGATTGTCTGGGTCTGGACAGGACAGCCAGTGGCACCATGAAATCCATGGAGCAGATGCAATACTGAGATTACAGAGAGGACCTAATGAGACTAGAAATCATGTATTTGGAACAATTTAAATCTATGCTGTGCCCTGCCACAGCTGCCACTGCCTTTCTTCACTGAGCCCTAAATCCCTAGGGGAAGTATATCCTCTCAGTAAATGCTCAAGGAACCAAGTACTCTGTTCCTGTCACTGCCATTGCAAGTTTGTTTATGATCCAGAGTGACCATATTTCTTCCCTGAAAAAAAAAAAAAAACCAAAAAGAAAAACCAAAACAAAGACAAACACTTCTCCTTCTGACTTGCTACACATCCTTCTGCCAGGTTAATCATTACACACAGAGCTGATAAACTGAGTTGCATTGAAACTCATGATTACCCCATATTGGACACTAATAATTTATACTTTGAACAGAATATATCTGCAACAGTGAGTGATAGATGCTTGTTTAATAGCTTAAAGGCCTCTTTTTATTTAACTGACCTATTTTTCCCCTCATTATTAAGGTTTTCCACTCTGCTCTGCTGTCCTTTGCATCATTCGTGGCATTAAGTGAGATATCTTTCCCTAGGCAATGTTCAAGTCATTATTTTACAATCAGTTTTCACTGTACTCCAGGATAAAATCAAACAGAAAGAAATTTTGAAAAATATTCTTAATACTGATTTCTAAAACAAAATGCATATCTTTTCAAGTGAAAATAACTTGTGTGAGGTGCGAGACTAGAAACATAGAAAGGTTTGAACACACCACATCCATCTAATAAGATACTGACTGTCACAGTCAGCTGGACTGCACTGCTGAAGAGCCTCACTTTAATTTAGAGTAACAAATTCTTGAAATAAACATCTGAGGTCCTCAATTCCCTGGTCTGCCAAAAGCTACTAATTTGTGTCAAATGCTTTTGTCCTTAATTCAGTATGATTCTGATGGAGACAGAATAGGTAACTAGTCATTTACTATAACCCCTGAAAAGGAAGCAGATGGTTCAAGACCAAAGTGTGCGACATTCCAGCTGAACAACAGACAGAACAGGGAGGCCAAGAGGAACCTTACATACAGGACTGAGCTCCTAAAATAGATTTTTAATGATTCTAAAGATTTGAGTGATTTTTCCCCTGCTTCTCAAGTAATACAACTCTACCACAACAGATAAATCATACAATCATACAAGAAAAAATTCAGGCTAATGCTAGCTGGCAAGATAAGCATACAATCTGCATTTAAAATCTGATGTACTTTCATTGATATAAAAGGTAGGAAAAGCACTACCTCCAAAGTTAACTGAACCAATGCTAAATATGAGGTAGAATTACAAGCAAGCCAACAGTGCTTCAAAATACTACTGACAAAGGAATTGCTGCAATGTTTTAAAGTAAATGAGTCAAGTGACATGAACTTAATATTTGGAATATTGTTCCTCCTCAGGCTGGGTATGTGATTCCAGTAGATTATAATTATCAGCTACATAAGATTCAGTGAAAGGTTAGAAGGATATATTTAAAATATTATTCACCAGTCATAAATAAGGCTTTTAAAACACCAGAATAATTAGTTCCATTAAAGTTACATCTCCATTGATAGGGCTCTACCTCTTGCTAGCACAAGTCCATCAGCTGATCTCTCTGTTGTGTCACACAGAAATGTGTTAATTAGGCTTATTCATAACTTCCTTTGTTTCAGAGCCTCAAAGTTATGCTGACATTTGCCTTCCAACATTAAGGTAAAATTTTCAGAGCTACAGGAGACAGGCTGTGGAGGAAGACACTGAAGTCAGTCAGCCCAGTTCCCAGGCTTGAGGCTTCTACTCACTAGGAGAAAATTACATGCTCTGCACAATTATTTTCCAGGTATCTCCACTACTTTCAGAGTCAAATTCATTATTTGGCTGTTATTGTTATTATGAATCATTAAAGACCACATCCTGATAGAAGATTCACCAGTAACATATATGGAAGGTCTGATGCTGGTGAGAAATCTAGTCAAAACCAATGCATGGGTAGAGTTTTGGCTTGAGAAGAATGTGTGCAGGTTAGTCCTGTGAGGACAATGCTGAGGAGGATTATATATTGAAAAATCTCTTTTTCAGATAGCTAAGTCAAACCAAGTCAGAAACTCACAGCTGTTGAGGACCCTTGGTTCTTGGAGTCTATCAGAGAGATTCCTTAAGAAACAGCACTACCACTTTGCACTCTGTACCAATGTATAGTTCCTTACTAGTTCCACTGCTATTTTCATGTAATACAAGCAAAGCACCTCAAATAACAACCAGTTAACACAAATAAGCTTGATTTTAATTTTGTATAGAAGCACACCGAGTAAATCTTGAATTAACTGATATTCTGGGACAGTGCTATTTCAAGAGGTCCAACAGGGACAGTATTTTGAAATACAGACCCACATGGTGTGAAAACCACATGCCTTTTTCTCTTCTGTAGGAAGAGAAAAAGGCAGCTCTGACTCTCACAGAATCAAGCACACACATTGAGAGCAGAACAGCAGACGTGATGACAAAACGAGATGCAATACAGATATCATTTCTTAACAGACTCCTGAAGGCTGGAAGGTAAGCTTCCCTGCCATCACTTGCTTCATTCCCTGCTTCATCCTTTCCAGACCTGGGAGACTCAGGAACTGATTATACAGCCTGATTACACACCCTCAGCAGTGAGATATCTTTGGATATTTTTTTGGTCCACTAGAAGTTAACTGTCCTACCAAGAAAAAAATGCACTCTCCTCTAGCCCCATTCCCACACACACTCCCTACAGCTATTTCCACCCACGCTACAGCTCTTTTTAACTGTGTTTAAAAAGCTGAGAGCGAGAGAAATGTGGTGCTGCTGGTGGTGCTCCTCCTCCTCAGGTGGGCGGGTTGGTAGCTGGTCAGTTTTCTGCAGCATTTCTCATTGCTAAATGCGTGGGAGGCTGAGAGCAGAAAGGGAAGGAAGCGGTCCTCTTATGAAGGGAGGCGTATCGAAGCGAGTGGGAAGCAAATAGCCCCTTCCCACCTGCACATGTGCAATTATACGCAATTGAAAAACGCACACAATAGATCTGCAAGCAGAGCTTTCCAAGCTGTAGTCCTAAAAGGTATCAAACAGCTTGGGTCTCAAAGCCAAAGTCGGGGGTGACCAGATCTCTGGGAAGACAGCATTTTTCACCCACGGAGAACAGGCTCGTGGGGAGGAAAAGGGGGAGGGAAGAGGGCGTTCCTTACAGTTATGGCTTTGTACGTAGGTGGAGGGTGGTTCGGGGAGAAGAGTGACAGATTGCTGGTGGCAGCAGGGAAGAAAACTGTGGGAGGGTGTTTGCCCAGGGTCCCGTCTCACCCAGGGGGTTCTGGCAGGGTGGCTGCAGCATGAGTGCTATGTCTAAGCCGGGCTGGTGGGAGGAGAGGAACTCACTGCTGGATGGGCCTCACTTGGATCCTCTCTCGTCTCATCATCGACACGGCAGCATCTGCAGCAGCACACAGCCACTCCCACACTTTCCCCGGTGCTCTCTGAGGCCAAAAGAAAAGGAAAACTATTTCACTCACACAGTTTCATTATGGATTTGCTTTCAGCCTTTTCCAAACACTTTCTAGTTCCCCACTGATAAGATGCAAATTAACTGGTGAAGAAAAAAAAAAAAAAGTTGATTTTTTTTTTCCCCTCCCTCACACGCTCTCTTGTTACAGGAGAAATTCACTATTGCATGCCATTAGCTGTATGCCCTCATCCCAAATCGATGACTGCAGACATTGTGTGAATGCATGATCTGAAAGGTCTCTGACCAAAAGACCCGGAGAAGGCACGCTGTTCACATGAGATGACTCAGGTTACAGACAAAGGCAAAAATTTGTTTCTCCATATTACATAGGTGTTTCAGTCCTTCTCTGGGTTGGCCTGCTGTCAGAGAGTGAAGAAACAGATTTGTTTTCTTCTTAAGTCTACTTCTGCTCTCAGTGATGTCCCTGGAAGACTCTACTGCAGACCTGAGCCTTTACTATGAGGTAGCCAAGCTGGCACAAGGAAATTTCAACCTGTGTCTCTTGTTTTCAAGGGCTGTCAGCTGAGTCTGGGCTGAGAAATAACAATGCAAGGATTGTTTGTCAGCACAGTAATAACCAGTCAGCAGGCATGAACTGGAAATTTTCCCATTCTGTTCCTCAAATCTTCACAGACTCATTTTCCCTTAACCTTCACAGGCTGTAAGGGTGCACTTAATACCCACACACACAGAAACGAGATGCCAGCTGTTAGACCAGCAGAGGAAAAAGACTGAATTTACAGCAAACCTGGAAACAGCAGCATAGGACACGATGAAGTACCATTTATTATCTGGTCTTGGTCAACTACTCTGGGAGCTTTCAGTGGCAAATGTGAGGCACAAATTAATGATTAACTAGGGGTGTACAGGTGGCACACAGAATGCAGCCGAGCTGCTGCTGGAAGAATCCTTCTTGAGAGCAAGAGCTCCCACATTCTAAAGTTACATGTTTTTTCTGGAAAAGAAACCAAAAAAAAAAAAAAAAAAAAAAAAAAAAAAAAAAAAAAAAAAAAACCCACAAAAAAAAAACACACCAGAAAAACCCACCTAAACCAGAAACAAAACCTGAAAACATCTGCTCAACTCAACAGACCTCCTCCAGTCTGCAAGTTGTTTTCTCTTTTCAAACCTGCTGAAGGTGCTGCCAGAAAACTTCTCCAGGGAGAGGAATTACAACCTGCTTATCCTTCTGGCTATTGCACTTAGATTCTCAGTTCCTGGCTTGGTCCAATGTTGTGCAGACCTCTTTGCCAATAGCAAAATAATCTTAAACTCCCAGGTTAAAGATCACTTCATTCTGTTCATTCTCAGCCAACTCCATTATTTTCACTCTTTTGCCACCACCTACTTAGAAAAGTATTTTATTACTTTTTAGAAAGCATTTTCACTTAGATATTCCACTCTGAAGAAAATGGGATGTGCAGGAGGACTTTTGAAAAATTAGATGATATCTGAGTTGCTTTTTAAACATGACTGCAGTCAGCTAAATGGCTGTGAAAAAATAACAATTTTCTAACACTTATGAATCCTCTGCCCCTAAAAAAACTATAGGTAAATTCAAGCCATCACCAGAAAGTTTAAAAATGAAGCCTCAAGGAAGATGGCTCTTATGCTACCACCCCTTCTTCTTAAAAACTACTTAATAAAAAAAAAAAAAAAGAAAGATTTTAAAGAAAACATTAAATATAAATTTAATGTCAGCACCATGAAGAGAAATCAGCAGATGTCTCAAGGCAAGGCTTGCTGTTACTTTATTGTTTCTAAAGGAGTAGGCCCACTTGTGTCCTAAATCAGACCTACAGCTGGAAGACCACAAAGGGTTTACACCATTACTTGCAGTGAGGACAGGAAGAGAACACATCAAAATCAGCATAAGTAAAAGATGAATCAGATCACCAGCTTCTATTTTGGACCCCTAGAAACAGACATCCCATATAATCATGTCCTGATCACAGCCTTGCCCATGTGCAGGTGGAATTTATTAGGAGATTTCCAGGGCTCTCAAACAGCCTCCACCTGCTCTTACCCAAGGTTAGCTTCCACACACCCCTCTCTTCATTTTCACGATCACACTAACAAAGAGATTATCCCACAGAAAAGTTAATTTCATTTTTGTCTGTGAAATGGAGAGACTTTCATTCATAGGAAATGAGAAACAAAAATGTTACCTGCTTATCAAACCCTCTAATTAGCAATGCCTGGATGAGAGCTGCAGAATTATCCTCAAAAACAAATTTTAAAATAATTATGTAAGTCAGGCTTCAGGTTTGCCAGCTGTGATAATTTGGTGTCATTTAGCCTGGTTTAGATTTAATTGCATGGCACTTTATATAGTGCAGCATATAGGGCTTTCACAAAATGACACCAATAAGCTGCATCATTGATTATCATAGAACCTGTAGGTGAAAGTTGGAATAGTCAGGACCGCCTAATGAATTCTTGCAATTAATCAGTTTGCAGTAGACAGTCTCCCAGTGCCTGCAAAAGCACCTCATGTCCTGTTCCCAGTTATTTTTTGTTCACATTGTACAAGACTGAAAACTGAGACTGCATTAATACAGGAACGTTCTGTTTTTTTGGTTTGGTTTTTTTTTTTTTTTTGTGCCTATTTAGTTTGATTAAAATTTTTACAACCAGATTTAATATACTCTGAGAGTCACTGCAACGGAAATGCCAACACAGATGACGCTGATATAAGCAGGGGCTGAATCATTTTAGAAATAAAGAGCAAGGTTGCCCTCTGGAGAATTCTCTAGAAGTGCTTCTGAGACCTAGGACCTTTTTTTTTCCTTCTTCTTGAAAAGTAAATTTACTAAAAGATTTTAAGATTTTTTTTTCTTTTAAATTCGAAAGTGAGCCAAGGCAGCTGATGCTAAGAGCTTGTTACACCAAGATGTGATGAAGCTACATTTCAACCTAATGCACTGTATTGTCATTTACCCCATGGTTCATCGTCAAGAAACACTTGCTTTTCAATAGCAGTCTCATGTTGCTATGTGTCAGCCTAAAAAAAAAAAAAAAAGTCATGGAATGGTCTTAGCTATTGAAATCTAAGTGAATTTTGTATTATTGACACCTAGTGTAAAAAATTCTCCAGTCCCTTAATATTTTATTTTTTTTAAAAAGGCAATTTTCACAGTTGCAGTTTCTGAATCTGTTTATGCTGAACGCACAGGCTGTGTTTGGGCTCACCGTCGTCTGCAGCTACTGTTGGGGCAGTAAACGTGCTAGTTCTAAATGTAAATGTAAATACACATTCTCCACGTATTTACATTTACATAAACACATGTTCTCCCTGTATTTACCTTCAGGGATAAGCAGTTCTTGGTGGGATGTTACACTAGTGGCTCCTTAATCCCACCTCACCCGCTGTCCGTGTGTCAGCAGCAGCGAGGGCAGTACAGGTGTGCCTGGTGTTTCAGGTGCAAAGGGTGAAGAGAAGCCGGGAGGGCAGAAATTAAAAAACCAGTCTTACTGCTGAAAATAACAAACAGCCTGCACGGAGTTGCGGAGCAAGAAGTTCAGCTCTGAAGGCAGTTTGGCAATGCCAGCTTTCCCCACCTTCAGCAGCCAGCCCCACGGCCGATGTTACTGCTGCCACACGCGGCATTGCTCGCTTCACCGGCCAAGGAGCTGCATCTCCAGATGCCCTCAGACCACGCGGCCTTATCCAGGACGGGAAGCAGCTCCCTTTCCCTGCCCAGGTAAGACATCTGCCTTGGATACTGCGAAAGGGCCCCTCGGCGGGACGAGCGGGCGGCCACCCCTCATGGGCCGCCGCTGCCGCCGCGAGCGCCGCGCATGCGCCCCGCGCTGTGCCGCGCTCGGAGCCGGGGAGGGAGCGGGGCCGCCATGGCGGGCCGGGCGCTGCAGGCGCTGCCCAGGTAACGGGGGCCGCGCTGAGGGGCGGCCGCGGCGGCGGCGGCGGCGGGGAGCGAGGGGAGCGCTGGCCGAGCCGGCCGGGGATGGCAGCCCCGCAGCTGCTGCGAGTTATAGTTCGGGCCTAGATCAACCAGGCCTTCGCTAACTTTCACCTTCAAAAACAAGCATGCGATTAAAAACCAGCGTAGTGTGCCGCGGCACTAACACATAACGCGGAGTTGGCTGGGTCTGTGCGCTGAAGTGGCTGGAAGGTGAAGTTTCTCCCTCCAGCTCTGCTGTGTGGCCAGTCCAGCCTTCCTCAGTGGCCATTAATAAATTACAGCCTCCCTGCTCAAAACCTGTGGCGTGTTCACAAAGTTTGACAGCCCAGGTCTCTCCTGTCACCCACAAAAACACGAGCACTGTGGAGCTCTTACATAAACCTTGTGTAAGTGTATGTGAAATGTGTACACATGAGGGCAGGCTTGTGTCATTGAAGCTTTTGGAAATAGATGAAGGTTTTGACAAGACTTTTTTTTTTTTTTTTTTAATGTCAACATTTAAACGTGCCCGCAAAAAGGCTGTAAATCTTTAAAAGACGCACACTGTCAATCATATCCTCAGTCCCTCAGTCCTGGTCTCTTCAGGTTCTCCCTAACTTAAAAACATTAGTATCTGATATTGGTATCTGTTGTTTATTTACTAATAAGCAAAGAATTTCCTACTGTTTCAATAACAAAATTTTGCCCTAAATTAATTGATTCTTATAAGGAGAATGTCAAGCAGTCGTGTTCCCAAATTTTTCTTCCACTGCTTTGCTTAACCTGGCAGTCAGACATTTGAGGAATTGTGTGGCTGGTTTATAGTTTTGACTGGTTTTTTAATGGTTTTTTTTCAGGCTGAGGGCACTCAACAGGCTGCAAGTAATATTGCAACATCTGGTAAGGACAGCATCGTGTTTGATTGAGTTGGAAGCTTTCAGGACCCTTTAACTCCCCTGAGGCACACAGCACACGCAACTTCTGTGTCTGCACACAGTGGTTCTGCACACTGACCTTTATTGCTCAGGCATGGATGGTATTGCCCACATCTTTGAGCACTTGGTTACAGGTGTCTGATATACTGTAATTAAAGCTTGATTGTTTTGGCTTTACTTTATAGATACTTCTTTAGTTTAGAGATAGTTTCTGTATTAGCTTCTGTAAATTCCTTAAATGTCATCCCACTGTGTGAAAATAGTTGAGAGGATTTGTTTTCTACTGTTAAAAGTTACTTAAAGACAAAGCAGGGTGTACATTTGGATTTGCAGTGTCAAACTACCAGTAAGGATACATGGAACTGTCATTGTTCTGATTGTTCAGAATGTCAATTTTAAGGAACTATGGATTTGTGTTTTATTAGTAGGGTGGGGAATTTTTTGTTTGTTTGATTTGGTTTTTTTGTGTGTTTATGTGTGTGTTTCTGTTGTAAATTTTATCTAACTGAACTCAAAATGTTATTGTTAAACAGTGTGTAGTCCAAAATCTTGTCTGAGTTCTATTACTCTGAAGTACTCAAAGTAGTTTCCAAAGAATTGTTTAGGAAATGCAAATAGAAGTACAGAGGGAAAAAACTTAGCAAACAATTCCAGAATGCATGTTTTGTGATCCTTGATAGTGTGTTTTGAGAATATATGTCCATAAACACTTTTGTAAATGTGTTATTCAAGTTACCTAACTGATGACATTTGCTTTATTTATTTGTTTTTGCATGCACAGAAAATGTCTAAGCAGACAGACTCAGCAGCAGAAGTGTTGTTGGAAAAGAAAGGAGGTGCAGGAATAATAACTCTGAATAGACCCAAGGCTCTCAATGCACTAAATCTGTCTATGATCAAAAAAATTTATCCTCAAATAAAGGTTAGTAGCTCCACTTCTACCCATCCACACTGCATATGTTATTTGAAACCAGTTTTAAAATGGAGTTCGACACTTCTTAGTGTACTGATTTCAAGGATGAAAGTTTGAGTACAGTGAGCTCAGATTTATAGCATGGGAAAAACAGGCATTGTCAAGCACGTTAGAAAGAGGAGACACATCGAAGAACAAGCTATCAGACAGAGTTAAATTTAGCATCTTCATAGGTAAATGTACATCCATGTTAATACCAGGACTGAATTAAGAGCAATTAGTGCTCAGCATTTCTGTGTTCCTTTTGGCAGCACCCACCTGGTCAGCTGGCACAAATTTCAGCCCATATAGTGGTGTTGCCTCCTGATGGAGTGCAGTAGCACTGTATGGTATTGCACAAGAGTGCAATACCATTTTCATGGCTGAAGATAAAAGATAGCAGCCACTAGGAAGCAGGGGGCTGTCAGTGTCATTCCTTAAATGAGAACTCATGGATCTGCAGGCACTGTTTCTACAAGCTAGTGAAGTACCATGAGATTTTAAGCATGAAAATAGTCTCTTTTCATTTAATGATGCTGTTTATCATATGCACACAGTCAAATTCATTAGATACCAATATTTGTGGGATAACTGTCTGATGCATTTTGGCTTTTATTAAACATTTTTGAAGCACAGTCTGAAAAGGTATAATTTTTTGATTTCTGTCGGGCCCTGTTTTGTGGGGTGCTGCCTTTCTTCAGAGGCTGAGAGCTTTGCACAGGTGTTTTTCTGAAATAGGAAAGGCAGCTCTGCTGATCTCTGCTCTCATGGTTGAATAGGATGCAGAAGTGGCAGAAAGACATTTAGATTTCAAACTTCAGTTTAAGAAAATCTGTTTTCAAGTATGGTTTGATATGCTTTTTGAAAAAGTGAAGAGTTATAGACACTAAACAGAACAAGCATTATTTACACAGATTTTAGTCTTATGTGGAAATATTTACTTATTTTTTAGACATGGGAGCAAGATCCTGAAACTTTTCTAATAATTATAAAGGGAACTGGAGGAAAAGCTTTTTGTGCTGGGGGTGACATCCGAGGTAAGGGCTATCCTCACTTAAATATTTGATGTCTTTCCAGTCACTACTTTGTGTTGATTTCCTTTGCTTACTGTGACTTGAGTAAGCAACATCTTGCTACACAAGAGTAAGAGATCAGTTGTGCTGACTCTTAGGACACCTTGATGTGCAGATGCTGTTTAAGGTATTTGTCAGGAGACAACTGTCACGACAGTGTATAAAAGAGTAAAATTTACCTTTTTATGAATAACTGATAATAGCAGCCAGTCATTCCAGGAGGAGAGGGTTCTTGTCTCTACATTTCTCTTCCCAGATACTCATTACTGACAGCTTCTTGCCAAGAAATTTGAAGGGCCCTAACAGGTAGCTCTGATAGTATTGGATAATTTGTGTCTAATATTTTAGATGACTAGATACAGATCTGACAAGGATGATCAGTGTATCTGTGATTATTTTTTAGCAGTGAACTGCAGGAAATCTCCAAAGTATCAAAATTAGCAAAGTTGTTGAAAACACTTTGTAAACAAGCAGCCCAGGTTATTGTTATTACAATATATAAAAAGATATTTTTATGTCATGCTCTAATTGGCTTCTCGTTTTTAGTATTTAGAGTCTTCAGAGTAGTTAGTTTTAAGTGACTGTTCTAAATGTTGGTGTGAAAAATATCACAAATGAATACTAGACATTAGGAGGGGTTAGAAAATGGACCATACTCTCACAAGTATGTGACAAAGTGTCCAGCAAAATACAGTTAAATCAAATTTGAGACTTATGTTCATATTTAAATTTGAGCAAATTTTCTCAAATATAATAAAGCAGGATTAACTAGGTCTCTATTTGCTATAGGAAAAGACCCAACTTATGAGGCATTATTTTCTTTTACTTGTATTTTCTATTAAACTTACAGTTATCTTTATATTTTTATTTCTCTTAAGCCATCACAGAAGCGGGAAAGGTTGGAGATAAACTGATACAAGATTTCTTCATCGGAGAATACAGACTGAACAATGCCATTGGTATGTTAACAGCAATTTCTGAAACAGAAATTTCTCATAACACTGGCTTCAAATGTAAATTTATCTCTTTGATAATCTGTAAAAGACTGTGGTAACATCAGAGAAGTAGTAATTTATTTTTTTACCAAGTTCAATACCAGTAATATAACATAGCCTATTTTTGCACCTTGCATGCAGAATGTGTTTCTTTGGTTTGAGTTATTGTGACAGCTACTTTATCCCATCCCATTGTTCTGGTTAGTTCTGTTTCCTCTGTGGAAGAATTAGTTTTAGCTGCAGACACTGCAGTTCTGCCCTAAGTATCATTGATCTGCTTCAAAGAAGACTTGAGGTAAAAACAGATGTGTGGAAAATCATTAATATTCAGTCAGAAAGCAAAAGATGAAATTATATAAAGGCTTTCCATTTAAATAGACTGCATGAAAGACTAGGGCTGCATAACTCAGGAGTGAGCTGCCTTAGTTTATTGCAAAGACACTGGGTGAAGTTTACTGTAGTAAAGAATATTAAAAAGCAATATTAATTCTTTAGGGTAAAAGTCAAGAGTTGAAAGCTTTGATGAGAAGAAACTACTCCAAACATATTTTAATTGAATACAGTTTGAGTTTTAAAATATGGTGTCCTGTCTTAGTCACTACAGGAGGAGAGGTGCTGTTGCTTGCCTTGACAGAAGAGCACAGCTATTAGAGTAATTCCTGAAAAGTTACTTTTACTTTGTTTGACAGAGTTTCAGGACTGAGCATGCTTGTCGTGTACCTTTCTTTCCTTCACCAATACAAGGCAAAAAAATACTTTTAGGTTTCAGATAGTTGGGGAAAAAATAGTATTACCTTGCCAGTTGAACTTGATGATGATTCTGTTGCAAGGGTACATAATTTAAAAGTCTGTTTTCTTCTTTATTTTTTTAAAAATTATTAGGTGTTCAATATCTCTAATGCATGTAATCACAAAACCTATATTTTTTGCTAGCTTTAGTATGACTGTATTTCTTTAAACCTGAGATTTCTGCTAAAAATATTTATTTATAGCTTACTTTTTACAACTTAGAAATACAGGGGGAACTGCTTTCACAGCACTGCAATAGGAAAGGCTTGCTGCTGCAGAAACTTGTTTCAGGGGGTAGCATCTACAGCCTATGCACTAGCTTGTATGTTCATATAAGAACAAAGTTCAAAATACAATTCTAATTCTCTTAACCTTTTCTAACTACTAATTTGAAGGATTGAACTGCCTTTTCAAATAGTTTATTTTAAACAAGGGTCTATATAGTTGTTATAGGAAAACTCAAAAAGTAGTTGCAAGGAATACCTGTATCAGCAATCTCTTTGGACTGTAATTCTGACCTGAAAACACTCAATAAAAGGCAGCTGTTTCATTCACAGTGAAGTTCTGAGTCTTTCCATGAATGGTAATTGAAAGCATTGGGTTTAGTTTTATGCCCTGTAAAGGGCCCAACAGATGAAGTTGGTAATTCAGGACATTGTCATCTGAACCCGCCTGCAGCACGTTCAGGGCTGCATGCAAGAGCATGCTGCATTGCAAAATTTATAGTCACATTGTGTCTGGAACCCACCCATACTTCTGGCTTTGTAATAAAGCACTGAAGGGCTGGAACACACCCCCTGCTCTTAATCCAGACTGTGAGAGGGGGTGAAAGGGCATCTGCTGTGTCCCAACATCAGACAAAGCTGTTTGTACTGGCTAAACTGTCAGGTACTCACATAACAAACAGTGCAGTGCTTGATAGTTGTAAAATGTTCTCTTACAACACTCACAATCCAGTAAATCAGAAACTGGTGTTTCTTTTCATTACTTAAGAATTACATGAGGTACCTTCATTGTAAGATGGTAATGTGATTAATGCTTAAATTCCCATTTATTTTCTGCTGCTCTTGCTGAAGTAAGATGTGGGGAAACCTGTCATGTGGCAGGTAGTCACAGGTCCACTCTTGAAAAAGATGGATGATTGTTTTCCTTGATGTTTTTTACAGGCACCTGCAAGAAGCCATATGTGGCACTTATTGATGGCATTACAATGGGAGGGGTAAGTTAAGGACCTTACCTGATACCTGATAGATTGTTTTAAAGTCATCTCATATTGTGTCTGTGAGTTGAATGAAGCACACACAAGGCATTTCCAGCCTGTCAGTTGAAGAACAAACATCATAATCTGAACCTTGGTCTCTTGCTTGTCAGGGTACACTGGTGCCCTTGTAGGGCCCCTGCTGTTCCTTTGGTAGGTAATACAAGCTTTCTCTAGGAAAGGAGCAGAATCCCCTCACTGCTGGAAATAGCCCTCACAAAGGTTCTCAGAATACCTAGGGGGAATTTATATATCATACAAAATCTGAGAACAGTTTTCCGTTCTAAGTGTAGTAAAAATAGAATTATATAAAAATACATTTAAAGAGCAGCTCTTTGAGAAATTGGGGAAATTCTAAGCTACACTTTGGCAGACATTCATGAGTTCAGTATTTTTCCAGCGAATAATCTGGAAATGCACCTACTTTCTCACCTCTGTAGTACTTTTAAAACATCATTTGTGGGATACTGATTCCACACACAACTCACCCTGGGCTGCACCTTATTACTAAAGCAACATAGAGAAGATTCCATCATATTGCTATTTATACTCAGTGTTAATAATTTTTTCAGCAATAGCTGTCTGTAAACACCATAAGTAGATAACAGGGCAATGCCATGCTTTTTTTACATGCTAAAATTCTGTTTTAGTGAGTTTCACATCTGTAGGATAATTTTGCACCACATTAGAGAGTGGATTAAAATAATCTTCAGTTATTTTTAACTCAGAGTTTAACAGTGAAGCCTTCCTGCCATGCCACTGCTTAGATTTGTATTGTTTTCTGGCATGCCCCTATGATGTGGGTGTAGTGTCTATTTAAATAAAGTTTGTCAAAGATAGATGGGAGAAGTGGAGCACTACATGATCCATGATCTGTCATGACTCTCCTTTTCATCTTTCCTTACACATTTCATTTGTCTGTTTTGCTCTTCTCAGCTTTTGTTCTAAACATGTAGTAGCTCTCTTGCCCTTTGCTTTTTTGGTACCAAGCCCCAAAGATCTCACTAGAGAGCCATTCCCTCCAGCCTAGCATACATACATAGTTTCCAGCATAAAGAGGACTTTTTCTGTAGCTCTTCTTGCAGAAAAAGTGCTTTATTGACCATAGGAGTTCTGAAGGCTCGTAGATAAGAAATAGGGAGTCCATTTATTTTATGGACTTTTGAATAATAGGATGGAAAGCTATGAATGAGCAAAACTGCCCAGCAGCCAATATCTTTCAAAAGGTCCTGCAGATGGCTTGTTATGACTGTGGCTTGAGCAGGAATAGAATTTTGTCCTTTGAAAGAAGTGTATTTTTGGACTGAAAAGAATATAATGGAGTCAGATGATTCTGCATTACTAAGATTCTTTATGAATTCTCTTTCCTCTAAAGAGCTTTTAAAAGATAGCAATTAGCCTGAAACTTCATTTTGGGTAACCAGATTTTAGTGTAGGATAGCCAAATTTCAGTGGGACTGTGACACAATTTAACTGCCATTAGGGTTTGAATGACAACTTAACTTGCTTATCATATACTAGAAGTATCCTCTTTACTTGGGGGTAGGGGATTAAGTTTTGACTCAGAAAGTATACAGCCTAATTTAGGAAAAATAAGTTAAAAAAAAAATCAGTAATGTGTTAGGAACTCAGTTACTATGTACTTGTATGGTAAAAGTTGCTATGGTGCACAGATGCCACAGATCTGTGATAGTAAAACCTGGAATTTTATCCAAAAAATGAACTGGTTCTACTTCATTATTGGCTAGGGACTGGATGATGGTTTTGGGACCTTCATTAGCCAACAGATGGGGCTATGGAGCTTGTTCCCAGCACCTTCTTGTCTGTTCTCCTGTAGTTCATCAAAAATTGATATTCAATATAAATTTATCTTTTCATCTTTTTGTACTTGTTTGAAGCAGTAAGTTCAGATTTGTAAGACACATCTGTTAGAAGCAAAGGTGACTGCAGTTTACTGAAAAATACTGAAATGAGTTATAAATACCCCATTTACTTGCTAAAGGATGTGCTAGGTTGAGAGGAACACTGGGCACACACTCTCACATTGCTAAAAACTAGTTCAGATTTAGCTTATTTCTATATGTCAGTTTTCTTTTCCTTGAAATTAAGTACCTGAACAGTTGACAAGAAATTCAGATGTTGGGGCTTTAAAAAATATTGTCTGCAAATGGCATCCTAAGCTTGGTCTTCTGGTTTTGGAAAAGTCACAGTCTTGTCTTAAGTTCTTTGGAGATGAATAGAGGTGATTTATAAGATCAGGGCAAAGCTACGGTTTTAAAAAAGGTTTTGGCATAAAGTAAGTTACTGCATCACATACTCCCTTTGACAGACAAAACGATTAATAAAATTGTTTTTGATACCTGTTTCAGAGCCAAATAAAGCACACTAGACAGACTGGTGGCTTTTCAATGATTTGGCTTGGAATTCAAGGAGACTGTTTGACAGAGGGAAAAGAATGAAAAACTGGGCATAGGCTTTGGAAGTTGGTGAAAGTGGTCAAGGTCACTGGAATCACTTAATACAGTTTAAAAATCTATAAAAAAGCTTGAGTAGCTTTTCAAAACAAAAATTACATTTTCAAGAGGAAAGGCTTTTTAAACTTTTAGTTTATAGAAGAATCTGTGACAGCATGAATGAAGTGCCTTTTTTTGTATTATCATATTCTAGAGCCTGCAGGATTTAGAAACTTCCTGAGCCAGACTTTATTTCAGAACCACAGTGCTAAATAACCATCAGTGGTCACACTTAGCCCTCTGTACATCTCATACTTTTTGACTACAAGTAGGCTTGCTGTTCAGAAAGGCCTCAGATTTCAAAGTTGAATGTTGTGCTTTATGAAAAGCAACTTGTTGCTCTTTCAGGCCTATTGTCTAATTGCTAGAGGAATCTGCCTTTCCTTTTAAATCAAATCTCAGGACCTGACAGTACATCTACCAATAGTTACAAGCACCTACATTTCCACTTTAGCAGGATTTGGGCAACAATCCTTATTAAATTAATATTTGTTCTCAAGTAAAATAGTAGTGATGTCATAAGCAGCTTGTATGTTGTCCATTTTAGTCTACAGAATTTTAGTACACAAAGGGGCTGGAGCTGACCAATAACTGTCTTTGTCCTTTCCCATTTTTATCCAGATTGTGCAGCTGTAACTCTTCAGGAGTGTTCCTTTCACTAACAACATATATCTAGTCAAATAAGTTGTGTGCATGTAACTTCTACTCAGAAGTGTGGATAGCAGCATTTGACACTAACATTCAAAAACCAGGAAACATTAGAATTGAAATCTCACTTTTTTGCCTATGTGTGATGCAATTTTTAATTACAGGAATGTGCATTTACAAGTGGATATTGCCCACAGAACAAGCTATTCATCTATTCATATTTAATTTGGGGTGCAAATTTTATTGCACATCATGGAAATACTGCCTAATAGTTATCTGTCTGTCTGTCTGTCTATCTATCTATCTATACATGTATATATATGGGGCTTGGGCTGCCTAGCTGCAGCATATGAAAGCTCACCAAATATTATGATTTTACATACTACTTCTCTACTGTAATGGATATTATTACCCCTTTAGGCCTTTGTAAAGCTAGGAAACTGGAACCTAGGAATGTCAGTACTTCTTGGGACTTCTCCCAATTCTTTTTCCTTTTCTTCCTTTTTGTAAGTATGTCATGCCTCTTGTCAGCCATCACGCTCTGGAACATCTTTGGTTTTGTTTTAATTTACACTCTAAAATCTGCCCTGGAGTAAAAGTAATTGTCATCCTAAACCTAGATAAGCTGCTTTCCAGTCCTCTCTCTGCCTCTCCTCCTCTCCCCCTCCCTCGTGCCTGTGTACCACAGAGAAGCTTGTGGCCTCTTTTGTTGCCAGTGCTTCAAAGCTGAAGGCAGCTTTTACTGTGAAGTAAAATACAGATTTTGCAAGTACAAACAAATAGTTTTGAGATTGACTTGTGCACCACTTACCTCCTGCAATATGGGGTGTTGTTTCAGTGCTGAGGCAGTCCTAAGGAAGGGTTCACTCCTTGCTGCTGTTCCAGTCCCTTTGCCATCTGGTCACGCTGCTCTGCCTGCTTAGCTCTGGTGTGTGATCCCAGGGATAAATGGTGCTCTTCATTTTGTGGCTAATCGGACTAGAATGGCAGCATCTCTTGACATCAACAGAATGAACATTCAGTGGTTCTGTCATTTGCACATGATGTTATTCCCCAAAGGGGACTCATAAAGCACTGTCTTGAATACAAGTATTTGAAATTATAGCTCAGAACTGGTACAGTAAGTACAACTCCTTTTCTCTCCCTCTCCTTGCTCTACAATGACTGAGATTTTTGATGGCTTCTGCACAGATTCGTTCTTTCCATTTTTGCCAAACTCTTGCATGCTGCAAGTCTCTCTATTTTTCTCTAATTCTAGGCCTTCATGTACCTACCTAGCCTCATATTGAGAGTTATCTCATTATTTCCCTCCCCTTCCCTTTATTATAGCTCAAAGAGTAAATATTCTAAAAGGAATTCTTTTTGCCTGCTTCTCCATCCTTTCATATTTCTGCTCATTTTCCTTAATTACTGAGGAATTTTCTCATTTTCTTCTTGAGTTGTAAGACTTTCAATTGGTCCTACACTTTCCAAGCACTTTTTTCAGCCAAATAGAACATCATTACAAAAATCCTCTGGATTCACTCCTGTTATCCTAAATAACTGTGTTACTGTTTAAATAAAGTTCTGATGCACATACCTGTCTTTAAGAACAAGAAGTGTTCAATTTTGAGGTAAAACCTAAAAGCTCAGTTATGCACTGATGCAAGGTACTGGAACAGGTTCCCTCCCACTTGCCTGCCCTCCCTATCAAGTCTTGATGAGCTGGACAGAGGGATTTCTTGCAGTAGCTAAATTGTTAGGTGATACAGATGAAAAAATCTTCCAGAGTTTTAGAGACAAAACTGCATTTGCTATCTTTTTTTTCTGAATACACATGGCCTATTATGTATGAAGAAACAAAATTGGAATAAAAAGAATACTTTCAAATGTGAAACTAGAAAAAGTTGCACTTCTTACCAATTAAGAGCTCTAGGCTTTTCAGATCCAGGTCTTCTTACATCTTCTCTTTTCTTTCTGTTGTAGCACAGGTCTTGTGCCCATAAAAAATTGTGCAGATCATGATAGCTACCCTAGTAAAAATTGTTTGTGATGACTGAAAACTAGGGATATTAAAAAGTCAATCTAAATCTGGTTGATAAAGGACACTCACTGTTGCTGCATAGAATGGCTCATGTGTCTTTTCCCCTAAGTTTCCTTGTAAGAAGAGTGTGACCTAAATGATTACTATTCATATAGTTGGCTGAATTTATTTAAATACTAAGGGGTCAGAAGAACAAGTCTGAGACATCAGATATTACTAGAGATGATCTGTCTCCAGTCAGCTTGTTGAACTTCTATATGTCTGTAGCAATTTGGACTGAGGCTCTCTAATACATAATCAGTATATGGAAATAAATATTTTTAATTTAAAGTACATAACATCAATATTTTATGTTTTAAAATACCACACTAAATTATTGAAATGTTCACAATAGCTCCTGTTTTTAATTATATTTTTAAAACACTTGCATAGAGTTGATTTGTATGTCAGCAGCCAAAGAAGGTGATATTCTGTGTCCAGATTGATCTGTCACACTGCAGTGCTCTGGCTCACTATGTCATCTTGTCTGTTAGCATCTACAGATGAAAATGGATTATACTCTTTGCAGTGGGCCATAACATTAATGATAAACAAAGATTAATTTTGATTCAGTTTAAGATTCATTGTGTCTGGATGCAGGGGGTAATGCTCTTAACATCCATGATTTTTGATCCCCTGTAGCTATAAGCTCCTGCTGCTTCCTGAATCAATTCCACTCACTCACTTTGCCTTTGAAAACATTTTTGCTGCACCTTGGCTATTTTTGCACATTTGTGTGCAGACATGTTTGCCCTTTGTTGTGTTATGCTCAGTTATGCTCAGTTGATTGCTACATTTCTTTTTGGTTCTATCTCTACCAGGAGCTATTCTCATGCAGTTGAAAATGTAGAAGTGTAGTCACTTGATGGGAGCTGTTACTAAAGGACTTTTCACTGCAGTCAGTATTGGTATTATCATAACACTGCTTACTCAAACAGACACAAAATTATTTACCAGCCTGGTGAAGGTGACACAAGCACATCCTTGAAGACCTTTTCTGTTTATGTTTCTTTTATTCTTACTGCCTGAGCAGTCCTAGGCAGTGATTCCTTTACATTGTGAATAGGTTATTTAGTAGATAGCCAAGTGTAATGTGGTTTTGCTGTGACACAGGTCTGCTTTTCTATATGTGACCAGGAAGGGAGTATTTCTTTCCCTCTGTATAGTTCTCTGTGGTGGCCCTCAATTTCTGAATAACTTCTGTAAATTCTCTGATTTACTAAAGGTGGGTTGTTCTCAATTCAATATAATGCAGCCTTTGGGACACAAAAGAGTCACTGTAGTTGTATTTAATTTCTGCATCTGCTTATCATGGTTTTTTTTCATTAGAAAAATACTTGTAATGGGGTTCTGTATCCATCATGGGGAAAAAATGGAAATCAGTGATGAAGTTTCTATACACAGTCACATCATAACATTTGAAATACAGCATTGAGTGGGCAATCTTGTATGGGAAATAGAACTCAGATAGTCTACATTTGTTTTTATAAGCTTGTTGATGAATTCAGACTGTACTGCCTGTAAAATGATGTGCCTCCCTGAGGTATGCTGAGACTAACACAGCCCCATGCTATGAAGAAGCTACTGGGAAGAAAATCAACTTTATCTCAGCCAAAACTAGCCCAGCAGTTTAAATTGGTTGCTTGTTAATTTTTGTATTCTCCTTAACTTCTAATCTCATTCTGTAAGTACCCTTTACAAAATTCAGCTGTCATTGAAAAAACTGGAGAAGTCTGAAGGAAGACATCAGCTTTAGTATAAGATCAGGAAAAGTAGAACTCTTGACAGTGCAGAATAAAGTGTATTTTAATAAAGTTATTATGGTTATTAAGACTTTTATGTGTAAATGCTGGAAGTACCTGGTGAAGTGAGCACAAAAGATTTTTAATGGTGTGAAGGGCCTTCCTAGGGGAGGCCCAGCTATGTAAGAGTTCAGCTAAATGAAAACAAAATAAAATTAGAAAATCCAGAAATGAAAGAGGAATGCATTTAGACTTCTGACTGGTTTTCCTTTACACAGGATGTACTAAACTAATGAGTGTCTGTCCTTTGTGTTAGATCTAGAAGGTTAAACATGCAGTGGTATGCTAACCACTTGGGAAGTTACAAATAAACAAAAAAGCACAAGAGTAAAGAAATTACTGGGATTTGCACCATTACCTAATTTTTCATTCAAAATTTTATTTCAGTACTGGATTATTTAGAAACGATCTTCAAAGAAGCAAGAACATATTTACACCTCTTTCTTTATAATGAATAAAAAGAAAATATAGTTTTAGTCTCCTAAACATACATCTGAAATAAGGCTGTACTTAGGCTGTACTTAAGGCTGTACTTAAACTTGAAATAAGCGCTAGCTGTACTTAAACTTGAAGGTTATCTAGAAACAAACCTAGTTATGGCTAAAGCACTTGAGAAAGTGAAATCTGATTTAAATACTTCTTTCAAAAGAAAATTACATCTTTCAATTTTCTATTATTAGAACCCGCCATTTATTTTTATCACTCTAAAAAAAGAACAAGCTTGGAAGAGAAGCTCCCTTCATGGAATTCACACTCAGATCTTTGGTACTTAATACTCAAGCCAAAAATTTGAATCCTTAAACAAAATTCTGATTGTCAAGAAAACAAGCCAGAAAAAACACTCTGAGATAGATGGTATTTGTATTTTTAGATATGGGATTGGAAAATACTAATTTAAGCATTAGAAAGACCAAAATGGGCATGATTGTTATTTCATTATCTTTAGAAAAAAGGCATAGTTGCTGAACATGCATAAAAATAACAGCAGGCTTTACTTAATGCAGTGAAAATATGCTATTATGACATTAAAGAAGCTGGAAGTGGTGAAGTCACATTTCCATTTCATTAAAGAGTTCTGGAGCTGTTTTAGGAGAGAAGGCATCTTTTCCCAAAACTTTGCATTTTCAGGACAACTAAACACAGGCCCATTGCTCTTGCTGCTGCACAGATGAGATCTGATCAGTGCCCAGGGAATGAGCTGAAGGACAGATAAGGGGTGAGACCGGGTTTTACCCTGTGCAAATAAGATTCAGATGTTTGCTCAAATCCCATTTGCCTCCCTGGAACAGCAGTGCTCCATGTGAATACATTTGGCTTAGTTCCTGAATATAAAATTGAGTTTGATAACCACTCACCCTATGGGTGCATTTCTCAGGAAATTAAACTGGAATCTTAAAGACTTCATACATCTATATTAAAACCTGAGAGTGGCAGATAGTCATTACACAGAGGAAACTTGAAAATATCTTTAGATTTAGTTGTGCATCACTCTAGTGGAATAAATTAATTTCTTCTTGGGCAGAATTGTAAGAGAGGCCAGGGAAGGGTGAGAGAAAATTTACTTTATAATAAATTGAGAAAGCTTTTAAAAAATTTTGACATAAAACTTAACCAAAGATCTCTGTAGATAAAAAAAGAAAATGAAGTTCTACTCTTACCTTGAAAACCTGTCAAATACATACTGCTTGTCCAAGGGAGTATCACCCATGGGAAGTATGAAATACTGTGAAGCTGTTTGTGCAGACTAATAGCCTTATTTGGGTAAAGTGCCCTTTTTCTAGTATTTGAACAATTTAAAGTGTTGTTTAAAATCTATTATATCCTCATCAGACACTGGCTTATTTTGGCCAATGATTTTTAAGATAACTTAGTTTTAACATGAAACATGGATGGATGGATGGAAAGTCTTGGTAAAGGGAAAATTAACAGTGAGGAAGGGAAGTAAACTGAAATGGTGGAAAGGATGAAAGGGAGAATATTTGTGTGAAATAACTATTTGTGAATTATTCAGCAGAGGTCTTGTCTCCAGGCAGGATCAAACACACACTTCTATTGACAAGTATAATGTAGGTAACCTTTGAGAACTGAGACCTCAAGATGTATGTTGTGGTTGTGCCCTATAATCTAAGTATTCTTGGATTACATTGAATATTTTTGTTTTATTTGTCAGTTTGCTTCTTGAAGTTTATCTAAATTCAATTTATTTTGTGCAAAGTGATTTTTTTTTTTTTTAACTAGGGCTTATTGCTGCTCACTACCTAAATCCAAAAATAGGGCATAGACAACACCAGAAACTCTTCTGCTTTTGAGGGAAGGGTTTCATCGTGACAGGCTGCTACAGAACTGTGCTAGATACTTAGAAATGTGAATACTGTTACTGACTTAGTGAACACAAGTGCCCAGGATAAAAAAATTCGTTTCTAACCATGTGTTTTGAATTTGAATCAATAGTGCTGAAGGCTTTTTCTGCTTGAAATATTTCTTTGTCTATAATGTAGGTAATTATCACATTAGAAGAACAGTTAATTATTAATCCTTTTGAAAGTATTAGGATGACAACTTTGTGAAATTAATGTATTTTTCAAAAATATTGGGAATTTTTTTGGTGGTGATTTGAAGTACATGCAAAAATTATAGATGGAGTAACATTAGCCAAAGGATGTAAACTCCCTTAGTAGTCCAGTGGAGATAACAGAGTCACTCATGGCTTTTTAAACTTTTTCTCTGGATGACTCACTCATCTTTTGAAGCATAGAAAAAGCTATTTCAGCCAAATGATGAAGATAATAGAATGTTTATTAGTGTTTGAACCATAAAAGGTCTTCTAATATTTTGTTGAACTGCACATGGTAAATCTAGTATTATTTAAATTATAAAGCAAAACAAGAGGTATGTTACATAGAATTCTTATTTTTATGGTTATTTTTATATTAATCATTACCATAATTGTGGTTATGATTATTTTTACCAGTAATTTCATAACTGTGTTCTTTGCCGGTGTAGGGAGTTGGTGTCTCAGTCCATGGACATTTTCGAGTTGCTACAGAAAAGACTGTTTTTGCCATGCCAGAAACAGCAATAGGTGAGTGTTTGAAGAAATTATCAAATGTTAATGTGTTTAGAGTTTCACTGTTTGTGTAATCAGGGTAAAATGTCTTTGACTGAATGCTTTGGTAGTAGGGAAACAATTTTAAAAGGGAATTGGAGATGATCATATATGGAAGGTGTTTTCTGTTAAATTATCAGAAACTTCTCTGTGTTCTGGGAGTTGATCATTGAGCCTCTTAACTGTGTAGACTGACACAAAGGATGTCAGGATAAAAATATTTTTTAAAAGAACTAAGTTTTGCTACAGATAGGGGAAGATTAAGTCTGAAGCTCCCAGTGCAGGTACACCAGCCTTACCTTGGGAGCCCTGTATGAGTCAAACTGGGTGTACCACAAGCTGCTCTGCAATGTTAATGAGGCAGATTTTGGAATTCCAGCTTTTCTTGTAGATTATTAATGTAGACCCATTACAACTGTGCACAGATTGTGCCTAGGCAAGATCACAGTGTCCTCACCCTTTTTTGTTTTGAACAGCAACATGTACCTTATGTTTTCTAATGTTTGATCCAGTTTCTTTGTCAATTCTGAGGGGTACAAAAAAGAAATGTATCCCAGAGCTACATAAAGATACAGGTATGGCTCAAGAAAAATGAGTCAGATTAAAGGAAACTCTCCTGATGCAACTGTCAAGCACAATAAAGCATAATAAACCACCCAAATAAAAGCAAACTCATTACCATTTTAATTCCTGAGAGAAATATTAGAGCAATTCCTGCTAGCTGATAAATGTAATGTAATTTTTCTGAACAAGTAAAGTTTGGATGAAAACCAAAAGCTACTTCTGCCCTCCAAGTATTGTTTTATTGCTGAAGAAAAGCTTAGTAAACTAAACTTAAGCTTTAATACAACATGAGTTTTCTAAGCTCTGAAGTTAATAATCAGTTGTTGTAAATGAAAACCATTTGAAGTTAACAATTTGTATTTGTATTTTTTTAACTAAACGGAGGTTATTCTAATAATAAAAGCACCTTCAATTTCATCTTCAATGGGAAAGAAATGAGTAGTTTTATATTAAGAGGAACTATGTACTTTACACAAATTTATTGTGTTGACAAGGACTTATTTTAACCAAAATAGACTGTGAAGATATGAAGGAAAAACTTCAAACTTGCTTAGGAAAGAAAGTAATTAAACCCCTTTTAGGATCACTTAGAAGTAAAACCACTGAAATCTGTTTGGATTTAAAGGCTTAGCTGTTTTGATCTCTGTGGGATGTATTTAAAATGTCTGGCCCTCTAGATACTGTATTAATTGTTTTTTTCATGTGCTCACTTATTTCAGTAGGCATGACACCTTTGCTGTGAAATGAAAACAAAGCATTCATTCAGCTGCTCTGTTGTCACACAATTATTCTGCATTTGTACAGCACTATAAATAAAAGGATATAGATAAATATGCCACTTAGCAACTAGAAAGAAACGGCTGTTCTAGACTGTAAGAGTTTGACATAGATAAGATAAAGCACTGGGAAGCAGCACAGAAGTCAGAAGGTGTGGAAAAACCTCTGGTGGGGAGAACAAAGGATCAAAGTATAAGGTACTTGATGAGGTGATGTGACACTAATAATGGATGATTTGTTGCATATCCCTGCTAAGTTTTTAGCTTTCTAGAAGTCAATACTAATAAATTCCCAACCCTCTCTGCCAGACAAGATAAGAATGAAGCAGCACTGCCTTTCTTCTGTCTGGAAAATGCAGAGTTGCACCTTTGGGACTACAGCAGAGTGCTGCATCTGTGTGAGAGCACAGACTGCAAGTCAGCACTACAGACATAGGCTCATGGCCTGGGCAGCCCAGCAGCTCTTCTCTAACTTCACTAATTGAGAATTGAAATTGAGAAATGATTGCTAAATGCTAACAGAAAAACCCAAAAATCAGGTATAGAATATGTTAAGAGAACCCCAGCAGCAAAGAGAAACATATGGAAAGTGTTACTGAGAGAAGAGCAATATGTAGAACATGGACAACAGGAGTAAAATTGTAAGAGAAGAAGGAAGACAGGAAAATTGAAAAGAATCCAGTAGAAGCTATAGCAGACTATGCAACCAAGTAAGTTTAAAGTGGATTAGGTAGACCTTCAGTAATCCTGTTTGTAAATTCCTTAATTAAAGAAACCTTCATTCAATTTAGGTTTATTTGTCTCTAAGGCTACTTAAGCTAATCAACTTCACAGTTTATTTAGAACTGATTTCCTGTGTATGGCCAAGTGGAAGGACACTATGGATCCCAACAGAAGGATGTTTTTCCTCTGGAAATGTGTTGGAATGTGGGGGGAGCAGTAGTCCAGCATCAGTATTATTTTAAATATAGCAAAAAGAAAAAAATATCTTTGCTGGTTTTGTTCTGGTGGATTGAGAGAATAATGTAATTGCCTTTTTGCTTTAGAGGGCATTTTTAAGATAGGTTTTACTTTTAAGTGAGGTTGGGTTTGGTTTTTGTTTTTGCAGTGGAAGGATATCCAAGGGGAGACAGATGAATAGAAACATAAAACTAAATAGAAGTCTTGGCATCACTGTTGTGATAGCTCAAGCTGAGAAGGTAAAATGTAGAATAGACTATTTGAGAATGTGAGTACAGATAAAAAAAAGGTAAGTGATGAATTGGAGTTAATACAGCTTAGGGCTTTTAAAGGCTATCAGCAAGGCATTCAGCATTTCAGAAGAGCTGCATGTCTCAGTAGCCTGGGAGCTGAGGGATAAATCAATTAATGACAGCACACACATCAGTGGGAATAGAATACCACAGCTGTAACTGATAGGAAGTGACTCCTAAACCCAGCCTTTTGATGTAGTAGAAGCAGCAGAACAAAAAGAGGACCAGGAGGGAACCAGAGGAGAAGTTGAGTTGGGTTAGATACTAAGATTATTAAGAGGGAAACACTGAAGAGAAGCTGTCTGAAAGAAATCTCCCCTTATTGCATCCAAGAGGGAGGACTATTCAGGGAGCACTAATTTCTCATGTCTCAAAATACTTGGAATGGGGTCTTTCTGTAATACACACATTGACTGTTGTGAACAAAAGTAATTACATGTGAGTGAAAAATTACCATCTTCTGTCAGAACCCCAATTAAACTCCTTAGGTACATCTGAATTTTCCCAGTTAATACCTCTTCTTTGGCAACTGCCTTACAAGTCTCTTATTGCTCATCTGTATTCTTTTTCATTTGTTTTCATGATTGATTTGATTCATTCTCTGAAAGTGAAAAAAAAATCCACCACACCTTTAATTTCTTTAGAAGACTTCAGTTTCATGAATGCATCATTGGCATGGTTTCAAGGTAGTAACTGGACCCTGCTTCTATGCATTCAGGTTTCTGAAACCAAGACTAAATACTGAAATCAATAGCTAAACTAAAGTTTTCTCAAGTGTAGGTATGTTTAAAAAGATGTCTAAAGTTATTTTTGGCAATCAGTTTATATAACAGAAGGTAGATACTTTCCAATACAACTTTTGAAAGTATTTGAAATTCCAGTCACAGCTTTTAATTCTTAAAAAAAAAATTACCCTGATCAGTAGATTTTAAAAACTATAGAGTTACTAAACTGGAGAGTTTAATATTAGTTTTTAATTTTAGCTTAGTCACAATCCTGTCAAAGAGCCAAGTACTGCCAGCATGTTGTGCCTCCACCTTCAGGATGATCCTATTAATATTGTTGATCGGTTATTGAATACTTAGCCCCAAAATTTGTTGAAATTAAGCTGTGCAAGAGGCACTTCATCAGTGTTTAATATTTTGATCATAGTAAAAGATTTCATTGAAAAAGCAGCATCCAGTTTGAGCTTGCACAAATTATTTCACAGTTCTTTGGGTCACTTCTGTTTCCTTGCTCAGAACACACTTGATTTTTCAAGCACCTAAAATTGTCTCAAGTTGTTGGCAAATAGAATAAATTTTCTTCTTTGGTATATGTTTGTAAAGTATGTGCCAGGGGAAAAGATGAAGTTTGGAAAGTGTTCAAGAGTTTGCTTTTAGAAAGGATTTTGATGCCAGAAATGTCAAGCCAAGTCAAGGAGAAATTTGGGCAAGGTTGCTGTGCCTATATAAGGAAGATGAAAGTGAGACAAGAAAAAATTGCTGCTAGTGATGATTAGTAGATCTCCTCCCTTGACTTTTGTTTTGTGTTGTTGATTGCAGGCCTTTTCCCTGATGTAGGTGGAGGGTATTTCCTGCCAAGGCTCTCAGGAAAGATTGGCTATTACCTCGCGCTGACGGGCTGCAGGCTGAAAGGAAGAGATGTGCTAAGAGTTGGCATCGCTACACATTTTGTAGAATCTGAAAAGGTAAGGTGCCAGCAGTGCTGGCCAGGGCACTGCCCACAGCCACACTGACAGCTCTGGGGTTTTAGCACCCCAGTACCCTTTACCAGCGCCCATGTCTGCAGAGGTGCACTTAACATTAGCTGCCCGTGCCCTGCAAGCAGGCATGGTGAGACACTCTCAAGCTGTCCTTCTGACACTTGCCAGCTGGTGACAGCTTTACTTGAAGGAAGGAGCAAATGGTGCTGTTTTTACAATTCCGCTGTTGGAAGGGCATGATCTACTCAGCAGAATGAAGCTGCTTAAAAAATTGTGCAGTTTAAACAACAGTGTGTGAAACTAGAGATTTGTACAACTGCAAAGTTGCAGTGATGGTAACACTCCATTAAAATGTTCTTTCCTCTCAGGGTGGTGCAGCCTGGCTTTACCTGCTGCAGCTGTAGCCCTGCTTTAGGGGGCTGCTTGGGAAGCAGCTTTTTGCTGGTCACTGCAGACATAATTAAATTGGGGTGGTTCAACAGTGACACGTGAACTTTGTCTCCTTGTGTTGTTTGCTTTGTACTTCTTTAAAGTCTGTCAGAAAGTTGGGGAGAATGAGGGAGTGTTGATGTATGTATATCCTACTATTACCATAGTAATAACCCAAGTAGTACGTTTTGTTTTACTTACTTGTAATTAATTAAATCTTATTTTTAACAGCTACCTGCCTTGGAGAAAGACCTGATAGCACTGAAATCTCCTTCAAAAGAAAAAATTGCAGATTTATTGAACTCTTACCACATGAAGGTAATCTGAAATTACTGAAATCAAGCAAAATTGTAAAATATATGTTGACATTATTTTTTTATCCATGTTACTGATTATCTTTTTCTGTGTTTGAAAATAATGATTTTCCATTGCACTCTCTCCATAATACTTGTGTAAGCCCCATGTAACAATGGGCATGAAAATAAAAGGTTTTGCCTTTACAATCAGTGGCTATTTTAACTCTTTTGATGTGCATTGCAGTTCTCTTTCAAAAGAAAACCTCTAGACTTAAACCAGTATTCAGTGTTAGTCAATTACTCTGCTGTTGTTCAGCTTTAAAATAAGCTGTTTCTACTCTTGTTATTTCTGTTTTGTAATTACTAAGTTCATAAATAAGATTAATTGGAAAAATAAATGGGATAAGCTAATTTACATCATAGTACTGATTATTTTGACAAAACAGAATGCTGTGAAATAGGAATGATTATATGTTGCAGTACCCTGCTTTACAAGACTACACTGAATGGAAAAGGAAACTTTATTTTTAGTTACCAGAGCTGAAATGCCAGGGAACCTTTTCAGCTTCAGCTGCTGTTCCTGAAACATCTGCTTATCTCCCAAACCCCCTAATGCCAGAAGATGTGAAACATTTGACAGCCTTCCCACAGAAGGCAAATGGATCTATCACACACTTTGTATGTCTAAATAAAATTTTGTTAAATGATATTGAAAAGAGAAGGAAGAGAAATGCCTTTTTTTTCCTTGGTCATTAAAAAAGCCTAAACATAGGCCTGTATATTTTTAAAGAAAATGAAAGGTTTTTAAAAATAATCTCTGATTCTTGAGTAGATTTATCTGCACATTCTTAGTGTATTGCACAGAAGTGTTTTGGTAAATAACCAGAATTACTTGTGTACAAGATAACCACCCAGACAAACGTGCATACAGAGTAGCTCAGAGCAAGCACTGCAGTATGAGGCAACATCTTTAACAGTCACAGGATAGTGCCAAGTTCATATATACACACTGCAAAGTTTTAATTCCTTAAAAATTGCTGTCTTATGAACTTTCGTTGTTCATTTATGATACAATATTTCTGGAACACAAGTCGCTGAAATTTTTTGGTACTGATACACTTTCCAGTCTAAAAAACCAAGTAAAATACTTATTTCCTTTTTAAATAGTGCACAATTGATCAAGAAAAGGAGTTTGCACTTGAT
The DNA here is from genome assembly GCF_022539315.1 of Serinus canaria. Lineage (NCBI taxonomy): Eukaryota > Metazoa > Chordata > Aves > Passeriformes > Fringillidae > Serinus > Serinus canaria. Next base: position 29,951,186 of record NC_066321.1, read on the forward strand.
GAACATAAGGAGAAGATTAACAGGTATTCAGTAATCTTTTAAAAAAATTTATTCTTGTGTGTAGAAAACATGAAGTTCAATTTAGTAACAGTATTTCACAGATCAGGTGAGAGAAATTACCTCCAAGTTTAAGTAACATTTTGTCTTTAGGGAGCTCATTAAATATTTCACTCATCGGTGCATTAAATACTTGGGCAAAGTAAGCTGATTCATAGCCTATGGCACATTAAAATGAACATTTTCTGTAGATATTGGATGGGAATTTCTGAGAGCAACTATTCCATTGAACAGGAAATGCAACCTAACACATTTACAGTACTCATTGGGTAAAGGCCAAGGATAGCTTGGAACTTGAGGAAAGGAGAAATAAGTGAGAGTGATAAGAAAGAGCTAAATCTCTGCAAGAAGGATGGCAGTAGCTACATTTAGAGATAAAAGATGCTGACAGCAAACCAGTAGAATGGAGCTCATAGCTGTATTTTTATAACATAGTAAATCTTTAGCTAAGACTGATGGTAGTAATTGCAGTTTTTAGATAAATACCAGAGTTTGTTAGTAAGGTTTATTGAAACACTAGAGATTTGTAAAGGAAAAGGAGATGCCTGAATTACTTGAAACTGAACAACATGGAAGGCATTGCTAAGAAAAGCCACAGAGACTGAAGCAGCTTGTTAACTGTTTTTTTTTTCTTCTAGTCTTTTTTCAGCAGATAGTATGGAAGAAATTGTTAAAAAGTTAAAGCAAGATGGTTCTCCCTTTGCCATGAAGCAGCTAGAGGTAAAGTCTCCTATGTCATTTTTGTTAGAGATTTTAAGTATGTTTTTATGGTTTCTTATCAAAGGGCAGACTTTAGTTGCCCTATAGTGAGCCTCAGGTTCTCACACACAGTCCTGAGGAGTTCTCAGTAGTTCTACTCTGACAAGGGTGTTCCTCTAAAATCACACAATGTGAGCACCATCATGTGGGGCAGAAAATTGTAATTTAGTAAAAAACCCAAACTCCCCTTTCCTTTCCCCTCCCCACAGTCAGGGGGTCGTTGGGAACAAGTGTTCCCTTCTATTATATTGCCAAGGCTTGGAATAAAACAGTGCCAGAACAGTGTTGTTGTTTTTCTTCCATTCCAGATATCTCATTTGGGTAAACAGCAAAAAAAATTTATAATCACAAAGTATTTTTTGATCTTTCTAATGCATTTCTGAGTGTTGAATGTAGTCACTTCTCAAGAAACATGCAGCAATGCTTTACACATAATTCATACTTCAGCCTCAAAAGCAAGAAGTAACTTATATTCATTTATAAATACTCTGTGTATTTTTTGTTTTTCCTTTGAAGTATCTTCGTTCAGGTGCCTTGTAAAAGTTTTGAATGGAGCTAGTGAAATATTCCAACTGGATAGAACTGAAGTGTTCCTCCAGCAAAAGGGTGGTTTTAACTTTAGTTACAACTCACAGAAGAAATCCTCCTTTCATAGTAAAATAAAACATCCATCCTCTCTGACTTTGATATGAGCAGAAGGAATTTTATAAGGTAGTATTCACATTAGGCACCCTGTAACTTTAAAAAAAAATTAATTCAAAATGTAACACATTGTCACTGGAACTATCAGTTTTTGAGAAAGGAAGTTCTAAGACTATTTTTGTGCCAACCAGTACATCTAGTACACTGCAAGAAGTTTAGCATATGTCTATAAAAGCAAAATTGAATACAAGGGAAAGCTGATTTCTTCCCCTGCTATTCCAAGTTTCATTGGATAAAGCAGTCAAATGAGTTGGTGCCAGAATAAAAATGTTATCTGTTCATATTATATTGATTAGGTTCAGTGGATGTTGAAAACAACAAAGAATTATTTGGTTTTTTCCTTATTATGATAGTACATTTCTTTAACAGTTTTAATTCAGAACTTAAAACTAAGTTAGCTATTGATGACTAAATTAGGTCATCTACTTCAAAGTTATGATTTTGTATAACTGATTTTGTAAATTCCTGAACAACAACAACAACAACAAAAAAGGGCTGTTTTATTGCTTCTTCAGTTCTCTTGTGTCTTTAATAGGACTTTATAACAACTTTTTTCTTTCATGTGATTCATAAATGAATGTCTTTGGAGTTGACCAGATTTTCAGAACAATTGTCTGCTCTGTTCAAGAGATAATAGTCTGTTAGTATGACTTGCTTTAGTCCATACAGAAATTCGTGGGAAAAACCCCATGAAACAAATCCCACATTTTCTAGCAGATGCAGGACTTTAGTGTGAACAAATACTTAAATTTCAGAGGAGTTTCTGACAGCAGACATGCTGTCAGAAGGATTAGGATTAGGCAAGGTGGTGAAACCAAGGTTTCACTTTAGAGTCCAGGTACAGGAACAGCAGCAGATCCACTTGATAAATATCATAGCAGTTGATTTAGTAACAGCAATGTCTATGCTTATTATCCTAGTTTGTTCCTGTATTTATTATATGTAAAAGTGAGCTTATGGAATAAGCCCTAACTGAAATTTTAATGCAAATATCCTAATTTGGAGGTACCCCTTGGTACATCCACCTTGGATCAATAAGGTTAATAAAATGGAACTCCTAGTTCCACAACAATCCAAGTATGCTGTGAACCATGCTATCCCATGTAGCCTATTCTCTTTGACCTACAATACCCCTGCTTTTTACTTTCAAAACATGCTTGCTTGGCAGGCTATCCTGTACCTGATACTGAAATATTGCATGAAGAAGAATATAAAGTTGTTAAAATTCTACTTGAGAATGGCTTCATGATTTACACCACACTTTGAATTCAGCTACAAACAGGTAGAAAGCTAGAGAACTAACACTTTGAACTCAGTAGTTTTCAAACCTTTAACTTTGTAGAGCTACTTTGTTTTGAGGATTTACGTGAGCCAGAAAGCTTTAATCTGAGGGGCAGGTGTGCCATTTCCAGTGGGATGAAGTAAATGCAAGGTCTAAACCTGAAAAGTATCAGATACTTGACTTGGTTTTCACATAAGTAAGTGATGGATGTCTTCATCTATTGCAAGGGGAGTGATGCACTGGACCTCTGGGAGGTTTTGGGGTTTTTAAGTGAAAGAAAGTCACTACTCCCACTTTTATGCTTGTGAGGCAATCTGCTGTGTCAGTGCCACTTAATTCAGTCACCTTCTGTTAGCATTTTATTGGTGTTCAGTCTGCTGCAAATTCAGCTTAAAGCTTTTGGGATCATTGTGTCAAAATCAAGATGGTTTGAAAGATACTGGAATAGATGTCAAGTACTTCTATTAAGACTTCTTTGCATTTTAGTACTCCCCATGCCAGCCTATCCTGTCTCTTTTCCAGGCTTGTTCCCTAGCACCAATCCCCTCCTCTTTGTACAGAGAATGTATTTATAACTACACTGGTGACTCATTTTTCTGCAATTACACCTACCTATTTTCCTGCCGTGTTCCTCTTCCTCCAGCTTGATTTATGTCAGTACCTCCTCCACCTTCAGCCTCACTGATATGCCAAGATAACCAGTCTAGTGCATCTAGCAGCTGCCTTAAGTGCTATTTTCAGATCATCCCCATGCCAGTGCTTGCTTTGACAAGAAGTTGCCATGGCCATTTCGCCCCTGGAGCCATCTGGCTGTACCATGCATAGCATTTAACCTGGTCTGAGCAAAGACTTCCTAATCTAAATGAAAGAATGTGGAACTCAAAGGAGGAGAGGTCAGCTGAAAGATAAGGCCAGCAAGAGCATCTTACAGGAAATAAGGGGTCCAGTTAAAAGCTGCCACCCATCTGGGACCTACAGAGTGATGTAGTTAAAGGCACAGCAGATTTCTTAATCTCATTGTTGGAGAGCTTGACCAGAACTGGGGAGCTGTTGGCACTTGGAGCCAGTGTTGGCTCATTCTTTGCCAGCTCCTCTCTCAAGCACAGTGATCAGATGCAAGTTACAGAACGACAGAGCCAGTGCTTTGAAGGCACAATTCCACACACTCCTGCTTGTGTAGCAATCACATGTTTTCCAGCTTAACTAGACAAAATGGGTCACTGCTGTATCAGCTGGTGTTTGGAGGGATGAAGAGTAATTGGGAGCTAGAAAATAGTGTTGCTGCTGAGGACTGGAAACCTGCCATTTCAGGCTGTGGTAAGGAGCCTAATGTCTGCAATGAAAGTAATGTAAAGAGGCAAATCATACCATCTGCTGCTTTTTAATAGTGATAAAAACATCCTAATTATCAGGAAATGTCTGTTTTACCATGAATGATACATGTCTTTTATTTGGGTTTACAGAGAAGGCAGGATTGTATTTAGAGTAAGAAAACAGTGATAAGAAACAATAAGATGTAGCTCCTTTTCCCCACAACCCCATGAAGCTTTAAAGCTCAGTTCTTCTTTATAACTAGGATTTTTGTCTTTCTCCCCATTTTCCCATACTGTTTACTGGCATGCAGTTCACCAAAGGATACTCCTGAGAGCCAGATTTACAGTATTTGTTTGTGTGCTTTACAAGAATTCTGTCTGTGGCACAATATTTATAGCCTGTGCTTCTGTCAAAAGAAGGCAAGACCTCCAAGCTTCCTATCAGCAGAGTAATTTAGGGCTGGACTACTTCAGTATCTGTTAATCCTATACAAGAAACCTGGATAAATACGTTTGGTTTATTCTAATATTTTCTTCCACAGATTTCTTCTTTGCATATCGTTTGGTCTTTGCCAATGATGGTGAAGCAACGACTTGAAGTTTGTTGCCAATCTCTCTATTACTACCTTATCACTCTGTTGTACCAAATAAAACTTACATGCTAAGCAATACTAATATCACCTACAAGATCAGTAAATCTAAGAGTAATTCACACTAAATATATATAAATATGATATTCAAAAACAAAATATAATTGCTTGTAACACTTGTCTTCACTTATCAAAAGATTCTCCTTGAGAATGTCTTTCAAACTACAGTAATTTCTCTGGCTAGTAGTAATTTTATCTCAAATGATGGGACCTTAGGAGTTCTAGGTTTTCCACAAGTGATGGCACACATCCCAAAGATCTTGCTGATCAGAGCTTATGCAGGAAAGTTCATTTAATGTGACAGTTTGGTGGGAGGAAGCAGGAGGAATAGGTGTCACAGAGGGAGCTCAGGGAGAAGAGAGCTGTAATTTACTTCACAAAGTTTAAAATGAACAAAAGACAGACTTTCAAAGTGTCCAAATTGAAGAAAATAAAAATAATGTTAATGTTTTCCCCAGACTCTTAATAAGATGTCACCCACATCTTTAAAGCTGACTCTCAGACAGCTCAGGGAGGGAGCTTCCATGAGCTTACAGGAGGTACTCCGGATGGAATACAGACTGAGCCAAGCGTGCATGGTAAGCAACAGCTGAGCCCCTTGTCCCTTCCCAGCCACAGGGGGGGAACAGTTTACCAGAGACTAAAAATTTTATGTAGATTTCCTCAAGAGTTTATATTTTATAGGTTTTAATTTTCAATATCATCTTTGTGTGTTGGCTGTCACTTTTTTTCTCATTTCATGTTATTATATGGAATGCAAAGGACACTACATTAATGATGGTCATGTGGCAATGTAGAAGACTTCAGTTAAAAAATATGAAAACATTAATAGATTGATAGCTTCGTATTTGAATTGTAATTTTAAAACTGGTGTTCTTGAACAGGTTTTCTTTTCAAATTACTTAGCCCTCAGTGCCTCAGTTCCCAGCAGCAGGGTGCAAATAGTTGTTTATCACTGCCTTTCAAGAGTGTTGTCTATGAAAAATTTATCACAGCAAGAGATTTTAGTGCTATTTGTACTAAGTGCTGAGTACTTGGATAGCATATGAGAAAGTGATCCTTGCAGTGGAACAGAGCTGCTAACTGAATTACCTGAACAAATGCCTTTTGGGGTTTGCCATGGCATCCTCATTATTAGTTTTGTCACACTTTAAAATAAGGTTTTTATTTGTCCAATTAAATTGTGATAGTCACAGTAAATACTTAAAGAAGTGAAAATCGTCTAATTCTGATGTTCTAATGCCTGACTAAAACTAAGATTGTGGCTCCATTACTAATGAAGCATGCTTAGGGATTTAAGTGTTACATTACCCTTTTTTAAAAAAGAATTGGATGTTTACAGGATTCCAATTAACTGTAAAGTGTTCCAAGTATGCAGAATACATCACAATTCCTGAAGACTGGCCTTTCTCAAAAGAATTTCTGATACTACCCACCTTTACCCCATTATGTGAACCTCTTTAGAAAAAAGATCTGAGATGTTACACAGAGAGAACTTGGACTGTGGCACAGCTACAGGTCAACAAACTGATTTTAAAAGATGTGGCTGCATTTAAGCAAGAAGGTACAGAGCTCTTTAATAAGTAAAGACAAAATAGGCCTAGAAAAGAACAGTACAAGTGGGATTTAACTGAATCTTGAGAACTTGCATTTCAAGCAGAAGTGGGATAGGGAAAGATGGGATAAATAGAACCTGCCATGTTACAGCTTTCTTTTTTATAATCTTTCAGAAAGGCCATGACTTCTATGAAGGGGTTCGAGCAGGTAAGTATCCACACCAAAAACACTCCTCAAGCTTAACAGCACACAAATTCACAACGGTGGTGCTTCCTTGGAAATCACTACAAGTGCTTGCAGCAACAGCCCAGAAAAAACTTGCCAGCTTTCTATAGGTTGTGCTTATTGGACTTCTGTGTGACCAAAATTTGCTGTTGTTCCAAAGCACAGGAGCCATGTTGTTTCTTTGTGCAATCTCAGTTCCCTAACATTATTTATCCACCTGGTTGCCCCATTTCACATTTAACAGTACTGAGTAGCTGCATCCATCACTTGTGTCCAGGTTTAGTGTTGCCACAGAGCTGGTTCAGCCAGCTACACAGTGCTTTGAGACTCAAAATCAAAAACAACTGTTTGTATAGAAAACTGTTAGAACAAAGACTTACTTTCCCCCATGTCCAGAATATCTCTGAATGGAAGTGTCTTACTACTAAAAAACTATGTATGTAAACTTCAATTAATTCAGCATTTTAAGGCATTGGTCAAGAGAGGTAGAGGTAAAAGTAGAGCAATGGCTCAGCAAGTTCATCTAGGGGACAGACTTCAAGCCTGTCCTTGATCCTGCTGCTGATTCACTGTGCAGTTTTTCAAACCCAAAGTCACATCTGTTAGGAGCTGTAGCAATTATTTATGTACTGTTCATCACGAGATGAAATAAAGCACAGTTTTTTTCCAAGGAGCTTACAGTACAAGGCATTTGGATGGATAACTTTTGGTTGGACTTTTAATTCACACAGTACACAGTTACATACTCAAGTATTATCACCTCCTCCTCATTGTTTTGTATCTGTCTTTATAAGCAGTATAAATTCACTTGAGGAATGGATATTAGTTGGAGTGGCTGCTATTAGTAACTGTACTAAAGATAGCCTGGGGTGAGAGATGCAAAATTCATTCATACAGCATGAGGAGGGTTTCTGACTTCAATTAATTAGTCTTTAGCACTTATTAGCAAACACTCCTTTGAAGAATTTACCACACATGGTGAGAAGTGGTTTTCATTATGTTGGTGATGGGGACAAGGGTACCTTAAAAATATTGTTCCTGGTATATAGTCTAGATCAGAAAATAAGCTGCTGAAATGTAGTTATTCAGGAAGTGACAAACTCCAAGTCTGAGAGTCAGAGGAGCACCAACTGAATTTCTCCTTCCAAGGCACAAGGTCATGAAACCATCTGGGACTGCAGTACAGTAGAAAGGCAAATCCCTTGTCAATATGGCCAGGAAATACACAAACTGCTTGTAAAGAGAGAGGCTGCAAGAACAGGGGAAACTTCTCTTTTATACAGGGTGATGTAGCAAAAGTGTAACAATATCAGGGGAACAAAAAAAACCAAACTCAACAAAGATCCAACTGCACTGAGGGAATTGTTTTTAATAAGAATTTATTTTGTTCCTGAAGCACTTTTGTTCTCTGCTTTCTGCATAGATCTTGTTCTCAAATTTTCAGTCTTAGCATTGTTTCTTTTGTTGCAGAGGAGTGTAGAATCTGACTCAAGATCACTTTTGTAGTTTGGTCTAATTTAATAAAAATCATTATCCATCAATGTGCTGAGCATCCTTTTTAACAGGAAGGGAGATTATTAAGTACATCACAGGGCCAGCTATTGTGAATAAAATTGATAAAAGTGTTACGTATTAGCTCTCTCTTTCTTAAAGCCTTACATTACAAGCATTTAAGAGCCAGTTCTTTGACCCTCTGTACCACAAAAAGATCTACCATCAAAAGAAGTTGAGTTACAACAATCAGATTTTAGTTTAAGAATGTTTCTTGGCAGCCACTGGCCACAGGTCAGGTTTTACTAATACCTTTCATCTGCTTCAAACCATAATTTTAAATGGCTTTCTAGGGAGTAGTTTTAAAGCAGGTTTTTTAAACCTGCTTTGACCAGAGGTCAAAATTTCTTTTTATTTTTAGCCAGTTTTCTTTCAACCTGAAAATCTACTGTGGCAGTCTTCCCTGTTTATGATTGGAGTGATTAAAGAAAAGCCAAAACTCTTAAAGCGTAAAACACATGGATCATATTTCATCAGCATTTTCCTATAAAATGGTACATATGGACTTGGAACACATTAGGTATCAATTTTTCACCTTGATTAATAGAATAATATGTCAGCTAAGAAATGCACAGGGCTTGGTAGTTGCCAAGAGTTGTTTTTCAAATCTTACTGCCTAAGAAAAGTGGTCACTTTTGGAGTCAGTGCTCAAACACACCCAGGTAGGACACAGTCTCAGCAGCAAATATCTGTTAATTCACCCTCCTGACTCTTAGTGCAGGAATGTGCACTTGAAATGGAACTGTAAAGGTCTTCTACATCTTGCTGATGCTGCAAAGATGATATTTCTGTACAGCTTCTGCCACCTCCCCTGCAGGGCTGGCAGATGTGAGCTGTACCTTGGGCACCCCAGGGCCCGGCATGAGCTGAGAGATTTTATGGCAGCAAACAGAATGCCAGGGGCTTGGAAATACCAGAGTTTTGACTGTGCTGGAGGAAGCACTAACTGAAATCCGGTTAAAGTCACTGCTACTGAACAGAAGGGTTTGGGATTTGGATTAAAAAAGGTGAAACACAAGAACAAACCCTTTACACGATGTCTGTGCTCAGTTACTTTTATCATAATGAATTCTCTCAGCCTGCTTAGAAGTCTCCAGGATTTCTGTTTTCTTAATGATTGCTCTCAAGCTGGAGCGATACAAAATATAAAGAAGTCAATGCAGAAAGGGAATATTTTCATTATTCTACTAGAAAACAAATATTTTTTTAATAAGCACAGTCTCTAGGTAGGTATTCTTTTAACTGAGCATAACATTCCACCCCCTTACACATTCCTCATCTTGGATATTTCTAGTTCACTCACTAAGAACAAACTCAGTTTAGAAAAACATAACAGCTTAGCCAAAAATAGCTGTCATTCTTGGAAATACCTGATCTCTGTGAGTGTCATGGTTCACCTGCCTTTAGAACCATCCTCTTTTAAACTCTTTGTCAGAAAACAAACAAATAAAAGCCATTCTCAGGAAAAAAATTGGAAATGTGCTCCCTCTTCCTACCCATCCTCTCTTACATACTGTGGGCTGTGTTGGATAGGAGGTTCCCTAGGCCACAGGTCCATCTCCAGATCAGGTGCTGATCTCCCTCCTCTGAAGGGAATGAGGGTTGTGAGGGTTGTTGGCAAATCAGTGCATCCTAGAGAGCCACAGTTCTTACAGCTGTTCTTCTAAAAATGATAAAAATTTCACATTTTCAGTAGCACCTTTATGGGTTTCTTAAAGCCTGAAAGGTGCTTGGAAGGATGCTTTGGAATTCTCTTCATACTGGTAATTTTTACACACAAATTAACTCCCTCATGTTTTATTGTTTGCTAATGCAGCCATTGCTGACATGCCTTCAGCCTTCCTGTGACACAGGGAATGTTCTTTGGGAATTGGCATTTTCTTGTTAGCCTTTTACATGTGATTCATTCAGTGGTAGTTTTTATTTTCAGTGATGTATTTCCCAGGCTGCAGCATAAAGTCTGTGTAATAAGGTTATACAGATTGTCACAGTTAAATCTACCCAGGCCGCAGCAGAGCTGTCAGTATTTACAGATAAATGCCCTCAGTTCCCACCAAGATACCCTGCTTTACTCTCTCCTCGTGAGTTATTTCATCATTAATGTGATGTGTTTAAATTAGCTTTAGGCACTTAGCACCACTGAGTCATCTCCTGTACTCTCCCAAGAGTCAGATTTTGCACAGAGGTGAAAGCCTTGTCCAAAAGCAGCACCCTAAAGTGCCCCTCACAGGCTCCCATGAAGTGTAAGCCAAGAGTGGCAGGTCTGACTAAACCACTCATTTCAGGTCTGTTCCTTCAGATCTTGGGCTGCTCTGAAGTGATCACTGTTCCTTGTGTCATCCAGCAACTCCCAGCGCCATCTCTGATTAGAGTAGGAACATCTGTGTTCCAGAAGCTCTGCCTTCTCCAGAGCACACAGCCTTGCTCCATGGAATCACTGCAGTGATCTGTCTTGCTGCAGTCTTAAGTCACTTGAATTAGAGGAAGTTGATGAGTAACTTTGGTGTTTCTCTGTTCACCTGGCAGTGCTGATTGACAAAGACCAGTCCCCCAAATGGAAGCCAGCTGCTCTGGAAGAAGTCAGCGATGAATTTGTGGACAATTGTTTTAAACCACTGGGAAACGACGATCTCAAGCTGTAAAGATCAAACCTATTGACATCTTATCTCTCTGCTTAGTTCTGTGATACAGAAATTAACTGCAGTGTGATCAATTTGGACAAGACTTTTTTAGCTAGCCTGAGATTCACAAGTTTTTTTTCTTTCTTTTTTTTTTTTTTTTTTTTGCATTCAGGAACATTCTCTGTAATGAGAAAATAATTGTATCTCTGGTTAATAATGGGAAAAATCACTTCAAGGCAAATTGTTATTTTTACTGCTTTACAGAGTGATTAACATTTAATTTTTTGCATCAACTCTTAGTTCAGGAGGAGCCCTTGGGGAAAAGAGCACAGTTTAAGGGGTGACCTAATAAGCAAAAAGTCAAGAGACCTTTTATGTTCTTGGCTTTGTTACTGATCTGGTAAATTGGGATTGTACCACAGATTATTCTGTGTACAATGAAAATAAAATATGGTTAAACCTTTAATGCAGTTAGAGCTACAAAGGAAAATGCAAGACAGAATCCATGATGTTAAATATCCTTTTAAATAAAAGCTCAGACTGATATATTATTAGTCTGAGAACAAGAAATTGTTCTATTGATTAAACATTTGTCATTTTTCAGCCTTGCTGTGTGATGTAAACATTGTTTCAAATGTGAGAATCTTGCCAGAGCCTGAAGCACGCTTCTCTTTGCTTGCATAGCCCACTTTTTAAAATGTCATTATGTCTGATTCAGCTGCATAATCAGTATTTCATGATTTCAGAAAATTGCTGGTTTTTGTTGGTCTTACAGTGGTGAAGAAATGAGTGCCTCAAACCTTGCTGTGAACACCAAGCAGCAATTTCCAGTGCATGCAAGGTCGTGGGGTTCTGATGCTGACAAGACATGAAGTTACACAACATAACCAGAACCCCTTGCTACAAGTATTTGTGGGAGGGAAATTATTTTTTCTTTTGTATACAAACAGCTACTGATCTTTCTTCAACATTTTGCCTTCTTTTTTATGCTTCATCAGAGCACATAGCAGTTCCTTCCTGCTTACTTCTACACTTACATGCAGGTCACAGGTACATATTTTGGCTTTTCTGAAGACCAGGGGAAGAAAACTTCTGCTCAAATGCCACAGTCAGCAGTGGGGAATGAAAAAGTCAGAGCTGCAGCAGAACCATTATGGAGTTTTCAGCGTTGGGCAGTTCTTATGACCAACAGCAATGGTCTGCAATGGCTTAAGGCTCCCTCCTTTCCAGGAGCTCTTGCCTGGAAACAAAGTCCAGGAAATTCAGGCATCAAGGTGAGCTTCCAAGAGTGACTTTCAAAAAATCAGAGGTGAGCAAATGGAGAGCTAAATCAAGAAAAAATGGCACCTTGCTTTGGCACTAGAGTCTTGTAAGATAAAATTATTAAAATTTCAGCTGTGAGTTTATGTTACCATGGACATACTTGTTATGGGACTGTCCTTGAGTGTAGTTCCAAAAGTAATTGAGATTTCATTAAAATCTCTAGGGTAATTCTGAAAGTGTCACATGACTCACTTCAAGCTGGTCCCATAAGAAGTGCAAACCTCCTGTGTTATTGAAAATTTTTACATTTTACATTCATAAACAATTGCTATTTTAAATTTATTTTTTCAAGATTTTTTATCTTAATAATTCCATTATTTGTGTATAAAAGGAGCAATATTCAGCCAACTATATGAAAGGAAAAACACAGTAATTCCCAGGGAGTAGGGATTATGCTTCCTCTGATTGTACAAGATCTTAGGAAGAACATACTTTTGAATTTGTAAACTTTGACTTGCATGTTCAGTTGCTTCCAGAATGTATGTGAACAGGAATTACCCCAAGCTCAAGGTAACAAGATCTTGTCCAGTCTTTGCAATAGTGTGGTTTTTTTCAAATAAAAAGCATACAAGCAGATGGTAAGTTGAATTTTATTTGGTCCACAAGAAAATATTTTCCACAAAAAATATTGTAAAAATATATTGTAGTGTGTTTTATTTGGGAATACTCATGTGTCTTAGTCCAGAAACGTCAACTTTACAAAGTTGCGCTGCAGTTAATGTATTTTGAACTATTATTAGAATATCAAGTCAGTCACATCATACCCACTCAGATTAATCTTGTTTCCTGGAGAAAATATAAAGCAAATGTATTTTTAACTCCTAAATAGAAGTAAACAGTTTTGCAGAGTATGCCAGTCCCAAACAGGAGTGCCTTTATTACACAAAATGAAGTCAATGAATCAATGGTAACTTTGCTGGAAACCCACTGTCAGTGGCTCTAAAACTCTAGCACAGCTTAGCATACATTTATTTTGGTGAAGAAGTCTTTATTTCTACAATGTATTAGTATTGTGCCTGCTAAATGTACAGCAGAGCTCTGGAGAGAGATCTCCCTCCATCTCTTACCAGACTGTGGCACTGAACAGATTTATTTTCTGTTAAGGGTAAGTGCATTAAATAAGGACAGCATCCTGTAAAAGAGATGATTTTCCTGGTGAGAAGCAGCCTCCCTGTTGTTTGCTTTCCATTTGCTGTGTGCCTTCCCTAAAGTGCCAGTGTCATGGAAAGAAAGCATCCTAAAGCAGCTGGAATTGCACTTGGGCCACTCTGGAGCTTCAGGCACCAGTGAGGGCTGAGGTTGGTGGCTGCATCTGAGGGACTGGCTGGGCCACCAAGCAGCTGGTGCTGAGTCAGCCCGTGGGCAGCTCTGGGGCAGGCAGGGCAGCACCCCCAGGGGAGCAGTGCCAGGGGCACGTTCAGGGTGCCTGGGTGAGCCCTCCTCCAGGGAAATGCCTCCCTCCTCCAGGGAGTGCTGATCACAGGGGATGCTCTGGTGGAACCTTGGCTGTGCTGTAACTCTGCCTGCTGTTGGACTGTGCAGTGGCAGCCTGCCAGCAGGGAACTGCTCTCAGAAGGGCATCTGATATTCCTGAAGAGTGTCAGGTGCTAAGGCTACATCCAGAGGAAGGATTTGAGACGTGGCAACAGGAAGCACTGCAGCACCTCACTGCCTGGAAGTGCCCTGTACAAGGGCAGATCCACCTCAAGGTGCTCTGTCAGTGAGTGCAGTTTTCTACCTGCTCCTCAACTGCCTGGCCAGCAATGGCTGTGCAGCTTTGGCTTTTTAATTTTAATTAATGTGGTTAGCAGTGTTCACATTCTCAAGCCCACACTCACATGAGAAAGGTTGGCCCTTTTTTCTTTTTTGTAATAAAGCCTTATTTTAGCTAGAATGAGAATATTAGTATTCTTTAATACTGTGATAAAGCAATATCTAATTGATATGTACTGACCTGATCAGTGTTTTGGCTTTGCTTTCTAACTCACACTAATATATGGAAGTATTTTAAAGCAAACACAGTATGATCAAATATGTGCTGTAGAACTTGAAGGAATGTCATCTATCAGGAGAATTTAAGTGAACCATAAAACCTTAGTCCCACTTTGCAAATGGCTTTGAAGATGACTACGTAACTTCAAAGAGGACGACATTACAGCATAAGCTGATTTTGTTCCCTTTTCAGCAAAAGCCTGAGAACAGCCTTAATAGCAGGTCACTGGGAATCCAGTCTGGTCACTGGGATTTAATAACAGCCTTGTGCTGTGTCACAGAGAAGCATTTTTCACCCTTCATTTCTGATAAAACCACTTCCCCATATAGGTGAGTTTCAAATACCTAAGTTTGTGTTGCAGCATTTTCAAAACAGCTCAATTCATAGACTCTCCTTCTACAGCATTTGACATGGTCCTCTTTTTGATTGCTTTCCACTGCTTGAAAAATCATGCTTTGGATCATTTACTAGAACTATGTGTACCTTGTAAAAATAGTAACAGCTTTAGCCAGTATGGAAAGCATTTCTCTATAAAATGAAAACAAAATGGAAAACATTTTGATCTAGGAAAAAAAGAACTATGTCTTTGTAACTGGGCATCACAGAGAAAGGAACAAACAGGTGGTAAAAGCCAAGCTGTTAGAAGGCCTTCACTTTGTATAAAACATCAGCAACATTGTACCTTTGGGATGAATACAAATAATCCATCGGTGTCCTGATGTGTCAAATGCCAGCTGTGAGTGCAGTGGGTCAGGCTGAGTCCTGGGCAAGCAGGGAGCAGCGCCTGGATGCGCTGGGGGAGAAATGCAGCCCTTGAGCTTTGGCCCTACAGCTTGGTCACTGACTCTGCACTCAGGGCACTGCTCAGGGCTGGGGCTCCTGCTGCCATTGCCATGGACAGGTTTTCCAATGGGGAAGCAGCAGTGTACAGAAGCTGAAGGAAGATGTCCTGTCCCAAGGGTGGTGCTACAGAGTGGAATTGCAGTGTAATGCAGCCACAGCTGCTAAGAAGCAAACTGTCCTAAAGCACTGCCACACCTTTGAAGTTCCTTTCACTAGTTACTATCAGTAGTTTTTGCACATCTCTCTGGGTTACAGTAAAACAGGAAAACCAAATCCTCCCAAACTGACACCCTAATACAAAAACAACCAACAAAACCAAAAAACCAAACAGCTTTGTTCTGAACACAGCACCAGATGTCATTAACCTATCTTACTGCAGGGTTTTAGAGACAAGCTCTCATGCATTTACAAAAGCATCTGTTAATGATAATGCACTGCTTATCGACACTGGCACGTTTCTCACTGGTTCACTTCCATGGAAGGTGAATAGCATCATCATCCAAATGGCTCCCTGAATACTGCTGGGGCTTGCAAAGCGCCTCCCATCGCCTTCATCATTTTGTGATTTTACAGACTTAGGTCACAGAATCAAAAGTAAAATTTATGATTGCAGTAACCTTTGCTACATGCAGACCTTGATTTCACTTTAGCGAAACGCAGACAGATTCATCAAGCACAGAGAGTTGATCTCACCTACCACCATAAAAGACCACTGATCTTTTATGCAGAACACAGAAATAATCCATGTTTTGTCTTCCGTGGCAGGGCTTGTGGAGGTGCAGGGCAGCCACAGTCTTCTCATCCTCCTTTTAACGCTAATTCCTTCTCACATCCAAGTTGTACAAAGACAGAGTACACTCAACACGCGGCTGACAACGAATGTCACTTGATGAACGGGTTCTACTGCAACCCAAGCAGTTTGTTAGCAATCTAGGCTCAAAGGCAGACTTTCTCAGGCTCTCCCTGCAGACACCTCCCCACGGTGATGCTCAGAGCTGCGCTGGCAGGAGGCTCAGGGCACGTCACTCTCGATGAAGGGGATGTCGCTGTACTTGCTCTCGGTCACTGCCCACTGCTTGACCGCCTGCTCGAGGATCTCTCGTGACAGCCGGTGCGCGTAGTCCAGCACGATGGCGCTCGAGGGGCCCTTCTCCACCTGCACCGCCAGCAGCGACGACTTCTCCCCAGCACAGCCCTCGCTGCCTGCCCCGATCCTCTCATCCTGCACCGCGTTGGACCCTTGGAAAGCGGCCTTGGATTTGATGCATCCCATGGTACATTGGAAAATGCAGCCACACAAGTCAGTTCAGCAGCATGCTGTGATAACCTGGAAGTGGTTCCCTCGTTCGATGCAGTGTCGCTGCTGCTTGCCAGTGGCTCCAGTTATTTTCAAAGGACAGCACATCTCCTTTTGTGCTTCTTCCAAGGAAATCTGTCAAAACAGTGTTTCATATAAAGGCAATAAATACGTTACCATTCTCAGTGAGCTCAAAGGAAACCTAAATTCACTACAGGCACTCGGAGAAGCAGCTTAAGTAAATCTCTGCCCAGCGTGCGTAAAATGTTTTTATCGGTAACATCCATCTACTACAAGTAGGCAAAGTTTGACCTGAATTCATGCTGCTTTTGAATGCAATTCCCAGTATGGGATGTAGGCCATCTAGGAATGTAAAAGTCTTAAAAAAAAAAAATAAAGTCTGTTTCTTCCAAGCTGACAATGCATTATGCTTCTCCTGAAACCGCAAACAAATGCTGTTCAGGGACTGGTGCTGCTGGAAATAAACACCAAAGCCACCCCACAACCACCATAGCCAGAGTCCTGTGTCATGGCTGTCACACATCCTCTGGGTACAGTGACACTAATTCCCAGTGTCATTCTGCTGTTGCTCAAAGAGGCTGGAGCAGGGCAACCACCAGAAGGTATTCACAAGGAACAAGAGCTGGGTTTGTTTTTTCCCTGGAGAGGGTAGGGAAAGCAGCAGCAGCAGCCTGCTGTGATCAAGGCAGTTCCAACAGAGCCAGAGCACCATTCTCACTAGAGCAGGACAACTTTACACCCAGAGAAGGGAAAGTGACCAACAAAACACCTGGCAGAGTCCTGTTCAAGTCCTCAAGATCCAGAATTGGTCAACTCCAAATGTGGGTTTTTGTTTACTGGCCTACAAAGCTGTTTCTGGGGCTCCTTTTCTCAGGCGAAGCAGAATCTCACGATACGCCTGACTTTGCCTGGCATGCGCTTACCCACTTATCAGAGTTAACAGACTGCCAGCCAAAATAAAGACTGCACAGCACAGAAACCAACTGTTCCCTGCAGCTTCACCCAATGACGTTGTACTAAGGTCAGCCAAAGTTAAAGATTTTTTGTAAATAGCCTTTGAAAACACAATCATGGCAAAGATGTTAAGCCTTATTTATTTCCTTTATACGCTGGAGGAAATAGGGGCTTCCATCCAGTAACCTGATCACAGGCAAATACTTGCAGAGGAAATCTATCCCATTTGCAGGCAAATGGTGCTTCATAGATAGGATGGGACTTCCCCAGTTCTCCCTCAGGAGAACCAGATTGCTGGGACGGGCTCCTGTTCTCTCTTTGCTGCTTCCTAAAAACCATTGCTACCTGTTTGTAAGGCTGAAGTGCAGCATAGAAGGAGTGGCTGGTGCTCCTGGCAGGAAGTCAGTCCTAAAGGGCTCCAGAAACCACCAAGTCCACACAAACAATACCACACCTTTAGCTTTGTAGCAGGACATTTCAGCATTGTAGAGGAACGTTTGTAGATCACCTCAGCGAAGTTCAGCGAGTCTCTTTGTGCACACTGACCTGTGCAGCACATGCCCAGAGCTCTGGGACAGGCGCTGTGGTCCACAGGCCTGTAACACAAGCCCTGCTGCCAAGGGCTGACCTCTACTTGCAGTTTTACCCACCACAAAGCAGAGCCAAGCAATCAGATTTTTATTCCAATAACTGATCGTTAAATGAGTACAGACGGGATGGATAACTTGCCATGAGATGAGTAAACAGCAGGATTCCCTTCACTGCACAAAAAACTACATTTATCCCTATGTCTATACCCATCTATCCATCACATACACTCATCAAACTTAACATGCCTCCAGACCAGAGGCCAAGGAGAGGCTTGAAAGCAATTCAGGCAGCTGAATAATTCAAAGCTTTAATAGTAATATCTTGTGCATGTCTAATTTCAATATTTACCATCAATAAAACATTAATACTAATCGCTTCCACTTGCTCTTCTGGACAAATATGTAGATCCAAGTACCACTGACAGCAGGTACCACCCAGCACTGCTGATGCCTGAAAGCTGCAGTCTTGATCCAGCCAAGGTAAAACACAGCTGCAATGTATTTTTATCAGAGTTTATCCTTGATACTGTCCTGAAAATAGACTATTCAGATTTGGATTTTTTTATCCAAGTCTGGAGCTACAGTTTTCCTTTTTATTTTTTCAAAAGCTTTTTCATGGAGGTCTGTTAAATAGAAGCTATCTTTAGTTAGGATTTTATCATTGCTTTAATGTCTCCCTCGTGCAGCTGGAGATTTCTGTTAGGGGACACCAGTGGATGAGTTAGTGTCTAATGGAAAGGACAGAATGTGAGTAGAGGCAGCATAAAATTCTCCTTAAAGCAGGTAGGGAGAAATTCCCTAAGGTCAGCATCTTCCTCTGCAGAACTCACCATCTCTACTCCTTTACCTGGGCCAAGTGAAGTGCTCCTGGGACTGTCTTACACAGAGGACAGGCTGGCTCTAAAGCTTGCAGGCAGCAAGGCAATTCACAATACAATTCACCTGTTCCAAATCAGTTGAGCTTCAAAGCCAAGTTCTGCACCCTAGTTTAAATTCTCGCCTGTTGCTCATTTCATTCTTTACAGAGCTCAGTACTTTCCAAGCCACTGCAGTGAGTGTCACAGTTTGCCCGGTCTACTGGAGTTAATAATTGCTGGCACAGAAATCATTGCAAATGAAGCTGCCCTCAACCTTCTGGCTGCTTCCTTGTTTTGCTGACAGCCCTCGCCTGCACACACATGGTGAAATGCTGTTGAAGTCCTCTCTGCCTAACTCATCTCCAGAGTGTTAAGTTCTGACAGATTTTAACATCTCTACCTTTCTACACAACGCTCCTACCCTGAGAAGGGAAAGCCCAACCAATTAAACCAGCTCATTTTACTCCCAGCACAGTGCTGCATCCTGTAACTGCACGAGGCAAACCTGTGTGATAGGAGCCTGTTTCTGTCAGTGCCCAAGCCCTGCTCTGTGGCCAGCTGTGCCTCAGCCATCACTGCATGGAGGGTTTGGGGCTCAGGCCAAGAGCTCTGCAGTTCCTCACGTGCCAAAGCCGCTGGGCTTAGCTGGAGCCAGGGGTCAGGGAGCTCTGCTTGCTCTGCTCACTCTCAACCAGGAGCTAAAGCATCATCATCAAGAGAACTCATCTTCTCTTTTCAGAGACGGATTTTACAGTAGGTTAAACGCTGATTTATTCATCTGAAAAATACAGGCTACTAGTTGTGCTCAATTTTACTGGATGTACAGTCAAAATGTTTTTAAGTGCTTCATTTAACTTCAGCACAACACTGTGTATGACTTCAATGGAAGTCTTGAAAACAATCAATTCCATATTGGAATTGGAAGTTCCCAAGGGTAAGTTCAGATGTTTTTTCACCTAATACTTTTTTTACTGTGGTGATACTAGCAGAGAGATAATATTGAAGGGGTGGTAGCTGAACTCAGCAGGCGCACTAGGGCTAAGCAGTCTCTTTGCCAGCCTGGCAAAGTGTTTCCTGCCAAGGTAAGTTCATTTCTAACTACTGAAGGAAACAAAAAGATGGTGAAAGGATCTGCAATTCACTATTGGACAATCTAAAATAGAAGAAAAAAAACCCTATTAATTACATAACTGCAATTTTTAAAAACAAACAAGATTTTTTTAAAGGATTAAAATAATCAATAAAAATAATTGCAAAAAGGTAAACATGTGATATCAAAAATTAAGGGTTTCACTGGCCTCTGGAATACACCAGCATATGATGAAAACAGGCAGGAGAGCAAGCATTTTGCTGTTATGCAACATCTCTAGCCATCATAAGCAGGTGAGTTCCTGCTATCATCTACATGTTTTCCATCCATGAGAACCTCAGGAAAAAAACCTTGAAGTTCAATATAACGCTGTAAGAAACTGCTTTCTGCAACACTTTGTTACAGCAGTCACCAGATTAAAAATAAGTCAAAGTTTTCAAAATAGCTTCAAAATGTGCAGCTTTGCCCAGCTGAAGGCAGCAAGTAATTCCTGCTGTGACAGAGCCAAACTTTTTGGTTCAAATAAGACTCCTCCTCCAGCAGGCAGGCTTTCAGTTTTCCCCTGGGTATCTGCAGGAGAAGCTCAGAGTGCCACTTACCAGAACCACATCTGCTTGTAACAGGTTGTCCCCTCGTCCCCAGGAGAGCACAGACAGCTTCACGTCTGGGACTCTGCAAAGGGAACCCAGGAACAGAGCTTAGCACTCTCCAGGAAGTCAGAGGTGCACAATATTCACTACCAAGGGGATGAATCCGTAGTGCTGGCCTGGCACAAGGCTGCCTGCCTTTCCTCCCACACAGAACTTGACTTTGACAAAGGTAAAAGGATGATACAGCACTTCATAAATTAGATTGAATGACAGGCTGCAGGAATTTATACACAGCACCTAATGCTGGGCTCAGAGAGGGGCCCTGCTTGGGCAAGTGGCTCCTGACCATCTGTAGGATGCCAACCTCTTCCCACAGCAAGTCCAGGTCAGGGGGATTTCAGCAAGGATATGGGAAGGGTATTGTGCTCATCTGTTGCCTAACCTCAAAAGTTCTCTCCCGTTTTCCCTTCTCCCTCTCAAAGCTTCTACTGACACCCAGACCTGGATCATCCAAGGACACAGGGAGAACAGTCAGACAATCCCAGTGCTGCCATTATCATGGAAAAAATAAACTCTGGAACAAAGCTATTCAAAGCTGGAGTTTGGGCAGGTGACCTACCTGCAGAGGTAACCAAACAGCACTCGGGCATCTGCATCTCTGAACTGCACCCAATCACTTAAAATATTCACACCCTCCATGTAACAACAGAGGAAGACCAGAACACCCCCTCTCCCTGCCAAGATGGGCTGTAATTCAGGAGTACTCGTGGCACTGGCCTTGGGATCCTCTGCAGCTGGGAGCAGAGCAGAAGCACACAACTGGCAGAGGGATGAATCATTCACTCAGTGCACAGCACCCCCTCCATCCCTGCAGGACTCAGAGCTCTCTGTGCAAAGCAGCCCCAGGCAGGGGCTCCCAGAGCAGTCCAACCCACCAGGCCTTCAGTTCTGCTCTCCTGAGCATCCAGCTTCCTGCAAATCCTACAGAGGAAATGCACTGCATAACATTTATTATAACAATTCGTCCTAATCGTAGGAAACAGCTACAGTTTAAACAGCTACAGTTACTTTAAGACAAGCACAATACCAAAGATACTGCTGCCTCAGGCAATCACTGATACCCAAATATCCCACAACAGCTCAGGACATGAAAAGCAAAAATGGAGCTCTCATTCCTCTCAGAGCCATCCCCTCCCTCTCCTGTCGCTTAGTGCCAACAAGAGATAAGAGCTGCAGATTGGAAAAGGCTGGATGCAGCAACTGCAAACAACTGCTGGGCAGGATTAGCATGGAAGGGAAAGTCTCCTGGTTATCTGTCTCAAGGAATGTCCTGGAATTTCAAAGGCTTGGGTTTTCCCCCCTCCATGGCCAGAATTGAAAATGCTTTTCCAGGCTTCTAAGCCAGTTTCTAACTGAATGGGGGAATTATACATTTGCTTTTCCAAATCAGGCAGACCTCTAGTTTACTTTAACAGGTTTTTCAGTAAGAGCACAGCTGATCACAGAATCATAGATTTGGTTTGGTTGGAAAAGGCCTTTCAGATCAAGTCCTACCATTATCCCAGCACTGCCCTGTCCACAGCTAAAACCTGTCCCTAAGGGCCACATCTCCACATTCTGGGCAGCCTGTTCCAATCTTGAATCACCCTTGCAGTGAAGAATCTTTGCTAATATCCAACCTAAACCTCTCCTGGCACAACCTGAGGTAATTTCCTCTGGATCTATTACTTGCTACCTGAGAGAAGAGACTGAGCCCCACCTGCCTACAACCTCCTTTCTCAGAGCACTGAGTTACTTAATGGAAGCAATTTCCATGTCAAATTTCATCACTCAAGCACTTAAGCAATGCAGTTAAGGAACATGAAAATCTTCAAACTAGAGGGAAAAACAAGAGAGAAGAAAATGTTTCTTCTTACTTCACTTTATGATTTACATGCACAGTGCAAGTGGGGTGGTTTTGCTGCTAAATAGTACAGCTGTGTCAATGTGAGTTTTTATGCTGACAAACTCTGGAACTCTAAAACTAGCACTGACTTAAAATAAAAATTTAAAAAGGCAAAAGCCCCCACAAAAATCAAGAAACAATCTAGCCCCTCCCCAAGACACACAAGCACAGAAGCCAGGAACAAAAACAATTGCTTTCTGCACTATTCTAGCAATCTTACCCAAGCTCTGGGAGCAGCAAACCAAAAGAAACCTTTGGGTGAAAATACCAGTAGTTCAGAGAACAGCAATGCCAGTAGGTACAGCCCTCAGCAGCCCCAGTGTTATTCTTCATCCAGGAAGAAGTCTTGTTAAAAGCAAAGAACACTGTGTGCTTGGTAGCTGTCTAATTCCATGAAAGTAAAACTGCACCCAGTCGGCCTGTCCTGAAATCCTCCCTCCTGTGCAGCAGTTTCTTCACCAGAGCTGCACACACAGTGTGGAGTGCCCCTGTTCAACAACACAGCTCAGGGGGCAGCCCAGAGGCCACTAGAGAACATGATGCTAAAAACCTCTTAAAGGTTCTGTTCATACTTTATCTCAGCTACTGGTCCAAACTGCTGTACAGACTGCTGTTAGTGCAAATTTGGACAGAAATGCTTACAATGTGTTGATGGTTTTTTCCCCCAATGTCTCAGCACACATGCACGCACCAGTACAGACTCTGCCAGACCATGGACAACGTGGATAACAGTGAACCGATGGATTTCCTTAGCAATTAAGGCCTTGGAGTGAGGCTGGAGAAGAAAGATCATGAAGAAAATTCAGGGCTTCTCAGAAACTCCATCTGCAGGAAGTTTAGCCAAGATTTAAGGAACCCAATTACAGAAACTATAGAGGAATGCCTTTGGAAGGGAAAGCTAATAGTGACAGAGGAGATCCAAAATTCAAGACCCCAAACACAAAATAATGCTCAAAACTGGTGAGTGAACAGAAACAAAATACCAGAGAGAAAGTTTTTGACCTAGATGTGCAGCTGTTTCCTTGCCCTGTGTAGCACCAGAGGATGCAGGTTCAACATTTCTTTCAGCAAAACCCACAGGTCTTGTAATTACCAACCCCTCCCATCTGTACTAGCTGCTGTGGGGATGGCCTCCATGGTCTGGAGGCCATCCCCACAGCAGGGGAAAACACAAAGCACACCAGCAAAGGTGTCAGAGACACTGGCCAAGTCCTACACTGAGGACAGACTGCTCTAAGGCACAGCACTGGGCCCAAACAGAGCAGCCTCTTGGTTTATTACAAAGCTCCAACACTGCAATGAACTAGAGTGGAAACAGGAAATTTTCCTACATGTACCACAAAACTTCATCCCAACAACTCAATTATGGGGTCACAGCCTTCCTACTAACAGTCCTCTTCAGGAACACATTTTAACTCTCAGACTAAGGCTCAGGATCTGGCGTGGTTTGTAAAGGCGCATTACTGTCCTCCACAGGTGCCTGGCAGAGACAGAGCTGCAGACAATGAAAAGGGATGCACAAATCTTTACGAGCAAGAAAAGCCCCTCCTGCAGCTATTGCTGGCTGCTGCCCAGCCTGGGGATCCTGCCAGCAGGAACTGAGGAGCAGCAGCAGCTAGAGCAGCGGATCGGTGTCTCAGGCTGACGGGGTCGGGTTCTATTGTAGTGGCTGTCACAAGATTCAACAACAAACATATGGAGCTGCAGAGGCTAAGGTATGAGTGAGGGACACTGCCTGCCTTTGTGACACCCTGAGGAAGCTGAAGGCTCCACTCGATTAACACAAATGAAAGTAAGAGGGAAGCAGACGGTTAAGATCTGCCCAAGATGAACCACAGAAGAGCACAATAAAGGCAGCACACAACCCCATTTAATCTCCAGAAGCCCATTATAAAAAGGGAAATGGGAATTTGGAATGCACCAGGAAAGCCATTTTTCCACAACTCACATAGGAAGGCATAGGAAAACATGGGCCCACATTTTAAATCACAACTATGTTACTACTGATTCACACAAACCGAGGAGTAAGAGGACAAAGTGAGGAGGTAACAACCAGATGCTCCAGCTGTACAAAAGCTGCCCCGAATTGCAACAAAGAACTATGTCAGCCTTAAAAACCACTCTGTCTCACGGCTCTCCCCCGGTGTTTGTTTCCTTGAATTCCATCACTCCTGACGTGCCAGCTCCTGCTTCCAGCAGTTGCCGCCTTCGCGCCTGGGAAGCAGGAAGGCCGGCTGCCAGGCGAGGCAGCCGTGCCCGCACAGCCCGGCACCGCTGCCAGCCCTGTCCCCAGGACCCTGCCCACGGAAACACCTTGTCCCCAGGGACAGGAGCGTCCTGAGGCTCTGCCCAACCCCTTGGCAACTTCTACAAAGCAAGGTGATTTTAAAGGAAGAACGTTCTCAGCAGAACGTGATGTTCAGAAGAAAACTAATTTGTATGTACTTGAAGGTTAAAAATGCCACTTTGTTAAGGCTACAGGATAAATCCCCGCATCTTTTCCTTTTTTAAAATTACTATATTTAGAAAACTAATTTGGACTGCTACTTACTGAACTATGAGAAAGCATAAAATATTTCAGAATCTTTGCCATGACGGGTCTTGCATTATTAAATCTGTGTTTTATAACATGGCAGATGAAGGTAACCTGCTCTGTACAAGGGTCAGTGTGGAAGCCTGGAGAGGTACTCATGGCAAAGCAGGGGCTGACAGACCCTCACATCACCTCCGCCGGCAAATACAGTAGCCTCACGTCTTTCCCACGGCAGGAACAGCGCTTGGAGAGAACCAGCCACGCCGTTCACCTTCCCACTCCGCCTCGCTCTCACTGCTGTCCGTAGCACCACCTTTCCTCAGGGTACCCAGCGAAGTGGGTACCTCCGAGGCGGAGCGGCACCTCCGCTTCGCTCAGTTCGGAGGAGTCCGTGGCCGGCAACCTCGCTGCGAGAGGATGGGAGGAGTAAGGCAGCACGGCCGGCGTCCTGACAAACCCCACCTCAGAGCACGGCTCCGTCTCCCTGCCCTCCGGCACGACACCATCCCGAGGCGCCTGAAGGCCAGCGCTGCCCACGGCCGGGCTCGCCCCGCGGGTGCGGCCGCGCATCCCCGCTCCCTCCCGGCCCGGGCGCGGCTCGGGGCGATGGAGCCGGGCACATACCGGCGCGGCGGGGCGGTGTCCGTGCGAGCAGCATGCTGGAAGCGTGGCCCCGCCGCGCACGGTGCCCGGCCGCCGGGCTGCCCCTTCCTCCGGCGGTGCCCGCGGGATCCGGCCCTCGTCCCACCGACGCCGCCGCCTCCTCCGGGCTCCTGAACGGTAAAGACGCAAACCCACCGTCAAAGTCCATGCTGGGAGCGCCTCCCGGCCCCCGCCCGGCCCCGCGGCGCTCGCACAGGTAGCGCCGGGAGGGGCCCCGCGCCCGCCGCCGCTCACGCCGCTCCCGCCGCTCCGCCGGGCGCTCCCCGCCCTCCCCGGGGCGGCGGCGGCGGGGCCGGGCGGGGCCGGGGGGCGGGAGCGGCGCCGCGGCCCCGAGCTGTTCCCCCGCCGGCACCTGCGCCCGCCCCGCAGAGCCCGAGCGCCCCCGACCCCGGCGCTCCTGCCCCGCCCGGGCACGGCGGCGCCTGAGCGCGAACCGGCCCTGCCATTTAAAATAAGGGAAAAAGGAGAAAAATCACCCAGGCAGGAAAGCCGCCTCTCATTGGCTTCTCCTCCTTTAAATCCTCCTCCCTCTCTACTCGGCCCTAGTGAGGCACATCTGGAGTGCTGTGTCCAGGTCTGGGCTCCTTGGTACAAAACACCAGGAGCTACTGGAGGGGGTCCAATAGAGCTCACAAAGACCATGAGGGATCTGGAGCACTCTCTTACAAGGAGAGACTGCTGGAGCTGGACCAGTTTAGTCCAGAGAAGAAGAGAGGGAGAGGGGATCTCATTAATGCATATAAATATCTCAAAGGCAGGTGCCGAGAGGATGGTGCCAGACTCTTTTCAGTGGTGCCCATCTACAGCATGAGAAGCAGTGGCCGCAAACTAAAGCACAAGTTCCACCTCAACCTGAGGAAGAACTTTACACTGCGGGTGCCAGAGCACTGGAACAGTTTCCCAGCATGTCTGCTTCTTGAGAGAGAGATTCCAAGCCCACCAGGGTGCATTCCTGTACCCCTGCTCCAGGTGACCCTGCCTTGGCAGGAGGCTGGATGCTCTCCAGAGGCCCCTTCCAACAACCCTAACAATTCTGTGATTCTGTGAAATGTGGAAAAGATGTTCAAAGAATGGAGTTGCCATATAAAAGCTTAGGGCCATCACCATTGCGTGTTCCCCTCAGCCCTGGGACTGCACTGAGGTGCCAGAACACATTGAGCACAAAAAAACTGGTGAGCTTTAAAGCAAAGAAAACAGTGGAAAAGACTGGGGGAGAGGCCTGGGTGATGCTTCTCTGATTTTATCCTATCAGGCAGCATCAAATCATGTACAACCACAGAGAAGTATTAATTATACCAAAGCTTTTAAGGAAACACCCCCATTCCAAAGGAAAGCTTCCAGAATGAAAGCTGAGCAAACTAAAATAGCATTTTCAATTTTTCAAAAATAAAACTTGTGCTAAAACTGAAAACTATTCTGTAAGAGAGGCTGCAAACAGACACCCTGGGTAAAGCATTCCTGCTTTTGTGGAGTTCTTGACACCCAAACTGCTGTACAATAGACACAAGCATGCCTGGGTATCCCCTCTGTGAGGCTGCCCCAGAGCTCACACCTGGCTGGGGCTGGCAAACAGCACCCCAGGACTCGCAGGAGTCTCCTGGCCCTGTGATGGGGACAGGCCTGGGGACACAAGGCTCATGCTGGCCTTGGCTTGTCCTACAGCAACAGGCTAAAAGCCAGAGGTGCTGCAGGGCTGGGCACTGTGCTCGTGCCCCTCACTGCAGTCAGCACTCATTTTCAGTACCTGTGCTGAGCTCTGCCTAAGTCTCCCATCTATTTAGGCAGGTTTTATAGAATCAGAGACTCATTTAGATTGGAAAGGACCTCCAAGGTCAACAATCCAATTGATAACTGGCACTGCCAAGTCCACCACACCAATAAAACATGTCCCTTAGTGCCACACCTACACAGCTTTTCAATACCTCCAGGGATGGTGACTCCACCACTGCCCTGTGCAGATTGTTACAATGCTTGGCCATCCCTTTGATGAAGGAATTTTTTCTAATATTCAACCTAAACCTCTTCTGGCACAACTGAGGCCATTTCCCCTGGATCTGTTGCTGTTATTTGGGAGAAGAGGTCAAGCCATCTCACTACAGCCTCCTTTCAGGTAGTTCTAGGGAGCAGTAAAGTCTCCCCTGAGCTTGCTTTTCTCCAGACTCCCCCAGCTCCCTCAGCCCCTCCTCACATGGCTGACTCTCCAGCCCCTTCACCCAGCTCTGTTGCCTGCTCCTGGGCACACTGCAGCACCTCAAGGATTATTTCCAAGCAGGTCTCCAGTTGTCAGGTAGGTTTCTAACACATTTCCAGTCAGTCATTGCCTTGCCAAGGAATTTCTTGCAGTGCTTTCAAAGCCAAAGAAAACACTGCACTGGTAACATCCATCAAGGGAAGCACCACTGTAACTGTAGCTGCTGGTCACACATCCCTTGCATGCTGGAGGGGCTGTGCAGGGCCAGCAGAGCCAGGGGATAGACAGGTACACAAAAACAAGAACAACATCCCTCTGCTCCTCCAGTGGCTGGGAAGCTCTCCCTAGCCTGGAAAGCTGGGAGACAGGGACCAGGCAGCCACCCCTGCACACACTACCAACAAAATCCAGCAGCTCCTTGTATGAAAGGAGTGCTGCTTCAGCTGTTGTGACCACCCAAAACCAGCACACAAAATTACACTCATTACTTGCAAACAGCCCACCTGTGAATTAAAACCCCCACATCTTTTACTAATTACTGCCTTGGGGCCTGGAGAAAGCATTGTGCTGCCAAGTGCTGGGTGCAGGCTTTGTACACACTGCATGTGCTGTGTCATTTCATCCAGCTCTGCTGGGAACCACGCTCCCTTAGAGACCAAAGGCAGAGTTTCTGGGACTGGGGTGCAACAGGAGACCAAAGCTTAACCCTCAGCAGCAGGTCCCAGGGCAGGCAACCTCAGGCCCTCACAGGTGTGATTTATAAGTGACAAGTTCCCCAGGCAGGATTAAGCTCCTTGGGCACTCAGCACGTGTTCAAGGGTTTGCAGGGGCAGGTCTGAGGAGCTCGACCCAAAACCTGTTAAAGCTGGTGACACTGTGCCCTCTGGTCTGAAGGAGCTTTGACTTGGGACCTGCTGACCTGGGCAGATCTTGTGCAAATGTTTTATTACTGTTTTAGCTCATCTGTAGGTGGCCAGAGAAGAAAATCAAATAAACTCCTAGCTCTGAGAATTAAAACAAGATGAAGTACTGGAAAGGCACGGTCACCTTGCATTAACACAGTGGTATTGCTACAACGGTGACTTTTAAACTACATCCTGTTTTTAAACAAGAATTTTGTGACTAAATTATAAATATCTTTGTATAGGCTTATGCCTACTGTGCTCTTTATTATTCTAGCCTGGTTTCTAATGCAAGTTTCTACTTTTATCTTTAGCTTTTAAATGAATGCAGCTCCCACTGAGCAGCCTGGTGCCGTGGGGCAGACATTCCACAGGCTGCAAGCACAGCTGGTGCCTGACTGGATCATTTCACTGCATCCCAAAGATAACAGTCTGGTCTAGTGCACTGCTCATCTCCTGTGCCACCACCCAACAAGAAGCCTTGTCCTGAGCAGCACCTCAGTGTGATGTGGCAGGGACAGGGAGCTAGGGAGAGGGAGATACATGGGACAAGAATCTTCAGCCCATATTTATTTCTGGGTGCCAAAACAGATTTAATATTTTATTAGCTGTGGAGTTTGCAAGACAGCTGAATATGCTGGGCTGAGGCAAAGCAGTCAGTGTTTTTAAATGCAGAGCATCCATTTGAAATGACTACAGCCAGGCACGGGCTAGGCAGCCAATGAAATATTTAGCTTGTGAAGCATTTCAGTGTGCAAGGCTGGGGCCAGACATGGGTGCTGTGATGTTGAAAACCACAATATCCAAATCTGAGGTGCCTCAGCCCTCAACATGGAGGCCTCAGAGGTGCAGCAGTTGCCCAAGGAGTGGGGCTATGGGGCTTCAAGGTCACCCCCCTGTGCTAGGGTGCAGGAACCCTTGCTGGGCATGGACTAGTCTGGGAGGACACAGGCATCAAAGCCTTGCCTGCAACTCAACTTGCCAGATAATGCTGCCTCTTGCACCCCCCTCCCAAATTTCCGTGGCTGAAAGCATTTTCCTGTATGGGTAAGGAAGGCACTCTCCCCTCCTTCTCTTCTAAAGAAGAAATAGTTTTAAAGCAAGTGTGACTTTTGTTGTCATAAGACCTGGTTTTTATTTTATTAGCTATTTTTATTCATTAATTGCTTATTGGAGTTTGCTAGTTCTTCCTATAATATAGCCCAAACCCTCTAAATTCTTGGCATGCCCCACTCTGTGTGCACGTGCTCACCCCAGAGTGATGTGGATCCAGCATCAATCCAGCTGCAATGAGGGAAATTGGACCACAGAAGTCAGGGAATGGTGTTAGCATTGGAACTGCTGGAATGGTACCCAGACTGAATGGTTCAGTGCTGTGATGAAGCTTCAGAGGAAGCTGGGTAAGAAACTGCTAATCTACTCCTTTTGGGTTAAAATTTGTCACTTAACAACCTCTGCACCAGATGGCAAAGTTGTAATGAGGTTGTCCAAGGGTAACAGAAGAAATCAAATCTGGTTTTTCCCTCCCTCTGACACAATTTCACAGTTCCTGCCCTTGCTACCCTTCACAGTTCCTGCATGTCTGTGAACCCCTCTCCAAGCCTTCAGTTCTCTTCTCTGTCTCACACACCCACAATATCCTACTCTCATTTCTGGACTACTCACATGCACTTCTGCCTCAGCCCCCTCCCATTTCACCTGTAAATAGTGCCCAATTTCCAGTAACCCCAGCTTTCTTCCACATCCTCTGACCTGTGTCATTGGCAGCAGTAGCACCTGCTCAGCTTGGGCCAAGGTGCTGCTCAGATGCTCGGTCCATCCATCCTGCTCACCACAGATGCTGGGTCAGATTCTCCCTGCCTTTCCAACAGAAAGCAGAGAAAATACAATCATTTTTCCCAAGCAGTGCTTAAGTTCATTTAAGAACCCACTGACAACCCCCTGATGTGGCATTCAAAAAAGGGACAACAAAACTCCGTGAATTTATCCAAATCCAACCACCAATTCAATCCCTAGTCAGAGGTCACTGGCTGAAACACTTGCTCTGTTTCTCAATTCATTTTTTAACTACACAAACAGACCCTGGTATTAGGGAGGGCTTCCCTGAGGCACATATTTCTAATTCAGCTGAAGAGTTAAAGGGAAGCCATGACAAGCACTCTCTGCCCCAGAAGCTCCCCCAGCCTGCCCACAGCCACGTGGTGACTCCACCAAATCTGTTTCTACGTGCAGTAATCCACTAACTGCATGGGTTGGAAAATGTTGCACAGTCTGAGAAGAATCAATACAAAGTCCAAAGAGGTAGAAAGCCCTGAAAATTTTTGTTATTGACTAAAACCTCCTAGTAATCCAAAAGCTTTGAAGTTGTACCTGATATGCTGTGAATACCTTCTAATAAGTACTTTGGTAGAGTTTCAGAATCAAGCCCATGATGCAAAGGTCACTGCAGCACAGCTTTATGGACTAAGGAACCACCATTTAAATAAAGGCATTATTTTAAAAAACTTTGTGCATGGGAAGGGTGTTCTTTTCCTCAGCTATGGATTTTTCTTTTGTTTACCTAATTCTTCTTTCATTATACACCGCTCTCAGGTGCTCTTGCTCTTCTACACACAACCAAGATTTACCAAAGCCTTTTCTCAGAGCTTTTATTCTCTTAAAATATTTCCTTGGCGTTTGCAACCAGGTTGATTAAAAGTAAGGAGAAATATGATTGCAGGATGCCCCAGCACATGCCATGGCAGTCCCTCAGTGCTGCCCTAGTTTTCAACTCTGTTACTACCAAAAGCTCATGACAGTGGGGATTGCAGGACTGCTCCAAACCTTAGGGCACAACATTGATTTCTAGATCATGATTATTTTTGGAATGTCCCATCCTCCTGCTCTCAAAAAAGGTTTGATAGCTTTTAAATTTAAGTTAAAATACAATAGAGTATAGACGTAAAGTCTAATTCCACTTTCTTGTATGAAGAGATCCTGAATATCTAAAATAGGTTGAACACGTTGCTATCAGTTTTACTTCATTTGGTGTTAGCTGGATGTGCATATACTGCTATAACTCAAGGAAAAACATAAAATCAGTGTGTGCACTGAACTCTGTACCCATTAAAGAACTCCCAGCACTCTGGGATTATCACAGTGAGACATTTGGGGAAGGACTTGGTTTCTTGGTTTGGTGTTTGTTTTTTTTTTTAGTGATAAAATACCTCATTTAGCAGCAGAATTTGAAGAACATGCTCAGTTTCACTCACGTACTTACACTTCAGTGTGTCCTGCAGGACTTCATTGGATAGGGGCTGAGTTGCAGAAATAAATTTCACCCAGTCAGCAACACCTGTGCAAAGATATTTAGAACTGCTTAAGTCACCATATTTGCAAAATTTTCCAGGAAAAAACCCCAACATTATCTACTTAGAATTTGTCTAGATGCTTGAAAATGTGCTAAGAAAATAATTATGACAAAGTTACACTATAAAGGCACTCTGCTCAAAAAAATGAGATAGAATATGTGAACATTTTTTTCTCCCATAGAAAAAACCTATACTTATCATCAAAGTAAAAAAGAAGAAACCAGAATCACAGAATTATTTAGGCTGGAAAGCTTCTGAGCTAATCAAGAAGAGGATTAAAATAAATGACATGTTTCTACACAGCACAAATGTTTATCCAACTGAATGTAATAGTTGTTAAATCCTGTTGTTTCAATTTGTGTAATTAACCCAGAAATTATTAGAAAGTTTTTAATGGAAATCTATTTGGGCAAATTTAGGAATCTTTAAAATGAAATTTTTGCTCCTGGGGCTTTCCAGGTTTTGTGTCCTGGAATGGACAGCGGTGCTGACTCCCTGGGACTCTCCAAACTCTCCCCAAGGGCAGTGAGGTCAGTGTCTCTGAGGAACCACAGAGCAAAGACACCCAGAAGATTCAGAAGCAGACAAGAAATTGAGTATTATTTCTGACTGGAGGTGACAGTTTCCAGAAGAGGGGAATTTCTTCCAGCAGGGGGAGATTGCAGCGAGCCCGACCTGGGCTCTGCAATGCCAGAGGAGTGCAGCCTGCTCCCCTGCTCACCCCGACCTCGGCTCCAGGGCTGCTCTCGAGGCCATAGCAAGAACTTGGGTTGTTTTTCCCTAAGAAACCTTTCTGCATGATGGCTCCTTCTGTGGCGTCCACAGAAGCCGGGTGCTAGATCACCACAGCAGCACTGCATGTTCACCATGGAGCAAACCAGAAAGAGCAGCAGTAACCCCCCTCCCTGGGAGCTCTGTCTGGGGAAGAGGCAGCTCTAGCTTGTTCAGTCTGTTTATGAAACTGGAGGTGGTGCTTGGCAGGAGTCAGCAGTGAGCCTGAGCATGCACTGACTGTGAGAGGCAGAGTGCACACCCAGGGCCCAGCAGCAGCCCTGGGGTGCTCTGCACCAGCCTGTGCTCTCAGGCACTTACCTCCAGCTGAGCAGAGACCATCCCCATCCCATGGGCAGGGCTGGAAAACATAAATAGATACAATAAATACCAAATCTTATTCACTTTTTTTTCAGATAAGGAAGTGTACCAGCCACAGAATATTCCTAATTTATATGCAAGTCCTCTTTTACTTCATTTTTCACCAGTACCTAACAGCACTAAGGCAGGAAACCTAGGCAGACATGCAAACTGCAGCCCTGGAAAACCCAGGCAGCAGCACAGCAAGAGGATTAACCAAATATGAGGCATTAGAATATTGCAAAGAGGATCAAAAGAGATTTGTGACTGAAAAGCCACCCACCAGAATTACAGTCAGCTGAGAAGCTGGACTGAGAGAAAGTGGGTAAATGTTTTGCATTTAGATGTCTCCTAGAATAAACTTAAACTTCAGGATGTGCACTGCAATACAACACCAGATCAGGCTTCCCTGTGACATGGAGATGCAAACAAAGCCACCTTCTTTCTACACTGAAAATCATAGCTTTGTGACAGTCAGATATTAGCTGGAAAAAAGCAAGAATCACATAGAAATATGGTCGCTGGCAGGCCTAGAACAAAGAGCCCTGAGGGCAGCAACAAAGCAGCAGCTGTACAAAAACTGCCATACAAAAGGAAACAATGCAGAGAAGTAAGAGGAACTTAAGGCCTAATCTTGCCACAACATTTCCTTCTCCAAAATAAAAGTCACTGTTGGTGTTCCCACTCCAAAATGATACTAAATTTAATTATTAAACAGGAAATTGCCTCCCAGCAGGGATGAAGACAGACATCACTGCAGGCGAGGCTGTGGCTCAGCAGAGCAGTGACACACTACAACCCTGCTCCTGCCAATTTGTGACATCTGTGGCCATCAATGTACTTAATGCAGGGAAGTCATGTGTTTCAGAGGAATGTTGTACCCACGTCTGCAGCTCCAAATTTTCACAGTGAGATCAACATTATTATGAGCAACAACTCCTCCCTTTCCCTCCTCCTCTGCTTTGCTTTCACAGCTTGCTTTGGCCATACCTGCCTATCCTTATGTCCATCCATAAATCTTTCCTTCCTCCTCCTTTCTTCAGATCCAGCAGGAGAGGGCAGGGCATGAGCAGCCAGGTGGGTGTGTGGCTGTTAACTGAGCTTAACCCACCACATTATTTTATCCCAGCTTTGTTCAGAGTAAGGCATTCTGCCCCTAAGATCTAGTTCTTCAGTAAGCCCCCAAACCAGGGGGGGTTCTCTATCAGATCAGTTTCTCCACCTTGAAAGATGAAGCAGTACAAATATATAGAAGGGTGAACTCTTGCTACCATGAGAGCAGTGGTGATGGCTTTTGCTGTTTTAAGAACCTGGCCCACTTCTGTCAATGCTGCTTGAGGGCTGGCCTGCATCCCCCCTGGCTTTCAGGGATATCACAGGCAGCCCATAGAGAGAGCACCAAAGATTGTTCTGCCATGCAGAACTGGTCAGTGTGCTCAGGAGCTGAAATAAAACTGGTTCCCTTTGAGCACAGGGCAAATGGATTTTCAAATGAGCCAGAAGAAATGAGCCAGAGGCTGCCTTAGAAAGAAGCTGGGGTAGTGACTCCCTGAGAGGATACATTAAAGCCAAGACAGGGGACTGAAGGATACAGAGGCTGAGGAATTGCATCCCTTGGGGAGATTTATGGGTGACTGACTCTGAGCTATTGCTGCTGTTGAAAACTTCCATTCCCTTAAATTGCCTTGCTGGCTGAACTCAAGCCCTCTGTACTGCTCCTCATACACCAACATCACCTTTTGCAGTGCTAATAGCAAATAAATTCCTTTACAAAGTCACAAAGTTACTTCAACTGTCACTGAAATGAAAAGATAAATTTGAAATTAATTTTCAGAAGAGTCTAATTTACCAACAATGTCATCGTGATTACCTCACATAATAAATATTTTGATATCTCTAGACATTATTCAATACCCAAATGATCTTATTTGAGATACCATCCAATATTAAATGTCCTTTCCACTCTATCATTAGGTTTTTCAGCTGCATCATCTTCAAATCAGAACTCTTGTACACAGGGAAATTTATGACATTATATAGATCAAATAGAAAGATGCAATAATAGTTTTTAGAGGTCATAACTAGAAAAATTACCTATAACCACATAATGGCAAAGAAGAAAATAACAAATTTAATTCATGCTAAAGGTAGATGCCCATACACATAACTTTGCAATCTGATTTCAAGAGAAAAAAAAACTTTTAACAGGAAAGAAGTAATTTATTTGGGGGGACACAGCTGTCTTGAGGACAACATAAGCAATAGAACAACTCTGCTGAAATGTTAGTTATGGATGGTCTGTGTAACACTCAATACTCAGAGATTCAACAGAGCATGAACTCACATTTCAGGAGCCCTTTTGGAACTAGAGTTCTGCTTCAAGTCTCGTTTTTCTCAATTTCTCATTAATTTTGTGATACCCATTCCTATATTAAATATAGCAGTGGAAAGAATATTTCAGCTATGGAGTTAGATGGCATAAGATTGCTACACATTTACTTTATTAAGGCAGGGCTTTGAAGAAAAGCTAATCTTGAGTGCATATAAAAAAAAATATGACTAAAAAGACTCAAAGTATTTGATCTGTTAATATGCATCATTCTAAACAGGCCATTGAAGCTTAAGATCATCTACTGCTAAAAAGATCTAAAAATTGAGAAAGCATCATTTGAATAGTAAAGGGTTTATGGAATAAGCTTTGGGATGGAATAACACCAGGATGAATATCTCAGTTTTAGTGTTAATTGGGATACAGTGTTCACCTTTGACAGGTGGGGGTTGCACCTGTAGCTTTGGGACTGGCAGAGGCTGCAGAGCTAAGCCAGGGCTGGAGCTAGGGGCAGGTCAGACCTGGAGCAAAACCAGACATCCACAAGTACACTGCCAATATGCCCTGAGAAGTGATGCCTAAGCATTGGGTTAGGCAAAGACAAATAGGGTTTAGGCTGCAAGAAAACTTGGCTCTAAGGCAAAATCTTGTTTATAGAAGCCTGCCAAAAAACCACCAAGGCTCCAGAATTTATCTGTGGAAGTTGAATGGCAGGGGCTCCAATCTCCATCCATTTTCCAGCCAGGTCTGCCTTACAAAAGAGCATACCTTGGGCAGTATGATGCCTGG
Organism: Serinus canaria; assembly: GCF_022539315.1. NCBI lineage: Eukaryota > Metazoa > Chordata > Aves > Passeriformes > Fringillidae > Serinus > Serinus canaria. The sequence goes on from NC_066321.1 coordinate 29,987,294, forward strand.
TTTGTTATCCAAGCAGAAGTATATATGAGAAAAATGCCATGAGTATTACATGAGAATTAAACCTCTTTGAATAGGCCTCTGGCTGTTTTAGGGTGCAGATATCCTGGATCACATTGGTTTGGGATGTGGCTCTGAGTTTTAACAAGGACAGATATGCACAGACAAACACATGGAGTTTTGTAGCCAAATAATCTATAATCCAATAGCTCCTAAAACTAGAACATGCCTTGCAGGGGTTTTCAGTATGATTCTATAGTTATGTTTTAATAAAGTAGTTAATATAGGAAAATAAAATAATCTCTGAGAGACAAATTTACAAAAAACCCAGGGAGGCCATTTGATGCCAGGTGATCTCCCAACAACCCTATAGCTTAATATTAACTGGAATAACTTCTCACTCTCTTTCTGGCTGTCCCTTCTTCCCCTTTCCCTCCAGTCAGAAGTCTGCTTTTTGATGTCTGAACGAAAGATTGTTCATCTCACACAGTTCAAAGTTCAAGATCCTACTTGTACGTGGCATGACCTCTTACTAGATGGAAAACTGCACTCAAATACAGGCTTTGTGATGAGAGGCCAACAACTGGATGCAGTTTCCACAGCAAAACTTGTGTCACTTAGCTTCAAAACAAGCCTGCATTTAGTGAACTAAAGGAGTTGTTCAGTGGCACAGCCAAGAGCTCACAAACACACACAGTCTGACAAATTCTTTTCAGCCAGCGTCAACAATATCTACAGACAGACAGGCATTTCAAGCCTCACTTCTTCTGAATCAGAGAGGATGAACCAGGATGAATAGTTTCAGCCAAACAAGAACATTTAGAGTTTTTATGTATCTCATCTAGGAACAGCATCAAAGAGTATCAGTAAATAAATAAATAACTAATCCACAAATAAATGAATAAATGACCAAATATGATCCTTTGAGCTTCATCAGTCACCTTTTCCTCTACCAGAAAAAAGATCCTAGGCCAGTCCATCTTGTTTATGGCTGTGATCCATTTCCTACCCAGTTTATTATAGCCTTGATTTTAATTAACAAAGGAGTTAATAAGATTTTTTTCTTCTGAAGTCTTTGTGTAGCATTTTTGGAGGCCCCCATCGAAGGGAGGAATGATGAATCTGACTCCATGTTCTTAGAAGGCTGATTTATTATTTTATGATGCTATATTATATAAAAGAATACTGTACTAAACTATACTAAAGGATAGAGAGAGGACACTTAGAGAAGGTTAGAAGAACATAATTAAAAACCTATTACTCTCTCCTCAGAATCCAACACAGCCCGACTGTGATTGGTCATTAAGTCAAAACAATTCAATGTTGGATAAACAATCTCCAACCACATTCCAAAGCAGCAAAACACAGGAGAAGCAAATGAGATAACATTGTTTTCCTTTTTCTCTGAGGCTTCTCAGCTTCCCAGGAGAGGAATGCTGGGCAAGGAGATTTTTCCAGAAAGTATGACTGTGACAGTCTGTGGACAGAACTGATGTAAAATATACTACATAGAGACCTGCACTCAGTAAAATAACTTTGAATAAAGATGTAGCTGTTAAATCCACTTCTGACATCCCCTGCAGGCTTACAATACAAGCACTCCACTCCAAACATACTGACAGGGACAATAAATGAATGACTTGCATTTATGAATATAACATTATTTCATGGCTGGCACATACACGCTGCTATCACATCATACTGTCATAATATTTGTTTGATGTTCATATAAGGGCACAGTTAAGAAGAGAGTGTTCATCACCTTTTTATTAAGATGACAAAAAAATGAGAACCATCTCTCACTTGGAAGAAGCTTGTTTGGAAATAATTTGAAACACTAGCCCTCTCAGGAGAGGCAGCAAAAATATCTCTTCTATCATCTTACAAGAGTAGCCTGTGAGCCATGTTAATCATCTTGGACTGAAATTTATAACAACATATGGAAGACTTGCCTCACTATTATTAGAAGTTGCAAGTTTCATATGTGTTCCTCAACTAATTTAAGGGTCAGTCCTGCTTCGAACATTATACCCCAAGTAATAAGTGCTATAACAGGTCATTTGCATTCAGGAAATTATTTTTGGAAGAAGCTCCTGCTTGATGCAAAAGGGCAAAGGACACTGGAAACTAAAGTCTAGAGTTGACTTCTCTTGGGCCCTGATCCACACAGCTTTTGCAAGCCCATATGATCTTTTAATTCAGTTTCAAAGGATTTTGATAAGATTGCCTTTGGAATATTTTGTCTTCTGTGATGTTTTGCCAGGTTTTATTGGTATGTATTCATGGCTCTGTGTATGTGCTTCCTGAAGAACAGACGTGCACACAAGATTTGATCTCTGCAACCAGTATTGTGACTTTCTTGTACCTTTACCATGCTTCAAATGTACTGTTATTTCCTCTTTAGAAAGAAGAAAGCCACTTCATGTTATGATACCTTTGACTTGGACTCTGTCTGTATTATAGGCATGAATAAAGAATTTAATGAAAAGCTGTCTGCAACGTTTTTGATATTGTTACAGCTTCTCAGCTCTCCCTAGCAGAAAACTACAAGCAAGGTTTTGTGCTCCCCCCTGCAGTGAATTTGATGGTGTTAGAAATGTTTACACAGGCACATTGATGATGATACCATTGCACTGCAATTGTATCCATACCCCACCCTTCTCCCCAAAATCAAAACACCCCAAGCTCAGTCCTACAGCCATGAAAAGCCATTTTGGAAGGTTCTCAGCCAATTCCAAAAGCCATCACTGAGCATCAGTCAAGTGAACAAAGTCTGTTTATTTAAGCTCTGAAACACTTCTTTTTCCTCATGAATTTTCTTTAAATATGCTGTTCCCACACTCAAGCATACAGCAGATGGAAAATAAATTTATTCTACTTATTTCCTGAACACTGAGCATGCAGCAGGAAAAATCACAGGTGGTGTATACACTGGCTGCATGATACACCACTGGGTAGTAGTAAAAATAATGTTACATTTTACTTTTACCCCGTGAGGAAAAGTACATTTCAGATTTTCTAGAGGAAATAAAATCTTGTTTTGGGTTATTATCTGCTGTAAAATTATATTTAAGAAATGCCACTGATAAAAGTATTTAGTATTCTAATTATCACCCCAGTAAACTCAAGTGCAGTATTTAAAACTATTACATGACTTAAAAAAACTTAATAATACATTGTTTGCACAAATCTAACCTATGCAAATCTGGTTTTAGATTCAAGACATTTCCATGTTATAGAAGTAGCCAGACCCACCCAAAGTGGAATAATTTAGTGCTGCTTTTTAAGAGCCACAGTTCTCATGAGGTTTGGCCATAGCTAAATGGGAAACACTTTGAGAAAAATGCTTTCATTCTGCCCTCCAGTCAGACAAACCTGTGGAGCAAACTGTTCAGCTGGGAGTACTCAGTCAGCCAAAGGAACAACTGAATTACCTGCAAAGCTTACAGGGCTTCATGTTTATTATCCTTTTAAAAAATGGTTGTTATTATTTAATGAGCATGCCACTGTGGATAGCTTAATTAAAAACTTCTCTTCAACATGCTGGTGCTTTTTTTTGTAAATTCCAAATACTGGTGTGTAGAATGAGTAAATATAGGACAACTCTGGTTTATCTACATCTGTCTAATCTATGTTACCTTGCCAGAAACTCTGTAGACATTTGTAGAATATTGTTGATTACTCCATCTTCAGAGAAAGAAACTCCTTGCAGTGTAACCCTAGAGAAGGGAGACAAAAATGATACAGAGCTGAAGCACCAATACCTAAAAAGCAGAGCTATTTACTATAGAAAAAAAAAATATCTAAAGTTATGCATGGAACAGAGAAGGAAGATAAGAAATCACTGATTTCTCATAAAAATAAATAAAATTTTTAAAGGGTCTAATAGATCATATAATGGAATGGAAATAAAAGACACTCCATAGGGGTTAAAAAGACAATACCTTCTACATAACGAGCTCATAGGAGAGGCTACCATGATAATGGATTTAGAGCACCCAGATTTACTGCAGTGTGCACCACAAAGCTTGGAAAGGATTTCTGATCCCATGCTTTGACACTAAAGCCAGACTTTAACAGAGCTCAAGGGGTGAGGTGGCAGATTCTTTTGCAGGCTTGCTGAGATTCCTTGAGGATTATGCAGTTTCCTAGAACCCATGATTTTGGTAATATAAAAAAGGACCTGGTTATATTCAAACAAGGACAGGTTATCTCTGATTTCACAGCCTCAGCCAAAATTGGTGAGGTATTAATTAAACAGCAGAAAACTGAAAAGTACATATTTTTTAGAACATACAGCTTAAAGACAGTTTCCCTGGAAAACAAAAGACACTGGTGAAAACCAGAAGAGAGAATGGAAAGGTAAAGGGGGAACAGCAGCTCAAGTAACAAAGTTTCCATTTCCTGCAGCCATGTTTCCCTTCATACCTTGAACCTGGTGAAAAAGAAGCCCATAAATTTTAAGGAATTAGCAATTAGTAAGCACAGAAATATAAATCAACTGAATGTTAATGCTTAGGGCCCTAAATGGCTGAATTAAAACCAAGAATACAACCCTGAGAGTCAGCAGTGAGATATTGGAAAGATATTTGCAGTACCTCATTACAAAAGCAAAGAAACCTTACCAGGCTTATCTGAAGGGGAATGAAAGCAACGTGAATTCCTGGCTCCCAAGGATTTTATAATGTGGATGCAAATCTGCTCTGCAGGCCTGAGACTCCTCAGACACTCCCAAGAACTGCCCCAGCCCCATTAGCTTTTTGGTTGAGTACAATTCATTAAGATTTGTGTTTTATTGTGGTTCTCTATTTAAACACCTGCTCTTACTGTATCATCTGTAGAGTGCCAAAAGAGGTTTTCCAGGAAAACCCCAAACCAAATGCACTCTATTTTATAATGACTACTAGAAATTTGTGAATGGAGTACCTGGATGCAAACTGTGATGGATATTTCCCCAGTGCTGTGGGGGGCAAATGAACCAGTGTAGATAAGACAAAAATTATTTAAGTTCTTTAGCCATGTCTCAGATCAACCTTCATCACCAGCTGAGCTGAGCCAGTGTATTTGGGCAAGCTGGTTCCAGATCCTCATTTTTGTCCTTGCCTTTGGTTCCCTTTTTGGCATATCTCAGGAATAAAAAAATGTGAGGAAGGTGTCTCTCAAGGCAAAGCTGGAAAATGTACTTGTCCTCAGATGAAATCTGGACAATTTGACTTCCCCCAAATTAAAGCCCAAATAATACACTCCAAGCTCCATTCACTGCTGGAAGATAGAAAAATGTTTGTTTTGCATCCCTACAGCCTGCAGCTGGGAGAAGAGGAGCCACCATTCCCATGCTCCATAGCTGTTAGTTCACAAACCAGGCAGCTGCAAAGGGCATGGTGGTCTTCCCTTAACCTCCACAAACTCCCAGGACTGGGAATGCTTGTGTTGTGTGTTCCTGTACTGAAAGACAAACTCCATGGGGACAGTGCTGTGAGAAAACAGGTGGAAACACCTCCCTGCACCATTGGCTGCTTTTGCTTATTCTGCACATAAAGAGAAAAATTTTGGCCAGGCCACCATGACCCTTCTCCTGTGAGGTGATCCTTTGGTGTGTTTCTGATAAGTGTGTGGGTTCCCTACTGCCCTTCCTTCCAGCACAAGCATCCAGCCAGCCACACTCTGCTCTTAGTGCCTGGTGTTTTCCCAAGGCAGAAGGGTATGGGAAAGGTTGACTGTGATTTATACACTGCAGATGGCAAACACACTCATTGGAGAGGGAAGAGGTGCATAAAGCATGATGGGTGTGTTGTAGGAACTGCATATTAATGCCAGGTCCCAAAGAGGAGCTCAACCCCAATTCCTGGCTCCAATGCACCAGCTCAGGAAGATGGCTGTTTTCAGGAACTAAAACCCTTTCCAAATGCTGCAAACACTCAGAGCATTCTGGGGCTCTAATCCTTTATAAGCTAACTAAAGAGAACACACTTCATACCTTGCTGTATGGAGAAATTAATGACAGATGTGACTTTTTCACTGTCTGCAAACCCCAAATTACACCACTACAGTGAAAAACACTTTTCACTTAGATCCTCTCTAGAAAATAAAAATTAAAATCTGTGCTATGCAGTAGGATTTGCTGGTATTCTGTTTCACTCTGGGCTAACACAGCCTGGGGGCATGCAAAGAGCTTCTTGAATCATAGCACATCATAATGCAAAACTAACATCCTTTCCCATGTAATATGCTTGTTACAAATTGTTCACAGAAGAGGCTACAAGATTGCTTACCAGCTTTCCTCTTCTTGTCACTCTTTATTAGTTCGAAATGGCTGAAAGAACATGAAATGCAGCCCTTTAGAGTGATGTTGAAATTAAAACAACCCCAAAACCTGTTAATCTGAGTTATTATTAAAAACTATTACTTTATATCAATATCAGGTGACTCTAAATGTTAGCCACTGTGCAAGATGTTCCTATCACTAAATAATTAGCATTTCTAACTACAGCATTATTCCTATATGAACTGTAAATACACATTTCATACCGCTCCAGATCCATAATGAGATAAGTAATTCCTTCACATTATTTTGCTCCTGTAAGAAATATAGAGAATTTGTCAGGTAGCCCAGCTGTGGAAAATACTTTGTGCCATTATGATCCCCTAGCTAATGCCTGATTGACTGATGTGAAGAAAGGGCTATATAGAAAGGAAATCTCATTTCTCAAACCATCCAGTTCAATGAGAAAGCTGTTGAGCAGGAACTGCTCTTTTACTTGAATAATTAAACATATCTATGTGGAGTATATGTACACAAACCTATAACTACCTACAGGTGTACCAACATAGTAACTTTTAACACAGTTTAGGGTCTGGTGAAGCAATTTCTTTCTACCAAGTTATTACTGGGATGTTAAAATTTACCACCCTGCTTTCTCAGAGTTACTCATATAAATCATTAGATACATCAATTAAGGTTTATAATTAGCAAAGCAGGCAACTGCACAATTCAATAGTTATTCATTAATTTTCCTTTGTTCTAGAGGCTTTGGACAAAATGACAAAATGCTTCCATTTCTTAATGTTGAGCTACTTCAGTAAATTGTAGAAAGTGTAATAAAGTAATTTGATGCAGTCAATTTTATTTCCATTTTGCATTGCATTCCTAATTGTACCATCAATCTCTTTTATTAGTATGCTCTGGATAGCCTTAAGTTTGGTGATTATATTTTTAATTGATCATAACCTCCGCTTTGTATGCAGCAAGTCTTTTTTCTTCTCAAAACTTCAGAAGCAGTTGTGAAGTTCCTCAGATTTATGTACTGGAAAAACCCTGGTACAAATTGCACTCGACATAAGAAAAGCTTTGTGTGGTTCTCACAAAGTCAGTGGCAAACAAATAACTCCATATCCGTTAATCTGGGTATCCATGGAAAATTTTTCTCCATTAACTCTTCCAGATCTACTCACTAAAAGCCATTCTCCAGCCTTCCTCATGCTGGGATATCTTAAAACCAAACTTTGAAGCAACAGCCACTGTAACAGTTTCAGATTTCCTGTGTGAATTTCAACTTTTAAGCATCCTTTCAATCATTTGCATAGTCAACAGAGAGTATAAAATGTTTACATGATTTCCATGAATGTAGAGCATATAGCCATGAATACAGCAATAGTTGCTTCTAACTCTTCTAGAGTTCATTCTTAAGCAGTTTTACATCTCTGCAGAATGGTAGAGGGGGTTTGAAAGTCTTTTACTGAAGGTAAAAAACCCCCAAACAGGCAATTCCCTTGTGGTTTATCCTTGTTTCCTATCAACCTGTTAGCTAATGCTGCCAACTAGCAGGATGGTGGAGAGAAAAACTTGAAATCCCAAGGATAAAAACCAAAAACCAAAAGCAAACTCGTAAATTTTTAAAACATCAGCCTTTAAAATTGTTAGGAATTGGAAGTGTCTGCTAGAGCAGCCAGAGGCAATTCCCAAGAGAAAAGGGCAGTAAAGCTAAAGCTTTAGCCAGTGTAGGCAGCTTTCCTGCAGTTGATACTCTTATGTGATGCTTCATAATGGAGCTCATAAATGGGAACATCTTTACTGCATCATCAGAGAGTGAACAACAAATAAAGAATGATGTAAATAAAGCAGGAGGAGTCAAAGCTGAGTTTCTTCTTGGATGCCCCAAAACCTTTAAACAGTTGTACTAGTTATGTGAAAATCCTTCAAAGGTACCTATTTTATTTTAAAAAACCCTCAGTATTTATGTTCTTTTCCTCCAAGTGAGAATCAAATACATCAGGAAATTTTACACAGTCTCTGATCTTCTCTTTGTCTTTTAAAACCCTAAAGCAGCTTATGTGATTTCCTGTCTCTGCATTATTTTGTACAGGGGTTTCCATAAAAATCTGATTCTTCGGGGTCTACTTTAAAAGAAGCAGCTTCCTCAGCCTTTTGTGCCTGATTTTGCCCATAATACAATTAAATGACTTTGTAAGGTTATACATTTGTAATCTATTTTATCATAAGAAATAGCTGATTAATTTTTTGCATAGGATTATCAAAAATTTACATTACCAGCATTTTTAATGCCAGGGTTGAATCAGGTAGCCCAGCTCTAAGTTGTAAGTTTGACCTTTGCTGATGAATATGCCAGATTCAAAGGCCTACTTGGATGACTGCAGATCTGAATGTTGCTTGATTTCCTGGAGAATGTTTTACCACTACTTTTCATTCAATCCTAGTGACATTTGCCTCAAATTAGCCTGTCTAAAGCTGGCTATAGACCAGCACATGGCAGAAAGGAAAGAAGCTTAATTTTGCCATAACTTCATCTTATTGATGGAATTCACCTTCCTCAGAGGTCTTTGCTTATGAGCCAGCAGGGCTGATTGACAGAGCTTTAAACTAGACTTGAAGGGAGAGGGGGTAACCAGGACTGGCAATGACAAGTTGTGGGATGACATACCAGGGTTAGAGGGTTGGGATGCAAGTGAGGGCCCTGAGCTGGTGGCTACAGGAGACACTGGCTCTGCTGGAGCACACTTGAAATCTGCAGAGATGAGCCAGGGGACTGTGAGGTTGGAGCCAAGATGCGAACGCCAGAGAGTTTGAACCTCCTATGCATTAAAAAGAAGAAAAAAGAAAAAGAAGAAAAAAAGAAACGAAAAGTAAAAAGAAAGAGGAAAAGCAAAAAGACTTCAGAGCAGCCGCCCTCGCTTCCCAGCAGCTGCTGTTCCAGAAGAACCCAGCAGAGGACAGGCCACTCACACAAAATCCCTGACCTCCTGGGGAGAAAATCCCTTCCGAAGAGCTGTGCCTCGGAGAAAATACAAGCGTTCCTGTGGCTAGTGATGCTGAGACAAAGTGTTGTGGTATTTCAAGCACTTTGATTGTGCAAATGCACAAGTGAAACCTCTCCAAGCACGGTAACAACTCCTGAGAGGAATCCAAGGTTTCCCATCAGTGATGCAGCAGCTGACACAGCTATTTTAAAAAGACACTGAAGATGAAAGTCAGGATGAATGTCAGGAATTTTGGGTAAAAGCAGAAAACCTACAGCTGTAAAGAAAAGAAAGAAAAGACAGCATCCATAAGAAGGGCAGAACTCTTAGAATTAAGTAGATATTTAACAAGGCTCTTTTACAAGATGTAAAATATATAGACAGCATCGTAAAGGAAACACAATAAAATTTTGAACACAAAAAAACTCAGAAAAACTGGAAGCTTTCACTATAACTGCATTCTTCCTTAAAAGCTTTTAATGAACTTAATGTACTTCCCTACCCTTTCTAGGTTTCATTTCAACTATTGTATCAGGTTGGTTCTGGAGCAAAGTCTACTGGAACATGCAGGAGAGGAAAAGGCAACAGGACATTTTTGGCCTAATTCCACAGGCTCAATTATGCATGGCAACACAAAAGCTGCTGGCAGGAGAGAGATGGCCAAAAGCTGCAGGTAACCCTGTACAACTTCCCCAAAGCCTATATTCAGCAGCATGTCTTGGGCAAACTGAGAGGTGCATCATGGGCTGAAACAGCCACAGCAGCCCTTTCCCCCATTTTATCCATTGCACAATTGCATACCATGGCTTGAGAGACACTCCTTAGCAGGCAGGACTCACCAGTGCAGCACTCACAGCTTCTGAGAGGAGGAAATCATCTGCCATTTTGTCCTGGTACTCAAACCACAGACCCCCAAAATCCCAAACCACTGAATGTCTTGGGCATCCATACTCTGAGCCACACCTGCTCTTCTCCTGTGTGAAATAGGATATCTAGAACTCAGAACTGGTAAAACCAATGTGGATTTCTTTCTTGGTAAGCTGAGGGAGTTAAATATTCATACCATCAACATCTGTGAAGTTGACTTCCAGTAGCTGATACAACAGAATGTTTAGAAGGTTATGTATGACAACTTCTTTATAGGAAAAAAAAAATATAGCAGAGGACAAACTCTTTCAGGCCATTTGTTCCAGAGCAAGAACTCACATGAGTTACAGCTTTCATATTTTAGTTCATGATAATAAGTTTAAAAGTGGCTGTGTTTGCCTTACAGTAGAAGCATTTACATAATGTAATTTGGATGATGTTTCCATAGGCATTTTGTTATTGCAAGAGCTCTTTCTAGGTGTTTTATAGGCATGGTGTTATAGCTGTGTTTTGGTTCAAAGTAATGCATTTATCTTGTGATTCAGAGGGCTAAGAGAAAGCAGCTGGTGAGCTGGACTCATAGTGAAGCACTTGAAACACCCTAACTCCAATACATTTTATGATACGTCTGAATTTTTCTATTCAAATTTAACTGTTCCAAACAAAATAACTGCACAAACATCATTTCCAGCTTATAGCAGCAAAGAGAGATGAGTCCAAAAAGATTTAAAATGGAGTTTTCTATCTATTGCATTTTGCTATTCTTGAATTTAGGCTCTGTGCTGACAAAAGTGAGAGAAAAGCTTAGTCAATTAGTACCTTCCTCAGCAGCTCAGGAGGAATGTTATCTCTTCCTTATAAGCAAATCAGGGAGAGAAGCCAACTGGTTCAGAGGTAGGACTTGACATCAACGGAAATAGCAATCACAGATTTACAGTGCATTTTGCAACACCTGCTTGTTTCTTCCAGTTCTGCCTCCTGAAGTGAATCAGTTATGAGAACTATTTCATTTAACTTGAACAACAGAATAAAGAAAAGTGAATTTCTGGTCCTGCAGGCTGCAAGGAAGTTTGAAAATGAAGCCCACAGCAGGATGAAGTCGTCCAGTTACTGGCAGAGTTATAACCCATGTCCCTTTCCTCCCCTGCCAGGAAGGCAGCTCCTTCATACTCCTGTAACTCTCCCTTTTCTCAGAAATGTCCTGGTTGCCTTCCATGTCCGTTTGGTCCTCCCCCAGAACGAGCTGAGCTCTCAGCTGGCTGTCCCTGGGCGCTCTGGCTGGGCAGGGGTGACAGGCTGCGGATGCTCAGGGCGAGCGGCACGCTGAGCGCTGCCGAGGGAGCGTGAGCTCTCTGCCTAACGAGAGCCTGCCAAAAAGGATGGGTAATGCTTGGGCTCTGCTTGCCTTCTCCTCAGGGAGGCCATTAGTAATCTCCTTTTCCTCTGCACAGTCACTGTTTTTCCACATAACTTGCAGTTACAGCATGTCTTTGAAACCTCTTTATCAAATTTGTAGGGGTGGGTTTGGTTTCTTTTCCCTTTTTTTCAACTTTTTTTTTTTAAGGTTTTCCAAAAGCTCATAGTGGAATGGGGAAAGTAGAGAAGTTGCCAGGTAGACAGATGTATGCCTTTTTCCTTTTCAAAGGAACATTCTTGCAGTGCTTGATTTTGGGGGCCTGAGCCATGATCTTCACATAGTCAGGATTGGGAATACTATTCACTATTGGCAGGCACAACGGGTAGAATGACACAAATCCCAAAGATAATATTAAAATGCCATAAAGTTCAGTAAGATGTGCATTTCATTTTTAACTCTTCTTTAGTTTTGCTAGTGATAATGTGTTAGGGTTTTGTTGTTATTGGGGTTTTTTAAAATATTTTTTTGCCTAGTAAATTTTAGAACAAATTTTACCTGGTCTCTTCATCACTAATTTTTTTCTGTTCTATCACCTACTTCTGTAGTCATCACTTTTTATCACTTGTAGTCATCACAGTTTTTTTCAAAAGCACTACAATGCCAGTCAGATAGAAAAATAAATCACATTCTATCATTATTATAAAATAAATTAGATCCTTCAATAGCTCCTGATCAAGTGCAACTCTTTGTGCTCTTTCCTAAATTCTCAAAACTTCAGAGAAAGAAAGAATAAACCAGCAACCAGAAAAGATATTCTAAAATATTTTAAAAATATTCTACTAACAGCCTACAGTTATTCACAGTACATATGAAAGGCACTTTATGAGGGAAATGGAAATATTGCTCTCTGTTATGCAGCTGCTGGTGAATCCTGGGGTGCTTTTGTCACCTCCAGTCTCTGTGCCACCACTCCAGCTGCTATTGCTGCCTCCTAAACAGCGGTGCTCAGCAGGGTCTGTTTGCCACCACATGTCACCTGAGCCCTTGCTCTGAGCTCCCTGGGGATTTGAGCTTACAGGAGAGGGCCTTGGCCCTGCAGCCATCACTAAATGCTGCACAGAAAGGAGCAAAGGGACTCTTGCTTGCAGATTAATGGACTCTCTGCAGAAGACTGGGAAAAGAACCTTGAAGCTCTGCATATTGATGCTCCCAGCCAGAGCAGGAGGACTGGCAGGAGAAGGAGTGGGTGAGGTCCCAGTGTGGCTGCAGAGCACAGCCCAAGAGGGTCACAGTGCTGAGGCACTCATGAGAGGGGCAAGAGAGGTTTTTAGCCATGATTTTTTAGCCATAGTCTGCCAGAACACTGAATTACTTTCATTTCAATGACTGCATCATTATTTCCATCATTACTGATGGACCATTACCTTAAACTCTTTCTGGTGTGAAACCTGGTACCTGTCGAACTTCCCAGTTGGGGTAGATAAGTTAACTTAAAAATAGAGAAATAATTAAAGTTTAGCTAAGTTTAGTTTAAAATAGAGAAATAATTAAAAATAATTTTATTATGACACTAACTGTAGAAATAGTAAACAACCTGCAACTTAAATCCCCCCAAAATTCACTAACAGGTCAGTGCTTTTCAGAAAGTTCTTACTGTAAATCATCCTATGCATCTTCCACAAAAACACATTTCCATCACTTGAAATGCACCAGGAGTCTGTTTTAAAGATGTTATAGGCATGGCAGGCAGTTTCTTGTTCCAGTGAATCGTGGCCCATTTGTGGTACCACATGCTGAAAGTGGCTGCATTGTCTCTGTGTAAAAACCAAATGCTCAGGAGCTAAGGCAGCAAACTGCTTGCTTTAAACATGGGTTTTGGTTAAAATCAGAATATCAGGGTCTGACCCCAAAGCTATATGCCTGGAATGTGTGAGCATGATACATCTGTCACTTCATCAACTTTACATCAGGGCAGGACAACCAATTTTAATTGAATACTTCTGATTTATGTCACTGGTTAAGAGCTGAATATCAGGCTCAGTTGTGTGGTATACAGTGAATCTGCACGCCCTGGAGAGGTGATACAAAAAGAATATGAATTACCAGGCAGAAAAAAAATAAATTTCAGAGTTCTGTCCACATCTTTACTTATACCAGTGTTTTTCCTCTATGAACACATGCAAAACCCCTTGTCTGACATATTTTTAGGAGTACTCAGAATGGGAAAAGAAAAGAAACTCTGTGAGAAACTGAAAATTCAGTCCTAATTTAGGCATATTGCATGAAATTCCAGGATTTCCCTTTGCTGTAATACACAGATTCCAAATATTCAAATATATACAATACATACTAATTCCAGGATTTTTGTTTGCTGGGACATGCAGCCTGTCTTAAGCAGTAAACCCCTCACCCCCCCCACTCAGTGTGAATTCCATAATTATTGCTAACAGCTCATCAAATATGAACTACATATGATTTTAAGATCAAATGTAAGATTTTATAAGCCATAACCTATGCAATCACACAGAGATATATCTCTCTAATGCAGAAAGCACATTAAAACTGTATTTTTAACATAAAAGCAGTACATAAGAGAATTTTTAAGTATGTGAGAAGAAAGTAATAAAGCACAGATATATTACTCAGTCTGGCATAATACAGAGACATTTTGAAGAGAAATAAAAGGTTACATGAAAAAAGAAGATAAATACACAGTAGAGATTTGAAATATTTCAAGTCTTTTAATGCTTTCACTAATAACGAAAAAAGCAAGTCAAACTATTCCTGTCTAATATTAGAGTGAGTAGGTAAAGATATTCCTTAAATATACCTTTGCTACTAAAGATACTTAATTTACTGCCCAGAATTCTGGTGACAGCGTGAAGAGGGGGCAGACTCATTTTTCATTACTGACTGTTAATTCAGTAAAGGATTTGTTCTGTGGATTTTGATATATGCTAAAGGGGTAAACAAATAAGACAGGCATTTGTATCGTGTCAGATATGCACAAAACCTCCAATATTGCTTTAGCTAGTGTCTAGGAAAAAAAAAACCCAGTAAGGTTTTCTGAAATAGGAACTGCTGAATATATATCAGTTGTTGAACAACATAAATTAGTACTCATTGCAAACCATTTCTAAAGTATCATTTTCCTGCCTGCTAAAAGAAACCCCTCAGGATTTTCTTTTAAATAGAACAAACTTTCAAGTCAGAAAGATTGGTAGAAGCCTAAAGCAAGTTCAGAGCAAGGTTTCTCTTGATTCATAGTACAAGTATACAGTTGGTATAACATTTAAGAATGACAGTGCTGTCTTTCAGTACTGCTGCCCACAATACTTGGAAATATATCCTTTCAGAATGTGAAGGCATATCCTCTGCGAAGTACCCAGATAAATCAGTTCACCCTTGGCTGTAACTAAATGCTGTCTAGTGACTTGTGATCGACAGGGCTTTACCCTCTGACAGCCAGATTCATTGTTGGGACAGCAACCAATCGTCGGGTTTGACGACATGAGCCTAATCAAAGTTGGAGTATAAAAAGCCCCCTTGGAATATATAAGGTACACCAGTGTGGCAAGCTGTCTCTCAGATTGCATTTGCTTTCACGGATCTGTTTAGTACTGAAAGGGGGAGGGGGAAAAAAAGAAGGCAAAAGTGCTGCACTGAATGTGAGATCATGCAAAAGCTAGTGCTCTATGCTTCTATTTACCTGTTCATGCTGATTGCAGTTGATCCGGTGGCTCTTGATGACAGTAGTCAGCCCACAGAGAACGCTGAAAAGGACGGACTGTGCAATGCTTGCATGTGGCGACAGAATACAAAATCTTCCAGAATAGAAGCCATAAAAATTCAAATCCTCAGCAAACTGCGTCTGGAACAAGCTCCTAACATTAGCAGGGATGTTATTAAGCAACTTTTACCCAAGGCTCCTCCACTGCAGGAACTGATTGATCAGTATGATGTGCAGAGAGATGACAGTAGCGATGGCTCTTTGGAAGATGATGACTATCATGCCACCACCGAAACGATTATCACAATGCCTACAGAGTGTAAGTAACCCTGCTTCTTTAGCCTCCCCCTGCCCCTCCGAGAGAGTTGTCTCCCTGCCGTAGAGCCACACAACTCCTCCTCAGGCTCTCCTAACAGGCTGCTGGCTAAAGTCTGCTGGAGGGAGGGAGGAGAGCCTTAATTCTAAAGAATTGGAGCCAGGTTCAGATGACCGTGTGGCGATCCTTTGTTTTACTGTTCGGTTTTTGGATCCTTATAATGTGTGTGCCCTGTAGCACTTAGGATTTGCCCATTGCTTTAGAAAGCAAAGGGAGATCTGCAGTTCAGTCAACTTCACTATCTGCAGCACTCGGGGCATTTCCTCTCACAAATATAAAGTACAAGTGCAGATAACAAGAGAACTAAATTTTTGTGAGGGAGGTTTCACTGGCCAGTATTTTTAGAAGGAATAGAAATCAACAGAAATGCAGCTTAGAGCACTACACCTACCTAACTGCAACATGCTACAGCAAGTGCAAGCAGAGAGTTAAATTCTTGCCTCTTTGCTGATCCCATAAACTAGCACCACCCACCCCGGAGTTAAAACTATATATTTAAAGCAAATATGTCTGTAACAGATTAAATGTAAAAAAGTCCGGGCTATAGAAATCAGCTCATGTAATCGTGCCAAGGAAGAATGAAGGCATTTACTAAATGAGCAGATTCTGAGTTATCTTCCGAGTGCTAAACATCTGCTATGCCTCCTATCAAGTATCTTTTGCACAGCTAATACTGTAGTATCCTATGTTCTTCATCAGCTAAAGTATTCGACTATGGCAGCTGTTTTTTTAAATAACACTTATGAATATGATGTCAAAAAGGAAAAATATGACAGGACATATAAGGCATGTTAGCAGTTACGGATAGCATTATGATATGCAGACTAGAATAATATCTGCTGCTCTCACCAGCTAAAAATGAACACACAGATGAAAAAGTAAATTTTTTTCAGATGAATAAGTAAATTTTTCAACTTAGTAATTATTAAGATGGGCACTTAATAGCATTATTTTACTGCAGCCTTATAAAAGCTTAGGTCTGCCTGCATTTTTATTCCAGACTTTTATGTTCAAGGGTTTATAACTATTTTTAATCAAACTGCTACACATTTACAGTGACTGAAGAAAAGTCGTTGTATTGCATTGCTCTGAGTTCATTTCCTACTTCTTATAAAAAGCCCTTGAGCTATTTTAAATGCACTAAAGAGACAGGTATCTTAAGTGGTGAGATTTATGAATGTTAAAGTCCTGCACCATTTAGGATTAGTACTACCCATTTTATCCTGGCATGGAAAGATCTTGCCATGACTAGGTATGACAGCTGCATCGTAGGCTACAGGAAGGAGGAATGCAGCACTGCATGTGACTTTCCTCTAATATTATTCAAATGAAAACAAAATGATCCTTATATTAATCCCCTCAATTATTTTCTTCCCACTGAGAAAAGAAATATAAGTGTTTGTGCAGTTTGCCCAGGGCTGTATGGTCTGCAGCAGGCTGAGGCTTTGGAGTAAATTAGAAATAGCTGGATCACCACACACGTGTTGAGTCAGCTTATGCAAAGTTGCTATTCTGCATGCTTTATGAAGGTCCTCAGGAGGTGACCAGCAGAAGTGAATTGGTAGTAGGTGATAGAGTAATTTTGTTGACACCCACTAAAGTTGCTGTAGAGTGTAAACCATAGAAAATGAATTAATAAAATCCACTTTGCTACTGGTACTCTTTATAACATATTGTAATATTTTTTATAGAGTCTGAAAAAAATAGTCAGGTTTATATACGTATTTTTTCTTGTTCCCTGTTCAGTAATCTGTTCTTTCCATTCATTTATAGCTGATTTTCTTGTACAAATGGAGGGAAAACCAAAATGTTGCTTCTTTAAGTTTAGCTCTAAAATACAATATAACAAAGTAGTAAAGGCACAATTGTGGATATACTTGAGGCAAGTCCAAAAACCTACAACGGTGTTTGTGCAGATCCTGAGACTTATTAAGCCCATGAAAGATGGTACAAGATATACTGGAATTCGATCTTTGAAACTTGACATGAACCCAGGCACCGGTATTTGGCAGAGTATTGATGTGAAGACAGTGTTGCAAAATTGGCTCAAACAGCCTGAATCCAATTTAGGCATCGAAATAAAAGCTTTTGATGAGAACGGACGGAATCTTGCTGTAACTTTCCCAGGACCGGGGGAAGATGGATTGGTAAGTCTATTTAGAAAAATCCCATTTCATTGAAAAGCATTTTAGCTCTGTTTTAAAGATAAAATGGATGCATTGTTTAGGGAATGGAAGATAAAAGGTCTGTGTATCCAATTCTTTCATTCTTTGCTCTCTGATCATGCCAAAAATCAATAGCTTCCTCTGCCTCCCTTTCCCTATCTAAAAAATTGAAAGAAATTGCAGTATTTCAGAGAGACATTGCAAGGCATTAACTACAAAAGGTTTTGTCAATTACTGATGGATGATGCTATCAAGCTAACATTGTTTTCAATTTTGAGAGCAAATACTGCTTGATAAGCAGCTATTTCACATAAAGTTAAAGAAAAGTCTTTAGAGTCTTTCACTGGTTAGGAAAGATGCCTCCAATATTGCTGAGATGCAAGGGAATTCCTACATACTCTCTTCGCATATATTTTCTATTAACAACAAAAATTGTCTCTTTATGAAGGTGACTACAGATCTTCTTCATAATGTTAAGTCCTTTACATTTTAGTATTTGGTAGAGTGTGTCATTCTACCTATTAGCAGTGTCTGAATAGAGACATTCTGCTTGAGACAGTAATCAAGTCATGATGATAAGAAAGTGCACCAAATAACTGATTTGTTTTTATAAGAACAGATGAATAAATTAAATCTTAAACGTACCTACAAGTACACCTGAATAAACCTGAAGTGAAATTACAGCATTTCCCTTGCTATTTGTTTCTGTAAATTACTAATCATCTACAACCTATACAAATTTCTAAACTTATCAAGTGATACCTCCTTTTGCATAAAGTATGAAGAATATTATTCTACTTTTACTTCTATGTAGTAGATGAATCTGTTGGTCACAGAAACATAGAAATATTTAGGTTGGAGAAGACCATGGTGTCCAACCATTTTAATGCAAAATTTAACTTCACAGCAGTACAATATAATTAAAAAGTGTTTAAAAGAAAAACTCTGAGATATCTTAATTGTACATCCAATATAAATGTGGATCTCCTGTATTTGAAACATGCCAGCTGGATATCATGATCAGGAATATCCTCACCACCTCTATCCATTCAAATGATGATACATGCAGATAACCCATGGCTATCATCATCAATAAACAAAAATTTCAGTGGCAGAGCAGGGTTAGAGGCACAACTGATAATGGGAGAGGAAATCTCTCTTCCTCTCCAGCAGCTCCTAGTACAGGGTGCTCCTTTCACCAAACACCTCCTCATATAATTTACCTTTGCAAAGAGCACTTCCAGCAGCTCCACAGCTCACAGGTATCTGGGGAGAAGGAAACCTGTGTAACAAAGTTAGCTGGGCTGTTATTCCTGAGGAATGTTCTCTATGGGATGGCCCCAGCAGGACCAAGCCAACTCACGGGGCAGAAATCAGTGTGTGGAAGGCAGCAACTTTGGCAACTTTTTTCAAAGTCACAATCGTGGAAGTTGCAATTTCTTTCTGGTCTCAGTTGGTGACTGTGGAAACACACCTTCCATAGGAGGCATATGGCTTAGGGATCTGCCAAAAGTACATTCCTGGCCACAGGACTCTTCCAGGAGTCAAAATATTTAGCTGCCCCTCCAAATTCATTCAGTCATAGCATTCATTCAAGCATGGCAGCAATAGAGGAGCAACTTTCATCCTCCTTGGTCTGGACAAAAAACTTTCCTTGATATCCAGAAAGCGTGAATTCAATATGATTTAATGAAGGGAATTTCAGAAGGATTCACAAAAGCTCTTATTATGGAGTTTAAAACGAAGTAAAAATCCACATTAAAAGTAAAAACCCAGCATCCTCCAAATTTCTGAAATGTTCTTATAGCAGTTAATGAATGTTAGCACTCAGACAGTGGTGATTGCAGGGACAAATACTCAGGTATTAAAGCTCTGCATAGAGAAACAGCAGAAAAATGCAGAGATAACTGTAACAAATTCAGGTCAAATTTTGTTTGCAAACTTCATTTCAGAATATTAATCTGAAATATTTGCATGTTTTTAGTGAACTTGGGCTTACCTCAGAAATGATTCCAATTCCTTCTCCTCTTCTCGCAGAACCCATTTTTAGAGGTCAGAGTTACAGACACACCAAAACGGTCCCGCAGAGATTTCGGTCTCGACTGTGACGAGCACTCCACAGAATCCCGCTGCTGCCGCTACCCGCTGACGGTGGATTTCGAAGCGTTTGGCTGGGATTGGATTATCGCTCCTAAACGATACAAAGCCAACTACTGCTCCGGAGAGTGTGAATTTGTGTTTTTACAAAAGTACCCGCACACCCACCTGGTGCACCAAGCCAACCCCAGAGGCTCGGCAGGCCCTTGCTGCACGCCCACCAAGATGTCCCCCATCAACATGCTGTACTTCAACGGCAAAGAACAAATCATCTACGGCAAGATACCAGCCATGGTTGTAGATCGCTGCGGCTGCTCGTGAGATCCTCGCCGGATCCACTGCTTCACACATCGTGGAAGCTACCAAAAAAAAAAAAAAAAAAAATTAAAAAAAATTAAAAAAAAAGGAGAAAAATAGAAAAAGTTATACCCCCTCACCAGTGTTTCAAACTGTGAAGTTACGTACACAAGGCATTGCCGACCTCCTGTGTGCTACCAGCAGTAGTTACAGAACGTGAACTAAAGGACAATGTAATTACCTGATGGCTGTTTGTGAGCCAGCAAAAGAGAAAAGCTACAATCAAAATCACCGGATTTAATCCACAAAGTTCTTGCATTATGAGGGAATCAACATTCAGTCATTTGGATGCAAATTTATATGCAGGTTTCAGTACACATTGGTAATCAAAAGCAAGCCCCTTCTCACCTGAGGACAGAAGGAGCAGGCTTTTAGGTTCCTTTCTTCACAGCTTCACTTAATATCACATTTACAGGAACATATATACCGGTAACATACACTACTACACAATACCACCAGAATCATCCTTAAACACTTGAATATATAGAGCAGACTTATGAAATGTATCAGATGAAATTCCACATAAATGGACAAACCCTGAAATTAGGGATGGCATGGGGTATTTAGCGTGTTTCCATTCCTTTTTCTCATTAGTATGTTAGCAATCAATGGCAATGGTGCTACGTAAGCAGGCTGAGTAAACAGAAAGATAGTTATATAAGTGAAGGAATTTAGGCTTAATAATGAATTTGCCCTATCCTCAGGTACACTATTCAACATTCTCAAGAAATAGATATTTTTTAATTGAAAAGGAATAGTTTTCTAGACATGGAAAAACAGAAGGCAGCAGAGAAATCCAACATTCAAATTGCAATCCCACATTTTAACCTGCCTTTGCAACATTACCGTTTGCACTATGGTAAACCAATGCAAATAGTTGGTTGCTACAGATATTGTTTAAAAACCACTTTGATATAACTGACTTGTGTAATATGTATGCATCAATATTTTGTAAATAAATGTTTATTTTTTAATCACTGTTGGTATATGTTCATCACAAAGAAAAGAATGGCTTTAACCTGTACTTTAGTTTAATAAACAAACCCCAATATTCTCTTCATAACATAATTTTCTGGATTTTAACACAAATAATATGTAGGAACAATGCAACAAAGTAAACCATATGTTGAGGATTATTCTACATTTTATATGTTTTTTACATTGGTATGAGCCATCTAGGATAAATGATGGCTGTTGACATGTTTATAAGGTTCTTTGGGTTACTGTTTTTTTTGGTCATTTTGATCCACAATTGAATTTCCATATTTTGAATGTTATGTTCATAAATAATAATGGTACCACAGAAGATTGCTATTAAATGCATTTTATTATATTTAAAAGTTTGCAGCAAAGTATTTTCTGTATTTGAGTAAACATAGTACATGGATTTCCACACAAATTCTGTACATTTTCCTTATAGTAAAAAATTGTTAATTGAAATTAAAAAGATCTATTTACTATAAAGTCCATTTTATTTCACATGTGAAATAGAACTGATAAACCAGGTGTTTGTTAAGACACCACAATCACTGTTAAAACATCTTCATGTTAGTATGATGCACGTTTTTGTTATATTCCAGAAATCAGTTTTGAATTTTCCTTTGTGTAAAACCACCCTAAAATTGCGAAACTGCTTTATTTTCTTCCCTTTCTCTTTTCTATATTTTCTGCCTCGGTGGTAAATATTTTGTATTGATTTTTTTTTTTTTTACTTTTTTAAAAAAATTGTATGTGAGGACATTAAAACTTAAAGTTTGAGTGATGAGGTTTGAAATTTAAAAGCAAACAGATTTTCTGCAATTTCTTTTGAATGATTAGGAGTTCTGCTAAAGCTGTGTCCAGGCATCAAGCAGATGTTTAGCTTCTCCCGATACAGTTCACCAGAGCAGGTCCCTGGGGCCCTTAAATACACTTTCAATTTAGTTTCCCACAAAACACCATCAGACTAAATAAAAAATCTGAAAGCTTTTGGAATACAGACTCTCAGTGAAGCCACAAGAATTAGAAGTACAACACAATTCCCCTCCTAAACAAAGTTACAGAATTAAGGGAGAAATCCTCTGTTTGTTGAAGTCAATGGCAAAATTTCCACTGGCTTTAACAGAGACCAACCTCTTGCCCTCTGACTTTTAACTCGTGACATTCAGGCACCAAGCACTGCCATCCTGCTCATGTGAACTATCAATAGCATCTCCCTGCACGAGGCTCTTAAACCATTTAGAGACTTCCAATTAACTTCCATATATCCTGTAGCTAAACATTCACTGCTTTAATTGGGCCAGTTCATATAGCAACAGCTGCAGAGATGCAGCAGCATGGATTTTGCAGATAGGGAACAAAGCATATTCCCAGTCTGCACCAAAGTCCAGTTGCAAAACCTGCAGGATTGTTTTTATTCATGATAGGTAAAGCTAATGCAAATTCATTTACCCCCAAACAAGGGACCTCATTGGCTGCCTGGTAATAACTGTACCCTGCACAAAGGCCTTGCAAAAGTGATGGAATTTTTTATTCCTGGATCAATGAAAGCAAAATAAAAGCGAGAAAATAAGTAGTATGAATTCCAAAAAGCATCTACTCCAACCAGCACTCTATCTTGACACTCAGACAAATCTTATTCCTTGTAAATTTTATGCAGTATGCGTCTTTTATGTTTTCCCAAGTTTGAAATGATCCTAGAGCAATTATGGCTCCCATAATTTAATATTGACCTTACATATAAATGGCTACTCATGGAACTTGCTGTGGGCTTTGATCTTGTTGATTTAGCTGCTGAATAGTTCATTATTATTGTGTTTATATACAATCAATTTAGGATTTCAGTGATTCCTTCTGTTCTTATTGTTACATCCTTTTATTTGCAAGGCTCAGGTCTGAGAGACTTCAGCAGCATTTGTGAATACTTTGTATGGCTCTCAAACCTCACTGTTAAGCTGTGTATTCAGAGCAATGAAAATACCCAGTGAGGGATGATGTGCAAGGAACAGCATCATTTCCTTGCCTGGCATCCTAAGAATCCCAACAGGAATGAACCAGGTAGAGTCCAGCTTTCCAAGGCAGTGTCTCAGTGCCCCAAGATGCACATGCACACCTGCAACAGGGCAGTTCCTGATCTCCAAACTGCTCCAGTTCTTCCTCTTGGCTCTACTGCCCAGCCCTTTCCCTCCCAACATGAGCCAGTCCTTTTCCAGTGCGATCTGACCACTATCTCCTACCCAGCTTCAGTTACACTGTAACTCGAGTAGCATTTCCCCTCCCATTTCACACAGCATCTCCCATCCCATCCCAACAGCCTCTTGCAGGGGGAACAGTCCCCTGCAGTACTGCCCTCCTGTCCCTGAAGCAGATCCAGTGCATTCTGCTCCTGCTGGAAGCTGCAGTCAGGGAAGAAACCTTCCAATGTGCTCAACAGAGCCTGTGGGGAATTTAACAGCTGAACACAGAAATCATCACCACTAAGCATAAATGCACTGCAATTTTTCACAGATGGACTGTTTTGCTAAATATGAACAGATTTCAAAGGAAGAACTTAAGGCCAGATCCATTCACAGCTTTAGGTAGCTTCTCCTCAATTCTGTGGAGTCTAGGTTTGGGGTTTGTGGTTGTTCGTTGGGTGTTTGGGGGTTTTTGAAGGCTTTTTTGGGTGGTTTCTTTTTTAATCAGACCTTGGATGCGAATGACCTATTTTGGCTAAACGTCTCAAAAAATAAATCTGCTTGAGATTAGGTTTGGACAGCTCAGTTCAGGCAGATAGATTTTGTTAAAGCTGCAGCATAACAAAGCAGGTTATTATAATCTGAAGCACTGGATGGACAAACTTAAAAACCAAAATATCCCACCTTAACTTATAAAGCTAGTACCTTTCAATTAAAAATATCAAGTTATCAGTACATTATGGGAGGAACAAGCTAGAAGATTTACAAACAATGCTGTACCTATGTAACTCAGCAAAATTGTCAGGAAGAACCTTAGGGATGTGTTTTAACTGACTCAAGTTAGCTCTGTGCTTCCAGTTGAGCTTTCTCCCAACAATGTTAACTGCAGCAAGCAGCTATCTGTACATTGATTTAACACCAGCAATGAAACCAGTAAATGCAACTGAATCTGCTTTTCTGTCAAGTCTTTCCCTGCAAGAATTAAGACTATAACTCGGGCTTGAAATGCAAGTGTAACAGGTTTGAATCCATACAAATAAAATGCTAACAAAATGGAAACATTAAAGCTCCAATTCTCCCATTTCATTTATAAAAGCCCTGACAAAATCCAAAGGAAAAAGTTAGGGCTGCAGGCCAACTTCTGAATTTGAATATGCAAGAAGTACTGCTCCGCTCACTCTTGGCCACTTCTAAATAATCTCAAAAAAAAAAAAAAAAGTGATAGTGCTAAAATCTGTTGTAGCAATTTTGCAAAGCAAAAAGGAAATGGAGAAGTGCAAATGCACAGCTCATTCAACAGTGAATGACTCCAATTAATTACTAGGTGTATTGATAAATTAACCAGAATTATTGTCTTTGGTGGCTAGACAGTGAATTTGAGGGTACAGTGACTATAAAATAAAAAAACTGTCTGTTTTTATCACTCCAGAATATAGACGGGAACAAGTAATGAAGCCCTCTGTAGATGAGGTGTCAAGATCAGCAACAAGCCTTGCAGCATTTCGGGTGTAAGTCTGGCTAATTCCCACCAGCCTTAGCCACTAAGGCTCTCTGAGGCTACAGGAAAAACTGTTGCTTTTCTTTACAAGCAGACATAACTCTCACACTAGACATGCTTTCAAAACAGTGCTTTCAGAAAATACAAAATAGCTTAGTGTCCATGAGTCAGCTTGTGATCTTGAACTTGTGCTCTTAGAGACTCTGTGCTCTAAATCTTATTGTGAATCACAAGTAGTCAGTGGTCTTAAAAGCCATTGCAATTTCTCCCCATAGAAATGCCTTTCACCTACAAGTCAATAACCAAATAAGATTTCAAACCTGTAGTTTTCCCATTACATTTATCATACTACCTCTGTACAAGACAATCCCTCAAGAGCTGAAAGCATTCACCTTGGATGAATACTACCTATGGAAAGGTAGAGAAACAAGCCCTGGCTCAGCAGTGCCCTTCCTGTTACTCCTGATGAAGCCTGTATGGCATTGGGTGAGATCTTGTTAGCAACTCTGGTGAGGAAAGAATAAAAATGCTTGGTTTGGGCATTATGTTCCATGTTTCACCAGTAAAATTAGCAGGAGCACTTAAAGGCTATGATGGTAAGGGAGGAATACCTGGGAAAGCATTATGGGGGCATTACTTGGTAGACAGCTTCCATTAAACTAAAAAAAAAAAACGCAGTTTGGGAGACAGCTGCAACACAGACAGGACAATATACTGAAATCATGAAAGGTGTAACAGTCATTGCAAAGCAGTCATGTGCTAACAGTGGTCTGCTTCTATGCATTTCAAGGAGCTGAGTACAACACCAAAAGTGAAATTTAAAGCAGCTAAATAATTTAAGGGATGTAACCAAGGCAGCAAGAAAGATTTTATCTTCCCAAATCCAGGATGATACTGGAGGCATTTGCTAAACTTTTACTTCCTCTATCTTAAGAATGCTTAACCTGAAAAGGTCTGCTCTTTGCCAAAAAGATGTTTTACAGCAAATCTAACTTAAGTATAACGTGTTGCATCATAATTTGAATATGTAGCTATCCAAAATATAATTACTCATAACTTGGCTAATAGCTTGCAGTTAAGGTTCATGATTCATGCACTCTTTCTGCAGAAATCCTTATTAGTTTTTTACCTTGGAGAGAAGCAACTACCTTCCCAACCAAGCCATAGTATCAGGGAATTTGAGCATTATTTCAGGGCACTTTGTGGCATCCAATTAGGCATTCTTAAGCACCATACACAACAGCATGAAGAGCAAAGGTTTTATTTACTCTTTAGCATCTGTGCATTTGAAGAGGATGTTTATTCTGATTCCAAACAGCAACGATCTCTCCCTGCTAACGTTTTCCCCATCATTTCCCCCCATGGTTATCCCTCAGACCGGCAAGGCTGCCATCCGGAGCAGCAGACCGAACACCTGGCTGTCACGCATTATGGCATCAGGTTGCAGCGCCAGGTGGTCGGAGGAGTGGGAGGCACGTCAAACACATGCCTTCAGGCTGAGCTCAGCTGCCTACTGTATGCTGCTGTCATGTGGGAAAGCTCAGCCTAGGTGCTGGTCCAGGGCAAAATGCCCACGGCTTCTCTGCTGTAGGTGCCACCTACCACAATGTGCTGCTGGCTGGCCAGAGCTCTCCACTCGCTTGTGCTGCTCACCCGCCGTGGGGTGGGACAACAAATCTCACAGGATTCCACTCATGATCACTGTGTGCCCAGAGGTACCAAAGAACATGGGTTATTCAGACAAACAGCAGCATAACTTCATCATTATTGAGTATTTTCCTTCTAGAAAGGAATTATTCTAAGAGCACCCTAAAACTGGGCTTTTCCCCTAGGCAGAAGTGTTCCTCTCATCATATCATGACATGCAGCTGCAGCATCAGAATTTTATACTCTGACCTGCAGTCAGATCTCACAGACCTAAGTCCTCACAACACCATGTATCAACAGTCACCAACACACTTGATAAATCAAACTGATAATATCTATTTAATCTGGTTTTTGCTACCATCCCATTTACAATTACACATTTGCCTAAGGAATAGAAAAAACAGCTGCTCAAAATATTCTCTTTTGAGGCCACTATGTTATCTCTGAAATAGTCTCAGCATACTTGTCTTACCTTTTTTGTTTAATAGCTCGTGACTTATTTCTTATTTTGTACTGGTGCACAATTTTTTTGTACTGCTGTATTTTCAGCTCTCCAATAACTACCAAACCTGGGAATACAAATAAAGCATCCTCGTGGAACTCTTCTCTGCATTCTAAGAGCATCTTACTCTTCTCATTCCCAAACAACTGTCTCAGCTTTTCAACCAACACAGATCTAGACACAAGCTCTAGTTATCAGAAAATTATAAACCCAAAGCTGACTATCACCTTAAGGATTAATTTACTGATCTATATTTTAAAACTGTAGTCTTTGGAACATTAAAAAAAACCTAGAAAAGGTATTTTTGAAAAAAAACCACTTTTCCATTTTAACCACAATTTTTAGCAGGGTATTGCTCTGGAAATGGATCCTTACACCAAGTGGGGCCTTTCACCACAACTTTCTTTTCATCACAGTGATACACCTAATGCCTTGCTTTTATCAATGTACTCATATGAAGACTACTGGCATTAACAAAATGCTTCAGAAATCTGTAGCTGTCCCGGACTGCCCACTTCTTTATACCCACTGCACAAGACCTCATCTGAACAGAGCTGTAGTAATTGCTACTACCACGGGAACACGAATGACAAGCCTCATGGAAAAAACAAATCGTGTCTGTAGAAGGCACAGTGCAATCCTCAGCACCCATGGTTTGGGTTGGACATGGCTAAACTTCAGGTCTTCATCTGAAAAACAACTGAAAATTGGTTCCACAAATTTCTCTTGACTGTGATTAAGAAGGAGCTTAGTTACAACAAAATGCAATTACTCAGTTTTGGCCACGCAGCCTTCATGAGGCTTTTCCAGATCCGCTCCCACGGACCCTAATTCTGGTTTGGAAGCCAATTGTTCCTTGGCAGCGTTGCCATGGATCTCACTCAGAGATTTAGCAACACATTCTCCACCAGCTTACAGCAAACACCAACGTCTGCAGCTCACCCACAGCTTGCTTATACCACAATTTGGAAGTTATCCATATTAGATCCTGCCCATGATTCCCTTCCACAGAGAGTGTGGAATGCTGTGCCACATGAGACTGAGTTCTTGTAACTGTACCTGCACTGCATTTTCACAACAAGAAGTACCAAAACACACAGTCACACACAGAGATAAACAGGCAGGAGGAATTAGGATTTCCCAGGCATTTGCAGAGCCACTGGGATCAAACTAATGTCCCCACCAAGGGAGACATCATGGGTAACTGTCACGAAACATCTAACCAGGAAATCAGGAAGCCTCCTTTAAAGAACTGAAACTTCACAATTCCCGGTTAACATGGGAACTTTAACCACCCACAGCATCTGCAGAAAAGGCAATGCAGCAGGGCACCAGAAATCCTAGAGAATTCTGGAGGATGGTTGGGACAAGGGACTTTTCACTGGCACTGCTACTCGTGCCTTGTTAAGAACGTGGTGACCCAGGGTAACTGCTCTGTCCCAACCCAAGCCATTCTGTGACTGACACAGCAGGGGCAAAGAAAATGAGGGAGGCAGAATAACAGAGGAAAAGTTTTAGCAAACATAAGGTTCTGTGGCATAAACATGGACATCAGAATCAGGCACCTTGAATTGCCAATATTTGTGATTATTGCCACCATGATGACAGAAAAGTAAATGTTTACTGGATCTGAAAAGCCCCTGTTCCACTGGTTCTCCTACTGCACTGAAGCATCTCACTTTAAACTTTTATTCCATAGAGAAATACATTTTTGTTTGCTTTTTCCTTTGTTTAGGTTTCTTTAAAGTATGGAGAAGCCTTCCAAATTCTGTATTTTTTTTCTTCTCAAGCTATGGGAGAACTCTCCTGATAAAGTACTACCACCTAATGTGGATAAATAATTAGATAGCTCTTGGGGCAATGGGAGAATGGCACAGCCTCATTCACCAGGGTGGAGGAGGAATATTATTTTCATGCTTTGCAATTAATTTTGAAATCTCTCACCATTCTTTAGTGGTGGAGATCATGAGACTCCCAACAAGCACCCCAACTCTGTGTGGACTTCAGGCAATAAAGAAAGTTATGTATTTTTTTTGGTAAAAATAATTACATTCTTTAATGATTTTTAAAACATATTGAACCTTTTCCAATAATGCTTGATCAGCATGAATAAATGAAGAATTATTGGCATTATTACTAAAACAAGTCACAGAATTATTTTTTTTTCCCCTCTGCCCAGATGGTCATATTTAACCAAACAGGGAAATAATGAATAAAAACCCTTGGACTCAGTAGGAAAATCCTGGACTGGAATCTGAATTTCATGACCATTATTTTACAAGAGAGACAAAAGTCTTAAATACCAGGTTTCAGTTGTGCTAAAATACTCAAGCAATCTTTATTCTATATAAGTGGAAAGAATGTAAGAGAATATTGCCATTGTGATGGTTTGCTTTAACTACAGAGATTATTACAAATAGGTGTATTTTATCCCAGGATTTTTTTGGGAATATCAGGAAACCCCCATGAGCAAATGGATGCAAACACACAAACACTGATTTGGACTGCTATTCAGAATCCAGGAGCCTAGATTTCTGGTTGGATGTTTTGTGTCTGTCTTGGCCCCTTTTCCTTTGGCCATACCTGTCAACAACAAAGAAGTTCGACTCTCACTGTTAGGAAGACAGTGGAATTTGGCTGCTCAGAGGTAAATTTTTAGTTGGACATTTGGAATACTTTTTTATATCTCACATATTTGTGTTTAAAGGACAATCTGACCGTGAATAAACCTTTAGGTGAGAAAGTGGCTTTAACACACAGCTTTGACTTCAGCATTATTCCATAGTTTCATTGCTACTTGAGAGTTCAACAGAGCAGGCTATAATTTATAGTAAATTACACTTAAGACTACAAAATTCTGACAGTTTTACTCCTGTGTTGTTCAATGCACAAAGTGACCCTATCATGAGGCTGTTGACCTGGCACCCTTGGGAAGTACAGCAGATTTTTCTCAGCTAATGCATGGCCTCACTCAGCAGGACAGGGCAGGCTTGCTTTAAAAAAGGGCAGCACAACAACCCCATGTTCCTGTTACCCGAACCAATGGTACACAAATAAAGAAATGAGAAAGACATCAATTGAAATAAATATTGGAATAAAATTCTACCATGTGTTTGTCCCTTACAACTAACACTTGCACCAAAACTGTCTATCATATAGCAGAATGATTACCCCTTAATCAAAAACCATCATTAGCTGTGTATTTCAACAATGTATTTTTCATATCATTGTGAGCATGAACTCTGACTGCCACAGACTGGGATACACATGCACTCTCACAAAGGGATACCCTGTTGTCTCCCATGCCACTGCTCAAAAACCCCAGACTGTTGCCAGATGCTAAAAGCAAACTTCATGACTTGTAGTAATCACAGCAGAGCCACATGAAATACCATACAAAGAAACAAAAACATAATTTAAAAAAAAAGCACAGATGATTTAATAATATTAATTCCTTTATCAGTAGTTAATCTAATAATTTCCCTATTGAAAACAAAAAATATTAGATATACAGATTTTGATTCATGTATATAATATTTTTAAATTACTTAACCAGAAAGTCCATCCTCCCTAAGTGTGTATTGTAAATACACATACACACCACCAATCAGAAGATGGAACTAACAAAGATAACCTTAATGAAACATCGAAGCATTAAAGAGCTTCTATAACCAGCTGAAGACTTCACAATGAAATTAGGACAATCCTACACTAATGGTACAGTCTCTGAAAGATTTTTCCATTCCTCTTTTCAGGAAACCCAGTATGAAATGCTGCGATCTGGAATTGTACTTCTGGCTACGATAGCTGTTCTTAATCCCATCAGTAGAGTTATGAAATTTGAAGCAGCCAACCTTTGTGTTACCCTAATTCACACTTCAATTCCCAGTTATCTCCTAAAACAAAACTATGCAAAAGTCTACTTTCAAGACTAAATCATAAAAACATTCAAAACTACCATGACCATAGAATGGGGAAAGGTGGGTTAGAAGCTAATCCATGCTCCAGACTTGCTCTTGGGGTGACTGTGACACTGGGAGGACACAAACAGCCTCATCCTAATGCAATAGCAGGTAATACACCCAATGTTTTCCTGAGTAAAGTGATGAACTGACTGTAAGCCCCATTGCTCACCCCCCTGAACTGCTGGGGGAAAAGGCAGAGAAAACTGGGAGGGAAGTTGAGCCTGTGAAGAAGGGAGGGCAGGGGAAAGGTGTTTTTAGGATTTGTTTTCATTTCTCATTACCCTATTCTGATTTGATTGATGATAAATTCAGCTCATTTCCTCAAGTCCCATCTGTTCTGCCTGTGACTCTAACAAAGTGTGAGATCTCCTTGCCCTTATGCCAACCCATGAGCCTTTTATTATATTTTCTCTCCCCTGTCCAGATGAGGGGACAGAGCAAATTTGGTGGGCACTCAGCATCCAGGCTAAACCCACCACAGGTATGCAACACACTCAGATTATTGAACATTCTAGAGATATAAATATTTAATAATTTCTCCAACTCTTAATATGTACTACTTTGGGCATATATTAGATTTGTGAGCTTTAACTAGTCCTATAGTCCTGGATTAAATCAGGGTTCTTACTGAATGTGCACACTCCTGTAGCAGAAGGATCCTAAACCACCAAATGCCTTTGAGAAAAAATGAAATTTCCAACTGAATGAGAAGTGTAGACTATTTTAAGCCTTTCAGTGAGGATACACTAGTAATGGAAATACAGTTTGCTTTTGAAAGTACTATTCCAGAAGGTGAACTGACTTCAAAAGCAGTAGGAAACTGAAACACCCTAAAACATTTTTTCCTCCTCCCTCCACCACCATTATAGTTTACCACAGCAAAACTATTCTGTAGAGCCAATGTATCAGTGCACAATGGGGATCCCAGCTGTGGAAGCCCAACGTCCAAACAAGCAACCCGAAATAAATCATGGCAGGGACAAGCCCAGTACTGTACCTTGAAGTGCTACATCTACCCTGAGCATAGCACTGCAAGGTTCCCCCAGGGTTTGCTCTGTTTCTGAACACTCCTCTGTGATTTGGATCAAAAGCTGCCAGGGTGTTTCCTCGGAGACTTCACATCACCTCACAAGAATGCTGTCAACACCTAATCTCACAGCACAGAGAACAGATATTTTCCAGTCTGTCCATTTCTCTGAAGCTCTTTGTCACCAGGTGATTACCACCCTGTATTCAACTGGAAATTCAATTTTCATCCCTAGAGCTAAAAACCTATCAGGTGATAAAAAACTAACTCATTGATTCAGGAGCACTGCCACAGGTGACTTCCCAATGGCAGAGAATTAGTGCTACTTATCAAGAAGACAAACTGCTAACATTGCTTCAGTGTAAAACATTATCAGAGAGTCATTCCAGAATAAACTCTGCACATGGAAAATTGTTTTTAAGAAAGGCATATGTTAATTCTGGAAGAATTATTCCTTTCAAACACAACATACAGAAGAAAGGGAAGAATACCTAGCAAATATGAAACAACCCTTGATGGGACAAGGACGGATAACACACCACCACCCACCATGACCTACCCTAAGAGCAGTCAGGCATGTTTTTGGACAGTTGCCAGCTTCTTACCCTTCCTCCAGAGCCTTCATGCAGTGTTTGGTAATTCTTGCCTTTCCACAAAGACACACAGTTTGTCTTATGTTGAGTACTGACAGACACTCAACAGTGATCCAGAGCTTTTAGCTTTTCTTCATATAATACCTACTGAAATTATTTAAATATGGTTAACTTGGAAGAAGTCTGCAGGTTTTTATACTATGTGCAAAATGAAAAAGTGACAGTAAAAAAACTAAACCAAACCACATCAGTTTTTAAATCACCAGCAGAAAGAAGCAGCCTGCCAAAGTAAAATTACTTGAAAGAGAATGCAATTCTGCTATGTAAGTACAAAACTCCAGTAAACACAGTTTTCCCTCATCCTTCCAGAAGTTTGTTGAAAAACATGGAGAGAGGTAGGAAGCAGAAACTTGAAAGATTCTTCAAAGATCCCTGTGTCCTTCTGAATCCTTTTCCTGTAATGGGAAGCCTTCCTTGTGAAAGGAGACACCAGCTTTTCCATACTGCACAGTTCCCCTATGGGCCATGAATAATCTGATACATTTCAAAAGTGGTTTTCATCCTCCTGAATCCAGTGGTAATCCTATTTAAAATACAGAACGGATTTTCCAAGGTAATAAATTATCTGTTATTAATGTAAGATGTTTTTGACAAGTTTGGCTTTACAAAATTAAGTACAGCTTTTTAAATACCTGGATAATTGGTTGGTTGTATTTTGATATCCTGCTTTCTTAGATTGACATTCTACTATTCAAGCAGAAACACAGCTCAGACAAGGCAGGATAATATCCTGCACTCTAAAGATTATTATATTTCATTTGTTCACATTGTTACATGTTGAACCAAACATTTAGGAACAGCTAAGAAACTAAAAACACGGGTGAAAAGCTGAACTACATTATATATTTAGCACTTGAAAAGTCATCTGTTTCCCAGGTCCAAAAGTCCGAGGCTAGAAGAAATATTTATTATTAAGAACTTCTCTTAGGTGTTCAAACCAATTGGTTCTGTTCAAGTTTGCTTATGTAAGATATACTGAACTTAAAATTGTAATCCTCAGTTAGTCAGAGACGTTTTTGCTTTCTTGCTTTCCTTCTAGCCTCAGGAATATCACAATCTCTGCTGTGCAGGTTTGTATAAGGCTTATATGTGCTCAATCATAAAGACAGACGCTCTGAATATAAGGAAGTACAAAAAAACCAAAAACCCAAGTCAACATGATGATGTCACCAAAACTGAACATGTTTAGCATGAACCTAGCGAAGCTAAGAAATGCAGCTTGAAAACAAATTACTGCTAATTTTACAACTAGCTTTAGTCTAGCAACTGTCCCTTTCTGTCCTATGTTAACTCTGCTGAAAGTTAATGCAGCATCTTCACAGGGTCCCAGTGCAGTAAGAGCATTACCAGAACACAATCATGAGCTGCTGCCACACTGCCTTGGTGAGTGACCCACTCCCAAACTCCACTTGGCACATGGGAGAGCAGCAGAAGCTACAAATTCAGGGGTAAGCCCTTTTATAGCTGTAGCTCAGAAGTTTAAACAGGTTTAAAAAAGTTACCTGAAAACTCATTCAGCAGCCCAGAGCACTTTAGAAGGGTTTCCACAAATATTTATTATTCACAAAGAAAAAAATAACCCCGGTTTTGTAAAGCTTTTTGCAAAGTCTGTTTGATGAGTTTATTTTAGTATTATTTTACAGGGCTATCTTGATTTCAGCCACACCAAATGGATAATGAAAACCACTCAATATCATTGCCTTTCAGCTGCAGTTCTAGCTGAAATATTAAGCTATCATATAACAGTGGCAGCGCTCCAGGCAGGGGAAAAGTGTTTTGCACCTGTTTACAAATGTATTTAGGCATTATTCATCATTACCTTGACTCTACATCTGATTAAATACATTCATGCAAGATTCACTTTATGCCTGCTTCGATACCCTCTTACAGTCTTAGGTCTTCACTTTCTCAATGACAGGGAACCCCCAAAAACACTTGCCATTTTGCTTTCCTGCATCACTGTGGTGGGTTGATCCTGGCTGGATGCCAGGTGCCCACCCAATCTGCTCTGTCACTCCCCTCCTCACCTGGACAGGGCAGACAAAATGTAATACAAAATATAATTAAAGGTTCATCATCTGAAAGGCAGGAAGAGTTCACTCCCCCATTGCCATCGCAGACAAAACAGGACTTGAGGAAATGAGCTGAAGTTATCACCTGTCAAATCAGAGTAGGACACTGCAGCACCCCCACTACCAAGACCATGCAAACCCAATCTTCTGTGATTCAAAAAACCTGTAATATGCATTCTTTTAACATTTCCTTGAAGGTCTTTGAAGCCACCAAACATACACAAGCAAACTTCTCTTAGCTGCCCCTTTCCAACAGAAACCTCAACCCTGAGGTTGTCTGCTGCTCCTGATCTTGCTCCTCAGTAACTTACACAAGCATCATTCCAAGCACAGGCATGAAGGCAAAGGATAGTTTTACTTCTCCAACACTCACTGATCCCTCTTCTCATTTTTTTACCACAATTGCTCTAGAAATTTGAGTCAGGCTTGAGCTGTTTTGACAGTTACACAACTTGGGAATTGAAATCAAAAGTACAAACCAAACATGGTGACAAAATTTAGTTATTTTAGAGTCATGGTATGATGTAAGGAACTATTAGGGAAAATTTAAAACTGATGGAGTTCCTTTGCTAAGCTTTGTCCAAAATATTGACATCATTGCTAAAAGAAACAAAGAAAAAAAAAAAAAAAAAGACAGGAGGTTATTTGAGGAGCAAATTGGACCATAACAAAAATGTAAGAATTTCACCCCAAGATTTTGATCAATTCCAATCAGCATTTACCAACTATGATCAATCTATTTTCCCCTTAACATTTCAGAATATCTCCTGTTCTTATGGGAAGTGCTAAGAAAAAAATCTAAATTATTTATAGAGGAAATTGGTCTTGAAAATGTTTTGTTTATGCTGATCTGTATAAACTGCACATTTGCTAGATGCCTGCAATTAGATTTTCTTGGCATGAATATTCCTTTGGGTGTGACCGTACCTTGTTTGCCTTCCCTATTGCTTTAAAAGGGTAGTAGAGCTTTAAGTGCACTTCAGGAGGTTTGGCTAATTGGTTGTGGGGTTTTTTTATCAAGACAGACTTTTTTAGACTTCAGAGTTTTTAAACTGGGGTGATGGGGCAGTGTGGGTAGACAATTGTTGCAAATATACACAAATTTACTTTGAATGTATGTACATGTTTCAGCATAAATGAAATTTATTCCCCAGAGACTTTCATCTATGGGATTCAAAGGCATTCTACATTGAGCTCCAGACAAAACAGTGCAATTTGAAGACTGAAAAGAGCAGACTACAAATCCTTTCTACAGTTCTGCATCAACAGGTAAAAATTTCATGCATAAATCTGATTCTAAACAGCAGCACCGA
The DNA here is from genome assembly GCF_022539315.1 of Serinus canaria. Classification (NCBI taxonomy): domain Eukaryota; kingdom Metazoa; phylum Chordata; class Aves; order Passeriformes; family Fringillidae; genus Serinus; species Serinus canaria. Next base: position 30,023,327 of record NC_066321.1, read on the forward strand.
AAAAACTCCAAGGAACTGCTGAAGGGAAGCAGCATGGACTGTCTGAGCCTCAGAGGAACAGGACTTTAACACGTTATTTGATAGCTAGTCTTAATATAGTTAGAAGAGTCTCAAACAGATGAAGGCTGACTTGATCAAGACAGGATTGGTAAAACTTACTACTTTTATGGAGTAGGCAAAAGACAGGAAGGGTATGGAAAAGTTCTAGGAAAAAAAATAAACTCATTTTTCTCTGCATTGAAACACAAAAATCTTTCCACACAGCAAGCACAAAATTTAGCACAGTTCAGAAGAGAACAGGGGCTTTGAGGGGGGCGGGGAGGGGGGAAGATCAATCACGTGGTTACATCGAAAGCCTAAAACTATCTTTGACAGAAACTTGAGAACATACCTAAATCTTATCACAACATAGGATATGAAATATTTTCCACAAGATCCTTTCCATAACATCTCTTCCACTTGAGGCAATACCCATATAGAAGACTCTACTGATTTAAAATTCCCAGTAGTGGGTGGGTGGTTTCTCAGTCCAGTGACACAACAGACACGTGAGAGTCCTCGAAGGCTGCCAGACTCTGATGGAGCTGTGGCTTTCCAGAGAGCTGCCATTGGGAGCATCTGGAAAGGACAAGAACAGCAGGGACTCTGTCCTGTACCTATACTGAGCAGAGGGTGAGGAAACCACCAAACCAGGCTGAATGGAAGAGGAAGCTGTTCAGTGAACATCTCCTTTAGATGCTCTTTTATCTCTGTCCTATCTCCTATAGGACAGAGATAAAAGAGTTTGCAGTGCTAAAAAAGGATTTGGTGCTAGTAAGGCAAGAACAGGACTATCAAGGAGATGATCAGACCTGAGACCAAGGCAGCCCATAATATTCTTTGTAGCGAATGAGCTTTTTGAACAAGTCACTTAGCCAGCTCATCATCTTCATAGACAGTCAAAAGGAAAAACACCCATCCAACCCCTAAACCTCACAGCACTCAACAGTGGGAAAAAAACAGGAATACAGCAGGAGACAATCCTGCATCTCCACCTTAGCAATTCTGTGTAGGTGATCTTCTTAGCCCAGCAGCTCTGCCAAGGCAATCAGGGAAGATGGTACAACCTAACACAGTTACTTTTGCTCCTGGCCACACAGGAGCCACATGGCTGTAGCTTACACCCCTTCCCAGGCCATATGCTTTAACTGAGGTCCCAGCTTGACTCCAGGATGGCCAAGAGGGGGAAAACCTCCCCAGTCTGTGTCCTGCTGGGCACTGGGCAGCACAAGAGCCAGAAGAGCCACAGGGGAGAGAGGGAGGTTGCTGCTCCCACTTCTGCCAGTGAAGGTTTTGGCCCGTGGCCACTGCTTGCCCTCAGTAGAAAGTTAAAACTCCAGAGTGGGAAGAAACAGGAAGGTTTTGCATCAGGCTGTTATTTGCCATGCCAGCAACAGCCAAAACAGATTAGTCAGTGTCCAAATTCACGAGCAGTCCTTCAGAGCCAGCTTCCCAGTTGTTCACCATTTATCTACTCCTCATCTCCTCCTAAGAGAGTGTTAACTGTTTCAAACCTTAAGTAAGTCAACCTCAGATTATTCATCTCAATTTCAGTTCAAGTGAGTATTACTGGCATGGCTGGTTTCCCTAAGAGCACAACAAAATTTTTGTGTAAAAATCCACCTGTCTCCACAACCAAGTAAATGAAATACTTGTAAAGAAATGGAATTTAGAGCAGCCATTAAAGATAACATCCCATAATGATGATGAATTTTTTGAGAAGCTACAGATACTGCTACAGTTTCACTCTAATGAACTGCAATAATAATCTATTATTCTGGGTAGACTACATAATGTCTTAAGTATGAGGAAGTTGGGGCTCTGAGAAAATTCACTTTAATGCTTTTTCTGAAATTTCTCAAGTATGTTTCCTGCAATGGCTAGGACACCAGTACTGAAAACTACTTAAAAAACCCAACAAAACAAAACAATCCCAAATGCCTTAATGCAAATTCACTTTTTTTTAACATATTTTGGAATATTTAATTATCAGACTGTGTCTTTAATTAAATACAGCCACAGAAGGAAATCTGAGTTTGGAGTACTAAAGATACAGGTTGAGAAAGAAGAAAATGGTATCAATGAAGAAAAAAACCAAAAAGAGAGAAGAAATAGGTAAGAGACTGGGTGAAATAGGAACAACCCCATTTCTTTCAACCTTAGATATGAAAGCTTTTACTGAGTGCTATAAAACTGAATTTAGAGTGTAACAAAAAGGAATTTCTAATTAAAGCTAATTAGGCCAGAGAATGCTATGGGGAACGAAGCTGTAGATGGAGAGTTTACAAAGAACAGGCAGACAGCTGTGGGTAACAAAACAAAGAGCAAAAGTTATGGATGAGTAGGAGAAAAAAAGAGTACATTCCTCCTCTACAGAGGGACAGGATGCAAGAAGCAGTAACAGCCAACAGAAAGCAAACTAGAGAATTTACTGGAGAAAAACAAAGTGTGATAGCTTTGAGGGGCAAAGCGCAAACAGCAGAGACTATTCACTGAACAAATATCAGGATTAAAAAGAATTCAAAATACAGACTAATTTACTAAATTGGTTTTTGATATTATGAAAAATTAAGTTTGATACTTAAATTAATGGAAAGCAGTTGCACGTCATACAAGGAAAAAAGTACAAAACATACAAGAGCTAGAAAGATCACAGATGCATAAAATTATGGTTTATGTACCTCTACAATATCTTGCTGTGAGTCACCTTCCATCTAAAATAAAGCCTTTGCCACCTTATTCTAACAGATTACCTAAAAACATGATTTAATAAATTAAATGTTCCTCAGGCATTAAAATGCATGGATTTCTTTTTCTGCATGAAAATTTCCAGCAATTTGTGTCTTGTCTTGGCAACAGAACCTAGTACAAAACATAAAAAGATTTGCCAAAAGCTGACTTGCCAAAGCTCTTATAAATAAAATAACAAACACTTGAGGATGCTTAGAAGATGGGAAGACATGTGAGTGTAGATGTGAAGAGTGAGTACAGAGCTCTTGTGCCTGTCAGGAGACAATCAGTTTGAAAAAAGCTATTTATACTTATTTACACAAACTAACTAAAAATAAAAAAAATCCTTCTGAAATATATTTACAAACTAAATGAATTTTTTAAGTGTGTTGGTAATAGCAACTAGAAAGTAAAGAGAAATATTTCAGATCACAGCTGTATTTTATGCAAATATTTACTATCACACACTGCAATTAGAAAAGCACATTGGTTACAGTAATAAAACTACACAAATGCTTATTTGCATTCTAAATGGCAATCTGTTTTTAAATAAGAATGTGTCTGAATAGAGTACAGGCAAGAGAACTAATTTTTTTATTCTAAGTTAAAACCCATTAAAGCCACACTGAGTGGGATTACATAGGTATAGCTCATAGGAACATCTGGCTGCGGAGTTAGTGCAGGCTCCTTTCTAAGAAACAAACAGAAGAGCACACTGAGCTAAATCTAGGGTCAAATATTTAAATTTATTTCATATTTTTTCACAGATCAGAGAGAAAGATATAGTGATTGTGATAGTTTGAAAGTCTAAAGTTTAAAATGTCCTTCCAAGGTCTTCCATTGTGTTTTAGTGAAAAACTACTCTATCTGTATTGTATTAGACATGTATTTTAAATGTTTTTATGTAAAGAAGAATTTTTTCACTTTCTTTACTGGCAGTCTTTACTTTTTTAAGCTTCCTCAGCAGCACCAGAAAATGTCTGGTGCAGGGTCAGTGCAGATCTCCAAGCACCCTGACTCAGAAGGCAACGAAAAGAATCCCCTCAGGAGCTCAGAAAGTGCATCATATTCATCTGTGTATGCTCATACATGGATTGCTCCTATCTGGGACTAGAAGTACATTTCTTCTGCTACCAGAAAAGTCACCTGCAAAACCTTCTCCTTGCCCTGCACCATGGTGAGTAGCTCACCTTCAGGCATGTCCCTTAATTGGTGAGAACATTACAGCCCAGATCAACGCTGCTCTTTTGTTTCTATCTGCCAATGTTCTAGGAGACAAATATCTGATAGAAACAACCTTTTAGGCTGTTAGACCAAACTAAGTGACCTCTTGAAAGAAGAGTTTAGCACACTCAGGTGAGCATCTGTACAAAGGTTCCCCATGTAGTACAGTTCAGCTTAGTATGAGACTCCAAGAGTGGAGAGAAACCAGTGTTAAACTGGTTTAACAGAACAGAAAGATGCCCCCAGCCACACTTTACCCTATTTGCATTGCACATATCTGACATGCAAATACCATATTTAGAGAAAACTGTATCTGAAGTCTCCATATATTAGGCACATAGAGATATTCCCCACTATCTTGTTAAACACTGAGTGCTAACTACATGTTTTTCATTATAAGCAGCACTTAAATTTACACAAGTCTACTTACAATTAAGATGCAATACCTTAATGAAAATTATAGTGTCTTTATAATAAAAATATTTTCTAGTATAAAAAGGGATGGAAAAAGAGTAACTGTTAGCACATGAGTTTTTGGTTGCTGCTCTTAAGGTTACAAGAGAATCCCTAAGCAGGAGGAATGTTTTATCTACATATACATATATATGCACTTTAATTTGTGCTTCAATTGAAGCAAAAATCACATTAGCCCTTTTATATAGCTCATATTCTTCCAATTTTGTAATGAACCCTTTAGAAAAGCTTCCTATACTGTTAGTTTGATCTTTTACCTTTTTTTATCTAAAAAAACTATGGGAAATAGTTCAACCAGGAATGAGAACAGGAATGAAGGAATGAAGTTGTTGATGCTTTCTCATTCCAGATCTGTTGCACACAGTTCACACTCATTCAGGGCTCAGATTAACCCAGTTCATTTTAAACAGCAGATAATTTAAAAAAAAAAAAAACAGGCATAATAAATTACATTTCATCCAAAAGGCTCTTAAAATGCTTTATAGACTCTACACACAGATCACTCCATCAGTCACAGAAAGCAAGTACCTCTGGGATGAAATGCAACAACTGTTCCACGGGGCACGGCAGAGGAGAGGAAGTGAGGAATACCAGCACATCGAATTGCAATTGCAGGGGGAATTTAGGTAGGAAGAATGTAATTACCCCATTTGGAGCCTGGCCAGACCACGGGGGTTAACATCTTATAAAGAGCCCTCTGAGAATTTTAACAACCCCTAGTGCTCAGGACCTTTAATTTATATTAGCCCTCAGGAGCAAGGCTAACTGCTCTGCTCAACCGGGTTTGTGCGCTGCAGGAAATGGGGAAAATCAGCTCCTAGCTGTTCTCTGCTTCCACCCAACCACTAAGCAGATTAATACTACTTAGGCTGCAACTTTTCATGAAAATGCAGCAGAAGGCAACAGGAACAAAAAGTGCACAGAATCAGAGCTGTTCTTAATTGATCTTTTAAAAGCCATAGAGGAAAAAAAAGGTTTCCTACTCCAAAACATCCTAACTGCTCGTACACAAAGCACTCGAGATCATCTCAGATGGTATAGCAATAAACAAACATTACAAAGATATACAGGTCAGGAATACAACATCAGAAACACCTACTCCCTCTCCAAGATCAGCCTCTGAGAAAGAGCATGAAACTAAAGCACGTGTACAGATCTATCTTAAATGAAACTAACAGCTGTCACCAATTATTCTAATATATCTGATATATGTACATTTTCATTTTAAGAGAAAGAAAAGTAAAGGCAACAATGAAAATAGGAAAGATGAGTAGGCAAAAGAAATGTAAACATGCAATTCATCTTACTTTTTCTCTACTGTCACCTTAAAGCAATTAAAAAAAAAACAAAGTAGACTTGTTTCCAAGCTTCTTTCCTCTAAAATAAAATATCAAGTGAGGCTGTAATGGAGCACGACTTTTCACTCCCATTGAACCAAAAGCATTTGGAGCAAATTCTAAGAGACTGCCAAATATTCTTTGAAATAGTTTACATTATGCATCCATACCCCATAGAAGTGTCTTATTTTTCAACTAGGTTACACACAATTCAGAGTAATTTAACTTTTTTATTGTAGTCTAAAGTAACGTAGTACAGATTTTTTTACTTCATTGTTTTTAAACTTCTGAATGTCCTCAGGGTTTTATTTCCTTTGCCTTTAGGTGATTTATTTTGTTCACTTCAGACATGGCTAATAAAACTATCATGGTATTCTACATTATTTTATCTTAAAACCCCTTATTTGTTTTATCTTATAACGAGAAACTGAAAGAAGAAACAAGAGGCTTCTCCAAATCAAGTAAAGCAGAGCCCTTTGGCTTGTAAGTATTCCTTGGGCACAGCAGAGATGCTGTATATCACATGGACAACACTACTGCTGCAGGAGCTTTGTGATTTATGCTAATTAGCAAAGCCACCTTGACGAACAGAAAACAAAGGGCAGAACAGTTCAGTGCTGATGCAGATTTCCAACATTAGGTTTAAGTTTCACAGGAAATACCGAAGACCAGTGGTTACAGGAATCTCACAGTGCTGGTTCATATCTGGGAGTCCTCGCTGGAGGAATGTCAGTCAGAGGCACAAATCATGAGTGATTTGTATCACGCAGTCTTATCCCAGACTCACCAGCTCTGTGGGCTCTGGGGAAGAGCGGACAGCCCCTGCTTTTTTAAGAGGATTCACAGACCAGGACTTTTAACTACAGACAAATCTTTGAAAAAGCACATCCTTCAGTCTTTTATGTAAGCCCATCCTGCAAGACTGCTCCATATCCCTGCAGCTATAAGGGAGAATGTGTCTTGCTACAGGTGTTTATGTTCAAACAGCTCTCAGTACTGGATTGGGGTGCTCCTCTTCTCTTCCCTAAACAGCTCTGGTGTATATCTCAAGGGTTGTTTAGGAGGCTAACATTTTTCATTGAGTCTCAAAGATTACATGATCTTTTTTGAGTCCCTAAGAACTAGATTTTGAAAAGCATTTAGGCACATGAAACTTTTCACACGTGCTCATCCCTGACTTCTGAGCATTTAGATAAACTCCAGTGCTGGTTGAGAATCTGTCTCCCCTTCTTATGTTCAAAGATGACCAAACTCAGAAGAGCAAGCTTTGGAAGTCCATAAAAGGCAGAAATCTGTAACTCAAGAACTCAGAATGTGTTACTGAGTACAGATCTGCTCTGAGGTCTGAGTTCATTCCATGGACATAGAAACTGATACGAATAGGTAGGTTACTTTTACAGATGATATGTGTAACTTTGACTATGTAAAGAATTGGTCTGAGTTAAAAATTAATTCCTTTTCCATATCTACAATGTAGTGCCCAGCTTGTTGGCAAATAAGAGCAAAAAGCAGTGACTTAAGACACTGATTTATCCCTTTCCATTGATCACACCATGCAAATTATCATGTACATAAATTAATCTCACGTTTTCAGTTTTTACTTAAGCATCACAAGCTATGGAGCAATTTTTGTCCTCATGATTACCAGAAATGCTGTCCTCCTCTTTAGCTAAGGAGGAGACCTGGAAGCATATACATTGCATTCAAGCTATTTGTGCCTCACTTTGAACGTAGTAAACACTACACAAGCAAAGAAAGTGCTACACAGGTGACAAGAAAATGCAGAACACCCTATGCAGACAACTCCAGGCTGGATTTAGGAATTGTTCCAATTAGGTTCCTGCAAAGCAAACAGCTACTAAATGTTTCTTTGAACATGAAATGGATCATTAAAATAAGACTAATTGAAAAATGCATCAAAACTCACTCTGGCTCAAGAGGCTTAAACTGTAGAAATATCTATGCCATCAAAACACAAGTAAAATCTTTTCCATGCAACAACAATAAAAAAGGAGCACTTGTGTGATTTGCAGGGTCAGCACTGCTAATTTATAGCAAGGCCATGGTGAACTGAGTACCCTTATTGTATTTCTCAAAATACATACTATCCTACAGATGCAGCACACTGTGTCACAGATGCCCAATAATTAAACAAGAGGGACAATTTCACGTAGTTGTTTGCTATGACCTATTGAAAAACTAACAAAACCCAGCAGTTCTTAGGCTTAAGACAAGGTGCAGAAAAACAAGGACTGTATTTTGCCCCACTGGTTAAGGGGAACAAAAGTGGCCATGTATCTTAACACCTGGGAAAAGTCAGGGCACGCACAGCTGGCCGCGAGCTGGTCACACATTCCTGAGGTTACAATTACAGCTAGTGTTCTCAAACCAGCCTCACTGACAAGCAGTTGCAGATGGCCAAAACGCTTATGTATGGAAAGAGCTTTACTCAGCAAAATCTTAGAAAAATAATGTATCAACAGGAGCACTTGTATCTGTATATGGAGCACTTTCCCAGTGATGTTTTCTCCAGTTAGCCCACAGGTCATGTCATAGAAAGCTCCACAAAACAGGAAAAATTTTGTGTTGTACATCATATAGATCATTTGGTACCAGCATGTAATCTCCCCTATGTAGTTAAAATGGGGAAATTCCGTCAGTGTGTTTAGCTACCAGATTTGCCAAGAGCCAGCCACACTGCCAGTCCTCTTCCCAATACTCCAGTATGGTGAGGGGACAAAGGGGTATCATAAGGATCACTAGTGTACACAACTTCACACTCCTAACACTTGGGTGAACAGCTAGCAACACTGTAAAGAATGAAAACATGGGGGAAAAAAAAGTACTGTTTTCTCTTTCTTCAGCACTGACATTTAAAAAATACACCTACATGAAGCCTTCTCTGAGGCTTACTGAAATCAGAATTCAAACATGATAAAAACTGAAAAATTACCTGCTTAGATATGAGAAGAGAAAATGAAGGTTTTTGTTGCTTGCAAAACCATCCTTACAAGACACTTCTTTAAGGATGGGGTGATAATATGATTGGGTGCAAAGTTTTGTGATGCTGAAAGCACACAATATAAAATAAAGCACTCAATATAAAATAAACTACAGCAGTTATTACTGTGTTAAAATACAGGAGGAAAAAGATATTTAAGTTAGATATCTAAGATGCTTTTAATTAGTAGTCTTCAAGCTCCTGGAGTGTCTAGCAAAATTTATACAAGAATTGGTATAATAAAAATCATTAGACTTTACGCGAAACACAGCCAGAACCAGCAATCAGGACAGCAACAACAACTGAAATCTGAACTAGGGCATTGATGATTATTTGCACCACTAAGTAAAAACCTCTTTCATAAGAAAAGAAGTGCTATCTTTTCCAGAACAGAATATGCAAAAATTGCATCAAGGTATAACATTTTAATTGCAAAATTTTTTCAATAAAAAATGCAGTAGAAGAACAAATACACTAGAGTACTGCTTGTGCCTGCTGTTCCCAGAGCAAGAGCCCTGTTACTGTGATTAGTACAGGGCACGACATGAACATCCTTCTGCACATGATCAGCAAGACTAAAAGGTCACTATGGTTTTAATTTACTATTTGCTATAAAACTCATCTCTTAAACTGAGTTTGCATATGTTTCTCAGTTATCACGCATACCTTGAAGTCAACAAATCAGATTACAAATCACTCAGAGTAAACTTGCATTAATATTCTGTCCCAAACTAGCTGAGAGTAGAGGAGACCTCTCCAAAGCTTCTGGCTGTCCATTTTATTGGGCCTTACTCTGTACTCTCTGAGACAGGGATATGTCCCTCTCTGAAGGTTAGGGAATTTTGCCAGAGCAAAGAGTACAGGACCTGACCTCTTGAACAGCAGTAGCTACATAGTTCTCTTAAACTATTAACATTTGCACACAACAAAACCTCATCATTAAAAAGATTTAAAATAAAGTAATAAGTCTGAAACTCAGTTTTGTAGGCTCCTATTTGTGAAAATCCCTCAGTCTCATAAAATTGAATTTGTTGAGAGGTAAATTTGAGCATGAATATTCCCTTCTGCATATTGAGCTTTTCAAAGATTATTTTATTCAGCTTGTAACTACCAGCACAAATGCTGATTCTAAATATATCTGCTGAACTCTAAATGACTTCTGTTTATAGAAATAGGACATAACAAGCTATTAAATCTTCCTTACAACAAACTGCAATGCCAAAATACTCGCTCCAGATTTCTGAGCTAGAGTTAAAAGACTTAGACTGGTAACCAGAAGAAAACTGGCAAGAGAGTTATTGCACTGTATTTTGTCATTCAAACCTTTCTTTAAAAGGACTCGATTTTTATTAGTTCTGCATCCACACAGCCTTAAAAAAAATAAAATAAAAAAAACCTTGTGGTGCCTGAAACCCTCATTACTGATATGATTAAGGAATTTGACATAACCTTTGTTGCTACAGTGCACCTAAATAAACTCACAAGAAGCAGGACACAACAATAATGGAAAGATGCATAACTTCTGATGACTTGGATTAGAGTAAGAAATTATACTGAGAACTCCACAAGAAGTTTGCAATCAGGCAAGAATGAAGTGCACACACCGATTAAACATTAGGTCCATGCTCATCCTAGTAAAAATACAAATGTAAATCTGAATTGCAGCATTTGGAGTTTTTACCCTTGTAAACTCTGCATCCCTCTCATGGCTGACTGAGCTGTTTCTTCAGTTTCCATAACCTACACATGGCTGGTGCACTATTAAGCATTTTCAGATTCCACAGTGAAGCTCACTAAGAGTATATAACACTATTATTGCAAAAGGTCAGTATCCATTTTATTGCTGTTATAGTTGATGCATAATCACAGTTGCTCATTTGCAAAAATAGATCAAAATCGAAATTTCAAAGCCACACTTTCTCAAGGAGCTGGCAGCATTTTCAGTTGCTCAAAGGTCATTGTAAATAAAGCATAGAAGATGTGGCTCTCCTAAATGGCAATGGGATCTGGGACAACCACTTTTGGAAAAGGGCATTTTGAAGATCAATGTGAAGCCTCAGGGAAAGATTCTGTAACTCTCTTGTGGAAGAAGTAACTGAGTGAACTCCTCTGATGAGGGAACCATTTCCTACAGTTCCCCTTGTCTTAGTAAATATTAAATGGTTCCTGTTCTAAATTATACACACCTAAGGTATCAGGGAGCATCAGGAATGTTAACTGACTAAATATTTCTACTCTGTCTGCTTAAGGGAAGAATAGAACGCCAACAAAACATTCCTTTGAAATGATCTATTAACTACTAGTCTGTTTTGGCAAAGTCTAACAAGAATCATACCTAGATTTGCTCCTCACAAGCTGGAATTATTAGCCCTTCAAAGACTAATTTATATGAAAAACTCAAATTATTTCAAAAAGAATTTGCCTTTCCATTCTATTGAAGTGAGATGACAGGAGTCTTAAATTTGCTTCATGGACATGAGAGGGTTTCTCCCTTCTCTCCCATTTGTTTTTTAATTGAGAAAATCAACTCTCTTACCTTTCATCTCTAATTTATCTAATATAAGCAGAGTCAAGTTAATAAGAACTAAGGAATACATTAATTAATTATTTTGTATAATTTTAGATATTTCTACCTAAGCATCTTGAAATCCTCCATAAACTGTCTGACATTAGAATTAACACAATCTTAGTTCTACCAATGCATTTTTATTACTGCAATGACCTGATGAGCAAACACTCACACGTAAATGCTTTATAAAGCATTCCTCTGTCAAAATGCTGGCCCCTTGTGAATATAGTAATTTATCAGGCATTTTTAGTGCTGAAGCAAAAAATATCAGTGATCTAAAATATGTAAAAAATGCAATGATTCAATTAATGCTGAGTTACTCCATGCATGAATGAACAATTTGAGCTGGGCTTGAATACAGTATTTTTAATAATGCAGCTGCCATATTCGTTGGTGTGTGCATTTCCTGAAAACTAATCTGCCAAACAAGTCCCAGAGCATGAATGTGCTGTGCTTCCGTCCTTCGAGGGTCACTCGGTAACGCTCCCCCACGCGCGCCAGGTCGCTGCAACGCTGCAGAACACTCACACACACTGCAGTCCCAACATTAAGACATGCATTTCCAGTTGAAGAAGTCCTACTGGTACCTCTGGGCACCTAGTGGACACTACAGGTTTTTAGGAAACTTCCAGTCAGTTTAGGCATTAATTTGTAATTATTTTGGAACACTTGTTTTGTTTTTGTTTTCTAAGTACATGATATTGTGTCTGCAGTTTTCAGATATTTCTTTCCAAGAGACTGTCAGATTCATAGCTTCTCTTTAAAACCGAGGCAGCACAACACATTTGAAAATAAATGAACTAAAACTATTTTCACATGACCCCAAAAAAACCCCACCCTCTCCTGTGCCACCTAACCGGTACTATTCCAACAGCAGTGCTTAACCTGAGCACACTCTGCAAAAGCTTCACCTATAATCAACTTCATATGGAGTTCATATAAAATATCTGCTAGACTGGGCCCTTAAGAGCAATTCCCCCACCCCTTATAAATATAGCATGTTTTATTTCAGGTGAAACTTCCAATACAGAAATAACCTTTGAGCAAAACCAAAATCAGGGTTACTTTGAGTAGCTCAGACCAATGAAATCATCAATAAAATTACTGATGTGAAAAAACATTTAGGCCGGGTTGATGAAAAACTACAATAGCTTTGGATAAACATTTACAACTTCAGATAAAAAGTGATTAAAAAAGTAAGTAAATATTCTTTAACTGCAGATGACAGCAGCAGTACAGTTAATATTTAATCATGACATTATGAGAATATTCAGTAGTGGAAGACAGGATTAACATATTGCTTTAAAACATTCCATTACTTTCTGCATCTGTTTACTGATAATAAAAGAAACAGCTGTTCTAAATGTAACATTAACAGGTGTAAACCATTCATTTGAGATTTAAAAACAATAATTCTCCTCTGTTTCCTCCTTAGCTATTCTGAAACGACGAACACCCCTCCTATTAGTTTACACAATTAACTCGTAATTGTTTAACCTCTCTGCATGTCCCCAAAACGTATACATGTGGAGTTAGCTTCCTTCTCCTTTTGGGCAAAAGGCTCTGTTCTCCTGCACTGCACATCCTGAACTAATGCACCAGATGTGTCCCATAAAATGGTTGGTCACACTGTTCAGCAGCTTTCCTTTAGCAACTGTTCTATATCAAATTTACTGTAAAAAAGCATCGTAATTATGAAGTAACACTGTATCAAATTCATACACTGAATATCTCACTATGCTTGGTTAAACTATGAATGATAATTGAGCTTGAAATTGTATATTTACTTTAAATAAGTCCTCCAAATCATCTGCAACAATGTGTGCTTAATTCGAAGCCATTAACAAAAGATTTAACATTTCCCCATTTATACTCTCCATAATTTCAGATATGATACTCCATACTTACAGAGAGAGGGAGAGAGGGGAAAAAAATAAAAGTTCTGGTAGCCTTCCATTTGCAAAATTAAATGGATGTACCTGAAGTTTCTTATAATTGCTAACCCATCCTTTAAATGCTGGGTACAAATGAAACAAAATTCTCAATAACCTCCAATATTCTATTGCAACCAAAAAATAAATTCAGAATTATAAGTTTGTTTAGCAAAAGAAACCAAACCTCAATACAAACCCAAAACCTGACCTGCTTTATGGAAGATAAAACAAACTCTGAAAATCAAATATTACAACCCTTTGTTTGCTGAAGTTAGCTTTCATTAAAGTAAAACCAGTAAGCTCGCAGGAGAAAACAAAAGAATGAAATCCTTGAGACTAGGGAATGTTTGCATTCCTAGTCTCAAGGATTTAGTGCTGTATTCCCAAGCACTAAATAAAGTGCTTGGGAATATTGCTCCTATTGATAGATATTTTAAATATTCCATATCAGAATATGGAAATAGAGCAGAATCCATTCTAACAAATCCCAAACTCCATCATCTAGATTTTACTGTTGCCAATGATTGCTAGGTGCTCCTGAAATAACTTCAGTGTTCCTCTGGTTTTGCTATAGTTCTCTGAACTATCCTACTCATGATAAAGGGAAAAAACCAAACAAGAAATAGTCCAAACTCCTTCCCACACACAGAACTGGTTAACTGGAACAGAAACTTCATTAATAAGATTGTTACTACATCCAGAAAAGACACATATAAAAGGTGCTACCTCAATTTCATATTCATACCCATATTTACATGCAAGGAAAAATAATTGTTTTTTCAATGAGATTTTCCTCAATTTATAAAGTCAAATTTATATTCAGTTGTTTCCCATTAAAGGAACGTGCAACTTCTCAAAATTTGGGTGAAGAGGATACCTGAGCTGCAAACACACTACCAGAACCAAACCTGCCTCAACCAATGATACAAACGATCCTCTGAAAAATGCAAAGCTACGTATGACCAAAAGGCTTTGCAAGCTTTCCTATGAGTCTGGAAAGCTCCTGACCCTCCCCTAGGGAACACTGCCACCTGTCCTAGGCAGATTTTAGGAAAGCGAGCATGCACACCACGAGGAGCAAGGTAAGCAATAACCTTTCACTTGCGGGGGACGCGAAGGAAGGATGGAATGATGCTCATCCACGGTCAGCCCCAGACCTTAGTTTTAAGACCAAATTGTACAAAACCGAAATGCCAGCAGAGGGCAGCGCAAATACGACAAGTCCCTGGAATGCCCCGGCCCAGCCACTCGTGGGGGACAAGGAGGTGGCTGCCACTCGCTGGCCGCTGGGACACGCACCCACCCCGCTCCGCAGCTCTTCCTCCCTGGGAAGAGGTCAAGGATGGCAATATGCAACTCCACCCAACGTCGCACATTTCAGGTTTTCTTCTTCCTTTTACACAAACTGCCCGCGGAGCTGGGGACGGACTGACTGCAGGGAATGGGAGCCTTTGTGTGCTTCTCGCGGGGGTCACCGTGTAGCACCCCGTGCGGATGCAATGGCAGAAGTCACTCTCCAGAACTCCTACCTCAGGCACACCATTTAACTTCTTCCAACTTGGAAACCTAGAACTGGGGTATTTCTACTGTTTAAACAAAGAACATAAAATAGATGCATCACTAGAGTCATCAGTGAGAACATCTCTAGGAACAGAAAGTAACATTTCTCTTTGTTCATACTGGATAAAGCAAGGAGAGATCTCCACCCTGTCCTATCTAAAGCCATCTCCCACCAGCAGAACAACTCCCAATTTCAGCTTGCAGTCCCAACCACGAGTACTGTGGAGGGAAGACACCCAGACTTACAGCTCCAAAGCCATGCTCCAGCAGTCACTACTGGCACCCAGCCACACAACATCCCCAAGAGACAGAAAACAAACTCTGTGCACACGTTCATAAGGAAGAACTCCAGACAGAGCAGCTCGCGCAGGGGTAAGTTCAGCAAACACACCAAGGAAAGGAGGGAAGCCCCATCTCACAATTGCCTAACCTGCTGCACCTGCACTTAAAATCCTGATGCTAATTTGCTTCCATAGCAACTAAACCCACCCTGGCACCTGTGAATACCATTTGCCAATCTTGTTTTGTTCTCAGTCTAGGGCCTGAATACCAATTAAGACTTGTCCTCTTGAAGTAGACTCATATGTTATGAAAGATACTAGCACTGGCTTCAGTATAATTAGGATATAGCTATCTTACCTTTTGGAAAAGAAGCAGCAATTATTTAACTCATTAAATACTGTATATTATACTCCAAACTGATTAAAAGTAGTGCACACATTAATTTAATTTCCAACAACCTTAGGAGATAAACTTCTATTCTGCAGCTTGCTTCTGGCTTTTCTCACTGTAATGGCACCTCTCTAAACTCTCACAATTTGTATTCCAACAAGAATAAAAATAAACAAACTATAACCTTCTATATCCCATGCAAGGCTGGGATCCTGTTTCCCCATCAGAGCCAAGGGTCACGTCTCCTTTCTCTATCTCCATCCACCTTCTCACTTCCATTCTAAAAATTCACATCTTCTGCACTGAGTGACATTTAGAGCCAAGTGTCTAGTTTTCAAGTGACATTCTCATTTTGTACCTTGCTACCATTAAGCTTGGAAAGACATCCTGCTTATGCCCTCTGATCATCCTTGCTCTTTATGAAAAGGACAAACTTACTTTAATGGCATAAAGAAATAATCATAAAGGTCCTCTGCAGTGAGCAGGGACATCCTCACTAGATCGAGTTGCTTAAAGCCCCATCCCACCTGACCTTGAGTATTTCCACAGATGGGGGGGGGGGGCATCTGCTGTGTGTCTGGGTAACCTGTTCTAGTGCCTTACCACCCTCATTGTAAAAAAATTCTTTCTTATGTGTAATCTAGATTGATCTTCTTTTGGTTTAAAACAATGACCCCTTGCTCTGTTGCAATAGGCTCTGTGAAAAAGACAATCCTTGCCTTTCAGGTTAGAATTTACATGTTGTGATATGTGCCTGTGATGTGATTTCTTAAATTAGCACACCAGTTCAGCATCAGTGATTTACACATTCAAACACTAAGTTTGCTTGTATGGTCCAACATTCCTGTCCACAAACTAACTTGCACTTGGGCCTTTCAGCAACCTTCAACCATTTACCCAGTAGCTACAGAAACACTACACAGCTAGGTCCTACCACCACATTTTCATAGTGCCAAGGTTTGCAAACAACAGCAGGGCATAAACAGAAATTTTCAGGTGAGCTTGAAACTTTTAAAACATACTCTTCCAGCGATGAGGCATCTGCTGTGCACAGAAGGCCTAGGGGGTAGGTTTACAGAAGTAGGCCACTACCTGAAATAGAGGAGTAAACATTGTGTTCTGGTAGGAAGAGAATGAACCAGTTTACCAAAATCAGTAGCTCTCCATATAGCAGACTATGCCCTAGTTATGCCACATTCTCCCTGAGGGAGGACAGTTTATGTTTCCCACCCCCAAACAATTTGTGTATAGCACTGCACCAATAAACATCCTTGGGCACCTGACTGCAGTGCTAACCTGTGTTCCCGTGACTCACATCCATTCTGCTTTCGTGGAACTGGCAGCTTGTGTTGATCTGAAGTTTTTCAACTTTTGTACTGTACTTTTGAGAACCATATTTCTGTAAGTGTAGAATTTTTGGAGACTAGACACTAGGACTGTCAATACTCATTTACATGAGCTAAGACTTTCCAAATGGAAATAAAACACCATAATAACTGCACATGGCATAACTAACTATAACAACTGCATATGGCAATGCCATATTCAAATACTTACAGCTATCTGGCATTCCTTTGAATATTAACAGCTGATGTCCTTAGTATAATAAACTTTGCCATGCTCTGTTGAAAGCAACTTCTAACCACTTCACATCTAAAAAATTCTGACATACTGGTATTTCTTAAACCTGCAGCAATAAGAGAAGGAGGAAACCAGTTGAGAACATTTCTTTAATAAATTTTTTTAAAAAATAGTGGTGAGTTGTTTTTCTATAGTATTTTTTCTGCTTTCAAATAGAATTTTTATTTAAATAAAGTCTTTAGGAGGTGAACGTGTAACAATGAAAAGTCATTAAACAAAACCTTTGCACAAAACATACTGAAATTACAGAGTAGTGATCAAAATTAAGCAAGAGAAGTATGACCCCAAACAAAATGTTCCATTTACTGAACAATTTCCATGGAGTTGTGCTTGTCAACTTCTGGAATATCTGTTAAGTGATGAAAAAAAGGACGACCATGAACGCAGCCTTTATTTTCCTTTCCAAGCTGTTGCTTCATCCTGTAAATTGTGTTTTGCACATCTTCTTTTGACAAATGTAAGGGCAGCTGCCGAGCTAAACGTACTGCTTCTCCCTGTGGAAAGGAAAAACAAAACCAAAACCCCAATAGTTTTAAAGTACCACTTTTTAGCACACCAGCCTGTGACTACCAGAAAGCAGGAATTAAAAACTCACTGTTTAAAGGTCATCCTTTTCTTCTGCTAAATATTCCAAATCTCAGAAATCTAAATATAACTTTAAAAATTTCTTACTGGTCAGTTCATGACATTTCTACAATGGAGGCATGCACAGTCACCCCCCTGGTTATGTTTGCATTCTTTTAGACTACTTTTGCAAGATGCTTTGTGTTTCTGATTTCCTGTTGTCATCAGCATGAGCTGTACATGTTTACCAATTCACAAGACACATTTCACACCACAAACTTTAGAAGTATCATAAATTAATTCAAGCAGTCAGTAAGTACAATCTGAAAAATACTACAGCAAAACTTCATAGAGTAATTTGTATTTACTATGGTCTATTGCATCCGCTTAACACCAGAAAGCAGAAGTGACTGCTAAAGCACCCACCCTAAAAGAACTAAGGAACTTCAAAAAGAAGTTTTGTTTCCTCCTCCAAGATGGGCTTTCGGGCCATTGCCTTCTTTTCTGTACTTAAGTCATGTTACCTGGACAGAAATGTATGTGGCACACAACCTCCCTTCATACTGTACAAACCTGAGCACCATTCATAATGAATAATCTAAATAATCTCACTTTCTTTGTCTGAGATTTCTCCCACTTCTCCAAGTGGGAAAAAGATCACTGCGGACTGTTTTAACCCTGGAAGGCTGCGGCTTCAACCATTACCCTATGCTTTCTTCTCCATCTATCCACTGACAGCAAAAGCTGCAGACATGCTGCCTGCTCAGCCATGAAATGAATGATTAAAGTAGCGATTCTAAACATGACAGTGAATGGCATTTCCAGCGTTTAACCTCCCAGAATGGTCAGAAAATTCAGCGCTTATTTCTGAACAGCAGCTTTTATAGTTGTCTGGGATTTTTTACAAACCATTCCTGTCTCAACACTGAACTTACCCCACTTTTAAGCTTCTTTCCTGAGTGCATGAGAGTGGTTCAGTAGTACATAACAGAATCACTTGCTGCAAAGGCAGCTTACTACCTCTAAAAGATAGGGAAAGATTTGTGTAATAATGCTTAAAAGATAAAACACATACCCTGAGTAAGAATGTGCCTAGGTCCCAGTTTGAAGTAATCCAATTCAAGAAGGCATGTTATAAATGCCCAAGTAAGAAGAGACTTTACATATATTTTGGTAACCTTTTTGAAGAGAATTGGAATTGCAGAGCATTAGTGGAACAGCTAGACAGGAAGTGATTACTACTGCTTTTGGTTACTCCAGCTTTAACTAGTTCCACATCTATTAGTTGTCTCTGAAACTTCATGCCATTATTGTCTCTGGATGAACAATTTATTTTATTTGCACAGAAAATATTAACATGAGTCACTGCCATTCTGTGGCAGTTTTGTATCCTAACATGGAGAAATGCCTTTCCAGTCTGAAAAGTGCCTTACAGAGGAAACACTTTGTGAAAATCACCTTTTGGCATGTGTTATATCACACTGGGTAACTGCTTTTGGGTATATCTGATGGAAATATTTTGGTAAGGAATACACAACTCAGAGAGGATATGATACTCTTTTTCAAGAGTAACTTCTGTTTAGAACACAATGAAATAATGAAATTAATTAAAATCAAAGCTGAAGAAAGATTTTCAAGCTGTTTCAGGAATTATTCCAAGTTTAGCTGGCTAATACTAAAAGAAAGCTTCTGTCTCACCTCCAAGTAATTTATCACTTTGAGAGGCCTACATTCATATACTTCCTTTGCATTTCTGTTAACTACTGCATTCAGAATTTCTTTCAAATCAGAAATTCCATAATATGGCAGACAATTTGCCATCCCTTCTATTTCCAGATGACTTTCTGTAGCCGAAACACCTGAAAATACAAAAACAAAACAGTAATTCATGCACTGCTTTGATTTCTATTCTATAGCAATTCACAGAAAATTAAACTGATGCAAAGTAATTTAGTACTTTAGTCCAATACAATTAGGAAACTTTTTTGTTCCTCCCTTGGAATGAAAAGCATTTATTTGCACAATGTTTCATTATGATGATGTGTGTTTATTCACATCACAAATGTCTCAGCTTACATTAATCCAAATCCTAGTTGGCACCATTTAATGCTTAAAACATTTGCAGCATTCCTAGTATTGAGCACAGCTTTAATTAAAGCTTCTGTGACTTTAATTAAACATACATAAAATTAAAACTGAAGCTAGCAATAAAACACCATTTAGTTTGAAAAAAATTAAAACAGTGTTGGCACTATTTCCTATGTAAGTGGTTTAAACATCTGTAGAGTTCAAATGTTATCATAACAAATTTGGATTCTACTGAAATAAAAAGCAGTTTTTTCTCCTACCACATCTGAGGAAAAACTCAAATCCATAAAACTAGAGATTCTGTGACTGACTTTGTATTATCATTCATACAGCATCACTGCTGGAGCATGTAACACTCTGAGTAGGAATGATGAATAAGAAATTAAACAGCCTTTCTAAAAGACTATCTATTCAAGCATTGAGGTCTACATGATTTCCCTCCTTATTAACCTTTCAGGAAAGAAAAGTGATTGAAGTTGTTCTGGTATAGCAACTTTTTTTCCACTGCCAGTTAGAAGCAGGTTCTCTGGTGGCTCACATATTCTCATTTGGACTATCCTCTCATTCATCTTGTGTGCATCTGAGAAACCTCAACCCAACCTGCACAGCTACCTTTGCTTTTCCTCCCCTACAAGCCCAACAAGTACAAAATTTGACACAGACACAGAAAAACTGAATTACTAAGGAAAATAAATCCATTCTCGTGTCATGGCTCCAGGTAGGATAAATTACCTTCAGCTCAAGTCATAAATGTTTTTTTGCAAAGTCAAAAGAGCTGGAGACAAACAGATTGCTCTCAGGTGGATTAAACTAACAAACTCTCACAAGGCATAATTCCTGTTCCTAATCCAAACAAGAACATGATGTCTTTCAGAAGTGAGAGAAAATATATATATCTACATCATTAGTCAGCAAGACGTACTTTCATGAGCTGGTAGAATGAAGCTCAGTTATCCATGTCCAGGCATTATCTGTCAGTCATTAAATAAGATGAACAGGATAATTGTGCAGGTGGAAACTTTTCCCAAAAAAGGACAAATAATGCTCTTGGGCCTCTTTAAGCTTCATGGCATGAGATACTTTGATCAGTGGGAATCTCATATAGGGAACAGCCCCTCATCCTCCCTCCTCCCAAAAATCACATAGCCTTCCTCCAACTATGTAATAAACACTGCTTTACATCTGAAACTTTATTTCATTTTTCACCCAGCATTGTCTTCCTTCTCTTTTTCAAGCTGCTTTTCCTGAATCACAGTCAGCAAGCAGAGACATATTTTAATATAATACTGTAAACCTGTGTTCAGATTCAGCTTAAAGCAAAATGTTAAATTATACGAAAGTTTGCCAAATATAAAGGTGAGAAAAGATGATGTACTCTGCTAATATTTCTCCATGGGCAAGCCTGTCAGTAAAGGACAGGAGGAAAAGAGAAAGTCTCTTTTTAAAATCTCCTTCAGCTATTTTCTCTTCATTTTTGTCCTATTTTTGATTTAATTACAGATTAGATTTGAGGAACTATTCCAGACCATTTGATTATGCTGCTTTCTCTCTAAAATTATAACTTAGTCTATTTGAAAACCTCTTAATAATTACCCCTCTATTTGCTACCAAAGACAGGACACAATTTTTTAAAGTTTCAGGTATTTAGACCTTCAGTTTAAAAACCTGTATTTCCTTTTAAAATTTTATGACAGTGAGGCTCTGAATTTGCAAAACATTTCCTCCTATACTCTTCAGCTTCACCAATAGCCATTGTTCCATCTGCATATTCTGACAGCCAGATTTGGCTTCACCATTTTCCTCTTTCATCTGAAAGTCAAAGTGGGCTTGAAAGAGTTTAACATAAGAACAAACAATACAAACCCTGGCTAAGGGAGGTTTATCTCTTTAGTATTTCTGTTTGTGTGCCACTCTCCTTTTCTGCTAATATTCTTTAAACTGCAAAGTAGCCCCATTGCATGCTGATTAACAAGTATTTATCTGCAAGCCTCTGCAGGAACTCTGCTATTGGCAACACTTGATGATTCAAGCAGATGTCCAAGTCTCAACGTACTTGTAAATTTTTAACAAAATATATATTAGGATTTTTGAATATTCAAACAGCAGTTCTCAAACAGTTGCCACAGTAGTTTCTCTGAAATACTTTGCAACTTCCAAGGAAAGTGTTTCCATGAACAAATAAACTAGCTTTCAAATGAGTAAAAATGCGGATTTCTCATTGTTACAAATTTCCCCTTTCTCCTTCCAAACAAAGCATTTACAATCATTTTTGGAAAATTCCTTCTTGATGGCCAGGAAAAACTGCTCCCTTCCAGCTGCCCCCTAGATTAGGTGACACTCTTAACACTGTCTATCTCCCAGTCTATGGTCAAAATCAAACTGAAATTGAATTAATTGCAGCATGGTTTTCCACTGGTGGGTTACAAGAGCTGAGGCAGTTCCTATCACCAAGAACAATGGGTTATTTACCTGTTACTGCTCTTTGAGGCCTTATAAGCACATTCTTTGGACATATTCATGTTGACTGCATGAATAAAAGCCTGCCTTGGAGCATGGCCCAAGACCCAGCATTAATACAATACCAGCTAAGGTGTGTTCCTTGGTCTCAGTTCCTCTCCAGCCAAGAATTCCCATCTCTCTCTAGGCCTTTCCCAAAGGCAAACAGACAGATGTGCAGTGAAGGCACATATAATAAACACATCTTAAGAAGAACTGGACAGAAAGTAATCTATCTTACTTCTTGAAGTGTTCCCTGCACGTAGGGGTCACTGTGAGCAAACAAATGCCTGGCAGGTCCCAGAACACTGAGTATTAAGTAATTTGCTTTATTAAGTAAAAGCAAACAGACTGCTCTCCCAAAGGTAGCATCACTTGAAGCCTCATTAAGGCCAGAACATGAGGGGATGGGAGGGCAGTGGAAGACAGACTGGAGCTCAGCGTCACAGCTTTGCAAATTACAACAACTGGCACATTCCACAAAGAAACCATTGATTTTGCTTAACTGACACACTGACAGCAAGAAGTGTTTTCTTGGCTATTTCACAACATGTTTTTCACTGTGAGCTATCCAGAGAAAAATCTAGTAGGAAACTCCTCAGACTGATGAGCAGTTAATATTAAGAGTAACAGGGAGACAATACAAACATCTTAGCCTACCAAAAACATGAAGCAGATGGGAATCTAGGATACTGGGAACAACTCTGGCTGCAGTCATACAGTCTCGGAAGAGAGTAAAGGTAATTACCTTTCTGTCTTCTGTCCTTCTTACCTTCTTCTGTCTAGCCAGAACACATTCAAAAGGCAGACTTATCCTCAAATGAAATAACAGGCAAGCAAGATCTCCAACTCCCACACTCTTGCAAAAATTAACACCCAAAGGTGCATTTGTGAAAATAAAGACGTTTAAGGAGCTTTCCCACCAAAATGGCAGAACAGGCAGAATTTCCTATTAGGAATAGTGTATCTAGTGCCACATGGTGCCATGGAGTTCAGAGCAAGGCCTGTGAGAAAGACTCCTGGTAAATTATGAAAGTAAATAAAGCTCAGAACCACCCCACTAGCTAAAAGGTATTGGCCATTAAAGAACAGAGTTGTATTTTTATAAATTCCAAGCAGTGCAATGAAATAAGATTCAGTTTCTGAGTATTAATCCCAAGATTAACGCAAGATTAATGAATGAGTCATTTTTTATCCTATGAAAGACATTGCCCCTAACATGTCATCCAAGTAAGGAAAAATTAATACTTTCTGGGTGGGTTCTTTTTCAAGTAAGAAACCCTAACAATGAAAAGCTTCATAAAAAGCTTCTCTGTGCCACAAGTTACCAGAAGCTAACATTCTGAACCACAAAGAAGCCTTTTCTAAAAAGATCAGTTGAGATGAAAACCTAATGCAACACAGGATTTACCGGTCACCTCCCAGATTAAGGCAGCTGCTCAGGGTTTTTTAATAAATAAATAAGCAGTCAGTTCTGTAAAACACCCCAACACCACAAGGAAATAAGGAATAAACCTATGGTCCTATCTTTAAATTTGAACCGTTTTAGGGATGCCTAGAGAGGCTACCTGGAACAGAGGCTAGACAGAGTTAAAGGAATAAAGTAGGAATTTATTAAAAGACCTTCAAAGGATACACCTTGGGCAGTACAAGAGCCTGGCTGTGGCTCTACCTGAGATGGACCCCAAGTCACAAGTTTGCACAGTTATTTAAGTTTTGGTCCATTTAAATATTGGGGTTAATTGTCCAATTACAGCTTCAGGTTAAGAAGTCCCATCCTCCCAGATTGCTCTCTTCAATTTGCCATTGTTTACACGTTTTGGGCCTGAAGCTGCAATGGTGTCCTTGGTTCTCAGGCTGGAAAAGGACTGTTTTGTCTGACTGAACTGTGAGGAGAACTTGCTAACACTTTATATGAAGTTCAGAGTTCCACACTAAGGCAGTACAGAATGTGAAAAATATGAAAGGTAAAACTTAAGGCATCAATAGTTATCTAGGAAACTGTTCTAGTGGGGTGCATAGTACAAAAGGCAAGAGGTCCAATGTTCCAAGTTAGCATCTGGGTATTATGAGTAGACTCAATATATGGTAATGAGCAGCAATACTCTGGGTCCTTCTATTTGGTAGAAGAATATCTGTAGAGATTCAAACAAATAATCGACTGACAGACCTCTTAAGAAACCACCATGGGTCAAGGAAAGCCTCTTCTGTGACTAAAACATCTGAATGTCAAATTGGAGCAGCGAAATTTCCTTTGCTCTTGTTTTGGGAGGTATCTTAGAGCTATGATGGCATCACAGACTTATTTGCATGGACCAACAGAAAGGTTTGTTATTTTGCAAAAAGAAATTACTAGAAATACCACTTGCACGCTGAAATTCAAATCTTAAGAAATCAGTCAATCAATCAATCATTTAACAAATCTGCTTGTGACATAAGACAATCTCTCTGGCAGAAAAAGCAAACATTCTACTACAGAAAAAATCCCTCTTCACTCAGGATGAAAAAGGAAGCCATAGTAAGTGTCTATGAAAGAGAAATCAATCAGCAGTTAGAAAGGAATATCTATTATGATCATATCAGGGCTGAAGTCCCAGAGGAAAACACAGACTTCTGAATATGCTGCATCGGACCCTGGCAGAGAGAAAGAGCTGATAGTTCAGTTCAGCTGAGAAACAGCAAATACAAGGGGTTTCCTATCTTTTTGGGATAATTGGATCAAATACAATTTGATCCAATTAACCCAAAAAGATAGGAAAGAATTAGTTACAAAGGTTGTGTGCACAGAGAATGGGATTTTGGTGTGCTCCTATGGATGCTGCTAAGGAGAAACTCTCCAGTTACCATGGGTTAATGGCACATTTCCATTCTAGGACCTCTCCACAGCAAGCATCATCCACCATGCAAAGTAGGAACCTCTGGCCCAAAAAACTGACATTATATCCTGAAGAAACATAACTTTTCTGAAGGAAATTCTAGTTCACAAACATCAGAATGCCTCTCTTTCAGGATGTGTCTGAATTTCAAAAACCCCAAAAAAACAGACAGTGAAAAAAGGTAATGCTTCTAATAAGGATTGTGAAAGATGTTTTATGAAACAAACTGGTTCTTTTCAGAGCCAAGAGACCTCACAGAATACTAAGGTCTAAGTGGGACAAATCACTCCTGATATGCAAGTCCCCTTCTGTAAAGATTATATATGAATCTATGAATTAAATAACCATCAACTTCTTAGTGAAATTCCCAGAGAAGGACACATTAGAATGTTAAAAATTAACACCGGTGTGTCTAAAAATCAACTCATTATAATAAGTATTTGTAGAAGATAGTGTATTTCAGTTTAAGAAAAAAGAGAAACTGATTAAGAAGAAATCCTTGGGTCCGTTGGAAAAAAGCTGGGAAGAAGACAGAAATTCCATTTGTTTGCTGGTATTTCTACCTTCATCTACAGTGGCATGCTCTTTTAATAAAAAAGGCTGTAACTGCTATAATGTCATCAGCAGAAGCTTATAAACATGACTGACAAGACTCATTATCTTTTCAGTCAAGTAGTTAAAATAGAAAAATGGGACAAAGAACTGAATTAGATTCCCATTCTTTACTGGGCTATTCCTATGGTTCATCAACCTCCACAGTGCATACAAAGCACTTTCACTTACTGTAAACCAAAGGAGAACAGTTTCCTTGAGGTTTCATTTACTTTCATTCACATCTTAGAAACACAGGATGGGAAGACTATGTCCCAGTTACTGTGTCAAATCCTTTGTTATAATAGCATTACAATGCTGCTCTAAGCAAGCTGTCTTAAAAACAGTTTGCCACTAGGTTTTGGCCAAGACAGCCAATTTTGTTCACAGCAGCTAGTATGGGCTGTTTTGGATTTGTGCAGGAAACAGTGCTGGTAACACAGGGATGTTTTTGTCACAGCTGAGCAGGGCTTACACAGCAGCAAGGCCCTTTCTGCTCCTCACCCCACCCCACCAGTGAGGAGGCTGGGGGTGCACAAGGAGCTGGGAGGAGACACAGCTGGGGCAGCTGACCCCA
Source organism: Serinus canaria (assembly GCF_022539315.1). Taxonomy (NCBI): domain Eukaryota; kingdom Metazoa; phylum Chordata; class Aves; order Passeriformes; family Fringillidae; genus Serinus; species Serinus canaria. The sequence continues at coordinate 30,049,700 of NC_066321.1, forward strand.
GCTGACCAAAGGGACATTCCAGACCATGTGGCACCAAGCTCACAGAGCTCGGGGAAGGAGAAGGAAGTGGAGTGCTGCGATGATGTTTGTCCATTCCATGGGATGGAGCCCAGCTTTTCTGGAGACAGGTGAACACCTGCCTGCCCATGGGAAGCAGTGAATCAATTCCTTTTTCTGTTTCATTTCAGGACACAACTTTTGCTTTACGTGTTAAATGGTCTTTATATCTCAACCCACAAGTTTTCTCACTTTTACCCTTCCAGTTCTCTCCCCCATCCCACTGAGGGGAGAGTGAATGAGTGGCTGTATGGGGTTGAGCTGCCGGCTGTGGTTTAACCATGACACATCTGCAGTGTCAAGACTGGTCAACAACTTTCTGTTGTTGCTTAGAAATAAATTAGAAATTAAACTCTGCATCCAGGATAAAAAATTATTTGTCTTCAAATTTTCACATTCAATTTATTCACGTCTAGTTTACATTAATTAGATTTTGAGCAAACTTAAAATATCAGGAGGTAAAAAAAAAAAAAAAAGTTGGTGAGCAGAAGTGCTAAGCCACAATCCCTCTCTCCCTTATTTGCCTGAAGACATATCATAGACCTCCTCTGCTTTTGATTTGCTTGTCTGAATAAACCATGTAAGAGGAGCCTCTTACAGTACATGCTTTATTTCCCTAATCATTCACTCCATGATTATTAACGAGAATAACATCAACACCTCTTCTACTACGGTGTTGGTATTTATGTAGAGATTTAGTCAGTCAGAAGGAAGTTTCCCTGGTTTTGCTGTGCATGATCCAGTAAGGAAAACAGCTTTGGCTCTGTTCTTCACAAGAGCCAGCCTCTGAGTGAAGGAGTTGGTCTACATCCCTTTTTTGTACCTACCCTTAAAAGATCCCATATGTTACAGTACATCTGTCATCACTGTACATATGTGGGGATCTGTAACACATGAAGCTATAGCATTTCTAACAGCTCTTATGGCCAATCTTTTCCCTGAGCTGTCAGCTAGGTGCTACCCCCAAGGAAGCTTGCTTTTCTTGGAACTCTGCTATAGAATTTGTGATCTGCAGAAACTCCACGGGGTCACCCCTGTGTTTCCAACAGATCCCTAGAAAACATTCTTCAGAAAGATGTAAAGACCTTTGAGTTCTCTTGATAAAGTAAAAAAATCTTCTATGAAATGCATTTTTCTGTGATCAACAGAGAGGTATTGAAAAGCATACTCCTTCAAAATATATTCAGATCAAACTCTTAGAAAAGGTGTGGGGATCCTTTGACCATCTCTTTGCTGGCCCCTCTGGGCTCTGGGTTACCATTTTAATAGAAAAGCATGACATTGACCAGGCTCCAGCTCCTTACTAGACCTCCTCAATGCTCAGCAGTACAGGAGTCAGCTAAAGCACATACTTGCAAAAGGTGCATGGGCTCAGGAATTCCTGTCAGTTTAATCTAAATTATATTAGAAGGCAATTGAGGATATGGGCATTGAGTATTTTGAGAAAAGAAGAAAGAAGTAAGGAAAACATGCATTTCAGGGAATTCTTTAAAATACTAATAAAGTTTCTGTGTGGAAAACTACACTCTTTGCCAAGAAATAAAATCTCAATGTTAAGGAAAGCACAATGCTAGTGCTTTAAAAGACAAGGTGATGCATAATAACATGATCCACATTAACAATAATTTAAATCATTAAATCATAGGAAGCAAGCTCCAGTGCAACTAACAGATTTTAAAAACATCATACCTTCTATCACTTTTATCTGGAATCCATTTGCTACAAGCCTTGGATCTGACAAATAACCTGATCCACGGAAACTCAGGTAATTCCTCTGCATTTTATGAAGAGCAGCCATATACTGAGATCCACCAATAAGACTGGAAAAAAAAATCCCCAAAGTGTTAAAAACCAACATCCCTAATGTGAAAATTACAAGTGTGCAAAAACTACAGAAAAAGGTATCAAGTGATAAGGAGTCATCAAGATTTTATAAAGTATTTTGTTTAAAAAACAAAATGAGAACTATTCACTTATATTAGTGAGGGGATCGAGCTTAGGCATGCAGTAATAAAAATTCTATCAGCCATTTCCTAATTCTCGGAGGAAAATCAGCTAAAGTGAAGTTGTAAAAATGTGGAGCATTTAATTTTCTTCCGGGGGAGGAAATTTGTATTTGCTGCACTACCAATGAAACTGGTCAAAGATCATACTTATTTCAACTAGAATAAGACCAAGTGTGCTCAGTACTTCAAGATCAAAGCATAAAAAACAAAACTGTTTTAATAGATAAGTGAGTGCACAAGTAAGCAGAGCATTAGCAAACAGGGCCTTGCCAGAGTTTACTGTAAATAATTATCAACTGGTGTTTCAAGTAACATACACATTTTTGCTCAATAGTACTATACCTGTCTGTTAACACAATTGGATTGTCCAGTTTCTCTACTGGAAGCTTATGGTTCACCAATAATCTCTTACATAGCAAGGCCTCTTCCAGTCTATATGGATTCAGCAACTTGACATTTTTTTCAGTAGCAAGTATCCAGACATCAGGAAAACTCTGACGACGGATGAGGAAAAGCTCATGTTCATCTGAAACATTTCTCTCCCGTCTCTGAAGGTGACGTCTACAGGAACTCAGAGAAAAAGGCACTGTCACAGTTTTCACAGGCTGTTCCAGCTTCCCCTTCTTTTCAATCTGGTTATGAAATATCTTGTCAAGCTTCTGTTGGTCAGATGCAGAACTCTTCAGCTTGGCTTTGTGTTTTTCTGCCTCCTTTGCTGGTCGGTGCATTGGCTGTGCATTGGCTTTCTTGACCTCTCTGTTGTACCGTTCCTGATCCTTAGTGGCTTTTATTTCATAACTTAAAGGAGAAAACAAACCGGTAGCATCAGCAGATAAAAAGCTCCAGACCCCAACCCCTACCACACTAAAGCAGAAGCAAAGGTAACCATTTCAAGAGCCAAGAACCCCATCCATGGTCCATTCAAGTCCCCACATCAACATGCTGCCCACTGCAATGCAGATGGTCACGGGGCCTCTATTCCATCACATCTTGAACAAAAGCTGGAAATTTTCCTTCATCAAGACAGCCAGCAATTACTCAGCAAGACAGCCTCAATTACTGCAAGGGGGAGGAACTATTACTGTAAGGAATAGAGTGCATCATATAAAGATCTACAGCAAGGGTTTTTTCAACTCAGTCCCTTATTTAATTTGCAATCAAATACAGAGTTTTTGAAGGAGTTTCTTGTCACAGGCAGATCCAGCTCAATTCACAAAGTAGTTTAAGCTTCTAAAGCTCTACAGCCTTGCAGGGGAGACCATGGGGCCAGCAGGACTTTGGAGCTTGAATAATTTTCCAAGCCCCAGGTCTTACTTACTTAAAAGCGTATTTGATTTCAAACAGCCTAAAATTAGCCATATGAAGTGTAAGAATAGAGGATATGTATGATTATCACAGAAATCTGTACGTAATAATCAATCTTACAGAATTTTCAAAAGCAGTCAATAAAAAAACTACTCCTAAATGCTGTCTAAATGGTTAAAACATTACTACATACGAAACCTCTAAAACATGAATGGATTCTTAATGAGTTTATAAATGTCACTGAGATAACTAAACTTTTATAGGTCCCACGTTTATGCTTGTCTACTGCTTATGAATTTTACTTTTCTGAAAACAAGGGTTGCGATTTGCTGAACTCCCTCTTTTTGCCCTTATTTGATATTCTGAATTCTAGAAGGTAATTAAAACCAGTCTAATCTTCAATTAAAACAAAACAAAAAAAAGTAGTTCTATCATTTGTTAGTATTGGAAATAAGTATTTTAGCTGGTCATATTTATTTATTGCTACTTGCTGGAACAGTTTGATTCAATTATGTGTATGCACGCTGGAAAATTAAGGTCAACAAAAGGGTCACCATTTGCAATTAATTATGATGTGCTAGCATTCACATATGGTACCAATATTTAGTTAACTAAAAAAGTCAGCTTAAATAGTTTCTTGCAATAAATCACGTCCTAGAAAATATGGAGCAAACATTAAGATAAAAAACATCTGCTCCTTTTAAAATGAATGGATGAAATCACTTGAACAGATTTTTTTTTAATCCCAAATTCATTTACAGCTTTGACCAAATCAATAAATACTTTGTTTTGAACAGACCTAACTGTAATGCAGAAAAATATTTAAGTGTAGGATAATTGAGCCTTCAGCGATCACTGATAATCCAAAATGAAAGCACTTCCAAACAAAGTCCAACTTGCCTGTCAGTTTAGGCTACCACCAGAAAAATTCTAGTCTTACAAACTTTGATTGTGAGCACCTTCCAAATTCATACACATCAATATCAGCAATTTGCCCAGAACCAAAGGAAAACTGCAGATTTACAAACTATGAGGGAACACCTTTGCCTTTCTGAAAATCCTTCCACAGAGGAACAGATAATCAACAAATGCTACAAGAACAGTGTTTCTCTGCTTTGTGAATTAAAACTGCAAATTCAGGATCTTTTTCTGATGCTGCAAAACCTAAAGACATGAAAATTTGCAAAAGTGGATGTAAGCAGAGAATGGAAGCGTAGAACAAAGTCTAGTTTCAAAGGCAGCTTTGGTTTAAATAGAAAAATGGACCAATGATTTATTCTTTCCCTGTTGCAACGTAAACCCAAACAAAATAATAAGCATACTAAGAAACCCCTTTTAATGTATGTCTCTCAGCCCTTATAAGACAAATAATCTGAATTTGAGTATTTGTTGCAAACTCTGACAGCAAAGACCATGCTACCTGAAAATATTTGTCCCAAGGTACAAATCTACTCATGAAGAATTACTGCAGAGTGCTGACAAGGTGATTTGTTAGTCCCATGACAACGTGTGTAACTTTGAACCTTTCCTACACCTTCAGGGTAACTACTCCTGCCACTGTTATGGCACTTGGAGGGATTTTTCCCACTCCTACCTGAGCCTGATATGCAGGAAACATGAAGGCCAGAAACACATGCAAGCTGTATCAAGCAAGAGCCAAGTGACTGCAAGGAATGAAATCCTTTGCAAAGCAGGGGGATATGTGATGCTGCCAGCATGGACATGCACGGAGCTTTCCTCCTCTATTATAACCTAAAGACCATAACATTTGACATTCCGGTTGTGTAATAAATGCTGGCTTGTTTAGAAAAGGCCATCCTGTGTCACTACGAGACATCTGGTGCTTGTACTACTCCCAAAAGGGATTTTAATTAATTGAGACCCGATGGAGGGGCCACAGAGAGAAACAGAGATGCTGAAACCATGCACAGCCATTGCACAAGGCAGGACTTTATCACAGAAGGATGAAGGACTGGAGCCCAGGAAATGTGGGGCTGTGCCAGCAAGGATGCGTGAAGCAGAGCCGTGGCACTTGGCTGCCCTGATGTATTAACATTTGTTGTTACCTCTAGGTGGCCCAATTTATCCAGAGTACCTGGAGGCAAGACTCATGTTCTCTGCCTCAAGTCCTTCTGGACTGCTACTCTGCAGGAAAAGTTGTCTGTGTATATCCTCTTATTTGCTATTCTCTGAGGCAATTTTAAGATCATAAATGTGGAAAGGTAACCCAAAGCTGGTACCTATAGATACAACTAGTGGTGAATTCTTCATTTCCCTCAACAGCCATGGGACTCAATTCTACATATAAGGAAAATATATATACACTGTGTGTAATATATTGCATTGAATTCCACATATAAGGAAAACATGATTGCTAGAGAGGTCTCCTTCCTGAACTAATGCAAAGTTAATCTGTAGGCACACTCTTTAACATAACAGTTGTACCAGGAAAGCAACCATGAAATCTCAAAAGCTAAAGCAGAGCAAATTAAAATTTTCTGAAACAGCTGGCAGAACCTTTTGTTTCATTTCATTAAAAGCATGAATATAATTTGAGTAGATTTCTACTATTACATTAATATTTCTGCTTATGCAGAGATGGACAAAACACTTTCTCATACGTACGGGTGTGTGACCATGGCATGTTGCTTGCATAGAAAACTTTAAATTAGGTAACCCAGAAGCTAGGTGAAAAGGTTTCAATTAACTCTGGTACAGCTAACATTCAGAACAATGCAGATGTCTCATTAAAATATTTCTTTTTCTTGCAGATGGATTTCAAAACTCAGCAACAATTAATTTTAGAAAAATATGGAATTTAGCTATTCAGATTGTAATCCAGGAAGAGACTTGGTCTTGTTTGAAACTGATTAAAATTTAGACATATTAATTTTTAGCAATTAAAATTGTTTTGAACCAGCAACAGATTAGCTGGTTCTGGGAAAAAGTAATTCCTTGTGTCCTTTGACTGGGTTTTGCAAATACAATTCTGAGACAGCCTTGGTTGGGATACAAATAAAATTTAGAGGAATGGAATTTACCCAATGTTTGAGTACCAAAGTTCCTAAAAAAGAATTCTCAATTTATAGTAATAAAAGTTGAAAAATCTCTGGAGAACTCAACAGTGCCTCATCCATCACCATGCTGGTTTTCAAGGACACTGCATTGGGAGTGATACTGTAAAGGCTGCCCCTAGAAGTTTGTAGGATTCAAACAGTTTCTTGCCTGTTATCTTAAATAACTGTTCAGCAGAACTGTCTCTAACTACTGCTGTCCTTAATCCAACTGCTGCACAGCACAGTGGCAAAAGGAGTAATTCCAATCTGCAGTGCACAACTGCACACAGCAAAACACAACAACTCTGATGTGAAACAATACTGATTCTGATCTTGAGAAGTCAAAATTCATTATCTATTTTGTCATAAATAACTGGAACGTTACAATTTTTTAAATTAATTACAAGTGACTCTTTGGTAGCTTCCAGATTCAGAAGCCAAGACACAGCCTGAACTTACTTCTGTTTTGACTCTTCATTCAAATTCTTCCACTGCTCTTCAATTGTCAGCAGGATGTCATTCATGCTGGTCTTTGGATTATCATCTATCAATTTTGGACGACACTCATGTGTGAAAAATTCAAATGCAGACTTTGGTTTCTTAATTATTTTGCTATTAATTAAGTCATAAGCTGTCACACGTCCAAATTTTTCACTTATCACATTTTTTTTCTTTATGCTTTGATTTGAGCTTTGTGGTTCACTGCTTTTTTCACCAGTGTATTCATTTTGCTTATTAGTTGTCCCTCCAGCTTCAGGAATCAAGATCTTAACAGGTTCCAGCTTGTCTCCCAGACTGTCTTTAAATGCATTTCCCATACTCCAACTATCAGCAGAGATTTCAGGTAGGTCCTTAGGGACTAAGGCTTCCTCATTTTTATCTATTTTGTCAATATTATCAGAACTCAAAACATGCTCATTGGCTTTTTTAGACTCGGGGTCCACAGGAACACTATTACTTTGAATATCAGCCATATTCTGTCCATTCTGTTCCTCCTCACACAATAAATTTAAGCAACTGTCTGAAAAGGCATCACTCTTAGAAGCCTCTCTTTTGTCCAGGCAACTGTGTACATTATCACCACTAAATGTCTGATGATTTAAGCAGATCTCTGCGTTTTTTCCTGCTTGACAGCTCTGCACATCACTGCTGAGTGAAAGGAATGAAGTATGAGCATGTAGCTCATCATTTCCAGATGGTCCCTTTTCACTAACAGCCACATCTGTTTGGTCTGTTCTATGAACAAACATGTCTTCTGAGGTAACATCTGTTTTATTGCTTTCACCAGGGACTGCAGCAGGTAGTGGCCCATACAGCGATTTCAACACATTTTCAACTGCAAGTAAGACAGATTCCTGGGGGGAAAAAAAAAAAGAAGAAAACACACACACAAAAGTGCACCTGAAAATGTAACTGTCAGATACCAAGAATATGGAACAATATGCAAAGTGCTCTTATTTGGAATAATCTTTAGACACATCTGGGCAGATCATTGCATTTCAGTTGTTCACACATCCCAAAAGATTCTGAACTGGACACTTTCAATTTCAAATATTTTGTTATAGGCATCCTGCTTCACTAGTCTACTCTGATATCACAGAGCAAATGAAATGCTTTTTTTATAATAGGGTTTTGACTTCTTAAACCAGTATCATGTAAAGTTATTCCTACCTTATTTGTAGTTAGAAGTTTACAGCCAAAACAAGTGCACCAGCAACATCCAATTTCATGTGGATGTGCTTTCATGGTCCATGTTTCCAATTCAACTTTGCACCAAGTGATGGAAATGAGCAAGATAAAAAACTCAAACGCATAAAAACCAGAAATAAATTAAAAAAAAAAAAAAAGAAGAAAAAGAAAAAGAGAGAAAAGAAACCCCAACCCTTTTTCTAATGCCAAAGGAAAACTAGATCAAATGTAAAAATGCTGTATTAATTTTCATACAAGTGACCCTTAACAGGCAGGACATTTACAAGAATAACACAGACAAATACAAAAGGTTTTTATGAATAACGGGATTAACATACTGGTGTGACTACCTGTATTCACTTTGAATAAGCACATTAATAACCACCAATGCAACCTTTCTAATTTTTGTGGCACTTAATTGATCAATCAGTAATATATCACACATAATGACAAAATAGTGCTTTGATGAGAAATAAACTCCCCTCCTGCCCACCCTCACCTTAATGGTGGTGTTTAAACAGTGATTACTTGGTTTAAATATGTAGTTAACCATCTAATTTATACAGCGCCACATAACATAATTCCACTTAGCTTCTCTCCCTGTAAAGCCATCTGAAACCAAAGTGGTACATGCATATATCTGACAGCATGAAAACCTTTTAAATGAACTAGGAAACTAATTTTGAAGAATCCCCCAGTTAGCCTGTTCAGTACTTTTTGATCAAAACAGTGCTCTGAAAACGGCAAGCTGTCATGTAACTAAAAAAACCCCAAAACCCAGTGACAGTGTTTATGTTTGAACATTCCAGTAGTCCCAAGGCCCTTATCATGCTTATATAAGGACTGACAACTCAGAAACAGAACAAACCTTAATTACCTTATAATGCAGCAAAACTTGTGTTTTATCAGGTGTTATATTCACATCCACAGCAGAGGCAGGTACAGAAATGCTCAAAAAGAAAACAGGATATAAACGAGTACAGTCCTTTTGTGTCACCTGACTGTAGTATTGTCGAATTAACTAGATTGATGTAATAAAGAGATGTTAGTAAAGGCAATAAAATAGACACAAATGCACAGAAACAAAATCTGACATTATAAAAGCATAACTGGTTTGCTGGTTTTGTCCATTTTTCAAGTTAAAGAAATGCTTAAAAGGCCCTCATATTTATGTATGCCAAAATAATCACCAAAAGGGCAGTTCCTGGTAGTTCCCATGCCTTCATAGCATGGAGATAAACGTGATATATAGCCTATTTTCCATGCAGGGCACTTTTTTTTTACTTTGTGTGCTGAATTCCACCTTGAATCCAGGCTTCCCTCCTCTTGTAAGGAACCATCTCTGTCATGGGATTCAGACTAAGCTTTGAACTCCCAGAAGAGCCAGGCACATCAAATAATGCATGGAGATGGATTACCCTTATGCAGCATTTACATACCAACATAAGTTCAGGGTTTACATACACAAAGCTTTTCCTGCCAATTGAAAACTGTCATTGTGTCCACTTTAAAACCTGCAGTAACACTTTGGCATGAGCATGATTTTCTTCCCTGGCGATGACAAGGATTAGGACAGCAAGGCTGCTCCAAGTGAAGTGCTGCAAGGTTCAGTAGTGAGAGAAAGAGTATCAAATTCTGCCTACACGATGCCTAGCTGTAGCCAATGCTGCTGCACTATCACTTTCATTTCTACCCAATGCATACACAAATTTAAAGGGAAAGCATGGGTGTTTGCTTGATAAGCCCACAGCTGGAAGCGGACAAAATCAAAACTATTTCACAGAAGAATTCTCTTACAAGAAACTACATAAAGTTCCCTTATGGGAAATTGCACAAGTGATTTCTACAGGCTAATGCAAAGAATCAACTATCCTGGTAGATATCCTGGTAGATCAACTATCCTAGCATAGAGGATCTGAAATTAACTTTGTTAAACAGCCAAAAACACAACCTCCAGCTCTGTGGTCTGGCTGCAGCAAATGGAATAGAACCGAGGCACCAGCAGTATCAGACTTGTGGAAGGGCACTCTATTGTAAATGCTAGTATTTTCACCTGTATTACTCTAAACTGTTGCATGGGGGGGGAAAAAGTTGTAGATTGCTTAGGTGTCTCTGTCCTCAAAGAAATCACATTTCTATTCCTTGAATTAAAAGCTAGAGGATGTTACCTTCAGTATTTCTTTCTGAAGAACTGGACGATTATTTATAAAAATGAAACTCCTTTCTGAACTTGAAAGGCTTGTTAAAGAAGTGTCTGACTCAGCTTTTGGGAGAAATCCCGAAAGATTTATCTGCAATGATAAAACAGATACAGTGCAAAAGTCTTTTAAAGAACTCAAAATGTTTTTTTATAAAGGTGAGATAGTGAAACCAAATTGTACGGGAGTCCAAGTCATTCAAATGCATGCACTGTTTCTCAACAGCTGCAATATACAAAGATAAAGGCAGTTAGAGGGGGAAAAAAATAGGCTGAGAAAGATGGGTTTGCATCTATTTCCCCTGGTCAATTTATTGACATATTTCCCATTTGGACTGCCATTTGCAGCAGGATGCTGCCTGGAGCTGAGGCTGTGGAGAGCCAGGCCAGCAGCTCTTGGCTTGCTGACTGTGGGGTTGCCCTGTCCAAGCCAAAAGCACAGAGTGCTGCCCAACCTGGCCAGGGCAGCAGTGAACCACCCCTAAAGGGAAAGCCCAAAACACACAATCCCTCCTTCTCTATGTACAGGGCACCTTAAATAGCCTGTCACAGGGCATTTATTCAGGGCACCTAAATTTACCTACGCCACCTGTATCCAAATCATCTGACTCTCAAGAGTGCTGAGCACCCACGATTCACAGGCTGCAGCAGAACCTGTGAGCACAGCACTGCCAGGGAGCCTTGGAAACAACACATGATTTGTGTACCTAACATGAACTCCAAGTTTTAAGATTTTTCTGTTCAGATTCTTTAACAGGTTTTTCAGGTCAAAATAAGGCAAATGACTCGTGCTGCTTGTCCCATCTCTTCCCCCTCTCCCTCACTAAGAAACTTTGAAACTGTTGGATGGATTTCAAATCAATCTGATAAAGAAGCAGAAATCCCAAAGATGTATTTCTACAATTCCTGTGATAACTGACAGCTGTTTGGAGAGAACAGCCTCAAGATAATGACCGTACTAAAGAAAAGGCAATTGTAACTTTTCAAAAGCCAGGAACAGCAGCATGCAAGAACTGACATCCTGGGCAGGCCACATCCTGCCCCACACATTGCCCTCCTCCACCTGCCCAAACTAAGAGGTGAAAGAACATTGGGGCAGCATGAGGATTTTGGAGACATGAGAAAGTCTGGAGAATGTTCTGGTAGCAGGGTGGATCACTGAACACAGAAATGAGTCCTCATAAGCTCTGCTTTTGGCAGAACCCCTTGTATTTGCTTAAATCCAAATTATCATGCATTTGAAATGGAATTTAAGATCCATGGGACTTGGCCTATCCTTCCCATTCATCTACGTCACACAGCTATCTGCTCATGTGCTCCCTTATTCCCTCCTGACCTTGCACCAAGCATTCTGTGCTAAAGCTGGCGTGTTCTGGTCAGCAACGTCGCAAAGAACCAAACACCACTGGTCAAATTAAAGAGGTGTCAAGTATCTGTTGGATGATTATCAGAAAACAACATGCAGCACTTTGAGATTTTATTCTGCAGCTTTAGCACATCCTCCCTCAGTGTTCCTCCTCTGCACTTCTTCTTCTAATTCACAAATATTTGTACAAGTCTTTCACTTCCAACAATATTTTTATATGCAGAAAACATTAAAGCAAAACTGAAAGTCTCTAAATAACTCATTTAACAAGTTGCCAGATTTAGAAATGGCTGACTGCTGTTACTATTTACAGCCATGTAGAATATCAGCATGCTCATTAAAAGTTATCTACAATTTATAATACTAGTCTTAGTAGAATTTTCATATATGAAAGTATATGAAGTATGAAGACAAAAAATTACAAAATTACAAAAATTACAAAATTACAGAGACTGGAAAATATTAATGAAACTTTGATCTCACACTAGATCAACTGTGTTCAAAATTATTACTTTAATAAAAAAACCACAATTTTTATATGCATTAAAAAATATCTGTGACAGGTGGACAGCAGAATGCCTTTCTTTTATACTTATCTTTCTCCCAATGGCACATGTAGCTGCTAAACTTTACCTTCATAGGAAAAGAAGACACTAGGGAAATTTCCTGTGTGAAAGCTTTCAGCCCAAATAAATCTATCCATTTACAAGACTGGTGATCTGAAAAGTTTAAAAAGTTGTGCCAGTTCTTTATTTTCTTGGTTTTATTTTTGTTTTACAAATAGCTCCTGAGTTTGCATGCTTCAAAGCTAATTTGAAATGTGTTCCTGTTTCATTCAGTGCCCATAATGGAGATGTTTTCAAGAAGGCCAGTCTTTAAAACCCCTGGAACACTTGTTGAAGAAGTTTAAACTCTGCAGTAAGGAACAACAAGGTTAGTTTTGTCTTCAGAATAGACTTTGCAGCAAAGGAGCATGAAGCTACACAATGAACAAATGGGAGTTAATAGAATTAAAGAGCTGCCCTCTGGTCTGTGTAGCCAATGAGAGACAGACTGAATGGGAAGGAAAAAAAGCAGGGTATGCCTTGCCCTTAAATACCTGCTCCAATACCTGCAGACAAGGGAGGAAAAAATGATTACACAGGCAACTTAACTCTGTCACTCCGTAGTGTTTGGCTGCCTAGTTTAGAAATGTCCACAGTTTCTGACTGTCAACATTATGCATGGATCACTTATACACCTATAAATGATGCACATGGTATTTTACACACTATTTAGAGACAGAGAGAGAGATGGAATGTTCCCCAACTTCTATTCAAGGAATATGGATGCCTCACGATATAGCAGAGAAGTAATGTGAGAACCTAAGTGCCTCCTCCAAGCTAGTCCCTTCTAAATACCCCCCTATCTTGCCTTTGGAGCCCCCTGCACGTGTCCTGGGGGCACATCCAAGCTACATTCAGGTAAGAATAGCTCTGGACGTTCAGTTCAGACATAAACAACTAAAACTTTGTGAAGTACAAGAAGTGACTTTGCTTTGTTCCCCCTCATTCTACAGCATGTATAAAAGCACTCTGGCAAACTCAAGATTTAAGTCTGAATAATGCTATTAAGCTGCACGTATAAACAGTGAGACCTTAAAGTCTGAATAATATTATTGAGCACCATGCTGAATGCAGCACTGGTAAGCTGTGTCTAGGAGCCATTGTGACTTTACAGAGATTCAACTTATCCTGTCAAGGTTTATTACCACGTGATACAGGAAAATGGAGTTTACAAGGTTCCAAGTTAGCAAGATTCCCCTTTAATAAAAAATTTCTCCAACAAAAATTGAAGCAGAGGAAAAAATTTTTGAAAACATTAAACAAAGGAGGGTATGATGGGTAATTCCCTCATTTTCAGAAGGGGAAAAAGAAGCCAAGAACACAGAATTTTTTGAAAACTAGGAAGTGTTTAGTTGAAAAACGTGTTTGGTGGAAGTTCTGCATAACTTGCCCTTCTAAGTATGTGTTTCTTTCACTGCTCAGGTGGCCCCACTGAAATTGAGGGAATACTCTTTAGAGTACAAGGCTAAGAGGCCACAAAGATGAGAACCATCTAAATGCTCAGATATTAACGAGAGCACAACCTGCCTGTGAGCCAGGAATCCCAACTGAGACAGCTCTGAGCAATCAGCAATTCTGCATTTGTCATCACAACTGTTTTTACTGCCATTTGATCAGTGCCACATGAGTCCTGATGAAGTGATTCTTGGAGTGGATTTTCAATCACCAAACCAATTAATTTTATGGAGAGGACAGTAATAGAATGAAATGCATTAATCAGATGTCAATCTGGAGACACACCTTCTTTTTCAAAGTCTTCTTCTTTTTGAGTATTTCTTTAGTTCTCTTCATTGATAGAGCTGAAGTGAATTTGGGAGAAGGAAGTTAAAACTCACCTCAGGATATTCGCAGCAGTGTTGAAAAGGTACCATACTGCTCATAACGGCTGTTCCCAGAACTGACATACAGGCCATTTTGTGATCTGATACCCTGGTCTTCTGCCAAATAACTGCCTGAAACAAATGGCACAGAGTCAAATTTTTGACATTATATTTGTTGAACTCATGTCATGTCTATGAACATGCATCTGCAACTGCACACACACTGTATATGTAACATTCTGTACCTTGACCCTCTGAAAATCACAACTTTCAGTGTTAACAGACTCGATACGGTACCTTTTGACATGTCTTCTCATATTCTCTTACTCATTTAGACACACAGCAATTGGAAAACTAAGCAAAGCTTGTATTCATCCATGTTTTGTGGCTATTCTGGACTTCTGTACCTGAGGGCAACTGCTAAAACCAAGTCAATACAAATACTACTTCTCCTCGTAGATACAGAGCAGTGGGATTTGTGCTTTTCCTGAGCATTAAAGTAATCTCTCACAGGCTGGTCAATATTTGAAGGTGGGCACTGCAATGCTTAAGTAACTTATTCCAAAGAGCTTGTTTCAGCAGAAATCAGGCTATTAGCTGTCCATCCATAGCTCTCACCTGGATACTCTAGGTGTATGATAAGCCTGCCATTTAGAAAGAAAAGCAGTTTCTAAGGCACTATATATTAGGAAAGCAGTTATTTGTCTAATGAAAACTTTGACAAGTTAGAAGGATGAAGGACCATCTGCTGTATTAGCTACATGTCTTGAAATATAATTACAAAGACTTAATAAATAGAGTAAGGCAATATGAACTGCAACTTCAACAGAAGTCACTTGTGAAGTCTACTTATGCAGACAGAAGGTATTACTTACTTTGGGAAGTGAAATTTTGTCTATCACTAATGAGAAGTCCTATGCCAAATAGTCACAAACTTAATTCTGAATCTGCTTTCTTTGCTGTGTATCAACAACAAAAATGCTATCCTTGGTTGGTTTTCTGCTTCTAGGCAACGGAGATTACTACACTCAGGTCCACTTCATTTTGCCACTGCTGGTTGCCTGAGTGTATTCAATGTTTTCCTTTAAATACCAAAAGGAAAAATAATGCAGGATGTTGCATTTTAAATGGGATGTTACAGTGCTGTTGAAATTTATACTTTCAGTAGGTACTAGGTGTCCAATAAATTCAAAATGAGCTTACAGCATTCAAGTACATGCTGTTAAGTGAAAGGATGGTGAGAGAGCAAAAAATACATGAGCACCCATCTCAAGAAATGCTATACATAGCCTTAAAATTCCACCTGTCCAATGGAATATTTGCTGGCCTTCAGGGGTGAATTCCACAGAAGAACACAGTTCTCCTGGAACATGATATTCCCTTCCTACAGGACAGGTGGAATTGTAAAGCTTTGAGACTGCTGACCCTAAACTATTTCCCAAATCTTTAATTTCCCAGTTCCCCTACCTTCTACAGCATTTGTGAAGTGGGGATTTTTAGTCCTGCCTGAATGTAATTCATCTCCTACAGAGCAGCCTGAGAGCTCTTTGCACATGCTGGATCACAGCTTGGTTACTCTACAGTGAGGTGAACCCCTCAAACATAAAACACAATTTACATCGGGGGGCAGGGAACAGAAAAAGGGGAGAAGGAGGAACGAGTAAGGAGAGCCACGGGTCGGGTGCCCACAGCTCTGGCAGGGAGTCCCCCCGTGCTCCAGAGCAGGCAGAGGTGAAGGACAGCCCAGGGCTGCCTCAGCCTCTCTCCTCTACACCTGCTCTGAGCCTCCTCAAAGACATTCTGGAGTGATGAAAGAATCTGTCCTCTTCTTTATAGCTCCTCTTATAAAACATATCCTGTACTGCTTCTATTTTAAAATTGATTACTTAAAATGGAAACAGAAAGTGCCAAGTGATTTTTTCTTTACTGGATGTATTTTAAATTAAATGCATGTGACCAAACTGAGAAAGGCACTTGTTACATGACTAATATAAACATCATGCTGTTTATTTTCGGGTATCCTAGTGTGATGCTGCAGGTACAGATATAAAACTTAGCTGCTGATTAATGCAAGGCTATTACACAGCTTGACCTGCTAGAATGGCTGATATTCAGAACTTTGAAAAGATCACTTGAGTAAGGTGGTTTTAAGAAAGCTGTGGAAAATGAGAATTTATTAAATGCAAACTTGCTAAAAGCAGATACTGTAATAGGTTCAGATTAATTTTTTAAATAGTCACATACTCACCACATACTCAGTACTACAGACAGAATTTTAGGAAATAGTTACCACTGTAGGTTAAATTAAAGCCACAAACTAAAGAAGCCATGCAACTCCTAAATTTCTGTAAAGACAGAATAGAGTGTTACTCATTTCTAGCCTTGACTGCACATTATGAAGCAACAACATAGGAAGAGCTGGTAATTTACAGAAAATTATTTTTCTATATTCCCCAGATGTATCAACAGGCATTAAAAAAATCAGAGAAACAATGCCTGTTCCATTTCATTTATTTTGGAAAGTGTTGCCATGAGGTTCCTGCACTACCCTATTTTTTTAACCTTGCTTATACCCTTTAGTTTAGCTAAAAATACACCCCTCTCACACACCCCCCATATTTTTTTCTAGGTCATATAAAGCGGGTGTCTGGATGAGCCAAGGAAGAATCTGACTCTAGTCAGTATGATGACGCTGCAGAAACAGCCTACTCAAAGATATATTATTACATATGGCCCATCTTAGATTCTGCAAGAGCCAGCCAAATATATTCCACCTCTCTGTTTCATTGAAGGGGATTGCACGATCCAGATCTTACAAAATGTCCTAACACATATAAAATCTATTGCACATATGCAGAAGATAATGATGTGTGTGTCTTTGTTTACCTCTTCCTCCACCCCATGCAGCCCTAGGACACAGGCACAGTTTTTTGGAGGATGACAATGTACATTTCAACCTAAATGACTGTATGACTCCATGCACACACAGACTAGGCATCTGTTATTTCAGGATGATCATATATAGTGCAGGAGGATTCCTTGAAACATGTGTGAAGTACAGAGAAAGAGTGTGCAACCTCTTCCCACTGGGTCCCTGCTATACAGGACTAGAGAGAATTAAGAGTTGCTCAGTATTTGTTTCTTCAAAGACCTCAAGGAAAAACAGAGATCAAAAACCAGTTGCTCTGCATCCCTAACCATCCTTTATATTTTAGAATTTCTATCTGCAGCTACAGTGATTTGCAATCCCAGATAAAAGGAAAATCTTAATTAGAGCTGGGACCAGATGCTTTTTCCAACTGTGGCTACTTCAGCACAATTATGATGCTGAGAGTCAAACTGACTCATTCCATTTACCTTATTACTACATAATGGCAGTGGACTTAACGTAGACTTTTAGCACCCAAACCCCACCTATTTTCTTTATTTATTTCATTACCGCCATATTGTTCACTCTGTAATAAGGTTTGTGAGTGCAAAAGTCCAGTTGAGCAAGCAGTTGTACATGAGCTGTAAGCTGGTAACGTAGCTCGAGTTAGCTCTTTAAAAGAGAACTGCATTTCACAGTCTCCCTAGCTTTGTGCTACATGCTTCAAAAATCTTGTCACCCTGGCATCTGAGATCTCACTGCAGATAACTCTTTAGGCCACTATGTTCCTCAGCTCCTTGACCTAAAACCTAATAGCCTATTAGGTTTCAATTGGAAGCATTTCTGCCTACCTGTTGAGAGTACACAAACAGGAACAAAATGAGGCACCAATATCCCAAGACTGAAACTGAGCCCAAGAGAAACAAAACCACATCCTCCAATACTATGTGTATAACCTCTTCATCTGAATGATGCACAGACACCCAGCTCCAAGGGCTGGCACATTCTCTGCAGTGGAAGAAAACCCATCTGCTAAGATAAAACTGATCAATGTGAAGACCTTATCACATTCTTTAGAATGCCAGCCTTGAGAAGCGCTGCTGTTTTTCAGCCCCACGCCTTAACTGGCATCCTGTTTTAAAACCAGTGGTAAGTTACCTTACTAAAAGGGAACTCTTACATAGACTGCCCTTGAACAAGAAATCACAAAAAAAATCAATTTAGCTTATAAAAAAATTAAGCAATTAATCAGTTATTTTCCTAGATATTTTACACCCACCCCAAAGGAATCAGTTGTGCCCTCCATTTGTATGTGATGCTGGGACAATTACCAGTGGAGATACCAGTATCTCCACTGAGTTTTGCCAGAAACTCAAGGCACCATTTTTCCCCTCATCAGATGCAGCTACATACCTGTCTATCCAATGGCATCACATATTAGAGCTATCAAGGGGATCTGTTGAAAGACAGTCATATTCCACGGCACTGTTCATTCTACAAATGCCAGTATATTCCTTACTCAGATTTCCCTTTCATGGCATGAGAGCACCTCCCAACAAAAAGACTGTCTTGAGCATGACACATTGGAGAAATGCTTGGATTTGGGAGTTAGGAGAGGAGCTAATGCATATTACAAGGAGCCAAGGATCTTCATCTGGTAACAACTGTCTTCAAAGCCTTTCAAGAATTCCAAAGACTATTGAGAGTCATGTGCTTTTTGAATGCTTTAATCACGCATGTTCAGCCACGGCTGTTCGGAGAACCTGATCTCCTCTTATGACCAGGTGACCCACCTAGTGGATGAGGGGAAGGCTGTGGATGTAACCTTAACTTCAGCAGAGTTCTAGGCATGGTCTCCCAGAGCATTCTCCTGGACAAACCATGGCTTGGACAGGTGCACTCTTTTTGGATGCACTCTGGAAGGCCAAGTCCAGAGAGCGATAGTGAAAGAATGAAATGCAGTTGGCAACTGGTCACTACTGGTGTTCTCCAGGGCTCAGAATCAGGGCTTAGGCCTGTTTAACATCTTTTTCAGTTATCTGGAGAAGGGGACTGAGCCAGTACCCTCAGCCAATTTGCAAGCAACATCTGGTTGGGTTGGAGTGTTGATCTGCTGGAGAGCAGGAAGGCTCTGCAGAAGGATCTGACCAGGCTGAATTGATGGGCCAAGGCCAATGGTGTGAACTTCAACAAGATGAAGTGCCAGGTCCTGAACTTGGATGACAACCCCCTGCAGCACTACAGGCTGGGGGAAGAGTGGGTATTAAGGTGCCCACTGGAAAAGGACCTGGGGGCACTGGTTGACTGCAGTTGAACATGAGCCAGCATGTGGCCAAGAAGACCAATGGCATCCTGCTCTCTAGCAGGGATAGTGCAGCCAGCAGGACCAGGGCAGTGATTGCCTTTCTGTACTCACCACTGGTGAGGCCTCACCCCATGTCCTGTGCACAGTCTTGGGCCCCTCACTACAAAAAAGATATGGAGGTGCTGGAGTGCGTCCAGAGAAGGGCAATGAAGCTAGAACACAAGTGTGATGAGGAGAGCCTGAGGGAGACGGGGGTGTTTAGCCTGAGAAAAGGAGGCTCAGAGGAGGTCTTATTGCTCACTGCCTCACAGGAGGTCATAGCCAGGTAGGGGTCAGGCTCTTCTCCCATGCAAGCAGCAATAGGAAAAGGGGAAATGGCCTCAAGGTGCACCAGGGAGGTCCAGATTAGGTATTAGGAAAAATTTCTTCACTGCAAGAGTGGTGAGGTATTGGAACAGGCTCCCCTGGAAGTGGTGGAGTCCCCATCCCTGGGAGTGTTCAAACACTGAGCAGACGTAGCACTTCACAATGAGGTTTAGTGGGCACGGTGGTATTTGGTCAAAGGTTGGACCTGATGCTCTTGGAGGTCTTTTCCAACCTTAACGATTCTCAGACTCAGTGAAAAGGTTCTTTCCCCCAGAGGGTGGCTGGGCACTGAAACAGACTCCCCATGCCTGTGGTCACAGCACCCAGCATGACGGAGTTCCAGAAGTATCTGTACAACACTCTCACACACATGGTGGGATTCTTGGGGCATCCTGTGCAGGGCCAGCAGTTGAACTCAATGATCCTGTGAGTTCCTTCCAACTCAAGATATTCTAAGATTCTATTAAATTCCACTTCCTTAGCAGGAGGAAAAAAAAATAAATAAAGCCTCCTAAACAATCAAACTACTGTCAAAACCCAGTTTTCAATCTAAAACTGTGATTCAGAAAACATACATCACAGTGAATTCTATTTAAATAAAGGGAGGTTTTAAAGCCTTTTGTAAAGCAGCAGTCAACAAAAAGAACATATATACCAGTGACAAAGTACATTGCTAAAGAAGAGGGAAAATTCCCATGAAGCTTCGGAAACATCCTTTTTTTCCACGGACCTTTTTAAGCCAACAGTGTGGGTGCAAAAGCCTTGCAAAGGCACATCTCAGATTCTGCAACACACTGCATATGTGAAACAGTAATTGTTTTGAGATTTTTGACATATACTGTGCTGTCATTTGTAAAAAGTGATGGATGAGAAACTGGAAACCTCAAGGAATTAGTAATAGGATATAAAGCATTTCACCTCTGGGTCACCAGTTCAAATTCAACCAGGTTGGTAGTGAGCAAAAGTAGTTACCATCTGGCAGCTGTTCTCTGGCTGATGTAAATTGAGTTGAGGGTCTCAGCACATTTCCTAGTGGACAGGTGTCCTCAGCACAAAAAAACACCATAATTAACTCTCTGTTTGGCTTTCTCAGCAAAGCACTGAACAACGAATAGAAGCAAAGACTGAGCTGTATTCCAGGTTAGAATGGAAGCATGTTGGCTGCAGAGCACTGCAGATTCTTAATCATAATTTCTCTTTATCTTTTAAGACACACAGATTAGGGAGGGATTTCATTAATCATCGTTACATTAAACAGAGTAACCTTTCCAATTCAAGACAGAGTTTATGTGCAGCTATTTCTGTTCAATTCTGATTTTTTTAAACATGCAGCTACAGCAGAGTTTGAAAGCACAGTGAATGAATGCAAAGTATATTGACATTATTAAAAATGGTAAATTTACCCTAACACACTCACTCTCTATAAATCCAGACTTATTACAGAGGACAGGGACACAGAAAAAAACCCCTGGATTTGGATTATTTCATACAAACTGTTGGTCAAGATTATGCAACTTTGGAAAACAGAGGAGACTTACTGTAAAGAAAATACAGGGATGGCATCCTTTAAGTAAACTCTACCAACGAAAGAGGTTTTGGGGAAGACTACTACCCACAGTTATTACAACACTTTTTAAATGGACTTTGCATCCAAAAGTTCATGACTCCCATAAGAAACAAAAAAGAAAGTTTTAGGCAGAACTGCATGTGACCAAGCTTCAAATGTTATGTGTGAAAAAGACTGGCAAAAAAAATTCACTTATGCCAAGTTTTCCTCAACAGGAACTGGAAAATTTACTGAGCCTACTTATGGCCCATCTGTAATTTGCACAAGACATGGGACCACTTGTGCACAGCATGACCTGTTGATAAGCACCACCTAAATCATCTGCTGCTGAAATTTTTTTTGGCTCTACTATATATGATATTGTTAAAATAGGTATAGTTACTGGGTGTCCTTGCTCATTTTGGCATTTGTGGAATAAAGGCAACTGAAACAGAAATAAAGCATTCCTCAGTCTTACAAAACACTGATGAAATACCCTTCTATTTCTTCAACATCAGTGGTTTATAGAGACTGAGCTGAGGGCTACTGGTATTAAACAGAGAAGAGTATGAAAACTGCAGTTCTAGAGAAGAGCTGGAACTACTAAAAGCTGTGTTTTACCACCATGAGTAAAACACAGCCAGAGCTCACAGATTGCAAGAACACAGGATTTGGGGCTGAAGGGTTTGAGGCAGTTTAAGCAGTAGCTGACTTTGAAATGTTCTTAACACGCCTTCAGATAACATTAACTTTAAATAAACTTGCTGAATACTCATGTAAATTATTTCCATTTGGCTGTCTCATTATTCAATATGCTTTCAAGGAACATGGTGATGAAAGAAGAAAAATACCTCTTTCTAACATAACCATACTGGCAAGAGGATCAACATTATCAGTATTCAAAGAATGTCTTGGCAGGATAAACCTTCATAAAAAGAAGGAGCACTAGCTAATCCAAGTTGTCAAAATAGCAATAGTACCTCAAGGGTTGATCTGCAAAGTGATTCGTTATTTATTGCTAATGCAAACAAAACATTCTGAGAAGAAAGAGCAATTGAGTGTTTCCTATCTTGGAAAGCCACTGATGGAGAGTCCACAATAAATAAATCTGAGGAGGAATAGAGAATATCTATATTTTTCTTACCCACTAAAAATCATCCAAAGGCTGGAAGAGGTGGTTCTATTCTGGGAAGAACCACACTTAACAGCAATCAATATTTTCAAAACTAACACAGACATGAAATGTAGGAAGAAGAAAAAAATTCAGGAAATTTTATTCAAAAGCATAAGACACACACCTTCTGAAAAAACTCAATCAGACATGGTCGAAATTCACCATGCAACGTAGCATGCATCCTGAAACAATCTATACTTCAACAGCTCAAAATAAGTTTCTGCTGGAACTCATCAGGCAACCATTTTCAGATGCCTAACATCAGACACTTCATGGCAGCTTCAGCCTTTCTGCATTCCTCCCCAGTATCTCCAGGACTATGCTCTCACAGAATCACAGAACGGTTTGGCTTGAAAGGGATCTTGCAGATCATCTGGGTCCAACTCCCCAGCCATGGACCCCTTTCTCAAGACCAGTTGCTCAAACACCATCCAACCGAACATTCTCCTTTCTGGGGGAGGGTTGTTTTTAGTTTTTTTTTTTCTGGAATGGCTTTTTTTTAAAGTATCATTTTTGTAATTTATTTAGAAAACTTCCTTGAATACATTTTTATTTACACTTTTTTCACTTACTATCTTTTCTAGTCTCTCAATCCATCTTTTCTTGTCTCCTTCTGTTATAGCTCATCTCTGCTATCTTCTTGCCCTTTTAAGCCCAGGAACCTGATGGTACTCTCAAGGTGTACCTTCTTTCCATTGCAACAGAAAGTACTGGTTCAGCCTCAACAATTTGGGATCCTAAGAAGTCCTCTGAATAACTGCATATATAATTTGTCTTTCAAATGAGCACATTATCTATGAGCTACATACAAAAAAAGCTATTCTTAAAACAAATGCACCATTGACCTACTGCAAGTTGCTACACACTGGAAATTCAGAATTTCAAATCTTTTAAAAGGTGTGATATGACAGGTGACTTTTTATTTTGCACAGAATGCCAACAGCAGTAGAAAAACAGGAATCTGAATACATATTTTATAAAGTTCAGTTCAGTTTTTAACTTTCAAACAATTTTAAAGCCTCTCCACACACACAGACTACACTTTCTGTCTACTTAAGCCTTTAATTTTCCTGTCTCAGCAATGGCTACTGAGCGACCTCTTGTGATGAAACGTGTGAGCACTTTCTCACTTCTTTTCCTCTTTTTAAAAAATAAATTAAATTAAAAAAGGCTGGCAGTGCAAAATGAAAAGCACAAAAAACCAGCATCATCTTTATCATTACAATGAATGAAACCTTTTTACCCATTCATACAATCCCTAAAATTGGGTATCGAAGAATGTACCTCTGAAGCTAATAAGTGAGGTTCAAAAAAACCCCAGTGTGCAATGGCAACTATCATGCCACCCTTCACACCATTTTTGCAGGAAGTGTTGGGAAAAGTACATGTAATCACCTTCTTGGACCTTACTGCCATTGTACTAAAATAAGCAGAGAAAAAAAACCACTCCAAGATATTCAATAGTCTGATCAAAGGGATGAAATCAAAATACCATAAAGAAAATAGCATTTGTGACTTGTTGAAGAGGGCAAAAACAAACCACCAAGAAGACAAAATTAGTTTTATTGACCAGCATCAGTATTGTGAACCACTGGTAGATATGTCGAGGAGCTCAATACAATCTTGGAGGCAGATACCCCCCAAGATGTCTGGTTTCAAATTCTCAGTGATCTCAGTGAAGTAAGACTGCAAGTAGCTACTCTTTCTCAGCCTTGAAATACTAATTCTGTAGCCAGCTTTAACTTTTTATAGTATCTACACAGTGATATTTAAAAATACTTACAAAAATACAATAAAAGCACATTAAACAAGTCCAGAGGAGGATGGGAAATCTGTTGTCATTTCAGAAAAGTACATTGCCTTTTCCTACTCCCACTGCAAAGGAACTGAAGTGTGACTGTTTGATTGATGGGGTAACTGATCAAGTCTCAGTGAGCATGACAAATATCAACAAACAGCATTATTTTAGAACAGAAACAGAATTACTGAGGGATCTGGCCACGAGATGTCACTCTCTACTTTGTGGCTTGGAAGTTCATCAGCACAGCCTCCCCCTCAGAGGTGTAAAAAGCCAGGGTACAGCCAATGAAATCTGTTCTGTTAAATTTGGGTCAGGGTAAGGGGAACTGCCCAACATGTCATTTCCGTAGCTGTAATGCAGAATTACCATTCAGCATGCAGCAAAGTCAAAGTAACCTCCAAGTAAGCCCTGCATTCATCCTCCCAGGTTTAACCAAGAGCAACTAGCTCAACTAAATGTTGTTGTTATAACATGTTACTGCTCTCACACCAATGGCACAAGCTGTTTTGAACTTTCCAGCCTTTGTAAATAAAATCATTGTTATGTACTGAGCTCTTATCACTCAGAATAGAGCAAGCTGCCTGTGTGAACTATAGCTTCTATCCAGGTAGACTGCATAAAATAGTAAGTTTTACAAGTTTTTCGGGTGGCTTTGGTTAACATTTTATCAGGCCCTGTGGTCTAGTAAGGTCTCACTTCTTGGTTTGAAAAACATCACTAGCATCTTTACTAACCACTAGCATGTAAAATAATTTTTATACTTCATATATCTAGCCAGGCATCTCCTGCAAGCAACCAAAAATACCTGACACTGAGTTTTAGGAGCTTAACATCAAAATTTGTAGCCATTATAAATATACACCTATGAAAGGAGAAAGTAAGTGGAAGTCCAAAACAAAGCTATAATGAAAGAAAAATTTTAGGAATGAAAGATTTTGTGTATTACATGAACTGCACGGATTCATCAGAAACTGATCTTTAAAACAGCTGACAGAAAAAAACACATTATTACCTTATTATGTGTTAATGTTATCCTCAGGTCTGGTTTTATGATACCATATGCTGTCAGTAGATCTTGGACTTTTTTCAGTTCTTCCTTACACTTTCTATTTGTTGAGTAAAACTGCTTTCTTACAGGAAGATTCTTAAACAAATTTAGGACTGTTACTGTAGTACCTGAAAGAAAATAAAGTAGAAATTACACTGAAAGCAAATCACTGACTGGATATTGAGGTAAGTATTTTTACATAAACAGACACATTTGCATGTTGCTGCACTAAATCAGGTTATTAGCATGAGAAGAAATATACGAAATTAGCAGCCATTCCCCCCAAAAAGGCATCAAGATTTTTGATGCTTCTCCTTCATTTAGAGTTATGACTGCAGCATTCATCTTTCTTTCATACACACTAACAACAGCAAGAACCAGCACTAAAGAAAGCTGTCTCAATGCATAAGTTAGCTTTCATCAGCAAAATGATTAATTTAAAGACTAGAATCTAATCACACATATCTGGAGGCAAAGGAACACTGTGCTTCACTAAGGGCCTTCACAAGTATTTGCTTTAGGGTAGTACCTGAAGTGCCAAATATCTCTGCTCAAGGTACAGTACACAGTAGGAGAAGGAGGAATACTCATCTACCAGCACAACCACTTGAATTCCTAGCCCATAAGGACATTGCAAAGCATTAGATATGTCAGAGAACTCAACAATTTCAATGAAAGACAAGGCATTGCAACCTGCAGGCATTCTGGCTACAGGCTAAATCTTATACAGAGGCTTTACACAGGCTAAATCTTAATTTTTACTAATCCTTAGTAAAATTTAGGTACACACCCTTCCTGCAGGTTAGAAAGAACTGTGGCTTTGCCTGGTCCTACAGCCATGCTGCTTCCAGCAATTCCTATGTATGGCAGCAGGGCAACTCCCTCCTTTAAGCAAGGATTTTGCTACATACAGATACACTACTTCAGTCCTGAAAAAATCTTTCATACATATACTTACACAGACTTGGAGCATTTAATTTTTACAGGTTTTATTTCCACTGTCAGCTTGAAGAAGTGAGTCAGAGAAGGAGAAACTAGTTTATAATTACAATCTAGAACAACTTCCAAGACGTATCATTTCTTACGCTATGACAACACATTCTCAGCTGACAGACACAAGGCATGAAGCGTTTACAGCTGCAAAGATTTCATACTCAGCCTTTAAGTACCCAACAGGTATTTCAACATCAGACAGAGCCTCAGAGAAACACAAAATACACCTGTCACCTTGCAACACCAGAACAGTGATAGCCTACCTTGCCCAAGATGGGAAGGCTTTTTAAAGGTTACACGTCCATTGCTATCCAAAGCATACTGCATGCTGAAATCATCAGCAGCTGTCTTTGTGGTGACCAAAACCTGAAGAGAGTGATGTAAAAAACCCTTACATTAATCAGGGATAGACAAAGTTCAGAATGAGCTTAGATAAGCTTTGCTACCACACTCACCACACCAATCTGTTACTTTAGTCACCATAATTATATTCAATTAGTTTATAAAATTTTTCTTGAACAGGTACTTCTTACCTGTTCAGGCACAGAAACATTCAGCCTTATTCTGCATGTTTACTACCATTTAACTAAAAGCATTTCTATCATGTTGATTCACAAAGCACAGCAATTCCTGCTACCTACAACATACGCTGCTCTATCTTCTATTCTAGCACAGATTAAATAAACTTTATCAATTGACAGTTCTGCATTTTTACCCTCTGTGAGACAAACACACTATGACAACTTAAATTCAAGTGAGATTCCACAAACTTAAAGACTACTCTCAAACAAACAATGTATTTTCTTTCCACATCTAAACATATCTGGCAATCAGTCACAGCAAGTTTTGTAAGCTGTTAAGGTAATTCACAGATTGCTTTAGCAAGAGCAGTCATAAATCAGAGTTCAGTTACCAACGTTGTGAGTAACAGAACCACTGCCCTTTAACCACCTGGAAGACACAGTTTAACACACACACACTGAGTTTCAGGATATTTTGGTTTATTTTAGTGTCTCCCACGAATCATTCAGCACTCAGTCATGCCCCTGGAGACAAAAACAACAATTGATTAACTGGGAATTACAGTATTGCAGACCTACTTAAGGGCCAATAGCAAAGTACCTTCAAACTGAAATTTCAGGGGGCTGTTTGGGTAGGCAGAACACAATTAATGCCAGGAGTGTTAATTAACATAATTACTGATACAAGGAGTAATACTTATTAAAACACTTCATACACTCATGACACCTCCCATCTCTTATGAAACGTACCATAGAGCTGATTAGAAGCCCTGAACAGATGGCATTCTGCTCTGAGAGCTCATTAGAAGGAACCAATGATTGAGGTCTGTCATCATCCATGAAAACACCAACATTTTCAAAAGCATCTTTGGAAATCTCCATCCCAATACACAACTCACTCCTGCTTAGTGCAATGTGTATGCAGCCCAAGGGACCAAGGAGTGAAGCTGTACCACCACCTCTCCTGAGCTCAACAGCTGATGGTTCCAACCAGACACTGGCATTGGTACCTTCCTGCATGATCTAATCCTCGGCAGACTTGCACCTAAAACTTGGCCTTGGTGCAGCATGAATTCAGAAAGGGAGAGCACAAGAGGTCTGGCAGACGCTGTGCATTCAGCAGCCTGAACACTTTTCAGATGGTTTTGAACAAACATATTTACTTTTAGCCAATAAGTTAAGTAGCAAATGTCAGTACACTGCCAATCCTTTTAATACAAACACATGGCTCAGACTCAGATAGGTCAGGTAGCAGGTTCCTGTTTACTCATAGGGACAAAGTTTGTGCAATTGCAGTCACACACATGTCAAAGAGCAACAAGGAGCCCAGCAAGAACCTATGACTGCTGATCACCTAGATAACAAGGCAGAAATCATTACTGGAATGGTGGCTATGTGAGCCATCAGCTCCCTGAAATTACTCCTCCTGGCCATCACCTTCTGCTCCTTTCTTGATCAACCCTAATTCAAGTAGCAAAGCCAGCATACTCTTTGACATGATACTCCCTGCCACAAAAGGAAAGAAAATACAACACAATCTGTCTGTTACCTGTTCTGACTAAGCAAAATAAACAGAGCACTGCTGCTACCTGTGTGACAGAAAGGCAGGACTGACACAAACAAGAAATTTGTATGACATGGATTCTGGGGTTGGGGAGAAAAGCAGCATACACAAGCATATCCCTGGCAAGTCACTGGAACATTTAAATTCTTTGCACAGAATAAAATTTTCATGAACACATATAGGCAACAAAAATCCTAAGGCAAAGGCTCCACATTTATTGCAAGTGCTCACTTCTGATATGCTGCAAATCGATCCCAAAGCTTCCCCACGGAAGCCGTATGTTGTCAGCCTTTCCAGGTCCTCAGAAGAGCTGATTTTTGAGGTGTAGTGTTTGATTGCCATAACTTGGACATCATCAACCTTGATCCCACTGCCATTATCTCTTACTTCTATTTTGCTAAACCCGTAATTCTCCTAAAAAAAGAACAAAACACAAAGGAGCAGTAAAACAACTGTTTTCAAGGTTACAGCTTCTAACTAGCCATATAGAAGTGGAAGCTTTGCTTGTTGGGAGGAACTGAGCAACCATTAAATGCTTCTGCTTAAGGAAAAAAAAAGAAAAGGAAAAATACACCATGTTAGGATAACAGTGACGGTTTCTCTAATGAAATAACATAATTCATCTCCTGTGACTTGGAAATGGCAAAACCTAAGCTCAAAAGGAGATCTATAACTGGAAAGCTGAAGATTTTTTTGTTTCTTTTCATCTCTCTTACCTACTCGGTACCGATTTTTTTGAAATCACTTGAATGCAGCTCTGCATCCACTGAATTCAGTAGACCCTCACTTCACACCATTTTCAGTTTCAATTTTGATTGATGCGATTCCACTACGTTTTCTTAAGTTCTGCTTTCCACGTTCAATACACAGAAGATGAAATTCTAATGTGAGGCAAGGCATGAATTGTAAGGGTAACAAAAAAGCTTGTCAAGAGATACAGTATTTTACAAAAGGAAGTAAAGGTTCCCAGAGGCTCTTTTAAAACAGCCTTCAAGGAAGCAAAGTTCAATCTTTGTGATTTACCTTTACTTTTACTGAATTCCAGTTTAAATATGTCATTCCAGTAAGCCATACCAGCATAAATAGGGTAAAATTCTGAAACCCAGATATTTACAACAGCTAAATAAAAGATGAAATTTAGGTTCTGTAACATCTCAAACAAGTGCAGCAAAAAATTCTTCCTTCCAGCTACACTATAGTCTGCATAAGTGAGCAGCCCCCAGAGGAACCACAAGCCAGAAGGAGAAAGTAATCAGAGCTGCAGGATCACTAACTAAGCTTCCTCCATAGAAGCAACACTGGCTCTTTGAAAAGATAATGATGCAACACACAAAAACTGTGCTGGCTGTAGTGTGTAACACATCTAGGTGACCTTACAACTAGTTTTGCTTAGAAATTGTAATCTTAAAATAGTGGCTGCCATCACTGATGCTGGACAGAGCATGTGATGGTTGATCACTGAAAGCAGGTTGATTAAACAGGACAAACTTTGCTGTCCTACCTGGGCCTATGCTGAAAACAGTTATGAAAAATTATAACATACTCACAAGGTTATTTCTTGAAGTAAAAAAATTGATGCAATCAAAACCAAAAGAAAGGTATCTAAAGAAACCACCTGCATTCAAACATATTCTGATTTAGGAAGCATCAAAAGCCTCTGAGGTAGGCTCAGAACCACAATCCACAAAAACCAACAGAAATATGGGTATATTTCACTTTCTGTTTTAATGAATGGTGCAAAAGCTGTCTTCAGGTGAAAAACAATGCTTTTGCTCATGTTTGAGTCAACTTCCTACTGGGCAGCAAAACAGAACTAAGCAATACACCTCAACTGAGCACAAATAAAACATGAGGAAATAGAGACAGGAAACCCTCTACCCTGCTGCTCTATGTGCCAATGAAAGGTTTGAGAATTTTACAATGAGCTCCTATTTTCCATTCTAATTTTTACTTTCTAACTAGTTACTTGTTTAAGAAAGGTGAGATTTATCTTGAATCCAAATGTTACATAAATGATTCTCTCTTTCTCTTTTAATCTTATTAATTTTTACTTGTGCATGTTTTATGTAAATACTATGTAAATATGCTTAAACTTTGTATTTTGTAACACCTTCCTTCATGAGCTGAATCTTAACAAGGTTATGAACCCATGAAATGTTTCAGTTGCTCTGCCAGGTCACTGATGCCAATCAGTATGATTCAGCTTTGGTACACAGTGCAAAGATGCCAAATAACATCACCTATGGCCAGTCAAGACAAACACCAGCCAAAGCTTCCCACTACAGTTCAGCACTGCCATGACTCTTATCTGAGACCCATTCCATCTTCAGGGTAATTTCTGTCTGTCTGTCAGAAAGGAGTTGATATCTTTGTTCAGGCAAATTGGATAAACTATGCCCTCCTATTCCATCTGAAAAAGATTAAAACAATGCAAATGCTGCAGTTTCAGGCAAAACCCATCAAGCTGTAAAAGGGAATTTCAGAGTTTCTCTTCTCTGTTACGCTTTTGAATGAATCCAGAATTCATGTGGTCATTGACCTCTATTACAGGGTCAGAGTTATTTTAATTTCCCATTAAAAACTACCAGAATACCAGAAAAAAAATCCATTGTTTCACAGTATTACTTTCTAGTGTTGTACAGAGTACAGGTTTTCTCTTCTCCCCTATTACCCACAGAAGAACAATCATCAAATTTCTTTTAACTGCTGACAACTTGAGTAAAGCCATGTTTGTTTGTCTGGAACTACAGCGTTTTGGATTGGGCTGGACTGACACAAAAATGTCAGAGTAGTGTAGATGACTAATGCATTGAAAATGGTTAAAAATGCTCTTTTTCGTTGATTTGGGACAAAGCTTGTTACTGTGCTGTGAAACCCACACTAGTTAGAGGGCTCTCTCCTCTGCAAGGCTTGTTCCAACAATTCTGGAACACTCCAAAACCTTTCTGTTCACTTCTTGCAGCTACTGATCAGCTCCCAGGATCTGATCCCAATACCCTTCACCCACACAACTGTGTACACACCACTCACTTTGGAGTTACTCAAGAAGTAAGATACTCTGCAGTCTAAATATTGAGAAGACAGAGATTAGGAGAGACATGGCAAAGACAGAACATCTTCAGTTCACTCAAAGTAGTAACAAACATGTGCCTTGGCATCTACAGGAAAGCATTCCCACATGGAACAACTCTAGATTCATTCAGAAAATATAGCAGACGTGGACAGAGAAATAAGGAGAAAATGAATTGCACTCCTAGTTAAGAGGACTGGTCTAACACTTAATTCAAGAGTATCCTATGCACTCACTGTTATCTGCAGAAAGGAAATTGGACACTATTCTGAATACATACATTTATACAGGATATAGCAATACTTCTTTCTTACTAAGCAGGAGATACTGCTACTAGACAGCTGCTGAAAAAACACTGCAAAAGCAGAAATAGGACAGCAAGAGGAGCTGACCAGTTACCCACTTCACCCAATCTGTTGGATAAAAAAGGCTCAAATTCTTTATTAAAAGTAGTAATTTCTATTGTCAAAAACTATCCCTGAATGACATGTCAACTTTTTTGAACAGCTTATAAAAATAAAGAGTTAGAAGTAGCCGGAGTTCACCATGTTAATTAGAGACAGGGTGCTGATTTGTATTACAAAAACATCTTTTACTTTGAATGGCCATCAACCTCTTCCACTGTCTCCATTTTCACCTTTCTTACAATACTTTCTAATGAGAATTAATATGTCAGCCTAACAGTAAACCTAAGTCAAACATATTTTAAAAGAGGCTATTAGTCAGACAACATAAATTTTAAGTAGGAAAAGGGAAATTAAGAAAGCTGACAGTTTTTTTCCCCACGATACACTCAGAAGCACAAATATGCCTTACTGTTTCAGGGCCTCAAAAACTCAAATGGAAACTAATTTTGTACCCTTTCTACTTGAGGTAAAAATGTATACATATAAATATATAATAATCATTGCCATTCCCCAAATTACAATAGCCTAAAAAATCACATTTGCAATGGAACAATTTTATTGGCATCTTATTTTATATCCAGTTATTTCTGAGAGAATGACTTACCAGTTTAATATCAATGCCTGTAGCACTGGCATCCAAGGAATTTTCTATCAGCTCCTTCACCACACTGACAACTGAAGTAATCACCTGAGAACTTGAAAGAAGTCGAATTGTCTCTCCAGGCAGCTGTTTCATGGTGGAAAGATTCAGCTGCACAGAAAAATAACAGAAAAAGAACGTAAAAGGAACACTACAACTACACAATTCTAAGAAATTGTTTCACAGGAACTTTGAAATGTAGAAAAACACAACATTATGGCTGCAAAGTGAAATTTTCAAGTTACAGTAGGAACCAGCTTCCTCAGCAGTCAATAGGTGTTGGGAGAGAAATGGGGAGGCAACACACTGGTGGTGAGGAAAAGCCATGTTCAATAGCAATGGGATCTACTGGCAAAAAATGAAAACCAAACCCAAAAAAGTTCTCTATTACAGTCTTGCCTCTCTGATCTGATGTACTGTGTGCCCTCAGTCACACATTCCTACGTCACTCTCTCACTTGAAAATGAAGATGCCTTATGAACCAGTGGAGATTTATTTTTTTAATTATTGGAAATACAAAGGGTTGTAAAATTCTTGCTATATTATAGAGACACTCTCCCATGTGACACTCTGACACTCCCCATCAGACTGTACACTGATCTGTGAATTTTAGCATGCGTTTCCATTTAAGTACTTACATTGACACAAACAGCCAAGCCCCAGGAAAACTATTTTGCTGATCCTTGTAGCTTGCCACAAAAGAATTCAACCACAGTTTTATATGCATATGAGAGAGGCAGGGGAATGGTTCAGACAGGTTTCTTCTCTATAATAGTTTATATTATATAATGCTATTTACACTGAAAAACAAACACTCCTGGCAGTCCTGGCTTTCCCATTGATTCAGTCCAAGGTATCTGCTGAGGAACACAGACTGCACACTCAGCACCTGTCCCAAGGATATGAGCACACATGGAGGAACAGAACGAACACAGATTTCCTCCAGACACAGCCAGGTCCTGGTGAGGGATTGCAGCCAACACCCCTAAGCAGCACTGCCCTGCAGGGTGTATGCAGCTGATACAACAATTACAGGACATTTCTGTGCCTAAACATCCTTCTAAAGACAGCTGCCTTTAAACATAAAAGACTAAGTAAAAATGTGGTTACTTGGCTTTGGGGGGGGGCAAGGGGAGGAAGTACAGTGTTATGAAGTACAAGCAGCACTGAAACTTTTCTAGGAACAGCTACAAAGGGGGTTTCTCGTTATTATTGTTATTTACATTGCAAAGGGAGTTTGCCTTTCAAATGTGGTAAAAGGATCCGATGAAACGTTATTCCACCAACTGGAAAACAAGAGGAGCAGGAGAACGTGTGCTGCTGAAGACAGGCCGATGTTAGTATCACGTACACGTGTTCAGAGAGGCAGGTTTGGAGGCATTCATGCACTGTACAGGACTCCTGTATCAAGTCCTTCACGATTTACTCATGGGAGTAAATCAGATGGGAGCTGGATGCCTCTCCATCAAAAGTCACTAAGATATGGGAGCATCTTATAACAAAAACGCTGGAGACCTCAAAGGCAAGTTTTCTATGAGGTGGGACTGATGCAGGCAGTTTGGGAAAGGGATCAGCTCCCGGCTGTGCGCCATCCCCTGCTCTGGACCCCAACTGAGGTCACATCTCGGGAACACCTCTTGGGAGGCACAAAGGGACCTCTGGGACGTCTTACCCATGGAAAGGAACCTAACCTACGATGCCTTTTATATAAGAGACAAGTATCTCAGCTCAAGCCACCTTACTACTGCAACTTTTCACGGACCAGAGGCGTTACAGCCGTGCTCTATGGGAAAGGGCAGCATTTTCTGCGTGGGAGTCCCATCACTGATCTAACCCTCGGATCCTTCTACAGACATGTCCGACATGCCAACAACTGCGGTTCTACACATCCTCAGCTAAACCGGGAATAAAATCTCCCTATATTTCACGGTTCTGGCCCCACAGATGTCTGGAGCCACACCAAGAACCCCACCCCCCCACTCCGAGCACCGCCTTCCTCAGGGGCCCTCCCTCAGCACGCACTGAGGCATTTATTCGGTTTACGAGACAAAAAAAAAAAAAAAAACGGGCGAAAAGCTGTGGATAAACCCTGCGGGCCCTCGAGTTTACCCCAAACCACAGAGCCGTCCGCAGTTCCTGGTTCTCGCTGCGAGAGGCAAGGCACCCGCTGCTCCCCCGGGCCTGCCCGGCCTCTGCCCAGAGCCGCCCCGGCCCAGCCGCCCGCGGGAAGCGGCGCACCGGCCTCGGCCCCGGCGCGGCCTCAGCGAGGCGGCGGTGCTTCCCTCCCGCTCCCGCTCCCGTTCCCGCCCCGCGGCTGCGCTACCTGCGCGCCCGCCCCGCGCCCGTGGGCGGTACGGGCCCGGTCCGGCCCCTCCGCTCCCCTCCCGACCGGCCCTGCCCACGGGCACCGCGGGCTCTACCTGCGGCCGGCGCCCCACGCTCCTCTCCGGCTCCGCGGCGGCCGCGGGGCTGCGGAAAGGTGGGGCCGCGGCGGGGGGCGGAGGGACGGGCGGCCGGGGCCGCCTGCGCGCCGGGACCGGGGAGAAGGCCACGGGCACGGCCGGCCTGGGTAGCGGCGGCGCCGGAGCGCGGCCGGCAGGGGAGGGATGGCAGAGGAAAGGCGGCGGTGCAGCGAGCCGCCGCTCGGATCGGGCTGGAGTCGTGGCGTGGAATGGGAAGGGACGATGGGTCACGTCAAGATGTCTGTCTAGGTGCTGGCTCGGCGGGTGCTGCATCCCGGGGAGAGAGGAACAGCCTGGCGTCGCCCATCCCAGGTAATGTGTGCCCGGCAAGTGCAGGCTTGGAATGCTCTGCGACAGGTACTGGGTAAGGTCCGCAGTGCCCCGGTTCGGGTTCAGGTTCAGAGTAGCTGTTTTTGGTCTACTGCTGTTCATATTGCAGAATACTCGGGTATTTTATATTTAGTTTATACTCCATACCTCACTAAGTAATTGTCAGAAACAAACTTCCTACCGAAAGCAAGCTTGCTTTTGCTGGTTAAGCAGTGCTTTTGTATTCTGATTCAGATGATTGTTAAGAAAAAACACTTCATCCCGCTTCCATAAATGAATATCCATAGTACCAGAGATCACGTGAGTTTTAAGTAAGCAGTAGTTTAGGGGTTTTAAAAAAATTATAATTACAAAATTTTACTGCAATAGGATGAGAGTGGCATTGTAGCTAAGTTCTGTCAATTTCCTGGATGTATCAGCATATGAAATTATCCTGTGTATCTCTGCACATGTCTGTTGCTTGGAAAACTTTTGAACCTGTTCTCTAATTTCAGCTGGATTTAGAAAATGGAAATGTCTGTCTGGAAGCTAATAGATGGGGAGGGGAGGGGAGGGAATCTTCACTTTGCCTCAAGAAAAGGGCATAGATTACTTCTTCATTACTCTTTCTAGAAGTAGGTGGCTGGGCAGTTGGTATATGCAGATTTCTTCTTTATTATATGAACAAGAGAGAGGAGGAAGATTGTCTGATGTGGGAAGTGGAAAAGAGCTCTGGATATTGAAATGGATGAAGAAACTTAATTCAGAGGATAAAAGTTACTAGCTTGGTTTCTTACAGTTTTGCAACTGTAGCTTCTGACATCACAGCTTACTATTTTTTTTTTTAATGTCCCTTCTGTAGGAGGCTTGTGAATTTTATTTGTTTGGACTCGTTTTAAACAAATGGTTCCCAACTGTCCCTTTTGCTGATTTCTCTGTAAACCATAGCTTGAAGATCTTGAGGTACATCTGTGCTCTCTCCAGACCTGCTTCTTTAAAGTAGCTTTTTCCCACATTTGTAAATGGCATATGTTAAGTACTCCTTTGTAACAGTAGCCTCAGTCTTCAAACAGATCTGTTTTATAGGGTAAAAATGAACGTAGGAGTTGCCCACAGCGAGGTAAATCCAAACACTCGGGTGATGAGCAGCCGTGGAATGTGGCTGACATATGCGCTGGGAGTCGGCATGCTGCACATTGTCCTGCTCAGCATTCCCTTCTTTAGTGTCCCTGTCGCCTGGACTTTAACAAATGTCATTCACAACCTGGTGAGTACCCCCTCTTGGAGCAGAGTTTGAACAGAGGTTGTTCATAAGTACGTATTTTCAGTAGCAAGGGAAAAGTAGCCAGTCTGTATGAACAATGAAATCCTGCTATCCAAAACACCACCTCTCCTTGGCCTGCCCACAAAGGACTGGCTGTTTTGGGGAGGAGGGGTGATACACAACCACTTTCAGTTTAAGCATGAAAGACATGAAATATTCTTTATGTTTTCTTTTAAACAGCATTTAATTAGGCTGGAAGGTTGCAGACATAAAATCATGCCAACCAACTTTCACAGTGTTCTGTATGTTATTAGATGTGCTGAATCCATAAACTCCCACATTTTTAATTCTTGGACACTATCTACTAATTTTTCCACATAAATCTGTTGGTATCCCAAAGTGTTTAATTTTAGTAGCCTACCTATTTTCTTTAAGAGAAATGCTACTATTCTATTTCTTCCAGTTTTGCTTTCTGACCAAGCTGCATAACTCAGAATGACTTCAGCATGCAATCTTGTCACCATACAGGACATGAGAGAAATCTTGCTTGAAAGCAGGGGGAAAAACTGAACTTCTTTGACCCCAGCCCTGAAAACCATTTATTATTCAAAGGGTTGTGACTTGCATGATGACTTTTGTATTCAAAAGATTTTGTGAGCTGCTCTCAGCTCCTCTCCCCAGGATGCTATCATTTTCCTGTAACCACTTAAAGTAGTGCAGCCATCTATATTGGTCCTGCCATGCTTAGAGGAGAGAGGACCATAACCCAGCAATTTAGATCATACTTGAGGTTTGCTAGCTCAGCTTTCTAACATTGCCAGCAAAGAAGACAAAAAGATAGCTCCTTCCTTATTGAGGAAAATGATAGTTCACTGAGGATGGGTAATATCCTCTTGAATGTAAAGTTTTAATTTTTATTTGAGCTTTTGTTTTGTAGATAGGTTTAAAACTACTGGTGGAATTGTAACTGTCATTAGAGCATTTTGTGTGTTATCTTTGACAGCATCAGACATGTCTGACTTCAGAAGATGTTGGCAGAGACAAGTATTACTAAATATTTCCCACATGCCTTACTGAACTCATTGCAAGTAGCTGTAATGACAACAGGGATGAGAGCATGCACTGGCAAGTAGTTTTGTAGTGGAGCACTAGAAGATGAGTATAAATTGCACTGTTGGATATTTCAGAATTTAAATGGCACTTCTTTTGGAAACAAATCCTCAAATGGTTTGACAAAAAAAAAACCAAACTTGGATTTCCACTAATGGAAAACTCTTAGCTAACCTTGAAAGCATTTTTGATGGTTCTTTCTGCAAGTATCACTGGGAAATAAAATATGGAATAAGCATTTGGATCTGTCCTAAAAGTGGTTTTAGGGCTGTCAAAATAGACACTGCAAACATCATGAATCAAAAAATTAATTAAACAAATCAATTGTCCTAGGTTCACATGGCTCTAGTCTGTAGGCTGTTCCAAAAAAAGATGGAAGGAGACATGAAGTGATTTGTTGAGATTTCGCCTCCATTATAAGAATTTGGAAGGAATGTGATTTTTTTTCTATATAAAGCTTTCTTATGAAAATTATTGTATGTGCATAGAAAGAGAAGGAAATCTTTGATATTGTCTCATAGAGACTCTTCCCTGAAGTTGGTGTGCTCTCTTTGATAGAAAACAAGTGTTTTTTTAACTGGAAAAGGGTGTACTCTCCTTTTTTAAACCAAGAGGTCCAAACTGGTCTTTCAGATCAAACCATACATGGCACGTTCCCATCAAACAGGAACAGTCCCAAGGAAAGTCCAGCATGTTAAGGAGAAGCAGCAAAGAGGTGGGCAGATGGTATTCAGCAGAATCCTTAGTCAGTTTCTAAGGATTTGAAGCTGGTAATGGGGTGAGAAAGCTTTCAGGCGCTGGTGTGATATTGTCAGTGTTTGTAGGTGGATTTTTGCTTTATGCACACTCTGCCACTCATCACTCTGTTAACGCTGTGCTAGGAAAGTGGTGATACAAATCAGCTGCCCCACACTTGTTACAGTGCTTAGTAAAATTCTGTTGAATTCAAGGAACTTTTGCCTACTGGTGTACAAGGCAAGGGAGTAGACTGGATGCCACACAGACTTGGGCTTCAATTCTGACTCTGCACAAGCTCAGGCAAATCACTTCTTGTCTCTTCCTTCAATAATTTGTCATTACAGGCTAGCAGCTCTTCTGGGTGAGAATTCACTCACTCTTTTTTTTTTTTAATTATTTTTTTAAATTTTATAATGAATTGAACAATGTAACAGTTATATAAAAATATTACTAAAAGTGCCTCTGTATTCACTTTTTATTTTCCCCAGGGAATGTATGTGTTTTTGCATGCAGTAAAGGGAACTCCTTTTGAAACCCCTGATCAGGGCAAAGCTAGGCTACTAACACACTGGGAGCAACTGGATTATGGAGTGCAATTCACATCTTCAAGGAAGTTCTTCACAATCTCTCCTATAATTCTGTGAGTTCCAAACTGTGTTATAGATCAAGTGACACATAAAGCCATGATTTCAAAAGCTGCAACATGATGGGTTGCAATTTACAGTCTAAAAGCATTTTCTGTCTTTTTTTCTTGTTTGTTTGTTTATTTCTACATCACAGCTGTAGGGAGTATTTATTTACAGTCTATGTAATCAACAATCTTTCTTTTGCTTTTGACACTCCACATACTGAAGTCAAAGTTTGGAAACAGTTATTAATGGGGCAGGTTTTAATGATTAGAAATGTTGTGAGGAAAGCTTTCTGTTAACTCTTGAATTTCTGTAAGAGATTGTGAAGTCATAAATATTGAAAATCTAAACTAATTGCTTTTGTGACAGCATTTGTTAACTGTTTTGTGACTTGTGAGCTGGAAATGTGTCAGTCCTCAGTGAATGGGATCTGGTGTCAGGTTCTGTTTACACTATGCAAATGGCATAGGAATTCTATACAGCTGTCTCCATTGACAAAAGTGTGGTTGTGTAACTAAGAAAAATCAGATGCATATTTAATATCCGACTCTAAAAGTCTTTCTGTTTGTCCCTGAAGAAAATTTACATGTCCACTTATATGGCAGAGTGAGAGGGGAGGGAAGATCCTGTCTGATGTTTAGAAAGTGTGCTCATAAAGGACAGAAACTGAGAAAATAAATATAACTCTTTAAGGTGGGGACAAGTGCTGGAAGAAAACAGTAAACTAAGAGTTGCTTTTTAGCACCTTGAGAGGTGTGGGAAGAAGAGACTTAGACCATAATTTTGCTGTAGATACTCTAGAACCTCAGGTGAGATATTTATACAGATACAGATGTTAACCAGTAAAATCTTATTAATCACTAAAGCACTTCTTTCAACTATGCTTTGTATGAGTTTTAGACAACGCTGCCATCAGCTGAGCTTGCTCCCTTTTCTCCTGCAGGTACTTCCTGACGAGTTTCTATACAAAGTATGATCCCACACACTTTATCCTCAACACAGCCTCTCTCCTGACCGTGCTTATCCCCAAGCTGCCACAGTTGCACGGGGTTCGAATCTTTGGCATCAATAAATACTGAGCAGAAGGTTCAACACTGGCTGCCCCTGACATGGCTACTGCTGCTCCCCAGGTGAAGGAAATGAGTAGTCTGCTGTGCTGAGTATCTCGTCGTAGCCGGGGAGTGATGCTTTTACGTCTGAGATACAATTCCTGCTTCCTGCAGCATTGTCTGGGATGAAAATCGACTTTGTAAGAAGATGCCTTCAGATACTTCAATGTGGATTGGAAATGTGTAGAAGGAAGATTTTCATGAAGAACTGGGCAGGCCTAGTTCTAAAGCCTAATCCCCACTAAGACTGTACGTGTTGCTGATGCAAGTGGCTTGCAAGGAAGGTTCAAGTAACAGCTGAAATGGAGAACAGTTTCACAAATACCCATCATCCATAATACAGGTGGTAACTTTACATATAAATCCAGAATCCTTGATGCCAAGGACTGGTGAGGCCACATTCTTAGATTAAGAGAAATTAGGTAGTTTCTGCTGTAATGGATTGTAAGTGGTTGTGCTTGTTTTTGCATTGTAAAAGTTTGTCCCACAGTAAGTACTGTGACAGCAAGTGTAAATTGATGGGATAATTCCTGCCTTCTCTGGTCTTGTGGTTTTTTATTTGGTTTTTTGGGAGTTTTTTTTTTTTTTTTTGGTCACAATAACTGAACAAAGTCCTTAACTGCCAGCTCAGGGGAGTTCCACATCAACTCAAGAGCTCAGTTTATGTATGCTTTTACAAGTTTCCACTGTTGTGTTTATTTCATTTTGCTTACCAGGATACTTTTCTATGTGTAAGTGGGACATCCTGAAAAATTGCAATTTCATTATAGGTGTGAATTTTTGACTGTTTTCTCTGCTATTCACTGATGGGTTATTTTTTAGTAGCTGAGAGGCCTGTGAGGTGGTGGGGAAAGGCTTGCTGCTGTTGTAGGAGAAGGTGCTCTGTTACAGAGCAAGTGTCTGAACGTGGAAGCTGTGTAGGTCGAGCTAGAATAGAAGCTGAACTAGAAGTAGATGAGTAGGCAAATCACATGGACTAACTATGCTTTTGCAGAAAAAGGTATAGATAACTTGCATGTCTTGGAAATGTGGAGGAATGCTGTGTTTTAGGGATACTGTGTAGTATGGGATAATCTTGTATATTATCAGCTCTGGAATTAGAGTGAAGGAGGTACATCTGCTGCTCTGAGCACTTATTTCTCTATCGTGGTAAAAGGATGAATTCTGAAGTCTGCTGTGTGTCTGCCAGCCCAAACCAGCTCAGATTTAATGGAAGACCCCATTTAAAACTTGATTTTCATTTTGGTTGCAGTGGCAGCCAGTGAGCTGGAAAAAAAAATTAAAAATATCAAAAGACAAGCCTACAGTGGTGTACTTACTTTTTTTTCTACAGCAACTTTCCGGCTATTTACTTTATCGATAAAGATGTTGTTAAAAAAAGGGCAGGAGTTACACATTTTCTTTAGCAATTGGAAGTAATTA
Organism: Serinus canaria; assembly: GCF_022539315.1. Classification (NCBI taxonomy): domain Eukaryota; kingdom Metazoa; phylum Chordata; class Aves; order Passeriformes; family Fringillidae; genus Serinus; species Serinus canaria. The sequence goes on from NC_066321.1 coordinate 30,091,148, forward strand.
GTTCTGTCAGTCGCTTGCACAGAAAGCGGTAACTGGCTGATTTTTAAATAATGGCCATCACAAGGCTGTGCTGCCTTTGACAGTCGCTGCCGAGGGGCCGGAACTACAAGACACGGCCCGAAATGGGTGTCCGGGGGCCGGGGTGCCCGGGCACGGCGGGACAAAGCCCGCGGCTTGCGGAGGAGTCGCTGCTCTCCGCACGGCGGCTGCGCCGGCCCCGAGCACCGCCCGCGTCCCCGGCGGGGCGGAGCCGGGCCCGGGAGGGGGTGGCGACAGATCGCGACACGGGGACGACGCGAGAGCGCCGCGACTCGGGCGGGGCCGGGGGATTCCGGCCGCCGCTCCCCCTGCCCGGGGCCGGAGGATCTGCGGAGGTGCGGCCGAGCCCGTGACCCGGCGGGGCAGCCAGACCTGCCCTGTCCTGCCCGCTTCCCGCCGGCGCTCCTGCTGCGGGCCACAGGCGGGCTGCGACCTCCACCGCCACCGAGCGTCGTGAAGAACTCTCTTCACACGTTAATTCAGGTAAAAAGAGACCGTACCCCCCAGCTATTTTTTCTTAGGGTCTTAAGTGTTGTGCGTGGCCATTCATGACTTTAAAGCTCCTCAGAAAATCAGAGCAGAACAGTTGCTTGAAAACCCTCCACTAATAATAAACGATACAGTTCTCTTCTAGACATAAGCACCGCGTAGATTATAAACAATGAACAGCCTTGCCAAAAGCGCTTTGCGGTCAGTGAAGCACGGCCGAGCTGCGTGGCTGAGGACTCGCTCTGTTCACTCTGGGAAGCAGCGATTTGGCAGGCTGGTTTTGGGAATAGAGACGAGCTGTGACGACACCGGCGCTGCTGTGGTGGATGAAGCTGGCTGTGTTCTGGGAGAAGCACTGCACTGTCAGAAGGAAGTTCATTTACAGTAAGAACAGACTTCTTTCAAGGCTTCTGCCTTAATAACGATTTTATTGCTATTGTTACTTACCATCCATATGAAAGTCTTCCCTGCCCCATAAAACTCAGTAAGTGGTGGGTAGGTGTGAAGATGTATCGCTTTGGCCTCAACACATACTGCCTGAGATAGTTCTAAGTGGTGGGAAATAAATGCCTTGGATTTAACAAGTTTCCTCCACTGTTTTCTTTCAAAGAGAGACAGATTACTTTTCTAGCTTGAATAAAAGATGAAAACATTGCTACTGTTAAAATCAGCGATTTTAATTTTCCCTTTTTAAAGGGAAAAAAAAATTAATCAAATACAAGCACTGGTGTTTAAGAACTTGAGCTGACGAGTGAGGGGTTATGAATATTAAGTTATATTGTTTGGGAACAGTGTTGAGATACATTTAAAAAGCAGCTGTACCAAGAAAGGGCGAGTTACATCCTTTTCTGGCCCTCTACTGATAATTATGCTCCCTTCATTGCCCTTGACACTAAACAAGGCATTTGAGAATGCACTAAGGAAACAGGCAGGATGTGACAAGGTTAAGAGGTGCCTGAAAACTATTTTTATGGCATTCTATCTGTTACAAACTACCAATGCATTGCAATTCCTTGGTTTTACTAGATCAGGAGGAATAATTCCCGTGGTGGCACAGCAGCTCCACAGAGAAAACATCGAGCGAGTGGTTCAGGAGGCCCTTCGTGCCAGCGGTGTTTCTGTGGCCGAGCTTGCGGCTGTGGCCACCACAGTGAAGCCCGGGCTCGCCCTGAGCCTGGGCGTGGGGCTGCAGTACAGCCGCAGCCTGGTCAGCAGGCACCAGAAACCCTTCATCCCCATCCATCACATGGAGGCTCACGCACTGACCATCAGGCTCACGCATCACCTGGAATTTCCCTTCTTAGTTCTCCTCATCTCTGGAGGCCACTGTCTCTTGGCAGTAGCACAAGGAGTTTCAGATTTCCTCCTGCTTGGACAGTCCATCGACATCGCACCGGGTGATATGCTGGATAAGGTAATATCTCCTTTCCTTACCTTTCCATAGTTGTCCTCTTCCTTTTATTGCATTTATGCTACATATGATCAGCCTGAGGACAGCAATTCAATGCAATGCAAGTTTTACGTAATTTTTTTTCTATTTTGAAATGCCATAGTTTTAAGATACAAAAGACTGCTAAAAATGTACACAAAATATCAACTGTAATGTATATACATTAATTATATTTCAGCAAATAGGCAACCTAACCAAAACCTGGTGTTGGATGTTTCATTGACACTGATTATACAAAGTTGTATTAATTAGAGAAGATTTTTAGAGATATTTTAAAGAGGTGTTAATATGCCGTCAGGTTTACAACAATGCATGTTAAAGCATTTCTTACTAATTTTAGATTTTAGAGTTTGAAAAGCAAGGTTAGGCCTTCACAATCTGAAGTTTTCTGGGTCCCTGAGTACAGTCTGTAAAGTTGGTCACTTATGGCTTTGTTCTCAGCACTGTTTTTGAACAGTATTTGTACATATTAATTAAAAAATTGGGAGAGTGGATGGAATCACAAAGGGGATTTTCAAAAGTTGAAACCAGCTTTGTTTTGGTGTCACATTTTACTCCAAGGACTGCAATACGGTGATGCCGTTCCAGGAAGAACTGATTCTAAGTCTGTTGTTTGTCATCTCCTTAGGTGGCACGAAGGCTGTCTCTAAGAAAGCACCCAGAGTGCCACAGCATGGCTGGGGGGAAGGCCATAGAGCACTTGGCTCAGACTGGCAACCAGGAACTGCTCACCTTCCGACTGCCCATGCGGCAGTATCGGAACTGCGACTTCTCCTTCTCTGGACTTCAGAACCTTGTCAATAATGCCATTGTACAGAAAGAAAAAGAAGAAGGTATCTTTAGGCAGTCAGATACAAACTGAGCTTTTGATGACCTAGACTCAGGAGCTCCCTTTGATGATATACTTTTATAGGTATTCAGGAGGGTGAGATCCTGTCCTGTGTTAAGGATATTGCTGCTGCCGTACAGCATGCAGTGGCTGTTCATATTATCCAGAGGACATATCGAGCCATGCTCTTCTGCATCAAAAACAGCATATTACCATCAAAACATGCCACTTTGGTGGGTATATCTTTTTTTTCCTTTGTATAGCTGACTCTAGAACATCATTTGAAGATGCAGATGCCTTGTTGCACTTTCTACCTTTTACATATGAAGATCTAATATGTCTGTATGTATTATATTGTTAAAATACCAACAATATTGAAGTAACAGTCATATAAATATTTAGCTGGGTTTTAAGCTAGAGAGAGATTGTCTTACCATCTAATCTAACCTCCCATAACAACTTGCCCTCATGCTGCCCAATACTTGATTGCTGTTCTAGTTACAGTAGAACCACAAACGGGTTTAGCTTGGAAAGGACCTTAAAGACCATCCTGTTCTAACCCTCCTGCCATGGGAAGGGCCACCTTCCATCAGACTGACATGCTTCAGGAACGTCTTTTTGCAAAATAAGCTCATTTAGCATAGTCTTTTCTAGAATCTTTTAATCTTGAAATGCAGCATTTATTGCTGTCTTTAGAACTTCAACTGATAACCCTTTTCTAAACATGATGCTAGTTGTGTGTGACCTATAAGTACTTTTGAGTTAATGCCTTTTTTTCTTTTTGAAATGCTGTCAGGTTGTATCAGGAGGAGTTGCAAGTAATCAGTATATCCGAAAAGTTCTACAGAATCTGGCAGATGCAAATGATTTTGCTTTACTGTGTCCTCCTCCAAGACTCTGCACTGATAATGGTGTTATGATTGCATGGTAAGAGTTGTTTCTCTTTAAACAACATTACAGGAGCACATGCAAAATTGCCATAAGAGTCAAGCAGCTTTTTTTGTGCAGACTGAACGATGTGCTGGAATGCAGAGCTGTGATGCACGTTTTTTATGTAACTGCTTTGTTGCTCAGGAATGGCATTGAAAGGTTCCGTGCAGGGCTGGGGGTCCTTCACAGCGCTGCTGGCGTCCGCTACGAGCCAAGGTGAGTGACTGCTCCTTGCCAGGCTCTGTCCTCACTGCCTGCTGCAGGCTGGGAAAGGGGAACAGGGCACATGGAAAAGAGGCACACGTTGCTGAGGAGTCTCTCTGCAGCACATGGGAATTTTAAAAGTTACCTTTCAAGGCAGTTTTAAATACAAATGATTGTGGCTGCTATTTATGTTCGTTTTGGCTCAGAAATTTAATTTATCATACATCATAACAGTTCAATGTGTTCAATGATTGTATAGATGTTAGGCTTAAGGCCAAACAAAATGTGGATATCTCAAAAGTACCAGCTGGTCTAAAGTTGGGACTTTTTTCAGTTCTTTTTCCCTTTTCAAAAAAACAGACTTGAATGGTCTCAATACAAAAAAAAATTGTATTACAGTTTTCAGATGAAAAATAAAACTCTACTTCAAAAATAATTTGCTGTATATATTTCAGTGAATAAAAACCTAAGTTTTACTTTCTGTAGACAATGCATGATTTAAGAATATCATGGGAGTTACCTGTGATTGTCTAGCGTTTTGCACGTATCAGCAGGACCTAAAATGAATTATCAACTAAAATCAGAATCTAAATAGAACAACAGGCCCAGAAAATGGCTTTGAAATCACAACTGTGGTTCTAGAGTTTGGAATGGCTACAAACACAAATATTTCCTCATTGTAAAGATAGTTCCAGGTACAGACTATTTTAATGGTCACAGTCTTAGAAGTGCAGGGAATGTACTGAAATACTTTGACTCTCGTGCTAATTATAAAAAAGGTCTGTGAAGCTGTACATCTGTGATATGGCAATGGCAAAGTTAATTTTTAACAAATACATAATTTTGTTTTCTAGAGCTCCCCTGGGAATCGATATTTCAAAAAGAGTTGAAGAAGATTCCATCAAGGTTCCAAAACTAAAAGAGATACGATGGTTGGCATCTTAAAAAGTAACTTAATAAAATAAAAGCAACTGTAAATAGTTCAATGAAAAGTGTTTCAATGCTGTTATGTTTAGGGACAACACGTGGATTACAAGTGTTGAAAATCATTTGTCAGACAAACAAATGCTGTGTTGTTATCACCAAAGTGATTCCAGTTATTATTGCAAACTAAGTATTCTCAGTTTTAAAACAAAAAACCTTAAAAGTGCAGGATGCATTCATGAGTTCCTCGTAGACATGTACAACTCTGATTATTAATAATTATATCCAAGTGTGTAAAAAACCCCAGGCCAAACCTTGTAAGAAAACTTTATTTACTGACTTTGTGTATAGAATAAATGCAACATCTCCAGCTACAGCTCTATAATTCATCTACTGAAAGTAACTTCAGCCTGCTGCATGTGTCAGATGCTTTTTCACTGTTGCTCTCTAGTTTTGCAATCCGAGATCCAAACTGTACTGCCCTTTTTGGCAAAACAGTGGAGGCTGTCAGGCCCAGCTCCCTGGCTGCAAGGCGCAGAATCAGTTTCTCGCCAATTCCTCGAGGTAAAGTCAAATCAGCTTTTTCTGAGACAGGCAGAGAATTGAGGAATGAGACAACATCTTCATCAAGAAAAGGAAACCTGAAACAGAGATTTGCATGGGGAAAGATCCTTTAAAAATTCCATCGGAATAATCTGTTTTCCCCTTTACCACATGCAAAGACAGCGTGAAACTACACTGTAACTTTGAAACAAAGAGATTTACACAACAAATGCTGGTATCGTTCTGAATTTCAGGCTTTCACACCTAATCATGTGCATGGTTAAGAGCACTGCACATACTCACTCCAGCTGTTCTTGTGCTGAAGTGAAAATGTGCAACTAAGAACATGTGGAAAAAAACTGGCACAAAGATCCCTTGAGAAAACCTTTCATGCACCTGAGTGGCCTCTGCTCCTGGACAACACCTAAGGAATTTTTTTCAACTTGATGGTAGCATGGAAGAAGTAGGCACAAATAAAATGATTCTTTAACTCTTCAGACTTAACAGCCAGGAAATGTGGTGGAGATTGACTATGCCTTTACTGCATGGATGGATAGGAATACACAGCTCCTGTTACACTTTCTCCAGAGACACTCCCAAAAGGTCCACACCAGAACACTTCCAAGTTGTGCAAAAGACTGTTTAGCTTACAATTATAAAACCAGCTAGAATTTGCCTGTTTCAACATCTGTTGCTTCTTCTTAAAACTTCTAGATGGAGGTCAAGTTGCTAAATTTCCTTAAGTAAACTCTTCCACAATATACTACAGACCACTTTTTTAAAAAACAAAACCAAAAACTGCACAAGCCAGTACATAACAAAACTACAGCCAAACTAGAGACAATAAAACACACAGGAGTTTCAATTAAGATTTGGTTAGGGGTGTTAAAAGCTGCATCTAACCAGCAAAATCAGTTTTGCTCCATGTTAAAACAGTAATACCTGGCTTCTTTTCCGTGATCACCGATGATCCTGTCGTCTCTACCGAGATTTCGAGAAGAAATGCGCCCTAACTCCATTTCTAGTTCTTTATTCAGACCCTCTAAGCCATCTTTTGTGAAGCAAACACGATGTCGAGAATACCCAGCAAGCTGCTCATCTGCTCCAATTCCTGTAAGCACAACCTCAGGAAACAGAATAGAAGAAATCTTAGTATCTATGCGAGTTAATATGTAACAGACCTTAAATCTTTAACTGCATCTTAAGGAGAAAAATTTTAATATACATCTTTTAAAAGTATTCCTTATCAGAATGGGCTGTGCCTTACACATTTACAAAGCCTGAAACAATTCCCAGTACAGTCACTGGTAACTTAAATTATCAGACCTTAAAGTACACACAAACATTGCTAGTGGAGCAAGGAAAAAACCATCAAAATAATGCCATGTGTCACAAATACACCAGTATATTTGAAGAATGTCTTTGTTAGTTTCTAGGATAATAAACAGCATTTGTTAAACACCAGCCTTTAAAAATTATTGCCAAAGACTATGCCATATGTTGTAGTAACCTGAATGTACACCCAGAGTGCTATTCATTTACCAGCTACTGGGTTAGTAACAGCTACATTACACAAAGTAAAAATGGCTTACACTACTCAAAAAAATGTTTTATCAAGAGAAAAAACACTATTACATCTGGCCCATTACTGTGCCTTCAACAGCTGAAAGGAAACAGTTCTTTCAGGAACAGAGAAGTGAGAAATCAGAATCAAAAATTATAGATGGTGGTTATTTGTTTCCATTGGATATTATTGCATATCCAAGTTCACTGAAAAGCCATGCCCATTACATGACAAAAGAACTGAATGTGATTTTTAATTCTAGAATTACACAAATATTATAATTATAGAATATTCTACATTCTGACACTGAATTTCAGAAGCCTTATGAGTAGCAAAAATCCCAGCTGATTTCTAAATCAAGAAAACTGATTTTACATTCAGAAGTCAAACACTAAGAAGAAAACAAAACAAAACAGTACCTTTGCAGGACTTTTATATGGTTGCAGTTCTCCTTGGTTACTAATGAAGCCCTCTCCTCTGGAAGCAAACCAAATTGCACAGCCAATACTGTCATCCAAGACTGTACCCCGTGGATAGATTAAGTAATTAACACGCTCTTTTCTCATTTTTTTCAATTCCTCTAGTGTAACATTAATTTCCACAAAGTTCCAGGTTCTTGAAGGGTTAATGGCTTCTAATTCCTTCAGTCCTGCCCTACCAGTGATTCTGTCAGGAACATCAAAGCAGGATAAATGAGTACTAGTGTCAGCTGCAGGATCTTGACAGCTTTCTTGAGGATCAAGCAAATCAAGCTGTACTTCACCTCCGGTATGTCTTTTAATGCTACCCCTGTGCTTAGCTTGCTCTTTCTTCATGAAAGCTACATTAAGGAGATCAATTGGCTCTTCCAAAGGCACATGTTTATCAGCCAGGGCTGCAAGAACCATAGAATCAATGCCACCAGAAAACAGCACTGCAATGTGTGCTCTCTTACGAGACATGCTTGGAACTTCTCTTGTTATCTGATCTAGATCTCTAAAGAGACAAAGGACTCGTCTCTTGACTGCTTCATTTAAAACATCAATAAACTGACAGGCTAATTTTTTCTTGTGTTCCTCTGCAAGAAATCCTTGAAGGGTTTCTACAGAAACCATACAGTTAATATTGCTAAAATTAGAGCTTGGACATGCACCTGAAGCTCTAGAAACTGTTTTATTTAAGGGGATAACTGGTGCTCTAAGACACAGCTTTGATTCATTCACCATGAGATGTACATGGTTTGGTAAGTCTTTTGACACTTGGTCAAGAACATTAATGCATGTTTCTTCTACTGCTTTCTCTCTGCAGCTGAACTTCCATGGAAACAATGTTAAAGATAAAGATTTAGCTGCTGCACAAGCTTTGAGATCAATTTTGAAAATTCCAGATGCAGGGACTTCTTGCCATTGGTTGCCTGATTCAGAAGAACCACTTACAGATGTGAGACAGAAAGCACTGTCAACCTCACTACTGAACTGCCAAAGCAAACTACGACGGCCAAAGTAATCTCTGCCAAACCATAAACTGTGTCTGGGTGCTTCATAATAAATAAAAGACCAGGGACCCTGAAGTGATGAAAAGAGAGACAAAATGTCCATTTCACTGCTGCATAAAGCCAGATGATGAAACATTACTTCAGTGTCATTCTCAAGATTTCCTACATGCAGCCCACTGAAAATTTCTCCATTCCAAAGAAAAACATTGTTACTGGCATCTTCCAGAGGCTGAGGAGTCACCAGTCCCCTCAAGTGAAGTACATGGCCTGAAAACAGGCATTCATAAGAGAGATCAGACACAGTTTTTATCAACTCTTGGCTACTGTCTGGTCCTCTTCTTCTTAGATAGCAGAGGATGTCTTCACTGAGGAAATCACGGATCGCAGGCTGGCTGCACAATGTAACAACACAGCAAATACCACACATTGCAACAAGGAATTCACATCAACTACTTCTTGATTTTAGCTTTTTCTGAATTTTCCAGCTCCAGATGTGCCTTCTTTAATTCATCTAATGTATCTGGGTAAGAGAAAATTACACAAACGATCAGTTTCATAAACAGGAAAGTTTATGCGTACGTAAGTTTAAGTGTATATCTACAATAATTAATAATTCCAGCCACTTGTTCAATTAAAGTGATAAACACAAAACACTAAGTAAGCAAAGTGCTATGTTTGTGTTCCATTATTACTAACACAAGCTATATAAGCTAGCTGTAGCATATTCCTTTTTAATTATACAAAGATGATGATTTTTTTCCAAAGAAAGCCACAGTGCAATAGGGGAATGGTCAACTCCTATACAATCAGTATGACTTCAGCATTTGTAGTAGGAAAAGGGAACTGACAATAAAAATGGCAATGCTATTAACCCAAATCAAAGCAAAGAGAAGCAGCAATTGTTCACTCCAGAAAATTAAATATCTACTTCTAAATTTACACTCTTCTAATGCTTGTTCCATCATCACCTCTATTATCCATTCTCCTATTACTTTGTATTGGACACACAGCTGCAATTTTCTCATTTTAATATACTTTTGAAATCAGCTAAAAATGTAGCTTTTAAACATGAACTATTTGAGATACTTTTACACTGCAAACTTACTTTTGCACTGAGACAGCATTTCTGTCCGGTCTGCAAGGAAGAATATGTTGCTGTTGGGTTGCTGCTTATAAACTTTCTGTAAAACAAAAGCCACACTGTATTAAGTCAAATCAGCAGATTCTGGAACCACACTGCAGCAGAAGCTGGTATGGGTCCAGAGAGACACTCCTGGTATAAAAGTGAAGGGGTAAGTTCTGCCCTGTGAACACCAGCATCCTGATGCTGTACCATCCAAAGGATTTCATGCTCAACCTAAGACAATTCTGAATTTCTCTTTTCCTCATCCACAAGGGATCACATTCTACTTTAAACAAATGCACAGAAAAAGTAAGAATACTTCATGAATCCAAACATCTTAATGAAATAACTTAAATAAAACATAAAAAAGCAAAAAACCCCAACACTGCCCAAGTATACATAATCAAATAATTTGCAGGACAAATTATTCTGAGCACAGCAGACCACATGTTTATTAAAATCTGGATTACAACAAATTAAAGACAGCATGCTCTGATTTTGTTGCCCCTCTTGCCTCCATGTTTATTTCTCTGCTAAAATGAAATAGTTAAAAGCAAATTTGTAAAACCTTACCCGGTTCTTCTTCAAATTAGAAAGCTCATCAACTACAACCTTCTGCTCTTTAATCTGAAAGACAAAGGTGCATTTGAATTTAATGATTAAAACAAGACATGATATTATAATCCTAGTGGTGAGCATGTCTACTGATATTTTAGGACAGCAACATGCATGTCTAGCTGAATCACTGAAGACAAAGTAAGTATAAAAATTACATACTTAATTTCTCTAGAAACAGGCTATTTTGCATGCATTGGTATTTCTCCTACCTTTAAAAGCCACAGAGTGAGGTCAGCCAAACTGAATGTGGCACCCTGAAACTGCAACTCTTCCAGCAGGTACATCAATCTCTTTTATCTACAACACCAATAAGGCAAAGCAGCAGAGCCATCCTCTGATACAGACTGCACCAGCCACTGAGGCACAGCAGAAGTGACAACCTGTAGCTCTGTGATGTCCCAGCTTTGCAGCTTCCAGGCAATCAAAAACATCACTGTCTCTATGTGGGGCCATGCAGAAGTAATTTTTTTTTAATATAATCACATGATGTTAAGGGGTTGCAAGGGACTTTAAAGATGATCTAGTCCCAGCCTGACCCCCGCCATGGGCAGGGACACATTCCACTAGACCTGGCTGCTCCAGGCCTTATCCAACCTGGCCTCGAACACTTCCAGGGTCGGGGCATCCAGAGCTTCTCAACATGTGAGTGGCTCACCATTCTTACAGCAAAGACTTTCTACCTAGTATCTAATCCAAATCTGCCCTCTTTCTCAAGTTGAACATATTGCTCCTGGTCTTCCTTGTCACTACAGCTCCTGACAAAGAGCCCCTTCTCTGGCTTCCCTGCAGGCCCTATTGGAATACTGGCAGGTTGATATGAGGTGTTTTTTGGAGTGAAAGTTCGACAGGCTTGGCAGATTGCATAGTGAACAAAGCTGTGGGCACCAGGGAGGAAGGAGTGGGTAAATGAGGAGCACCAGCCTCTATGGCTGAAATCCCTTGGGACATTGTGGGCAGACAAAGCTGAACTAGGCTAGAAGGAAGCCATATGAGAAGCAGGTGAGGGTACTTTGAGGGGAGACCCCACAGCAGTCTTCAAGTTCCTTAGGAGGGGAAGTGGAGGGGCAGACACTGATGTCTTCTCCCTGGTGACCAGTGACAGTAGCACAGGGAACAGCCTGGAGCAGGGTCAGAGCATGTTTAGATTGGATACCAGGAAAAGGTTCTTCACTCAAAGGGGGATTAGGGATTGAACTCCCCAGGGAAAGTGGTCACAAGGCCAACCTGACAGAGCTCAAATAGCTTTTGGATAACGTGCTCAGGCACATGCTGTAATTCTTGGGGTGTCCTGAGCAGCGCAGGAGTTAGACTCGACCATTGGACGTCTCTTGAAACTCACGATATTCTGTGAGAAAAACCTCACTACGTCTCACTTGACAGTTCAGGCAGCAAGACCCAAAATACCCATCTGACAAGCAGATATCAGCGAGGCAACATGGGCTCGCTAAATGCAGGCCGCTCTGGGGGCCCGAGGGCGCAGCCCCGGGCACAGGAGCCCCGGTCCCTGACAGCACCCACCCTCCTCTTCCTCACGCTGCTCGCACCCCAGGCGACAGGCTCCAGGGGCCGCCCGCGCCTCGGCCCGGAGCCCGGCACAGGGCCCCGCGGGGCCACCTCCGCTCACCCGCCGGCTCAGCTCCTCCTTGTGGCGCAGCGTCGCGCTCTCCCCATCCTCCTGCCGCGGCGGCCGGCCCGACATGGCCCCGGCGGGCACCGGGCGCTCTCACCCGGCAGCGGCGACAGCCGCACTTCCGACACAGCCACCGCAACCAGCTGCACCACAGCGCATGCGCACAGAACACCACCAATCAGCAGGGGCGGCCGAGAGCGCGCCTGACGAGCCACCAATCAGCAGGCGCGGCAGAGCACGCGCGGGGGCGCGGGCCGGACGGCGCGGATCCTGAGGGGGCTCGCGCCCCCGGCCGGGGGAAGGCGGGAGTGTGGCGGCTTGTCCCGGGCGGGACGGAGCTCCGGGAGCCGTGTCCGGCAGCACATCGGGACAGGCCCAAGGTGGAGAAGATGTTTGGAATGAGGCTTGGAAACTGTGCTCCTTGTGGAGTGTGTCGGCTTGGTGTGGTGTGTCCCCGGGCTGCTGTCGGGCTCTCAAACCCCTTTGAGCGGTTTGCTTAAAGGTATTCCAGAAGAGATATGAATCATACACTATCTACAGACATTAGGATCACGTGTTTCATTATGTTCGTTATTAGGACAAGTTTCTACAAGAAAGGGACTTTTTAGAGGGGCATGTAGTGACAGGACAAGGGGGAACGGACTCACACTGACAGAGGGAGGTTTACATTAGATACTTGATGGAAATTGCTTACACGGAGGATGTGAGACACTTGCACGGGGGGGGGCTTGCCCAGAGAACCTGTTCCAGCTCCATCCTTGAAAGTGTTTAAGGGCAGGTTGCACAGGGCTCTGAGACACCTGCTCTAGTCCCTGCCCGTGGCAGGGAGTTTAAACGAGATGATCTTTAAGGACCCTTCCGACCCAAAGCATTCCAGGATTCTATGATTTTATTATTATACAAGATAGATGTTTAAGACCGTCCACCTAAGATGATCCTAACATTTCTTTGTCTCTTCCATTCTACTATAGATATGTCACAGTGATGCATATGTCTACCTGTCTTTATAAATACATCATTGTCTCATTTTTATCCCTTTCCTTTTTAACATTGTATAATTATTCTAAGCTCTTAAGAGTAATCCAGACATAAAGACCAATTGCTACCAAATTCTCAGTTGTAGGATTTTATGAGATTTCTGTCCCACTCATGGTCCTTGTGGTACTGACTGCAGTGCAAATATAGTTCAAATCTTCACAAACCATTTGGAATATTTGCAAGTTTAGTAAGAGAGGTTGGAGTGGTTTTTTGCTTTAATCTCACATAATCATTCACATTATATATTTTGATAATACTTAGAGTTTGTGACCAGGATTACACCTTGGTTGTATCCATGAGCTTGGCTGGAATGTCTGTGATGTTGATCAAACTTTTGGCTCCTAGCAGAAGGATGAAGACAATTTGGCTATGAGAATATTGGGCAATACACTTGCTTGCAAAAGTTGTCCTTATTTGCTTTTAGCAGAAAGGGAAACTGAGGTTACGCTTGCCTCAAAGGTCAGTCTTGCTCTTCTGTCCACTTAAAGCTCACACTTGTGCCTCCGTCCAGCCTTGCCCCACAAAGGCTGGGTGTGGGGCTGTGTGGTGGGACAGGTGAGGGGGCTGATCTGTTTTTCTCAGCAGTGCACAGTGCTGCTGTGATTCTGGCAGTCCCAAAGCAGAGCAGCTGAAGCTGCTGGGGAGTTGTTGCCCAGGGGTTGGAATGGTTCCAGGGCTTGTGCTCTGACTTCTAGAAGAAATACACATATCTGGGTCACACAGATCAGTTTTGGTGCTATTGCTCAGTGTGCTTTGTAGTTTGTCACTGTTGTTCTGGTGAGTAATGTGTTTAATCTGAGTAACTCCCAACCCTCTGCTGCCCGAGTTTTATTTATTGTTCAGATGTTACAAAGGTTGATGATCAAGTAACACAGTAGTCAAAGTATAATTTCCGTACTGATTATTCTTTTTATGTTCAGTAATAAATGCAGTTAATGTTTATTAATCAAAACCCCATCACTCAGTGTTATTGACTGTTTCAGAAGAGTGATGATAATGGTTTTGAGGCATAATAGCAAATGGGGAATGGTTTTAACTTCTGGTCTTACCACAACTTGATGATTCTTCTACTGATATGGAGTGGGCTTTTGACAGTTCCTTTTAAAATGAATGAATTCATGTGACAAGATCATTCCTGAAATTACAGTGATACCCACAATAAGAGCAGCTGTGTTGGCAGCTCAGCAAAGGGAAAGGTTGGCACCTTTTCACTCCCTGTGCAGGGCAGTGTCATCTCCATTCAAGCTCTTTTCAGGGCTGCTGCAGTTCTGGTGTTGCAATGTGCCTGCACTGTTATTCCTGAGAGCTGGGGAGGTCACTGAGAGCTCATCTGGCTGACAGCTAAGTGGGAAATGTCATTCAGTGACACATCTCTGGTCATTCTGCTTGTGTCTGTGCCCTTGTGCCACCTCTGGTGCTCTAAACTATTTTTCTTTTACCAGCATAAAATTATTTCTGGAGGTTAATAATGCCTGACACAATGTTAATTAAGTATCAAAAAATATTTCAGTCTTTTAAAGCCCTCACCTTTTCAGTATCTGGCATCTTTAAAAATATAAAAAATAACACAAATTACCCAACAAGCCAAGTAAACAGCTAAAAACCAGAAGCAGTTACTGATGCCAGAAAGTCTTCGAAGTTGCCATGACCTGTTGCAAAGGCATGGCCAAAACAGTAACCTTTAAATAACCAAGCTCAAGCTCCAAAAGGCTGCTGTTAAAACCACACCGAAGAGCTGAGGCCATCCTTGTGACAGCACTGTCAAGTCCTGAAGACCTCTGTTCATGATGTTGGCAGTACATTTGTGTCAGAGGATTTTACAGCTGTGAGAGGCACGGGGTAGGACTGATACAGCCTTGGAGGCTTAGCAGCCTCACAGTTTCCCTGGCTTTTGTGTGGGCTGGAAATCCACATGCACTCAATTCTGTGTGTCTCAGCTGACACTTGGAAGCATGTTCAGCCATCATAATCAGTTGTGGGTTTAAGTCTGTTCATGCTGGAAACATGTTCAGCCATCATAATCAGTGTTGGGCTCAAGTCTGAGGTTCAGCTGTGACTGTACTCTGAGGAAACTCGTCATGCTTTAGAAGAACCGCTCACAGAGGTCCTTGGAGGGGAATAGCACCGCGACTAGTGTAGCTCTAACGTTGGCCACAAGAGAGCAAGCTGAAACTGTGCTGGCTGGCTGCTCAGAGACAGTCGAGGAAAGAGTCGGGCCGGCCATGTAAGACAGGTGGATGAGGTCTCTAAAAGGGGAGAGGATATTGCATTTATGTGGGGTTTTGTCTGTTTGGAAGCATCCTCAGTTCCGATCTCTCCCTCAGTTCCTGGGTTACTTTGTATTCAGACATTGTATCCTCATAATCCAAGTAAGTAGATTCTTGGATGTAGCATCAATCTCCATGTTAATTTCTCAGTTGAACCTATATTTTATTAATTTTCTAATTTATACTGGTCTAAGAAAATTCAAATTGTTGAAATTAGTTGGGTTTGCTTTATGGTAATCCTTTTTGTCTGAGACATGAGGATTTGAAGGGAGTTAGGTTAACTTAACACAGCCAGGAATCTGAAATCTAGGCAAAGTTGTGGGTTGTTTCCTTATGTTAAGTATCTAGATTGTCAATGACACAAGAAACCTTGCAAAACCTATAATCAGTCTACTTTAAAAGTCCTGCAACTGCAAGTAAAACAAGAGGTCTTAGTACTTTTATGGTCTTGAAGTACTGTCAGTTTTTTCAGCACTTCTGATACACTGTTAAAGCTATTTGAAAACTTGTTTGCACAAAAATTCTGTGGAGTTCACAAGCATTAATTTATTTTTTAAATTTTCATTTTATTTTTATTAATTCTGCTTTTAATATTTTCTAATTAAAAGCAGAATTTCATTTTCACATGGAGAATTTTAAGTCTGTTGTCAAAATAGCTGAGAAATATCATCAGTCTCTCATTAGTTTTTACAATCTGATTGCATACCTCAGAGCTTTTTAAAGTGCTGAACCGAACAGCTTCTTTATAAAATACTCCCAGCAGTCTTTCATCTGATGATTTAAATAAGAGAGGATTCAAAAATAGACTTTTACAAGTTCACTCTGTTCTTCAGTATAAAACTGAAGTAGCTCTAATGAGAGCCTTTCTCAAGGTCTTATGTTGCTGTAGTTGAGAAGACAGTTTCACCTTTAATTTTCATAATTTTTCCTTCCTTAGTGCAGAACAATTTGTTGTGCACTTCTGCACTTTGTTAGACTTTAGAAGAGTGTCACCTTAGTGCTAGTTTCACTTACAAATGCAGAGCTGTTAGATTTGGGTTTGTCTGCTGCAGGGCAGTCCCTCAAATGCTCTGAATAACCAATGCACAGGTTTACTGCAGTAACTGCTTTGAGTATGGGATCAGAGTTCCAGATACACATTTGAGCAGTGGAATGTTCAGGGATCTTAAAAAAATCAAATCCTGTGTCTTACAAAACATTTTGTTTGCAGCATGAAGATGGAAGCCTGGTGCCTGGATGCTGGAAGCTCTTCTGTAGGTGCCACCAAAGAGCAGGCATATGAGAGGCTTAAAACTGCTCAAGAACTTTGGATAGACAGATGCCTCATTTGGATGATCTTGGATTGGGCATCTTGATATAAAATCCAATTAGTGCTAATATTTCTGCCTAATGAGAAAAGGAAAAAGAGAAGTGCACCAAAAACCCTGAATGAAGAGTCAAGCAGTCACTCAGGACTTACTGCACCCAGTAAGTGCTTTTTGGAAGCTGCATTAGGAAGTCTGGAGAAGACTGGAGGGATAATTATGGGCTTGCTTCTCTTTCCTGTTGGGAGTGCCTCCATGAAAATAAGCGCTGTGTTTAATACTATGAACAACTGATATTTTCTAGAAGATAAAACCCAGAGATTAGATTGTCTGGGGGAGTTGGCAGGCCTGAGCAGGATGGGCTGAAGGCATGGAAGTGGCAGCCTGCTTTT
Organism: Serinus canaria; assembly: GCF_022539315.1. Lineage (NCBI taxonomy): Eukaryota > Metazoa > Chordata > Aves > Passeriformes > Fringillidae > Serinus > Serinus canaria. The sequence goes on from NC_066321.1 coordinate 30,107,966, forward strand.
GCTCCCATGATATGGGTCTCCTGGAATCAGGAAATTGGTAATTTCAGCTGAGATAGGTTACAGCCCCATCAAGCACGTTCCTTAGACAAACAACAGACACCTAAGTGGGAGCTTGTGCAGAACAGAACATGTCTGAGCAGGTTGGAGAAGGGGGGAAATGCATAATACCTTTGTAAGGCTCTCTAAGGCAGGAATGAAGGTAAGGATGTTTGCTCTGAGATGCCCAGTTGGATTAGAATCTTGCCTAGGATGTTTTATTAAATGCGTAGCTCTCATGTGCTTTTTGTGCCTTTGTTCTCACTGTCACATACATTTGGACTTAGCTCCTGCTACTGGGCAAATAGAGCCGCTAGAGACTGTTTTTCCAGGTTTGGAGATGGGGGTTATTTGAAAGGAAACTCTAAGGTTTTCAACTTCTAATGTGCCAGAGGCCATGTTAGCAAACAGCTTATTGGCCTTCATTCATTTTTAAACTTCATTCTTTCTGTCTTAAGCTGTGCTGAGGCCTTCCCATTTATGCCATTACCCACTGTCCTTATTCCTCTTGAGTTTTGTTTTTATTTTTCTTCTCTCTACTCGAAGTTTTCAGTTTTCGTACAAATCAGCCTGCACACATGGCAAAACAACCTAGGACCCAAAGAAATGGAACCCTAGGTAGAACTTTCAGTCTTGAGGGTTATACTTGTTCACCATCCTTTTATGGTGAGTGGGATCCTTAGTGCTTTCAGGTCCATACAGCTCAAAATGCTCAACTGAGATCAATGAATACAGAGAGGAAATCTAAGCCAAAGCTGTGTGAGTTTTCAGGGTGAGAAACAAAACTTGGAGGTCCTAGCTTTTATTTATGATCCACCCATGAACATTAGCATTTCCATGTTTAAATTACTGTTTACATATTTAAAATTGGGCTTTTTTTTGCTTTAGGAAGTCACAGTCGGAAAACTACTCATTGCAGAAATATTCACTGGACTGAATGACACATGTATCTATTTTAATTTTATCACAGTATTTATGCTGACTGTTTTAAACCTCAATTTAAAAACCAAGCAATTCTTGCTTGGCAATCTAGACCTTTCATCTCAGTAGCTGGAGAGAAAATATTCTGATCAAGTTCTCATGGAGTAGCAGACTAAACATTCCACAGCTGGGTGACCTCTGACAGAAAAGCTCACAGAAAAGAGTTTGTGAAACATTTATTTTGGGTTATCACAAAACATTTCTATTTGTCATGTTGACATAAAATTTAAAAAGGCAAAATTCCCTGGTTGCAAGTTGCTGTGCCTTAAGCTTTACAATGATTGTCATCGTATTTGAAGTCTAAACCTCACTGAGATGTAACTGTTTTCCCCAAATGCTCTCCTGTGAAACACCATCACTGATCCTATCACCTAACATTTTAACAGAGTTTTTGGAATAAGTACAGCTGTTGCAATTAAGGAAGAAGGCCTATGGAAGTACAAAGGGCAGGCTGTAAGGTGCCTCACTACTGTGAGGTGTAAGGATCTCAAGTTTAAGTAGTTTAATAGCCTTCAAAAGATTTCCTTCTCTTTCAAGAAGAAGCCACTAGAATAGATAAACCAGCAAGGAAAATGCTGATAGGTTATGAATGTTTGCCATATCTGTATCTGGTATAGTTACTTAAAATGCAGTAATGCTGTCTGCATTCGTGGTATTTTCAGTGCTGATTTTTAAAATGCTAATTCCTCATTTGGAGCAAGAATAACCACAAGGAATCATTGCATAATTCCTGGTATGTGTTTTGATTGTTGAACATTTAGCAAAACTTTGCCCATGGCTCTGAATTTAACAGCAATTTAAGTAATAGAATTAAGGTCTTTCTGCCACTGACATGCATTATCACATGTGAGAGAGATAGCCTTCTACCTAGATAAAATCATACAAATTTTTAACGTTGAGCATTTGAGTAACATCCTTTTTATTAATATTCTGACATTTCTTTAAAGAAAGACACAGGTGTTTAGCACATCAGAAATCAGTACAGTAGCTGTCTGCAAAACAAAACGACCCCAAACTAGCACTAGATACTTGTAAATTAATATCTCAGCCTACACACAATGTAAGTTCAGTTAATACTGTTAAAGCAAACTTTTAAAACCTTTTTACAAGGTTATAAATATGACACTGTCAGTGTAACTTGTCAGACTTACTGAGAAGTAGTGACCTTCATTAGCAGTGGAAGTCAGAAATAAAAATACTGAATTTTCAATAAACAAGCTTTGCCAAATTTTGCTTATAGGTCGCTTATAGGTCTCGGTTGAAGTGACAGTCCTGTCAGCATCAGTTTACATGGCATGAAGGAGGAAAATTTAGAGTGGCCATTAGTAAAGTGGTAAAATTGCTAGCAACATGGACAAGATGTGACTACATTTGATTCTCTCCAGACCAGAACAGATAAAAAGGCATGACAATAAATTGTAATGAAGGAATTTACATTTCTAGAATTATTCCAGTCCAAAAGGATAAAAGTTCTCCCTAAAGAAGGGAAAACAGGCAACTATTTTTTACTTCCTTTGTATCTTCTTAGCCTTGTCTGCTGTCTCCATTTTCAATGAAATCTTGAAAAATTATTATCCAGGAGATAATGCATTGGTCAAAAACCTCTTATGGACAGTGTTCAGAGCTCAAAAGACAATTCAAAATTTATAGCAACTCTTAGACCCAGAGTATGGTTAAGATTTGACTGCAGGGGTTCTTGAGTTCTCTGTCCCAGCAGGAAAAAACCCTGGGCCCTTGAACAGTGGTGTAACAGGCTGTGCTTGGCTTAATGGTAAGCAGAGTTAAAGTGATAAATCTGTCACAACTGTTCTAGAATTTATACAGTAATCAGCACAATTAAAGCAGAGCAGGTTTGGCCAACGCTCGCTGAAGAGGCCTCATAGTCCTTGCAACTATCAGATTTACCCCATTACTTACACAGATTGCATTAAGGTATCTGATTAAAAATGGTATTAACTAGAAGGAGGTCATGATCTCTTTAAAATCAGAGGAAGACAATAATTGCTCTTTTTTTTTTTAATTTTAGTTTTTATCTGAAGTATTTAATTGACTTTTAATCCTCTGTTAAGTATGTCCACCAAATACAGCCTAACACATATTGTTTGCTACTGAAATGGATGCATCAGCTCCTCAGCTGCACACAGAGGCATTGGAAGTATTTTTGGCTAAGAAATGAAGGCTTTAGCATTTAGTTACTGTTCATGTAACTTACACTTATTTGTTTACTGTGTTTTCCACAAAGTGTTGCCAGGAGACTTTGCCAGGCTTATTTTCAATCATGCACTAAACTAGACTCCAGCAGACTGTATGCTTCCTCCATCAGTGCTCTGCCTTTATCTTTTTAATAAAACAGCTAACACCCTGCAGAATAAAATATATTATTTGAATGACTGAAAAATTGGAAAATTTTTTCAGAGATGACACTGTGAAATGAAATGCATTTCTTGTTCTGAGTAAGAACAGTAAATGCATTTATTTTTTGTTTACTCTCATATTTAGTATTTTAAACTGTCATAAAGTCATTATCATCCTATTACAGAAGAATAAGATGATAATGGATATGTGATCTGCATCTTGCTTGTTTAAATGAATAGTACTCTGCAAAGCTATATTCTGCTGCTTTCCTCCTGTAGATAATCTGAATCAAATGAATTGATTACACAGCAAGATGAGCAAGGTTTCGGTGATGAAGAACTGTTTGGGTTATTGCATTCTTCATGCAGGGAATTTAAGCAGCACAGTCTTGAACATCTTGCTGCTAGGGGATTTGCACTAGATTTAATAAAGTTTCAGGTCTCATCTGTATAAATTTAACTGTGTAGAGGTTTGTGAATACAGAAATACAAGTTTATATATGCACATAAGCCTACTGCATTAGATAATTCTACATATTCTATTTATTGTTAGTTTATGTTGCAGAATTCTATGTTTCAAATGTATTTATGCTGTCAAATAAGGACAAATATGGAAGTTAGACGATATTAAGCACTTGGAAACCCCTGCAAACAAACAAACAAACAAACAAAAAAAAAAAACCCACAAAGAATTTTAAATAGCTTTATACCTTAAGAGGTACTGTTCTTGCTCCACATCTGATCTGTTTTGCCTGCTGATACATAATTTTGTCTAGGGCTTGATGACCTCTGAGGATGCCAGATGCTATTTTGAAAAGGATTTTTAAGTCATCATGGATAACTCAAATAATATTCTTTCAACTTTACAGAAGTCATTAAAACATAAACTCAGGTGAGTTAACATTTGGACAAAATTAAAATTCCTACAAACAGAAGAGTAAAGGAGGAAATTTCCCATGTAATGAATCAGACCTAGATGTGCATCTGATACCACTGCAGTTTGCTGTTTTCTCTCAGGCACTGCTCCACTCCAAAACCATGCATGATATCTTTGTATTTATCTTGGCAAGCATATTCAGTACTTAATGTATACCTCAATATATTATCTTGGCAGTATAGTCAGTGCTCAAGCTGCTTTCAGATTTTAAAACTGAAGGTATTTTTCTTTGGCCAGGCTGCATCATGCACATAGCTGATGAAGAAAGCTGAACATTTGACTCTAGTTACTGAACAACTCGGTTTCTTGCCCTTGCAGTGTTAGAGTGTGTCTCATGTTCTGATGCTGAGGACAAAGCTGAGGAGACTGAGGGTAAAGGTTTTGTGTTCTAACATGTAGATAGGGAAGTGGAGGAAGAGGAGGTTTGTAGCATTCAGCCTCTTCCCAGCAGAGCTTCTAATGACAGGTTGCACCTGCATATCTATCCCTATGCAGAACAAAAATGAGGAAATACTTGCTAGATGATTGGCAAGATGTTTGCTAGCAGTGTTGACAGTAGTTATCTTTCTGATCTGACACTTCTCTGATACTGTGTGTTTGACATGTGGGAGAATTATTTACAACTCTATCAGAACTGGAAACATGGTTGAAAGAGGCATCCAAATAGTAGAGATTGTTGCCTCTTTTAAATTTAATTTTATAACACAAAAAGCACTGAGTGGTGGGGTTTTATTATATTTAGAACTGAAAATATTTCTGTTGCTCATGGTTGGTGAAATGTAATGCCACAGAAATTGCTAGTTTTGAAATGCTGATTTTTTTTAATACACTAATTTTCTGAGCACTAATGGTATTATTTTGTCATAGAATACAGTTAAATAAGGAGAACAAAATCTCACTCTTCAATAATTCTCAGAAGGGAATTAATTTAAGCCCCTAACTCTCCTGTAGTTGTGTGTATAAAAGGAGCAGTGAGTTGCACAGCTACTGAAATCTGCTCTGTAGTACTGGATGTTGTAGGGCAGACCAGAATGCCAGGGACTTAGGTGAATCTGATAGATCTTGTACTGCAGGGTCAAATGTTCCTGTTAAGAAGTGAACAACAACCACAAAAAGGCACAGTATCTTGCCCTACACTCACTGCTGCTCCTGCTCAGTATTCTAGTAATTGCACAATTGCCAGTGTAGTCTCAGTTGTTTTGTGTCAGAAGATAGGCAGCTGGCAATGCTAAGCTTTGGTTATCATCTTCACTTTTGAGGCTTTCGCTGTGCTAATTAGCATGACTAATTAAAAATAACTGGATTCCCTGAGGTTTGTTGCATTTGTTTTTTAGCATTAGAATATTGTTTTTCCACAGAAGCATTTACTGGAGTTTTCCTGAGATACAACTGCAGGGCATTCTGCTTAGACATTAACACAATTAATTTTTCATGGTTTTTCCAACTAGTTCATATTTAAAAGTAAGATTTTGCAATATATATGTATCTAGTAAATAGGTCTTTTTGCAAGGGTTTATTTATTATATATCTCTCAAGTTCTGATTTTCAGAACAGAGCTCATGCATAGCCAAATTCTTTAGCAGCATTTTATTGTTTAATTCTTTATGTTGTATTTCTCATCAGTGGACTGTGTGTTTGGATCAAGTGACTCTCACTGCCTGTGGAGCATATTCTGTATGATCCCATAGGTGAAATATTTCTGGTAGACTCAGCTCTGATTAATTCATGTTCCATGTGTTACTGTGATGTGATGTTAGACTGTACTTTCAGTTCTTCATATTTGAAAGTCATTAAGATACTTCCTGCTTGACTTCAGTGTCGTTGCTTCATGTGTTTATTTGCTTATTGTTTAATTGTAAAATAAAACTTTACTTCTGAGGATATTTAAAAGTCATCACCCACTCTGCACTAGGTATGAAGTAATCTCCATTTCCTGGCATTAATTGTTGCATAACACTGCAATGCACAGCGGTGGAACAGCTGCAACATCCTGACTGAAAATTCTGCATTATGTCTGAGGAGGGAGTATGGTGTAATCAGGCCAATATTCTTCCTTGAGCACCCTGCAGTGTCTGCAGAATTATACAAAACATGCCAACTTCAGAGAGGAAGGATTATTCATTGGAGGAAATTTCCTGGGTAGCCCAGCCAGATGTAGAGTGGTCATTATGAAAGGCTCTTGCTAGGCAGTAGCTTTATCTAGCAAGCTGTTTTCCTGCAAACAGAGATTTGATTAAAGATCAGAGTGCCACACCTTGTGCATAGGTGTGGGAAGAACATTTATCAATGTTTGGTTTGGTACCCAAATGACGTTGCTGATTTTTAATTTGCTGAGGTGATGAGCAGCCTGACCTCTGTCTCAGAGGGCACAAAGGCATACCTCAAAAATAATAAAAATCTTTATCATGGAGTGTCTTGCTGTCCTTTTCTATTTCCTTTATGATTTAATGGCTTCTTCCACAGCTGTTGCTCTCATTTTGATTCCCTGTGGTTCTCAGGGTGCAAAATATACAGCCATGTACTCCAATTACTGATAGTTATGTTTTGTTGATTATTTTGGCAGGAATGCTTGTACAGCTGCTTCTTTTCTTTCATAAAACATCCCTGGGGACTGAAATCTTTGTTCTGATGACAGTGAGAATATTTTCAGCTTGTACAGAAGTCGGGTGGTTCTCCTAAAAGCACTGTGCTAGAGCCTTTTAGCCTACAGAATTTGAATATACCAACTGTGAGAATGTTCATAATACGGCCATCCTCTAATGCTTTATGATTTCCTGAACAAAGGGGAGGGGTTAAGTTTTCAGCACAGCATCATCTTCCTTGACTCTTATTCTCCTCACAATGCCTCAGCCCATACTGTATGAACAGTGAAAAAAACCCCAACAAACCAGCTAGTTATGACTCCTTAGCAGAATAAAAAATTCCAAGGTGCCACTATTGGAACAGATATAGGTGATATTTGGCAACTGGAAGCATTAATTAATTTCTCAGATGAGATAAAAGAAGATGCAGATGATGACAGAGAAGCAGTGGAACAGGTTGTTCAGGGAGATTTCGCAGTCTCCAGCCTTGGAACTGGATAAAGCTTTGAGTAACCTGATCTCATAGCTGACTTTGCTTGGAGCAGGAGAACAGGGAAGAGACCTTCTGAGCTCCTTTCCAATATGAAATGTCCTAATACTGAAATTTTTTTGAGATCAAGAAAAGGTTGAAAAGGTTTAGCATCTCACAAGGTCCATAAAACCTGCCACAGTGTAGCCCCATGTTTACCAGCAAGGTCTTCCTTTAATCCATGACCCCTTTTTCCAATGAGCTTGCTCACATCTCTTGTTTCTGTGAGATGACCTGTGTGGAATGCTAGTTAAACCCATTTCCCTTATTTACTGATCTGCCACAGACTCCAATACAAAGATTATACTTATCAGTTGGCCCCAAGGCTGCAAGAAAAATTCTGTTTGTCTTCTGTGAAGTTATAGTGCAGAGAGGGAACAAGGACGTATTATTTTTATTTGCAATATACTTTATGTCCTTCTGCATCCTTAACTACAGAAATTTAATTCCTTACTTCTTCCATGCTGACAATACTACTGAGATGAATTAATCTGCTTTTCTTCCTTTCATGCTTTTATCACACTGTTTGCTTCAACCTGGCCAGTGAAGCCACTTCCATTGTTCTACTCTGGCCATTCTTTAATTTCCATGTTTTTCTAATACCTATAATAAATGGCTTGCATCTTGCATTTCAGATGTTACTGTTACTCACTCCACATTTCCTATTGTCCCCTCCGATCCTGAAGCTATGAGCTTTGCTGTGTGGCTGCACAGTCACTGCTCTAACAGCTGCACTTCATCCCACAATTCCTGTGCAGACTGCCCACCAAAAAGCTGTTGCATATCAGAAAGCGCACAGCAAATGCCTGCAAGGCATGCAGTGAGGAGAGAGCTCTGAGGAACCTTCAGGGAAAGTGATGTCTGACTAAACTTAGCACCTCTTTACTCATTACACAAGGATCTTCTCTCCTGGGGGAACTACAGACACCCTGGATATTAGCTGGTCAGTAGTTTTTTGGTTACTATATATATATATATATATGTGTGTGTGTGTGTGTGTGTGTGTGTGTGTACTGACCAAGGAGGTCAGGAAAAACACAGTGGTAGCCCCAATACTTTGTCCATGTGCTCTGTGTTCTGAGGAGCACCCAGTACTGTGGACAGTGTGCAAACACATGTTTTAGGTGTTACCAGTGTGACAAATCATGACATGTCAATCATTCTATAGATGAGAAAATTTAAGGACATAAAACTAGATATGCCTGCATATGACAGCACTCTGAATTTACTGTGCAGGACACTATTCATCCACAAATTTTAGAAGACTTTAGAAAATCTCTCCCTTTTTATAGCACAGGAAATTAAGACAAAAAATGCTCTTGTTTGGAAAGACACCGAGAAACCCTGTGATAGAACAAAAAGTAGGCTGACCAGTGGGTTCTCACTCTGCAGACACTGAGCTGCTGATAAAACTTAGAGGAAAGTATGACAAGCTATTCATATGCTTTTCCTGGAGTAGGGAGCTTGTGCAGCATGAGTTCAGCATTGGTATCAGTAGGTTTGGGAGCATAAATCTTACCATGAGCTTTCTGAGCATGTACCCTATTTCCCTGGCCAGGCCCTGTAGCTGCTGCTCAACCCCATGGTGCCAGAACAAGACTGGAGGGAGAGACAGCATTAGAGATACCCCTGCATCAGTGACAAGACCCCCAGGCAGAGGGAATCCAAGATTACTGGGATTACTGGTTAGCACACTGCTGTATAATTTCATTTTGGTGTCAGTGGGGAGAAAGCAAGCAGTGAATTATCAGTGTTTCCATCCAACTTTCAGTTAAGCCAGTTAAGCCACAAAAATATCCTTGTTTTTCTTTCATATTCACATGTGAATATTTAGATGCAATGTCACTTTCTGCAACTTCTCAAGTCATGTTATACGTGATGTTCTTGAAAAGTAGCAATTGGGTTCTATAGTTTGGAGATGCAACCTGTATTTTTTAACCTAGCTGTTATTTTTTGTTAAAGAAGTACAACTTGCTGTAGTTTTTTACAAAACCTATATGTGTCCTTGCTTATGTTCCCATTTGAACATCTTGCAGAGATGTCAAATTATTTTTCACTGGGTTGCCTTGAGCTACAAATCTATTAAGCTCTATAAGTAAATTTCATCTTGGAATTTAATACTATTTTGGCCTTTCATCAGTCTTTCTAGTTCTCCTTAGAATTAAAAATATTACTTATTCACTGATTATTTAGAGGAGAAACAGAAGTGGACTAGTCACTTGATTAGTGTGGCATATCTGGTATTTCATGTACTAATTCACACTGAATAACTGACTTTTCTATTGCTATATTAGATCATGATAATATACATTAGTCAGTAGCAGTACCTGACCAAACACAGCAAATCTTAATTTTCAACAAACTAAAAATATAATTCAAAATATTTAAGAAATAGTTTGTTTGGATAATTTAGAAACAAACTTTATTTCAGGATGGCTAATGAGTTTTCTCAAGTGAGCTTTCTTCTGTTACGCAACACTACCAAATTAGGTCAAGTTGTGATTTCATAGATAGTTGAATCTATAAAACCTGACACACAAAACCTTAAGTAGATTTATAGAAAAGACATGCATATTAAGTTGGATGGAAATTGCTGTTGATTTATGGCACCCATAAAACACTACTGGCCTAACAGATAAGACTGTTTGGCCTTCCTGAAAGACTTCAGTCTTGAGCAGAGGAATTGTTAGGGAAAGTCAGACTGTGGTGATTTTTATGAATGTATTTAATAATACAAAATTTTAACAAACCCCTATCGCCAACAGTTTACTTTGATGCTAAGGTAGGAAAAAACCCTAAAAATGGTCCTTAAAAATGGTCCTAAGTTCAGAGAGCTGATGACCAATGCTAAATATATGGTCATATATATGATAATCGACAGTCCCATGTGTATTATTTACTCTTGGAATCTAATCTGACAATCAGTTGGGCACATGATTAGCTGATAGATAGTTGTACACATATGATTTACTGGAATCAAGCATTAACTAAACACAGTATAATAACAGGTGAAAATGGGTAGAGAAGGGAGTAGATGGCAATAACAAATGGCAATGTCTTGCTTGCTCTCCCTCAGCATAGACCGTTTTTGATGCAAAGGAATGAACAAATCAGCTCAATGCCCTCCTACTGTGAATTTGGCCTTTCATCTTCAAAGCACTTTCCAAACGTTTATTAATTATCTTTACAGCAGTCCGTAAGGCTAATAGATAAATCGCCGCCTTCTGAGGAGAAACTGCCCCACGAAGGTGGAGCCATTGCTTGGCGGCCGCGTGGTGAGTCAGCACGGAATCTGAGATCAAAATCCAGAAGGGGCCGGCGCCCGCGCTCCTGGTCACTCGCTGCAGCTTGTCTCTTTCGTGGTCTTGTCTTCCTGGTGCCAAAGACTTGATTTTTTTGTTTTCCTGGTTTTGTTCCCATTTGCCTTCTGCTTCCTGCAGGCCTCACTGGAGATCAGATCATGTGCAAATTGGCAGGTACAGTTTTCATTTTTCTTTCTTCCCTCAGCCTTCCTACTTAAGTAAATGCCCAGCCTTCTTGTCCCCTTATGCCCTATCCCTGGACTGTGCATTTTTGAGAAAGTAATAAACCTTGAATTGACTGAATCTTACATTCATTAATTTGACAGAGCATAATGATGTAATTTTTCTAATTAAATGGCTGTACCTAAAAAATCACAAGAATGGATCTCATGTCTTGAATCAATTAATGAAATATTTCTTTTGATGGCTTCCTGTAAATCTCCAAGTCTAGATTCCTGTACAAAATGTTAAGGATCTCAACTATTTTATTCCAGTGATTCCCACAGCCTATAGCCATGTATTTAACTATCTAAGGAGTAATGATTGTGAAGACAGGCATGTTCCCTTGGACAATTTGGAATGATTCTTACCTTCTTAGTCAGTACCTTATCCAGTTACAACTGCAATTCACTACCAGAGCAGAAGCTCATATATCCTAGAGGCCTCACTTTCTCTTCTCAGACTGCCTCCTAAAAACTAGTCAGGTTCCCCACTAAGACTCCATCCAAAGGTTCTCTTGGCTCCAAGGGATCATCCTGGAGAAAGCTGGCCAAACTAAGACCAAGTAAATTGCTATTAAGTGATAGCATTTCAATTGGTTGTGTGTAGGGGTTTCCAGTGGAAAATGCTGGACACAAAGACTTCTACAATCTGAAGTAGATTTGGGAAAACCGAAGGTGGCTCTCAATCTCCCTGGACCTATGTTCTTCCCTGTAGCTGCTGTAAAACCTCGTGCAGAAGTGCTGCTGAGTCTCAGTGTAGAAAGATTGGCAAAGTACTCTGAGAAAAGACAAAAGTTTGCCAAACACATGCTGTCCTGAAGTTACAAAAGCCTCAGTAAGATTATTATAGAGTAGGAATTTGATCTATTTTTCTAAATTTAGACATCTATTACCATCTGAGATGACAGAGGCTATCCTGTCTGCCACTCAATTAATTCACCTGTAGAGCTCAGGTCTCTTCCAGGACCTATGTTGTAGTTGCCATTTGGATGTTTTACTTTCACAGGATCTCTTGAGTTAGATGCCTATGTTTGGCAACTTATTTTGACCCTACATAACATGTAGTTGCTGTGCAGTTTTTATCTAAATTAATCACTGTCTTGAAACTTGTTATGGACAAAGCATAAACAAAACACTTGTTTTGCAAGGGGAGGTATGAAATCCATTGCTGGCAATAAGAATGTGGTCAAAACAGAAAGACTACAGAAGAAAGGAATTCACAAATGAAAAACCTGTGCTCCTCAGGATGGATGTGAATATTGTGTAAATAGACATTAGTTAGAGGTTTAATTGTGACAACGTTGTCTCTCATAATTATAGGTTACAAAACTCTTCTGTTTGCTCTCAAGGTTAAACACATCACAACAATGCTTCTGACCATGTCTGACATCCAGAATTGCCCCTTCACTTAAGAAACATCCTCTGCCTGTTTATCCTTTATGATTTCCCAACCACTTTGGAGCCCAATACTTAATTGACTTTGGTGTGGATTCTCATCCTGAAAACACTTGGAAGCACGTGCATAATTAATGTTTGAATATTTCTACTGAACACAGTAATGGGCAGTTATGTGTTTTAAAGGACTGAAGACGTTATTAGTGAGCAGCCCATAGATTTAAAAGACTACTTAAATTTAACTTGAAATGCAACTTAAGTCAACCTCTTCTGCAGTGAAGCAAGAGCCCTCCCTCAGCCCCAGCTGAGGCCAGAAAAAAAAAATCAATGTACTGTATTAAGACAATTTGAAATCCTTTGATCTTACCATTGTTTCATATTTTTTGTGTGTGAACCCATGTGGTGTAGTTTAAGAATTTAGCTATTATACATCTGTTCTTGGCAGTAGCAGTAATATACAGACTTCTTCAGATTTTTTTCCTTCTCCTAGTTGTTTTAAGTTGTTTGAAAATATTTTCTCTTTTTCCTGACATCAATGTGTCAGGAAAGGATTCTTGTTACCTCAAGACTCAAGTGCCAGGCTTCATATGACCAGGACCCCATGATGGTGCTAACCTGCCGTATCAGTTCCCTTAATTTATTAATGATCATTTCATCAATTTGGGAGTGCTAGCCATAATAATAGGGTGGAGAAGTATTAGATAACAGCAAGTTATCAGTCATATGTGTGTTTTCTTGTCAGATGATTAAGGGTACTGAGTAGATTTGTGCTTAAGATATTTAAAAAAATAAGAGCTCTGCAGAAACAGGTAAGCCACATTTCCAGCGCTGCTAGAACAGTGTTTGCACAGAGCTGAAACTGAGGGCTAAAACCTCCTCTGGGGCCAAAGGCTTTGAAGAACTTTCTGATGCAGAGGAGTTTGTGTCCTGTCCCTGAGCACACTACATAAATATATTTCTGCTAGCAGACTCCACGTTCCATTCTGGACATTGCAGGGTCTCCCAGGCAGTATCTCTGGAATATGATTCAAGCCCTGGGTGGCATTAATGAAACAGAGAGAGTGCTTTCTGTGGTATTATGTCAACTTTCACTTCAGATTAGAAAATTAACAAAACAATATTAATATGAATGTTCTTATTAGAGCCCTTATAAAAGACATTTCAGAACAAACTGAATTTTTCAGGTTTTAGGTTTTTAAAAATCTTTAAATTGATTATTATGCTTGCCACCCTTAAAGAAAACAGCTTGAAGATGGACAAAGCTTTCTGTGGGAACAGCTTTCCCTGTCTCTTAGTTGAAGTTTGCTGTGTTAGTGAAGGCATATACCATCAGTGAAAAGAATGTGTCTGATTGAGTCTGAAGGGTAAGCTGTTCTTTGAAAGCTAAGGGTAGGATTTATGAGAATTGAAGCCTAAGTAATTGTAGAATGATGACTAATTACTAGATGATTATGTTGTCATTATTATTGTAAATAATCAATATAGCACTAACATCAAAGGGTTATGGTAATGACATTGCAAAGGGAAAAAGACTGGCTTATTATTCTTAATAAGATATGGCAACTTAGTTAATCACTGTCTAACATCAAATACAGGCAGGTGGTAGTATGAGGTTTTTCTGATACTCAGCACTGTGTGTCAGACTCATCTCTGCAGGTTTTGCTAAAGATGTATTTGGCTCAGTGTCATGCCCCAGTGCAGAGCCCCGTTCACACAGGGTGCTGTATGTGGGTGAAGGGCTCTACCTGCAAGATCAATGGCTACACAATTGATGGCTGTTGAAGTGCATGGTATTTGCATAACTCCAGAACAGTTCAAATAAATGATTTTGTTTGTTGGCATATGCTTCCTTCACCACGTCATTCTAAGTACATCTTGTACTTTATGCTTTACTTCCAAAAAATTGCTTTCAAGTTGTGGCTGGTTTGAACATAACTGTATCTTGGTCTCCAAAGACAAACATGTTTTTATAAAGACTGTTCTGGAGACACCCAGAAACAGAAATTGATAGTGCAACTGAAGCTCTTCCCTTTTCCTGCTGTGGGATCACTGATACTACAGGTTGTTCAATTCAAGCTAGTGGCAGGTCAGAAGAAACTTGTATTCCCTGATTCACTTCTATTCCAAGAAGTTTTTCAGCATTGTCTTAAATCTAGAAATGTTTTTGTTTGGTCTTTATTTCATTGAAATCAATGGGAACTAAATATGTGCCTGAAGTTAAAAATGTGATTTTAAGTATTTTCTTGGCATAGAAGCAGAATAAAACATTGCAGAAAGGTGAACAGGGATATCAAAATCTGATTGTCTTAAAGAGGTCAGCCATTACCCCCAATAGGAGTTATTTAAGAGAAGGATACCTTTTACTTCTAACAAATGATTTTTTTAAAGGGATATAAATGCTGTCTGACTTGCATTCGTATTTGATTTTATTGTATGTATCAAAATTCCTTAACAATGAATTAAGGAATAAAGGCAAAATTCATAGGTATTAGAAAGCTGTGGGGAAAATAACAAATCCCAGCTTTTTCATATCGCATACTAAAATACACACAGGAAACAAAACACTGTTTATAAAGCATTCTTTTATTGTTTAGTAACAGAACAATGCCACAGGATAGGAGAAAAACTGCAGTAAGTTCTAATGAAGAAAACAAACCAAATGAGCTTCAATTGCAGATAGGCTGTTATCTTACCCTCCAGACTCATTTCAGTCCCTTCCTCGACACAGTGTTCCAGTTCAAGTAAATAATTCCCTCTCTTGAGAGTGAATGTGCAGTATGATATAGGCAATTTGCAGAAATGGTACTCTTGACATTTGGGTGTAAAACATCCACTTGTGCCTAAGTAGCTGTGGTGACTTCTTTTAATTACTTTTTTCTCATTTGGTACAAGATGTTTTCTTTATTTGAGCTTAGGGTACAGTGTTTTCTTATGACAAATAGACTAAAGGAGTCTCTTGTTGAAACCAGTTGTCCTATAACAGATGGCATAACATGTATTGTAGGATTTTCAGTTGTTTTGGTCACTAGTCAGGCTATCACTTATCAGTTACAAACGTTTAGCTTGCTTATGTGAACACAGAGATGGTTCAGCTCCCTGAGCTGGAGTTGTGTAGAAGCTAGATAATTCTAGCTTCTCCAAACAACCCTCTCAATTCTGAACTTGCTGGAGGTTCTGCATGGTTTTCTCACAAGTTTGTCACAGGAGCCTAGCTCTGGTCCTGAAAATAATGATTGGTTCAGGTCATCTAGCCCTGAGAGACAGGAGCTGTCACTTTGAAGTCTGAATGAAACAAATCCCATGAGAGCTCCCACTGTGGATATTAGAGCAAGTGGGAGGGAGTAGATGTTTATTAATGACCATTAGTAGGTATAGATGTTCAAATTACTGACTTGTAAGTGACCTGAACAGGTCTGGAGACTTTTCTATCCCACCTCTGCCTGTTTCCCTGTGCAAAAGCATCGCAAACTCGGAGTGTCAGCTGATCCAGATGGCAGTCCTGGGAGCTGAACATGTAGGGTTATGAGCAGCAGACCCACAGCTTTCCATGCCTAAGTCATAGCAGGGGGCAGTGCAGTAAAGGCTTCTGAGCTTCACCCTTCAAAAGACACAGATTATATATATCCTTTCCAGTTTTGCTTGGCTTTGTGTGAGCTGAATGAATAAAAGACCACTTTGCACACCAAGAGGTGTGTCTTAATGAAGAATGGCAACAGCATGATAATTAAACTTCATGAAACCTCTCAGCTGAGTGTACGATCTGAGTGTGCATGAGGTCTCTCACTATGATTCATGCCTCTTTGGTTAAACCATGATGACAATTGTGAGTATTATTTGGTAAAATTGCTATTGTTCTACATTCAGCAGCTCTATTACAAGCACAGTGCTTAAAGAAGCTGCCACTGATGTGGGCAGTTGTTTAAAGCCAAAATACATCCTCTCTTATTTTTTAAGCTGTGTCGTTCCTGAAAGTGTGTCTTTGACTATTACTGACATCATAGTTATGCACTTACCAATAATGAAAATATTTTCAGTTGTTTACACCTAATAGTTTAATTGTTGCCCTTGTTGCCAGAAAAATGAAATATAAGAGTTTTTTGTTCTATCACCAGTCTTATTATAAATACTTTGAAGAATGCCTTTTGAATGAAATTTTTTTATATTTAAATCAGAAACTTTAAAAATCTAAAAACTAGTTTAGTATTTATATTTCTTCATTCAAATAATAACTTGAGAAAATATATTAGTAATATATTTTTAAAAAAGCTTATGGAAATTACCCACTGAAAAAACTTTAGCTAGGAAGACTATAACATAAATATATCTCTTGTTAATTCAAATGTCCATGTTCATTCTGCCAGTGACCATTAGTCAGGCCTGGTCTCAAATCCATGGCTGGTGTGCTGTGCCATTGTGTAAATTGTTGCTGCAAGGCTGCTGAGTCGGGGGTGTACAAAGTAAAACTGGCAGCTCCTCTCATACAACTTCCAGCTAATAAACATCCTAAATACATCAGAAATCTGTAAATGTTGTGAAAATACTGGTGAGCCAGTCAACCTGAAAAAAAGACCTGCATCTTTAAAAATATATTTACAGAGGCTTCACAAAGCAATCTGATAAAATTTGGATTTTGTGGAGTATTTATAAAAATATTTGAGGCTTTTTTAGCAGCATCTTAGATGTAAAAATCAAAGTGCTCAAGCTACTGTATTATGTTGGACATCAGTATTGTAAGAGAAAAAATCCTGAGCACAGACTGACTTTAATAAGCATGTTGGGAAGTTTATCAGCAAAGTGGTGGCAAATTTGGGAGAAAAACTATGAATTTCCCCTACCTGCCAACTCAACTACCCTGCTTTTGGAAACACCTCACAAATCAGCTATGGCCTTTTAGCTATATATCTAAGTCCTCTGGACATTTGGCAGGGAAATTGGTAGAGAAGGGTATGCCTGTGGATGTAAGAAATTCTGGCTAGTGCCTGCTGGCAGCAAGTACCCTCTGTCACTGTGTGCAGTGACTCTGGTGTGCCTGGGACATGTGTGAGCTGTAGTGGACAAACTGCAGGGTTTATCTGCACCATGCAGTCTTGTGCATCACCCACTGTGCTCCGAGGACAAGCTGACCTCACTGCACACACAATACAGCCTTGGCTGCCATCCCCTACAGCAGCATCCCAGACACACACTGTGCTCACTCTGTGTCCCACTGGACAGAGCACACATTCTTCCATGACAGAAATCCCAGAGACATACAGCAACCAAAGGATGTTGTCCATGTTTTCTTTGCCTCTTGGCAGAGCTTAAATATCACCCAAACCCAATTCATTACCAGTAGAAAAAATTGCCGAGATGATGATTTCACCTATATAATCCAATGCACTTGTATGAAGTTCAGTAAACACTCAATCAGAAATTATTATTTAAACTCTAATTCTAGAGAACTAGAAACTAGAGAGCACATCTTTCTCTAGTAACAGAAAAAGGTCTAACCAGCAGTACTGTGCTGTCAAATGTTCCTGGATGAACTGCTGCAGTATCACATGTCTGTATGTGAGCATTATGTACATCACAGATCAGATCAGACCTCATCAATCCAGTCACCAAACCACAGCAGTGGCAACAAGTGCCACCAGGGACAGTGCTGGAAAAGATGTGAGTCCAGTGGGATAGTCTGCAGTGGAGCAGGGTAGGCATCTGTGCCACAGAGCTGCTCCAGATTGTGCTGCCTTCCTGCTGAGATACAAGGAACAGCCAGGGCTTAGACCCGAGTTCATGTGTGTGTATACCTGTGGAACACACTGACCTTGTCAGTAGAAGTGCAAGAACTGACAGTTAAGAGACTTAAAGCCACAACATATTAGTTTTGATACGCTGTGGGTTTTGTATTTAATATGGGCTAATAATATTAAAATTGGTAAGGTTTAGGAAATGTAATTATCTTTTTAGCTGTTAGTAAAAAAGAGTACAGTTTGAGCAGTAAGGCTGTATAAGAAAAACCATCAAGAAAATTTACTCTGCTTTTGATGATTATCTGAGAAAAGATTTTCTGCAAAATTTTAAGGAATATACCATAAGAAGAAAACACTTAACTCACCTAGGATAACCAATCCCATTAAAATACCAATTTTAGGCTTCCTATGTTTTTACTGAATTTTATTTCTGAATTATTTTTTCCCAAGGTGTAGTTCCCATTATGCAAAGTATAATCCATGATTCATGCATAGAAAGTCACCTAATTAATGTAAGAATACTTTGAACAAGATCACATGAGTGGCAACACCAGGACAGGTTATTGGTCTGTTATGTCAGGCATTTGCTTCTGGGGTGGCCTATATACTTGGGGGAAAAAACCAACCAACCAACAAAACAAACAAACCTCCCCAAAAAAACCAAACCAACCAAACAAACAAAAACACAACCCAAACTAAAAGCAATTTTACACATAGATGAGGGAACTTCACAGTATTACACAATGAAAATATAATCTCAGCTCTGGCAGCCAAGAACAATCATTATGATTTCAACCACACATGGACAGATAATTTTTAAATATTTTCATAGTATCCTGAAATAGATCTAGCTTGTTGTACATTTTGACTGTTTCTTGACTTCTATAAACATGCATTTTTTTGTGGTGGCCAATACCAAAAGTAGGTCACGTAGAGTGCAAAAAAAGTATTTATGGTAGGAACTGGGATGCTTCATCTGAAGCAGAGAGCCTGAGCCAGCAGCAACTGGGTCAATTCTACACCACCTTCATCGGAATAGAAAAGCTATTTCAATTAATTAGCTAAAATTTTGGTACCCTGTTTAGTTGAGGTTTTTTTCCTTGGAAGCTCAGAATTGAGAGCACCGTCCTTTGGCAGTGTTTCAACCACCGGCTTGAGGTACTTGGCGCTTCTCTTACAAACCCAGGTTCTTCAATCTGCATACTCAAAGACGTCACGTTTTCTAACATGCCAGAAAACAAAAAGGCAACAGCAGAGAGCCGAGCCAGAGGCAGCACAGAGGGGCTCACGGTTGTCGGGGTGCCACCTGCGGTGCCCTGAGCCGGGGCTCAGCATCCAGCGCTGCCCACCGGGAGCGGCGCGGGTGCCCCTCTTGCTCCGCCGGGCTCTGGCGGCGGCGGGGCCGGGGCCGCCCCCGGGGCGGGCCGGGCGGGGGCGGTGCCGGTGCCGCCGCCGCTACAAAAGGCGCTGCGCCGCCGCTCCCTCGCCCGACGCTTTCGGCAGCCAGAGCACCCAGCCGTGCTTCGAGCGGCGCTCGGCCCCTCCGCGGCGGAGCGTCCCCGCCGCCCGCGGCGCATAAGGCCAAGGCTTTCCGACTTCAGCTACAGTGCTAGCTAAGTCGGGGAAGGCAACACGGAGCGAAGCCGCGTGTCCCCCCCCTTCTCTCGGCAGCGGGCAGCGGCGGAGCGGGCCGGCATGGCGCGGGCTGCGGAGCCGGAGGGCCGGCGGCGCGGCGGTCAGTGCGGACGGGCCGGCCCCGAGCGGTTCCGGGCGCGGGGACCGGGCGGGGCTGCCCGCGGGTGGGGGGCTCCGAATCGCGCCGTGTCCCGGTAGCGCCTCCGCTCGCAGAACGGTGTCCACGGCAGCGAGCTGTGCCTGCCGTAGCGAAATGCGGTGGATGTGCCGCATTTGCTTTAGCATCTGTTTCTTATTTCTCATCTAGGATCTGTGATTGCCTATTTTACGTCTGCAAAGTTTCTTCTTTATCTTGGACATGCACTGTCCACTTGGGTAAGTAAAATACTGGCCTGGTAGAAGTAGGATTTTATTAATCTGGCTATGATTTACCTGAGCTTTATTGGTGCTTTCCAGAAATCTTCACAAATTAGCACACCACCGTAGAGGTCTTGTTACAACACCTTGCTGTTAAAAGTCTTCATAATCTTTACAAGATATGTTCAGTAGGTTTAGTTTTAGTACAGAGTCAATTCTTGGATGGGCTGGTTCTGTACCTTTTAATGTTTTTAGATCACTGTGGAACCAGTGAGACTCCTTGTAGAGGAGCAGAATGAGAGAGAGCCCATTGTAGAGTTATATGTGAAGGACTCATATTTACTAATGGGAGTTGCTCAGTATTTACAATGGACTCAATACTGCCACTCACTAGCTAACTTTTTGACAGCAGCTGGAGTTGTCCTCTATAAAATCACTTACCTCCTGAAATTTCCTTCTCTGCTAATATAACTTACTATACCAGCTTTTACTCACTTGAAGAATACTAAAAAAACCTACCTTAAGATATGCACTAAAAATAGACACTCTGATTCTGTTCCACAAAATAAAATTAGGAATATGTGTGTATTTTAACACAATCTTAAGTCTCCATGCAATGGCTTGGTTCACAAATAAATGGAAGGTTCCCCCCATTTCCTTGTTCTGTGTTTTGGTCCTGTGTTGGAACATTTCGGTTGGTTTGATGTACATGTTGATCTCCAGTTACAGCAGCACATGCCTAACTCTGGAGCTTCTTGCTTTTGCTAACCTGAAAGGTCATGCTGATGTTTCTCTTAATGAAAGCAGTCTTTGAGTAGTACCATATGTTTGTTTAAACAAATGCAATATTTTGGCAGTTGTTAATATCGAAAAGCAGCCAAGCAGCTCCTTCAGAACCCAGGGCTTATTGCCTGCCAGTGTTTTTGTCAGTCATGCCCACAAAGTGCCTCACTGGCAAGTTGGCCAACCCTGCTTACTCCTCTCTGGCCAGTGCTTCACAGCTCTGTGGTGGGCTTGCTCTGAGTCCCTGAGTAAAGGTGGCAAAGCAGAGTTAGAAAACAGTCTTGCACAAAGTAACAAATTATAGACTGCAAGATGTCTAGAAATATTAATATAACCTGGTCAGGTCCTGGTGGGTTTTGTGCTGAAAATCTTGACTCAAAATACCCCCAACCAAATCGGCTCAAACCAACCAAATCGGCTCAAACAACAGAAGTTATTCTGCAGTAGCTTATTTTGACAGAACTGGGTGCAGGACTTCACCTTTTGTATCTCCTAAGCTTTGGTGTTCCTGAAATGTGAAGGTTTTTGCTACCAGAAACAGTAAACAAATACCTGAATCTTCAGAATACCAAGTAAGAGATCATCTTTTTTTTAGAATGGCTCTGTCCACAGCACAAAACCCAAGAGGAGAAATGGGGTTTTGCTGTAACTGAGAGAGCTGATTAGGTTTCTGTGTTACTATGCCATTCCCAAATGCCAAGAGAGGCTGTAAATGATTAAACATGTCACATCTCCAGAAATTTTCAGACTTGAACAACATCTAGACTCTGTTGGGCCCTTGCTCAGTCAAGTATTTGAATGTGTGCCTGGCCTCAGGGATCTTAGTAGGGTGGCCAGCAATGCTGCCCTGGAGTGCCAGACCTTATTCTCTTGCTGTTATCCCTCAGCAGTAAAGGAACAGCATGGAACTGGGTGCACATTGTTGGTGTCAGGCCTAATGTTTTCCAGGAGATCAGCTGATTCCAGCTTCCCAGCCTTATCTGTGCCCCTCAGGCCTCAGGAGGTGGTGGCCTGGCTATTCCTTAACTTGTTGGCTTCAGTTCTGATGTGGATTGTATTTATTCAGTATAAGGTGATTATAAGTAATTTTATAATTACAGAAGGGGAGGAGCTGTCTTTAAAAAGATAGTGATGCTGAACAGCTGTAGCTATTTGAAAGTTTTCAAAAAGCCACATTTAAAGGTGGGACTAAGTGTATGTAATCAAGGATCTGCCTGTTTCTGTAAACAGTATTTGCTGTTCAAATTTTAATAGCTCTTTGCTTGAAATGACATACCTGCTACAAAGCTCTGCAATCCACCAATACTGTTCTTCTCCTTGATCTTTGCTTATTCTTTATGGGTTTTAATTCTTGAAAGAAAATCATACTTTCTGGTTGTAACAGCTGTGGTTTCCCCAAAAATCTTCTCTGTGGGTTGACCTGATCAAAATACTCTGGGTAAATGTGTTGGATCAAGTTGAACAGTGTTCACAGGCTCTCAGATAAGTGTACAGCAAAATCATGATTTCTCTGGAGTCAAATTAACTTTTCCATGAGTTTGAAGTGAGATTCAGTTTTTCACTCTGACAGTAGTGACAGGAACTGACTTGTACATGCTTAGGTTTTTTAAAAAATGCCTTTCATTTTGTCTGAATCCAGTAACTGAAATATCTATGCATAAACAAAAAAGCCAAACTTTGTATGAAAGGGGTTTTTTTGATTGTTTTTCTAGCTTAATAAACAGTTATCTAGGTTAATTCACCTGCATGTATTTTAAGTGAAATCCTATATAGTACCACCTCAGGAGGTCATTAAATTTAAGGGAAAGCAGGAATTGGGAAATGATATGCCTGGGATATGATTGCTGGGATATTTTCTGTATATTTCTACTAGCTAACCATGGAATGTAAATGGAACATATTTACAGAAGGCTTTAGGTGTCTCGAGTAAAAAATGGTTTATAATATATGAGAGGAGACACAATATGATCATGCTTATAGTTGCATTTGTCAATTTAGTTTAAAAAAGCATACAAAATACCCTGGGGATTTTACTTGAAAAGATGGAATTTTTCTTTCCATGATTGGAGTATAATTTTTTCAGCCTGTGTTTAAGGAAACAAGTATCAAAGTTTACATTTTACAATGTTTGCAGAAAACTCCAGTGAACTCAAATAACATTGCAAGGCAAGTGCTTTTTGTGTCTGTACTATACTGAGGGCTAATCACACTTTGCAATTATTTTGACCCTCCAAATAGTATGCTTTTTATGTGGCTTTTGATTGCTGTGTTACATGGTTAGATATGGCCAAAATCATTTGGCTTTGATTTTTAAAAGTTCTTTTATGTTATACCTCCCCCAGCCCTTCCGAATATTTGAGGTCCTTAGAAATTTTACTCTTTGCTGTATCACATAGCAACTATTTATTTAAGATAAGGCAACAGAAGAAAACAGTTTCATGTTTGGTTTGTAGGAGACTAACATTAGAGACCCTTGTTAAACAACCTGTGTGCCCTAGAATGGTATGAATGATTTCTATTCATCTGGTTTTTTACTGATTACAGAAAGGATTTTCTGTCATGTATTGCTGCAATATGTTCAAAAAGTAAAGTGAGATGTGACCAAAAAACCTCCATGTATTTATTAGCAAACCTAAGAATGTTTTGAATAGAATGAAAATTGCTTCACTTGGTGCCCAAATTGCTAAACACATCCCTTTTTGTACCTGTAGCAAGTGGTTATCAGGACACATTACGTTAAATTAGCAATAGGCTGAACTAGCAGTGAGTTTACAAAAGGTTAAATGAGCTATGCTGTTCTGCCTCCTCTGAGTAATATGCCAGTGCTGAACACTAAAACCAGCTGAAGTCCATTGATTTTAGAAACTTCAGTTAACATTTACCCATATCTATCCTGATTTGTATGATGACTTTTTTCCACTTGACTCATTCTTGTGTTATAAAGCAGCAGTTAGGCTTTGATCATCTAAGAGCAAACTGCTGCCTTGAAAAGTTATTGAAATAGTGATGGTAAATCTGTTGTTAATATTTGATCTGTGGTGGAGAATTTGTGTAAGCTTCTTGAGGCTTGTTGGATGTGGCTGGTGACAGACTTTGTCCAGTAATATACTAATAGAAAATATCTGGGATTTTTGGATTTGTGGTATTACAAACTGTAATGATCCACTTGATTAGGGTAGATGATCTTAATGACACTGGGATAAAATCAATGGTGACAGGATGCATCAATCAACAAACCTCCTAAGAAACCAACAACCACAAAAACCCCCCACCACCTCTGTACCTATAACAGACCTCTATTTCAGTCCAGAGCTTTAGTAAAATAGTGAACCTGTGTACCTCTGAAGAGCAGGCAGTAATGTGTGTGTTCTCTTACTCTTGAAGGGAGATCGGATGTGGCATTTTGCTGTCTCTGTGTTCCTGGTTGAGCTTTATGGAAACAGCTTGCTCCTGACTGCCGTCTATGGCCTGGTCGTGGCGGGATCAGTTCTTCTCCTGGGAGCCCTTATTGGAGATTGGGTGGACAAGAACTCCAGGCTCAAAGGTTAGATGCCTTGAGCAGGTTATTTACCTTCCAAATTCATGTTAAAAAGGTGAAGCTGACGGTCAGATCAAGCCAAATGTGAGAATGAGGCCTGCTCATCTGAGAAGGGCAGAGTGGTTTCAGAGTGGTGATGGTTATACAGAGATACTCTCAAAGACAGCAAAATCATGATGTGTCTGTTACTCTGACTAAACCCATGGGATGTGTAGAGATGCATGGAAACACAAAAGGTAAAAAAATGTAACTTTAAGGACTTCTGTTTACATTAAGACACTAACATACACATGTATTTTTGTTGTCTTTTGTCTGGATACAGATATCTTTCACTTGAGTGTAAACACAATGCATTTGCATTCGCATATTCTATATATATGCTGTAGTCTGTTTTACAAATAAAATGGGATCAAGTTCTTCAAATGAATTTTTACTTCCCAAAAATTTTCAAAATAGTATTCTTTCCATGGTGGGTTGAAGATTAATTTTAGAGGTTTGAGCTAGGTTTTTGCTACTTGAAACATACTGTCAGCATTTAAAGAGGGACTTCGGGAGAAGACCTACATTGAGTGTAAATCAGGAGCTACAAAGTTACATTAGACATTAGTTTGTTTCTCTAAGACAATGGAAGATTCAGACTCTACTATGAAGTATACTTTTGCCACTTATGTTTAGGGGGAGACTAGGAAAACAAGGCTGTTTTATAAATCTGTGTGTTCCTTAATTATGTCCACCTTAAGGCTATAGTTAGCTCATTCTTATGTTCATAATTGTTGCTCTCTGTTTGGTTTAAAACAGTGGCCCAGACATCCTTGGTTGTGCAGAATTCATCTGTCATCCTGTGTGGTGTTATCCTGATGATTATCTTCTTGTTTAAGACACAGCTCTTGACATTATACCATGGATGGCTTCTTGTGAGTGCTTCAGCTTGTTAATAAGAAATTCATTTGCGAAGAAACTTTGGGAAGCATGGGAGATAGATGGATTTTTATCTTAATCTTTAGTTCTTTAATCTGTACATATGTTTCTGGGAGTCAAAACTGGCAAATGAAACTGCACTTGTTAGGTAAACAGAGATGATGATTGTTTTTTGCTAGGAATTGTAGACTTGACCTTTTTTTGTGTGAAGAATAATGCTGAAATGTATGGAAGCAAATATAAAAGTCTGTTCTGCTTGTGTAGAAAGTGGAGATGTCCATCAGTTTTCTCACATTATAACTCTTTCCCCTCATCTCTCTAGACATTGTGCTATATCCTGGTTATCACAATAGCAAATATTGCCAATTTGGCCAGCACTGCCACAGCGATCACAATTCAGAGGGACTGGATTGTTGTGGTTGCAGGGGAAGACAGAAGCAAACTGGCAGGTGAAATATATTGCCTTTATAATACCTTGCATGTCTTACTTTCCAAGCTTGATTTTATTTTTGTTTTAAGACTAGAGTTCTACAGAGATCAGTGCATCTTTGAGTTCCAGATATTATGAGAAAACATCAAGTAAAAGGCCAGCCTTTATTTTGCTCTTCTTCACTCTGGACTACAGCTACCGAGATCACAAATTACTGTTGTGATTACCATTCAGCTAGGCATCCCCAAACTTGTTTTGCCCTCCTCTGAGTCCTGCTGCAGCTCTGTTAGGAAATCTAGTCTTGCTGAACAAGCCAAGTGTTGCAATACTTTATTTTTAGGTGCCTGGAATGAAACAGAACTCTTGCGTAACTGGGCTCCTCTCACAGGGATCAAAGAAAGATGCATGAGAATGAAGTCCAGAACAGTTAAGCAGGTATATTAGGGAATTGCCAGTAGGTAATACTGTGCATGCAGGCACATTTGAAACCTTGCATTTCTCTAGCATTGGATGTCTAACTCAGAGCTGTGAACTTTATTCAGTGGCAATTGGAATCTCTGCTTTCCTCTGACATTGGGTACTTGTGAGCACAGACTACAGACAAAATATTTTCTAGGCAAAAGATGATTTATGTTTGCTCCTCCCCCTGTGCCCTTGCACAGTGACATTGATACTACTAGGAGAGAGAATTAATTCCCATTTATATCCTATTGCAGCTTGATTGTCATGATACTTCTTGGATGTGAGAGATTGGGATTCTAACCAAGGATGCACAAGGCAAATTACACCAAAGGGTCTGCTACAGTCTGGCAGTACTGCTCCTCTGATTGTAACACAGTGTGGGAAGCAGCATTTTTTGTGATGAATTTGGTCAGGCTGTATAGGCTCTGAACCAACCCCATAAGGGGACTTAAGCCTTCTCAGATAGAGGAACTGATACTGAACTGCAAACAAGGCACAGAGCAGTTTAACATTACCCAGACCTCTATAGCTCACCTCTGTAGTTTAGATATCTTCAGGCTTAGACAGCATTTCAGCTTCTGGACTCTAATTTTGTATAAAGCTGCCTGAACTGCCCATAGAATTCAGAGTCCTTTTAGAAGTTTCAATCCTGTATTCCAGATTTTTACTTGATGTTTATCTCCAATGAGGGAATATTTACCCATCTCATCCAGGAAAGGCTAATTCTTAGATGCATTAAAAGTGTCATACCTTTATTTTCCAGTCTGCAAATTTTCTTCCTTAATCTTTTATTTTGACCTTGCAGTGCCTTTATAGGTCATGCCTTTTGTAGAGCAGTAATGCAGGTGAACTTTCTTTAAACATGTGAATCACAGGTAGAAAAATAGCAGCTATCTGTAAAAGTTTTAGCTTAATGAGAACTATTAAAAATTTTCTTGTTGTGTCAGATCTTACTCAGCAAATCATCTCCCCCATCCCTGTCCCACACAGGCACATGAGTTAAAGTACAGACCACACCTGCAGAGAACTGCTGCTTGGGAGTCAGTCCTGCCTTCTTACTGCTTCGTGAGCTCAGGCACAGTTGTATGACTACTTACATTTTTGTACTGAGAAATCAGGCAAGAGATTGTTGTAAATTCTCTTATGACTTGATTGAGAATGAAAACCAGTGGATTAAGCACCTTAGTTCAACAGATTTATCTGAAACATCCTTTCCAGGCTGAACAGGCTTGTTTTCTGTTTACCCACGATGTAATGTAACCTGGAGACCATTGAAACTCCCTAATAATGGAGAAAAAAAATGTTAAGTGCTGACACCAACTTTGCAGCTAATACTGTTGTCCATCTCTGCATTGTTACCTTTCCTCAAAGAGAAATCTTAATTATGCAAGTTAGTGGAATAGGGAAATAAAAAATTACCTTAACTTCTCCTTTGTTGCCCTTAATTAGTTTTTCCACTCTTTGTACCTTTTCTGAGTGGAGTTATAACTTGACTCAAAAAACAAAGGTTAGTTGGTTGGAATTTTTAAAGCCAAATATTAGGCAAGTATCTCACTTAACTATTTGACTGAGGTTAACATTGAATTGACTTGGAAATAGAGTAACCCAAATGTTTCTTTAAGGACTAATTCTCTACAGATTCAATAAACAGCTTCATACTGATGTAGAATTTCACTTGGCCTTCACAAGCTCTAGTTTTACAGTAGGACTCTGAAAGGGGCTTCATGTGTGAAACCACTCATGAATTGTCGAGCAGTTTGTAGGAGTGCAAGAATGGCACTATGAATTGGAAACTTACTGGAACCCAGACCGTTTAATGACAGTAAAGTAGATAAGATTGAGGAGGGTGAGGCATTCCCTAGCAGCAAATGAAAGATGCATTTGAGCTGAGAATGGGTTGCTTGTTTTGACTGTAAACATCAAAGGACCAGAAAGGAGTGAGGACTTTGGTTGATGGCAGCTGTAGGCATCCTTAGATCTTACTGAACAAGGAAATGTAAAAGCCATTTCAAAGTTCTGCTGCTATCACAGTGGTTCTTTGGCCACCAGTTATTAGAAGTGAATGGAGGAGGCTAAGAAATACGTGCTCCAGTGTTGGGAGATAGATTACTATCTTCCCAAGAAACAGTTCTACCTTCTGAGGTTCCTGGAGCTGTACATGCTAGGTTTGAGTGTTACAGGGCTAGAGCTCAGAGTCCACAATATCAGTGCTGCGTAAAAGTGATCTCATCTCATGATGAGCAGTTTTACCTAATCTCATGATGAGCAGGACTATGCTGCCACTGTAAACCCAACATTCTAAACGTGGAAGACCTCATGCAGGCAAAACTGTCAGGAGTAGGGTTTTAGCTTACAAGCACCTTGGTTGATTGCAGTGAACTTAAATATTGAAACAATCTGAAGGTGCTTCTGGTTACTTCTGGAACCAGTACAGTTGGAGCAAGACTTGTAGCTTTACCTTTATACATGTGCAGTTCAAAATTATGTCAATGAATATTTCACTGTGTTCACCAGTCATTTCATCATCAAATAATTTCTGACAGATATGAATGCTACAATAAGAAGAATTGATCAGCTGACCAATATCTTGGCCCCAATGGCTGTTGGTCAGATAATGACATTTGGCTCCCCCATGATTGGCTGTGGATTCATTTCTGGCTGGAACCTGATCTCCATGTGTGTGGAATATCTGCTGCTCTGGAAGGTTTACCAGAAAACCCCTACTCTGGCTCACAAATCTGCAAAAGTTGAAGCATCGGAACTGAAACAGCTGAATGTAAAGAAAGGTATTGAAAACACAGCAATGTAACTACTCAAATTCACTCTATATTCATTGCATCAGTCAAGCCAAGTGCTGACTCTTGTCTTCCACGGGCGCTGCTTTCAGGCTACATAGCTTTCTACTCCTAGCTTGGAGTTTGCAGGTTTGGGGTATAGATACCAGAGACTCTAATTGAAGCAACACTACTTTGTGCAGCTTTTTGAGGAATTTCATAAAATGCAGCCACAGAATGAATTGTCTCCGTTAACCCCTTAGAGCAAGTCTGCCTTGCAACTTCAGGCTGACCATAAGGAATACTCCTACCATCAATAAGCTGATGAGCTGGACCAGGCCCTTGGCTCTGTAGGGTCTATAGCCTCTGTAATATTATTCCTTGCTAACTCATCTCTGTTTACACATAGTACTGACAGGCTTTCAGGAGGTTCTAGAATATAGATGGTCATGCTTCTATTCTGGCATGACTTCATGATTTTTACATGCTTCAGGAAATCGTGGAGGAAAAAAATAAACTCTTCTGGCCGTCAGCTCTGCTTCCTTGGCCAAGCAGTACAAGTGGGATTTGCAGTGTAGGTGCCTATGGCTCTTACTATAAGTAACACTAAAATTAATATTAAAGTTACTTTAGATAGATTCAATGTCAGAAATTTAAATTCAGAAGCTCAGTTTTTATTGTGAAGTAGTAGCAATGTCAGATGCTGAAATACTAAACTTAAGTATTTCCCCATTTTTACAGTATCAGTATATAAACTACTGAAAGCTCATGTTATGACCCCCAGCTATAACATAGGTGGGGGCTTTTGTTTGTGTTTTGTTATTGGGTTTTTTTGGGTTATTTTGAAATATGAAGAATTCATGGGTTGTGTTTAAATGCTAACTAATAATGTTGTCTCACTATATTGTGAGTTAGAAAGCTGCTCTTAAAACTGCTGAAGAGATCTATCTTTCCAGCCATCAGATCCATGGTGGTAATAGCTGGTCCAGTAAGCTGTTGGACCAGGCTGATGGCAGTTGAGGATTAGAGAACAAGAGAGTGTAGAAGGCTCCACAGCTTTGGAACTGGCTTTTAAATACTTCTGGAGAATGAAGCTTTTAGCAAATGTCAATATGTAGGAAGCACTTATTAATCTTTGCTGTTGCAATATTCTGATTTCATTAGAAGACCTGTGTTTTTAAAAGTTAGTGAAGTACTTCAGGCATCTCACTTGCTGTATGTGGAGTTAGTTTTGAACTTAATAGTGTAAAAGCACTGCTCAGGCATACAGACACTTGTGGAATTTCTATCCTCCTTACTAGAGTAAATAGTGCTGTGAGTTTTTAGATTTTTGTGATCAGTGGAAGTGCCTTTATCCTTTATTGCAGTGAGAATGGAGTGATAAAAATGCATAAGTTTTTGGTTTGTTTGTTATTTTTTTAAGTCAAGTGTTGAAAGCTTTTGACTCTGGATAGGCTTCAGCCTTGACATGAGATACTGACAGATTTTTAAGTATGCCCTTCTTTGTTTCAGTCAGTGCTTTTAAGCATACAAAGCTGTGTTAAAATGCCAACTGACACTGGCATTTGTTAAGCAAATAATTTCTCTGTGGAGCTGGGGCATTCAGTCACAAGTCTAGAAGCAGGCAGTGCTTTTTCTTTCACTGTTTATCCCTATCACTGGTAGGGATAAACTTTACTTGGTCTTACTCCCCAGGTAGGATTTAAGAACGCTTTAAATGATTTTAATTTAGGTAATTAAGAGAGAGCTTGGCAGTGGAGTTTGACTGATGCCTTTCTGCAGTAGTGAACTTAGACACACCCAATTGTCTGTTGCTGTACACTGTGCATTTTGCAGGCAGGAGTGTACCTGACAGCTCCATTTCTGTTTACAGAGAGTGACATGAAACCTGCTGAAGGAGTGCAGCTCATTATTGAGAAAGATGTAGCTTGTTCTGAGCCCCAGCAGGAGAAGGAAGTCGGCTGTGCTGCCCGGATTGCCGAACCTTTCATAACCTTCCGGGACGGATGGGTTGCGTACTACAACCAGCCGGTGTTCCTTGCAGGCATGGGCCTTGCCTTTCTCTACATGACTGTCCTGGGATTTGATTGTATCACTACAGGCTATGCATACACTCAGGGCCTCAGTGGCTCTGTGCTGAGCCTCCTCATGGGAGCCTCAGCAGTCACTGGAATCCTGGGAACAGTGGCTTTCACTTGGCTTCGGCGCAAATGCGGCCTCATTCGCACAGGCCTCATTTCTGGAGTCGCTCAGTTTGCTTGTCTGATCTTATGTGCCATCTCTGTATTTATGCCTGGAAGTCCAATGGATTTGACTGTTTCTCCATTTGCTGACATCAGTGCCAGGCTGTTTGAAAATGAGCCATTGCCTACTATAGCACCTCCAGAACCTGAAATGATTTTTGCAACTGGAATGCCCAACTTGTTAAACGGGTCTATTGCTCCTGCCAACAGTGACCCAGAGATGAGTCCTGAGCCAGTGCCTTTAATCTCTGTTAGTCTCCTGTTTGCAGGAGTCATTGCTGCTAGAGTTGGTAAGTATTATGTCTCTATTGCAGTTTGGTTTAATATCTGCTTTTAATTCTAAAAGTTACTAAATACAGTTGATTTTAGAATTAGAGGCAATAATTGGAATGTTACATCTTGTTTCTGGGGCTAGGTGATTATACTTCACGTAAAAATGAAATGATCCTGCAATAGTATCACAGGGTGAAGACTGCAGTACTAACTCAATGTATATTTTATGTCACTAATAGGAGAAAAGTTACCACATTTGGAGATGATTGTAACATATTTTTTGGAAAGCTTATCTCTAAGTTATTTTTGTTCATGACCAAATGAAACCACTTGTTACTAGGAAACAGCACCAAACACATCTGCTGTGAAAAACCTTCACATTTCAGAGTTTACTGAATCAATTTTTTTAAATTGTCTTGGTGTTTAGAAGGGAAGCTTTGATTTGGATGACAGCTTCATTTTTTTGAGGTATTGCTGGTTAGCATAATATTAGTATCTGTCAACAGAATAGGCAGTCAAATATATAAATGTAATGTACGGTAATGGTCATCTGGAGAATCATTATCCTCAATTTCTGCAGTTTTTGCTGAATTCTGGAGTAATAAAATACTTGATTCTCATCCATTGAGGTTTTTTGCAAGATAAGCTTCTAAAGCTGAGTTGTGAACAGACTAAACCAGAATGGAAGCTGATGTCACCCATTTGAAATTATTGTGTATTCTGCATAGTTTAAAAGATGTTTGTGGTTCTTTTTAATGCAGAACTTTAGTGATTGCACCTAGCATGAATACACTGTAAATACCTGTAAGCCAGCTAGTTAAACAAGAAAAGGATGAGTAAAACATTGGCTCTGTAGTCATGATGAAACAGGACGTGACAGGCAACTTTGTGTGTCAGGTTTATATATGTATTCTTTCATGAAATTTTTTATAAGAGGAAAGTAAATTGCTCTTGTCTGTGAGTGTGAAATCAGTTCTAGTCAACCAGAGGATGTCTTACGCTGTGCATTTTTGGTAGAAGTGAGTGCTTGGAAGGATGAGTTGAATTGTGCCAGTGATGAGTTTGCTATGGGAAGCCCAGCAGTATGGATAATTGTTTTCTCTCTCCATAGGTCTTTGGTCCTTTGATTTGACTGTCACACAGTTACTCCAAGAAAACGTCATAGAATCTGAAAGAGGCATCATAAACGGTGTCCAAAACTCCATGAATTATCTTCTGGACTTACTGCACTTCATCATGGTCATCTTGGCCCCAAACCCTGAAGCTTTTGGCTTATTGGTGCTTATTTCTGTGTCTTTTGTTGCAATGGGCCACATAATGTACTTCAGATTTGCCCAAAAAAGCTTGGGAAAACAACTTTTTGTTTGTCACACTCCTGATCCCAAAGCAGCCCCTGACAGTTCACCACCTGGTAACACATCTACTGTCTGAAAGGATCCACTTCTCTTTACTAACTTTGCTTCACAAATACCATGGTTAAGCACATAGGCTTCTTTTTATGACCCTGTTTGAGGTGTTTCTCTAGAGTTGAATGCATAACTTAGCTCTTTGGGGAAGCTTTCCCAAGAGAGAAAATTCATTTTACAGGGACCCTGTAAATGTTTCATGTTTGGCAGAGAACAGCTTGGTTGGATCTTGATAGCTGCAGTATCAAAGGCTCCCCACAAGTCTGGTGTGTGATCCCAAAAGTACTGTTCAAGTTCCATGGCTGACCTCCACAGTGATATTATGGTTAAGTGGTTATACATACTCAATTTACCATGAATTCTGAATAATTCTTGTGTTCATTGAGTAAAATTAGGTCTTTTCCTTTTTAGTTACTTCAGAATAATTTTTTATACAGTATTTGATTGTTTGGAGTTTTTCCTCCAATATTCCTTTACCATGAACAGTTCTGCTCACCTTTATTCTTAAACTGATATGAACATCCTCTCTAAACAGTGGACTTTGATGGTCCTTGTGGGTCCCTTCTAACTCACAATATTCTATGATCCTTCTTGGATTCTTCTAATAAACAATTTTATTTTTTTCCCCAAAACCTTCATAGTATTTTGTTTTGATTTAACTTTATGGAAACACCTTTGCAGGTTTTTTGCATGTTTCCTTACAAATTAGAATACTGTTAGGTACAAGATATTGTATTACACTTTTGTTGCACTTCTTAGAGTAAAGCAGCCTCATTTAGCAAAAGCTATTGATGTAATATTACAAAGCATGGCTTTTAAAGTGCAAATTGCAGGTTTGCTCGGGTTTGATGTAGCAGAAAGTGCTAAGGTCAGGAGTACTGGTACAGAAAGATAAATTCTAGTGCTAACTTAGTTTTTGCCTCAGACTACAAGCAGCTTTAGTTAATTTTCCAATATATCAGGCTTTAATAGGGTTTCTGAAAACAATTGCATTTTAAAATGGTTAATATTTAATGCAAAAGGTAGATTACTTGCATTTATCTGATGTGTATGTGAATTTTGACTTTGTTCTAAAATATTGCAAAACCAGTGAGATGATGGACTGAGAGGCCCTCTAAAGCAACTTCAGAGCAATGAAAATGATACATCCCCTCTGTTCAAGAAGTTCTTGCCTTTTTTGTTCGTTTTGGGTTTTTTTTACCCTGCATGTGTACTAACAGTAATTCCATGGTCATTAACCCTACGTGCACTTTTGTGGAAATTCTGCACTTTGCTTTCTCAGTAGAGTTGAACCTGGTGGTGTTCTGAGCTTTTCTATGCCTTGGCAGTCTGACTTCTAAATTGAAACATTGGTTAAATGTTTGTTTGCAGAATAAGTAGTCTGTGAAAACATAATGTCAGCAACTTGTGAAAAGTATCCTCTGTAACTTCTAGGCATTTTTTTTTAATTTTTAGGTACTGTCCTTCATAGTCATGTATGCTGCCAGACTCAGCCCTGGGATGGAAGTGTGGGAACTCCATTGAAATTAAAGGCGTTACACCAGGGCTGAATCTGGGCCAATCATCACAAATTTTGTAACAATTACATTATCCATCAAAGTATGTAAAGAACCTCTAGTGGCTTTTGTCTCAGATATACTGTGTTGTGAGAGGTATGAAGTGGAATGAATGGGAATCCAATGTACAACCAAAGCAGTTGTAGCCCATAGTTTTCAATAACTGGATGTAACAATTTTTCTCCTCCAATGGACCAAACCTGATAATTACTCTACGTTGCTGAAAGCTTCTCAGGGATGTTTTCACTAGGTTCATAAGTGTTTATACTTTGACCAAGCATTTGGGTTTTGTTTTGATATAATAAACTAAAATATGTAATTTAGAGTAGGTTTAAAATTTGTGACTCAATCCTGAGTGTAACTTAAGGAAAAGGGAATTTTGCCATCAGCAGAATTTGTCAGAAGACAAAACAAGCTTATCTAGATTTGTAGAGTAAATATGTCCAAAGGATAGCTTTATGTGGTATATGATAAGTAAACTAGTAAATAAAATAGCTCTGATTTGCCAAATATATTTTCTCATGTGTATCTAATTTAAATTGGGACCAGATTTTAATATTGTTAAATATAAATAAAGGTAGTCCAAATGTCAGTGAATGCCTCTATACTGCACTTTGAAAAACATCTGAATGCCACTGTATACCTTGGACTCATTGGCCATCAGGGAAACAAAGCTGAAAATGCAGCTTTTTTTTGTGCTGTCTACAGTGCACAGACCCCAGGGTGCCTAAAATGTGATGCTGTAGCACTAAGCACCAGCCATCCCAGAGAGGATGTATTTCTCAAGTCTAGAGAGCTCTAAAAATGTGACAAATAGAGCTGGGAGCGTGCCATGTTCCTGCCTGTTCCCAAAGACTTTTTTTTTTTTTCCTTTCTCCAAGAATAATTTAGTCTTGTTTAACTGGAGTAGCAATTTGTTTCATAAATAGTTCCAACAGATAGTGCAGTACTATTAGAAGAGGACTGGAGCCTCGTATTTGGTAAACATGATGTGGTTAGGATTCATATGTGCACATCACAGCTGGAAGGCAAGACAATCCTAAAATAGAAAAGTGAATGCTAGTTTGAAGACAAACAAGGAGGTTTAAATTTGAAAATTTGTGTGTATTGGTCTTCATTGGATGTCAAAAAAAAAGTGTGCTGCTTGAGCACAGCCCATTTGTGTGTGAGTCCAAGATGTGTACAGACGCCTGTAGTCATTGTGCTTTGAAGCAGTGTGGAGCATGAAGTCTTACTTAGCAGAACTTTCATGAAGTAAGCATTTTTTGGCCTTGTATTTATTTATTTTTTTAAAAAAATGTCCAAATTGGATGAAAACTGCCCTTAATGCACACACTAGAAATCAATCTTACCAGAATATTTTATTATACAACCTTATGCTGGACATAGTATTGATTTATGTATTACTATTGTTAAAGCTAATTAATAAATTTGCATAAAAACTTATTTGTCCTGTATTTTTCAGTTTGTGGTATCTGAGTATGCTAGACTAATCATGGATCCTGTGTAGAAAGCTTTTTTGTATGATGGGCTGGAACTGCCATGAAGCACAAACAAAGAGCATTGAGGAGGAAGCAAATAACAAATGTCAAAATCTTTCAATGATCTGTTACTCTTTGGTGAATTGATTTTTATGTACCATCCACAGTGCTTAGTTAAGACACAATTGGTGAAGGTTTTGCAGCCTCAGCCTGGATCTTGCATTGGCAATAGAACAGTTTTGTGTCTTGGCCTGCTGAGCCACAGAAAGCAAACTATTGTACTTTGACATGTATCTTTACCATACTGAATTTGAGATGATGGCCTTCTGTAGCAGCAGCCTGTAGGTGAGAGCTCTGGGGATAGGAGTGGTCAAGGTTTAGTAGTCAAGAGCTTTTCAATACCAAACCCAGAATGTTTATGGGACTGATCCTGCCTTTGTGTGTTTAGGATATGTTTGCACTAAGGATCGACCTAGGCAAGGATGTTGGATTGGTTCACTAGGAGCTCCCTGAACTGATTCCTATTTGAACTAAGTGTTTCCTAGAAACAGACCTTTATGGTTGTTTGCCTTCTTCACTGCCACTTATAATTAAGACAAGTGTTAGAATACTGATTTGAAAATGTAGGTATACATATCCACCCCTGTAAATATAAAAGTACAGAGAAAAAGATTTGTGAATGGTATTGTGTACTTAACAGGTAAAGAATATACTTCTTTAAACTGAAGAAGTCCCTTCACAATTTAATATTTGATAGTTTCACTGCTGCCTTTTTTTTTTTTTTTTTTACTCAGTTGTAAACATTTTGCAAAGTTCTGACTTTTTAAGCCCCTGAGGAATTCACTGCTCAGCAACCAAAGGTAAAATGATTGGAGATACCTACCACTATTTGTTTGCTTGTTGAACTACTTTGCTTACCAGGTAGTTGAGATATCAGCCCTGCCTCTGGAGGGTGAGGTAAATTGTATATTCTGTACTGAATTCTTCTCCTCTGAAATATTTAACTGCTTTTGCTTTCAAAAGCATTTTTAAAAAGTGAGCATGGGTAATGGGGGATGAAAGTTGAATCTTCTTAAAAGGAAAAGACTGAACTCAGACCCTTCACTTTAAACTGTTTTGTTTCTTTGGTGAGAAATCTAACTCAGAAATTCCAAAGGAGTAAATTCCAATTTCTAACTCAGAAATTCCAAAGTAGGTTCATATCTAGTAATTTTAAAATACTACAGTCCCTTCTGTATTTGCTTCTGTAAAGTAGGTGGTGGATGTCCTAGGAATCAGAGTAAAGACTGTTTCTGCTAGGGAAGAGTGCAGCTAGTGGGGGTGGCTTTTCTGAACGTAGCACTCTGGAGGTGGTTATGCCTTTCTGTCTGCCTCGAGGCTGGCCACCTTCAGATTCTCCAGGAACACACTGTGCTGTACTCTGCATTCATGCCTTTCCCAAGTACTTAGTGCTAGAGAAGTTATAGTAAGTGTTAGAGTAGTAGTCCTTTTTTCTCTTGCCCTCTGTAGTTACACATTCTCTTTCCTGCTTGTGGGTGCATTACCTGCATGGTGTAATAAAAAGTATTTTATTCCTGGAATAAGACTCTGCCTTTAGCTTCTGCTTAAGGGACACCATTTTGCCCCTCTGAAGGGCAGAAAAAACTGAACAAGGATATTTGCTTAAAGGCTTGCAGGGAGTATGGACAAAGTGCATGCTGCTCAATAGTGTTTTTTCAAATACTTCAGCTTGTCCTCGTGTGGGTCAATATTTCTTTCTAGTTAAACTTTATTTCCCTCGTGGTCACAAGGGAAGCATGCAACTGTGTGCTTTTTACTCTTGGTGTCAGGCGATGGAGCAATCTGGTTTCATACATGCAGTGTTAAGAGTTCTTAATCCTTTGTACAAAGTGTAAGGGAAGTTACTTCATTTACAAAATCTGGAGTCACTTCCTTTGGTTGATAAGGGAAAGAGAAGGTACAGTAGCTATCTAAGCATAACTCATTAAGATCAAAAAGCCCCACCCACAACAGCAAAACACGATTTAAAGAGTGGCTCAGGAAACATCCCAACTTTTTCATGGTAAGTCATTGTTCATGTCAGGAGGGAGGGAGACAATATAACAGGATATCCTCATCCCAGTGCCGCAGACTCGAGTCCCAGGGTGGGTCCTGCCTCGAGCAGCACCGCCAGGGAAGCCGGGCTTTCTCTGTGCCTGTCCTCGGTCCCTGCCAGCTGCAGCAGCTGTGGCTCCTACCCTGCCTTGTGTCATCCTGTCCCTACCGAGAGAGGTCCCGCAGCGCGGCCCCTGCCCTGCTCTGTGGGCACAGCAGAGCCCGGGCTCCCATCCTGATCCTGGGCAGTGCCAGAGAGCCCCTGCTCCCATCCTGATCCTGGGCAGTGCCACAGAGCCCCTGCTCCGATCCTGGGCAGTGCCACAGAGCCCCTGCTCCCATCCTGATCCTGGGCAGTGCCACAGAGCCCCTGCTCCCATCCTGGGCAGTGCCACAGAGCCTGTGCTCCCATCCTGGGCAGTGCCACAGAGCCTGTGCTCCCATCCTGGGCAGTGCCACAGAGCCCCTGCTCCCATCCTGGGCAGTGCCACGTGTGCACGGGCCCGTGAGCGCTCCAGGGGAGGGATGGACCAGCTGACAGGACAAACAGCACCTGCCAGGCCTGTGCTCTGCCAAAGACCTTGGGGAGCCCAAACAGTTCCAGGCTTCTCCTCTGCCCACCTGCTGAAGTCAAACTTTGAGACCTTTCTCTTTCATCATATTTAGATGGAATTAACCAAATGGTTCAAAAGCTGTTTGTCAGGAAGTGAAGGAGGAGGCAGAGAGCAGTGTGATTGAGCAAGTTCTGTGTCCTTGGAAAAAAGTGGGTAAAAATACGTCCTGTGTGAAATGTCAGTGTGTCTATTGCCAACAGCACACTGTAACAGACTGATGAAGTGGTCCAGGAAAAAAAAAGATGACATTCAAAGCAAGGCCCTACATTTAGGCACAACCAACTGACTCCCAAATACTGGGTAGGCAATGGGTATCCCCTGTTGTAGGAAGTAATTGTGAGGTTATAGCATAAAAAAGAGAAAACTTAGGTAAATGTGAAAAAATAAATAGAAATGGGATCTGTAGCATGTATGCTTCATTAGTTGAATCATGCAAGATGCTGTTTTCTTTGAAATTGAAAAAATGGAGACTTGCATCCAATTTTTCAGCAGTGATAACCAGAGAGAAGCCAGAACAGTGTAACAGCTGCAGTCAGAGCTCTGGGAAGTGCGGAATAAAACGCTCTAGGGAACCCTGCTTGAGCAAGGAGGTTGGACTGAGTGACTTCCAGGGGTCCCTTCCAACCTCACCTGTTGTGTAATTCTGTGAAATGAGTGAAAGAATTTAGGACATTTAGACACTGAGGTGAAGTGCTAACCATACCTGCCTGTGTAAAAGGGAATGGAAATGAGTAATCTTGCTTGAGAAGACACGAATTAGCCAAGTCAGATTACAGCATACTTGAAACTCTGCAAGTTTTGGAGTTTCCAATCCTGAATCTTCAAGAGCTGGTATGATTTTTTCCCAGCTCTGTTTTTTTTCAATTGCATGTGGTGTATTTCTACAGTTCTTTCAGTTCAGTGTTTCCTTTAGTACTGCTGCTGAGGCAGTGGACTAGTCTTACTGTTCACTTTCAGTTTATAAACAATTTCTGGACTTGCTGTTAAAAGTAGTTCTGCAGGATTAGTAAAATGTTTGGGAAGCCTGTTTAAGAATTGAAGGGTAATTTTTTAGTACTGTCAAAACAATTACCATAAGTGCTAATACAGCAAATCTTCACTGTTTTCCAGATTGCTCACATAATATTCCTGTGCAGAGCCTGCCTGCATTTGAAGCGTACATCTCCTGTCCAGCCTCCTTCTTTGAGCTCCTTTAGCTGCTGGTATCATGCTGATTTAGGTAAGAGCTGCAGCTCTTGGAGAATTGGGACTGTGTATTTTTGGGGAGAATGCTGGCCTGTGCTTCAGCTCCAATTCTCCCAATTCTTGGAGAATTGGGACTGTGTATTGTGCCTTCTAGAAAGGCACAACTTGGTTCTCAGGCTGCTGAAAAAGTAAATGCCATGTGTGAATTCCTGAACTTCTGGGAGCTTCCTTCCACTGGCTGACCACATCACATGTAAGAACTGACAGGGTGTTCTACAAATACGTGGTCTGTCCAGCTGGGAAGGAGGGAGGAGGAGAAGCCCCTGTTAGAAATATTTGTTCAGCTGCTGTTGGAGTAAGGCCAGTCAAAGTTACTGTTTACAGTATGAAGTGTGCTACAGTTCATTTATCTTCCAAAGATAACCAATCAAGATAAAGAATCAGTTCTT
This sequence comes from Serinus canaria, assembly GCF_022539315.1. Classification (NCBI taxonomy): domain Eukaryota; kingdom Metazoa; phylum Chordata; class Aves; order Passeriformes; family Fringillidae; genus Serinus; species Serinus canaria. The sequence continues at coordinate 30,148,230 of NC_066321.1, forward strand.
TGGGACAGTTTTGGCTTTACCTGCTTGACTGCAAGATACTATTCTGTCATCCTGTACTGGCCTTGGCATTGTTTAGCCATGCCTGATGGGAGCAGGCTGTGACACAGCCAAGCAGCCCACGCAGACTGTGGAGCTTCCTCAGTGGCTGTCTAAGCACAGACACAGCTGCTTTGCACAAACCCCCTGAAAATTTCAGTAGTGTAATCTCAAGGTGTCTGTGGAGGGCATGGATGGTATGAAAATCTCCTAGAACCCCTGCACACAGTGAGGCACTTGCAATACAAACAGCTCTTGGAGAGAAATGCACAAAGTAGCACTGGTAGTGTATGCCCATCAAAGGAATGTAAAGAAAGAAAAAAAATTAAATGCTTCTCCAGGGAGAAAAGTTTTGTAAAAGAATATCTCCTAAATGTCTTTTGAAAATTTTCTTCCCCCTCTGGAATACCAAGAAACTTTGCATGTGTTGGGAAGCCTCTATTTACTTCATTTTAAGACAATGTTTCTCTTATATCTTACTATAAAGCCATTTTTGTCTTACATCCATCAAGGAACTTTAACTGTAATTTTAATGCCTTTACTATCCAAGGATAGCCTTGTCAGAGATTTTCAGTTGCCAAAGAAGTAGAATCATGCTTTGGCTTTTTTATTTTCTTTTCTTTCTTGCTCTGATTAGTGCCTGATGCTGGCAGATACCACCAGCCTCCATGCAAAATTCACAATAGCTACAAAAGAACAAAATACATCTCATCACCTTTAATTCCTTCCCCTGAATCTGGGTTTTAGGCTCATCTTAGCCAAAAGAGGGAAAAGAAACTGTTCTCCCACTGTTTGTTTCCTCTATTTTCTTTATTTTTTTGTGACTGTGTGGACCCAAGGAGGAACAGACTTTGTGGATAGCAGAATCAGACATGAGGAGGCCTAGTCTTTGGTTTCACACCAAAGGCAACTGGATTAGAAAAGAAGAGAGCTTGTCCTTTTCTTAAGGTGAATGCTTAGGTATGTTTTCCCCTACAAATAATGAATTCTTACCCAGTTCTGCTTTGCTAACAGAGAGTAAATTTTCAGTTAGAAAATGGTAACATGGCTTATTTCCTTGGATTTTTAGTACAGTTGAAGTTCAGGGTTCTATAGGGATGTACAGTTTCATTTTATCTGCTCAGCTGTGATAAAATCTAAATGTTGTCTTATCTAAACAGAACGGAGCAAAGAGGAGAGACCAAGGCTGATAGCTGGATGTTCAGCAGAAAGCTGTCACTTCAGGCTAATTTTGTATTTCTTTTTCATGTTGCCTCTACTGTCTAGTTGGCATTTCCCACTTGGTCACAGAGGACAGAGATTAGATCAGTATCAGAACATGGAAACAGAAGTGCTGGAAGATCACATGAGGAACCTCAGCACTTTCTGGCAAATCCTCTCAAATGTCACAAAGGAGCTGAAGCACAGGCCAGCATTCTCCTCAAGCCTTGCCACACTCCTCCACCTCCAGAGAGCTGCACACCATGGAGGCTGTGGTGTGTGCTCAGGAGAGGTGCTGATTTCTGAGTCTGTACATTTCCAGGGCGTCACCTATTTGCTGAAGATAATTTGCTTTGTATGCCCTGACAAATTTAACACCAGGAAAGAGGGATAAAGAGGGCAGCCAGCTGGGGGCACCTAGCAGGGTTCTTAGTGGTTTTCATGGACTACCCAGGGCCAAGCATGGTGGCCAAAGCAACAGCATTTCTGGTTTTATTTCTGTAGTTCACCTAAAGTGTGCAGCATTTCTTGGGATCATACTTCAGCATTACTTGAGGTAATTCTGGGGAGATCTCTGCACACTATTATAAATTCCAAGAACCTTCACACTGGGAGAGGACAACAAGCAAATGTTGTACTGAATTAACAAAAATACATATTCAGAGAATGATTATCCTTGCTAATACTTCAGAATAGGAGGATATTAGTACTCTTTCCTGCTTCTTGTTAGATACATTTAAAACAATTTAGTCATTATATATTGCTGCTTGTGAAAACTGTTGCTGTGTAAAAGTTTAAGCAATAAAACAGTGAGGAATATCTCATTTCTGTCAGTATCAATTGTACTGTATCAATTCCTACAGTGCATTTTTATTCAGCTAACTTTGCTTACATCTGTGAATGACACCTGATGAAAAGGGAAAGACCAGTTTCTCAAGACCATCCTGAGGAAGTGATACAAGGCATTATTAGGGATGCTTGAGGATGACTCAGTAATTCTTAAGTTACATCATGCTAAATAAATTATGCCAGAAGTTTGGCTACAACCACAGAACAACAGGATAGGGAAAGTAAGCCAGTCCTGGAGGCTGAAGTTAGTTTGAAGTATGCAAGACAGTGCTGGCTGGGTTTCACAGAGAAGCAAAGTAAGACTGATAAAAAGAGAGGCATGGGAGCCTGGGATGATAAAAGGAAGAAGGAAGTGCAGCAGCCCAGCAGGAGTGTGTGACACAGGACATGCTGCAGATTAAGGATTACTGGTTTCATGGGATTGCTTCTCTTTCAGTCATTTGAACCTCATCAGTTTATTCCATGAACATTCCCAGCTTTCCCTGGTCCCTTAGCCCGAAGCATCCCTTGGTCCCCTGCAGTAAATTGCCTCTAGATCCTGCTGCTGTCTCTGAAGTGCCCTGGACCAAGAGAGCTGTGTACTATCCTACTGACACTGGCTGACAGCTAATTATTCCAGGCTGGTTGTGTCTCAGGCTCAGTGACTGCAGGGGATCAGCCTTTCTGCATTCTGAACATCTCACTTACTTGCTGTTGAAATCTAAAAGACTAGGATCATGAAGCAAAACATGTTTGGGGATTTCAGCAAAAATAGCAGCCTATCAAGCAGAGACCAAGAGGAATAGTTAGAGCTGTGCTAAAGAGTTCAATTACTTGTGAGAAATACACAGCACAAAGTTAACTGTGATTATCATGTGCTGAGGGCTCATTGTGTGTAGCAGAAATCTGTGACTCAGAGTACCTGTAACCCCCTGTGCCATGTGAATACAGCAGCTTTGCTAAGCAGCAAATTAACTCAGCCTGTCTCTTCAACACACCCAGCCTCCCTCAAGTTACAGCTCTGTAAAGGAAACTCTGCGAACACCACCCTCTGCTTTCTGAGTGAACTGCCCTCCACAGAGCCTGGGGAGCTGGGCCACCTGTTGAGAGACTATTTTGCTTTTCAAAGATGGATTTTATTTGTAAGAAAATTTACATAATGGCAGGTAAGTTACAGATAAAATGCAAGAGCTGCAGCTTCAAATTGCTGTGGCACCACAGACCTTTTCCTTACCCCTCTTGTATTAAAAATGGCATAAGAATGTTTCTTTATGTGAGACCCAAACTCTTGGGTAAAGGTAACAGAGCAGATGTTAAAGGATAATGCACTTTCTGTTTTCCCTAAAAACACCAAGGTGTTTTAAATAGTCAGATACTACGAGGATGGCAGCTGGCCACTGTGGAGAGGTTAAGTCAGCCAGAGAGGTGGGAAGGAGCACTCTCACACTGAGAAAATATGTCTTTCCTTCTTAGTCTTCCCTCTGCCATTTTGCATTGCCTGTCCCCTGGCACTTCTGATGAGAGGCTGCTCTACCTGGCTTATTCCTTCCCTTCTCTCTGTTCCTACCTTTAGCAGTGCCAGGGGGAGGCTGGCAGCAGCTGTGGTACCACGGGGCCAAAGGGAGAGGCCCTGCTCACAGGGGCTGCAAAGAGGGTGGCACTTGTGCTGCTGGGAGAGGGGTGTCCAGCCACCTCAGACAGACGTGTCCAAGTCCAGCCCAGCAGCCTGCATGGCACCCTTGCTGCTGATAAACCCAGGACTTCAGTCTAGGGCTCAGTCACTCCAGGCCACAAGGAATAAGGGAGAAGGTAATGAGGCACAGAGAGAAGCTCAGAAGGCAGCTCTTGTCTGTCCTTTCACCTACGTGATGCTGAAGGCCAAGAAACACAGTCAGTACAAAGCCTCTTAGAGAACATAATTAACTCCAGCTGGAGCTTTTCAACTCAACTTTTTGAAACCTTGCCCTCCTCATTAGAGCATTAAGCAGTCACTTTTTCCTAGATCTCAGAGAGAATCACTTTCCTCATATTCATACAGTCTTTAAATGACCAAGAAATGTTCTTTTCTCCCCTTAGTTCTATGAGATAAATTACTGATCATGTACTGAGACAATCAGTCTCACCAGGGAGGAGTACAGCTGGGAGATGAGTGTATTTGCTACCCATCAATTCTAGGTAAGAGGGCACACCTGTTCTGGGGTGTACTAAATGCAGAGAGCTCACAGAATGCTTTGAAAGGTTTTTTTCTGTTAAAAGCTGATATTGTGAAAGGGAGAACTACTGTGGGAGAAAACACATTTGCTATTCTCTTTCTCTCAAGGAGACAGAAAAGGTAAGAGAATGCTTTTTCATCCTCTGTGACCAGCAGCTAATCAGCAGGTTGGAACAATAGGAAACATTAATAGCTTGTATGTGCTTTGCCAGATGCTATTTTTGGTGTGAGTCTAAGGGCATGATTCAGCAGTTTCTTAGCCAGCAAGTAGTGCAAACCTATCTCAAAATTATTTTAAGACTCATGGTATCACATGTTTCTTAGTAATGGTTTTCCTTTCTTTCTTTATCTGTGGTTATAGAGTAATTCCATTAATGCATCACTCATGAGTCAGTGTGGGAAACATTGGGTTATACAATATAGTGAGAGAACTCAGTCAGATGGACAGAGTGATCACTGAAGGTGTTCCTTCTGAGCAGAATTATCTGTGGGGCTCTTTGACAAACTGTAACTCTTGTGAGACACTTAATTTGAATTAAAGATAGCTGAAATCTATGAAATATAACCATGGCAGGGCCAACTCTGAACCATATTAGTTTTACTAACTTTGCAGGCAGGTAGGAAGGTTAGAAACCTTCTCAAGGCTGCTAATACCAGCTTGGATGTCTTTTTAGGATTGGGGTTCTGGTTGCAGTTACTCATTTGGCATTGTCAAGAAAAAGATACAATGGTCAGAGGTCAGCTGTAAGGCTGGAAATTTGAACTGACAGTGTAAGTGTGAGCATAAGTATAATGAGAGAGGTAGGGTTCAACTACCTGAAAATACAGGGGGTGTGTGAGAAGCTCTTGTTTAGTCTGCAGTCAGGGGTGCACCACTCATGTTCACTCTGTATTGGAGAAATACAGCTTGATGGGAGGCAAGCAGTGTTCTCGCTGCCTTGGCCATAATATCCTGACCAGAACTAAAAAGGAAACAAAACACCCATGCTAGAAACTTGAGCAGTTTAATTCCCTTTTCTTTCTTCACACTGAGCACTGCCCAGATCCCCTCTCCCCCCTGTCCTGCCATCTCAGTGGTTACTGGCTCATAGCATGTGAAGGACCTTCCCTGGGAAGAATCCTGATTTGGTGTTGCCCTGTGGGAAAACCCCTTTGGCCTCCTTGCTGCAGTAGCCTGCTTTTTCCTTAACTCAGCTTCCCTGGCTCCTTCCTAATTTTCAGGCAGGAAACAGGGTAAAGCACATCTGATGCCCCTTGGCTGGTTCACCCCATTCCTTGCATGGAGAGGAAAAAAGCCTGTGTGGGCAGCTCCCAGGATCTGTCAAATCAAACATGTTCCACTGGGAAAACATTTCATGGTATTTCCTCTGCAGGGAGGGGCTGGGAATGAGAGGTGGAACGAATCTGACCTGATAATGCAGTGCTTGCTGAAAAGGTGAGAAATAATCAGCCAGCTCTCAGTGGAGGAAGGGATTCCTGCTGTTCATGTGGGAGTCAGGCTCCAAAAAGCCTTTGCAGCTTCAGTCCCTGATCTAGAAGTGTCCATTAGCAGTGGAACAAGATATTGATTCAGTGACTGAGGTGGGGGAAAAGAGACTTTTGTCTAGGTGAAAAACATCCCAAACACATGGGTCTCACTCAGCCTCAAGCACTTGGATGTTCTTGGCAAAACCAGCAAAAAATGAACGACAGAAGAACACACACTCCAAAGTATATTTTGGGAAAGACAAAATACTGAAAGTTACCTCTAAACAAGGGTAACTCTGCAAAGTAGAACATTAAAATGTTCTGAAGTGTCAAAACCCAGACAACTTACTTGCTTGTTTTTCTTTCCTACAGTGAAGAGGAAAATCTGTGAATATTGTTTGAAGCTGTTCTGTGATTTAACACAAATTCCCACCAATACTGCAGTAGCCCCAGCCCACTCATTTGTATTTTAGAGGGGTAAAAGGTTCATGAAAATGAAATGGAAGGAATGAGTGTTATCATCATGGCACCATAATAGCAACAAACCAAGAAATTTTTAACAAAATAAAACTCTTCCAAGAATATATAAGTTGTCCTTTAGTAAAGGTAACAAGAAAATGGTTGTTGAAGGTTTGGGGACTCCCATGTTCCCTCAGCTGCTCATGAGCAAGATGAAAAACTTCAGCAGTGAAATACAAATATGGGACATGCCATGTGAGGTTTTCTCTTGTGTGTTTCTGACAAACCAGGGCTCTTCAGGTTAAGGGATGAATAAATCCAGCCTGTCAGGCAATATGTGATGTGTGTGGGAAGTCTTTTTGAGAAGGTGTATTAAAAGAGTTCTGTAGCAGCTGGGTACCAGAGTGAAGGCTGAGGTGTGACTACAGGCTTAGCACAGTAGGAATTAGTTACTTACAATAGAAGCTTTTTCCCCTGGATTCCCACAGAGTCAACAGTTCTGTAAGCAAGTAAAGCCACATGGAACCATGAAAGCTGTACAGACCTCTGGCCTTGTCAGCCACTATGTAAGGCAAAGTTCAGCTCACTGCTCTCCATCTCCTGCCTGACATTCTTGGCAGGCAGGACAAAGCTTTCCTCCTACCCCTGCTGGAGCCCTGCCACAGCTGTGCTGAACATCTCCCTGCTTTAGGCTCTGAGACACTGATGGAGGACTTTGACATTGTATCTGTATCTTTTTTTAATGGGGGAAAAAAAACTACAACTGTGCTCTCAAAACTGCTGTGTTTGCTCCTTGAGAAATTCCTTAAGCATTGAAATTTGGTTGGAAGCTGCAAACACTTCAAGCAGGTCCTTCCATTAGAAAGAAACACTGGTAATTGTTTTACAGGGTCTTGCAGTCATTTCAGATTCTTTTGGCAAAGGTGCTCATGAAATACCTCAGTGATGGCAGCCTTTTTATGTCCTTGCAAGAAAGTCCCTTACCAACACACACTTGCTTCTGGATGGAGATGTGCCTTGCTTTTACCTGCTTTGGATTTATTCTTCTGTGTGAAACATCCTGTTACTCAAACTGTATGTGGTTCTGGATGTCTGGAAAATCAAACTCCCTTTGGTGTAAGCACTGAAATCTCTTAGATGTGATGTAAACACATTAAACAGTGTTTAATGAACACGGGGGAAAAATCTGTACAGGATCTCCCAGCATTTCAAAGATAAAAAAATATTGCTTTTACCACTGGACTTCATTTTTGGATTCTATAAATGTTTATTATTAGAATGTGAAGGATATAAACTTAAAGGCTGAACACTGTGGTAAGGCTATTGATTTGAGGCCTAAACCTTTATTTTTATTTTATTTTCAAGTAAATTTTTATTTTAAACTATTGCATCAAGCACTTTACACAGATTCCCTGCATGGACTATTACCTTTAGGAATGAGAAGGAACTAAAATCCTTGTGTGTCTTACTGGTGAAGAATGATCAGAATGACAATTCCAGTGGATCACAGAGTAACAGTCCACTTTGCTGACTGCAGACTACAATTCTTCTCACAGGGTCAGGAAGTGTATGGTTTCCACTGGCAGACAGGTTTATTACTACTAATACATATTTAGAATGGCATTAAGTATCACAAACCTGAATTCTGATTACGAAGTCACAAAGCTGCTCTTGCAGAACACAATAATTTATCACCTTAAGTAGGAAGCAATTTTTTTGCTTTGAGGTAAAATAGTTATAATCTGCTTGCTAGGATTTTAAAATGTTTTGCAAGTTCAAATTTCTTTTCTAGAAGTTTCTTTTAAATAACCAGAATGAATTAAGCTTTGTGGCACTCCAACTCAAATAGTGAGTTCTCCCTTTGCCTGTAACAGGAAACAGACCCAATAAGTAGCACTGAGTCAGACAAAAGCCAGGAAAACTGCTCAGTTAAAGTTGAGGGACTGCAAGTGAAAAATTGAAGTTCTCCAAGCAGTCTGGGTCCTGTTCACTGGCTGAGGTATAGGAGTGGATGCAAGAGAAATTTTCTCTAGTAATCAACACTGTAAAAGAAGCTCTCATGTTTTGAGAACAGATTGTTGTTGTTCATCACCCTTTGCAGAAAAACAGCAGAAAATGGTTGGATTCTGGTAACTTCTACCTAAAAACTACCACCAAGGTAGAAATGTCAGCTGTCCTGCCCTCAAACAGAGCTGATACAAAGGCTCTCTATGAGCTGGGAGTCAGCCACCTTTAAAGGTTACTTTGAAATTCAGACCTGCTGGACACCTTCAGCTTGATATCCAAGCTTGAGCTTTTTCCTCCCCTGAGCTTCCACATGAGTGGTAGCACTTTAAAGGGATTTGTTCAGAAATGTCTCAGAGCTCCTGCCTGCACCATCCCCACCTTCCCCTCCATCCTCCCTGGCCCACTGCACCTTCAAACACGGTGTGTTACAGGCTCAGTCCTTAGACCACAGCCCTGTCTTAGTGTCTCTATAACTGGAAAAGATTAAGCTCATTTTGAAAGAAAATCAATAGTACTGCCTGTATTTTGTTTGGCTCTGAATACTAATTAACTGACAAGATAGTGGAAATACTTCCCTAAGGAGGGATGCAGGGTGCAGTAAAACATTTCTCTGCCCATTGAAAAGAGGTGATGAGGTCAGCAAGGTGAAACAGCATCTGCAGCATGCCAGGTCTGTGCTCAATGAGCTTCACCTCAGCCCAATGAGCTTCACCTCAGCCATGAAATAAATGCCTTCCATGCATCCACTGATAAGGAAGATGGTGCTGGAGAGCAGATTCATCTGCTTTTTTCAAACCTGGGAACAGCAAGGCTGCGTTACCCACTGGGCAGCCTGCTCCAGTGCCTATCCAGCACCAGGAGGGCCCACTGTGCCTTTTGCATGAGAATCTGTGCACTCCAAAACGTTAATTCTGAGTAAACCAGAAAATTCACGTGGTGCCCTTTACCTCAGGGTCTCTTGTTAAAACATGTTCTTTCTGTCCTTAGAAAGAAAACCTCATGTTTTTCAGATATTGCAAACGTAATTGTGCTGATACTTGTACTTGGAGAGTTTCATTTCCTTGAAGTCCTTCTCTTTCCCTTGTCCTTGGAAAAACAGAAATACAATTAGGAACTTGAATTGCTGTCCAGTGGCTGTTTATGGAAAGTTGGCACATTCCTCACATGATCTCTATTTTTGTCCTTGAAAAGAACTAATGCACTCTTTCACCTTGCATGTAGTCTAGAATGAACCCCTGCCTCTTGTTTGCACTCTTTGAGAGAAGTCACTTTTTCCCTAAGAGGGGCTTAAAAATGAAAACCAAACCAGACCAGCTTAAAGGAAAGGTCAGTATTGAATGAGTCAGAAATATATGAACTATATCAGTTTCAAGGAATTTCAGATTCTAGGATAAGAAGGGATTCTCAAATGAGATTTTGATTAAAAATTGATTTTGTAGAAATGGTCTTTAGGGCCAAAAGTAATTTTTACATGGTGCAGGCACTTGCCAGAAAGGCAGGGATGGCTGGCAGAAACTGTGGAATGGCTGTGTACTGCCAAGAGGCTCTGAGCAAGAAGATGTTGCAAAGATGTTTGGACACTTTGAGAGGTGAGTGGTGTAAAATGAACTAGAACAGGACAAAAATCCAGTGAGGTATGTCAAATCCTATTCTGTCTGCCCACAGAGCTGTAAGAATACATTTCCTTACCTGTCATTTGCTAAAGTCAGGTGTTTTCTCTGCCTTTTGGTGAATGGGATTTATTTTTCACTCAATTTGTTTTACTACAGCATCAGAAATGGATTTTTTTTTTTTATTACTCCTGAAAATACCTGTGCCTCTGCAAACTGGGAATGTGTGTTTCTCAGGTGAGTTTGATGGTTCTCTCTGGTGAAGACCTCGAAGGAAAATGGGTTTTGCTAGATCAGCTTTTGTACTTCAGTACCAAAACCACAGAAAGTGCTCTGTGCATAAAGGTGCAAACTCATCCAAGCATTTAGGTACCATCAAACTCTACAAGTGCAAATCTTTTTGAAGGGAAGTTCCTTCAGAAAGGAAACCTTTGCTGTAAATAGTCTATTTGAATAGATCAAAACCCGAGTTTAGTGCGTTCTGATTCTAGCAATAAGCATCTCTGTGATTTGCCCCTGGGAGCAAGCAAATTCATTGTGCTCATGACATGTAAAAATATACAAGAACTAAAACTTCTGAGGCTTCACATCCTTCCACAGTGTAAACAGAAGACCCAGGAGTAGATGTCTGAGCAATGATAGGAGTGCAGTGGAGTCACATGTTTCCCATGGAAATCATTTGTGACTTCCCTCTCTTTGCTGCCACACATCTTCAAAGCACAAAACCAGCTTATATTTTAGGCAGAACAATTATTTGCTTTACGTCAAAGTTTTATGTAGCTCTTGACTCAAGCTGGATTTCAAAGGGGTGAAGTTAAGGGAGGTCTCTGTAACACATGGGTGGTGATGTGTTCTCTGTTCCTGGCACACTTTCTATTGATAGATCTTGACATACTTTACAAACATTAATATTTCAGCTGCTTGCCAGAAAGAAAACGTGGTTTGCTGTTTCAGAAGAAGAAGTATTGCCAATTCCTTCTTCTTCTGCAGGGAACTGTAAAAGCAGTCATTTCTGCACCTAAACTGCTGTGTAATCCCAGGGTGATTATGGTCTGATGTATCTCCAAGTGTTTCAGTTGAAATGTCTGGGTGATCTAATCCTACATTTTTTATTTTTGCCTCTCAGGACCCTTTTTGCTTCACTTTTGAAAAAGCAGGCCTGTTGTCTTTTATTTAATGGACTAAACTGCTCTCTGAACAAGTTGTTTGCCAATCCCCTTATGATACGATTAGAATACTTGTAAAATTAATTAAAAGCAGAAATGGGATTACTTATACTAAAAAAAAAAAAAAAAATCAATATTTTTATTGTAAGACTCTATCAACAGAGAAAGCTGTTGAACATAGTTAACCCAAATTTTTTTATCCATATGTGAGACAATTTGCTTCTTCCTCAAAAGAATAGTTCAGTGTTAACTAGAAAAAAAAAAAGGGACTGTAATATTATTTAATTTGTGCTGACTGGATCACAGAAGAGCTGGAAGCCTTGTCTGGGATGCCTTGGTGTAAGTGTGTACAGTTTGTCCCCATGGTGACAGTGGCCCTCCTGCCCTGTGGAACTCTTAGTGCTGGCTGTGCAATTGCTGTTTCTGCACATTATTTGCAGAAGGCTGGTTGTGAACATTTTGCTTTTGAAATTCGTGCTCAGTCCAAAACTGGTATGAGTTTCTGTTTTGTGCAAAGGCTAAAATGGCTTCAGTTCCCTAGTGGATTCACCCTACACTGCCTGTTTGAGCCCTTGTGTCTGTGCTTCTCTCAGGGAGCTCTTTGCCTCCCTAGGACAGCAGGTGAGTGCAGGTGGCTTTCAGTGTCACATTTTGCCCCCCAGCCTTTATAAAGGGCTCTTTAGGCTTGATGGATTTTAAATGGAATTGGGTCCTGATTATGTCCAAGAACAAAACTGAGGCAAAAATTGTTTTCTTCTACACTCCTTGTGGTCAGGAGCTGGGGCAGCACAAGGGTTTTGCTTTCCAGGCCTCTGCTGCAGCAGTAACAGCCAGAGCAGGGCTGTCAGCTCCTGCAGACAAGTAACTGCTTATGTGGCTGAGATGGGCAAAGGCTCCTCTCAGAACAGGGAATCCTCTCTCCTCAGCCCCAGACCTCCTTCTCAGGTCAAATCCCACTCAGGACCAACAAATAAAGATTTCTTTTTAGCATCTCCCTCTTTGTAACTCAGTGCTGTCAACATTTTTATTTTCTAGTTTTACTTTAAATCTCCATATTTTCTTTTTGTACTTACAGCCTCTTGATTCTTTACCAAGATTAATTTCTTTCCAGGCCAAGAGAGGTGCTTAGGAAGAGAAATGCAAGTGGAGTCTCTAAGGAGTCCAGTTGAAAAAGTGTGCTTTGTTCTTATGTCTTCAACTGCTTTAGACATCTCTGCCTGCCTTCAGACTGGTTTGTTCACACTCCAAGACTTGCTGGAGTCAAATCCAAGGGGAATCCCAAATATTCCATTAACCCCACTGCACAGTCCAGTTCTCCCACCTGGCACTCCCCAGTGTCTCTGTCTGAGGGCTAATTCCTGTTAAACATTTGAATTGTTTCTAGCAGCCAGAGCCCAGTGGGAGTCATCATTCCCTCATTCTCCTTCCCTGGTGGATGGGGTGGATTTGCATGCTCTGCACTGTTTCCCCCCTTTTTTTTTTCTCTTTCACACTGGGTTTTGGGGCAGGATGGCTGAGGTGTTGCTGAGGGCAGGATTGCTGCTCCCACACCCAGCCCCATGAAATGCATGCTGTCCCATGAAGAAAGCCAGCTCTGGGGAGCTGGAGGAAGGAAATTCTTTTCCTGTTTTGTATTGGCCCCAGACACTCTAAAGCTACTTTTGTGATTAATTTAGCCAAGTGCAGTTTGAGAGATGTACATGTTGCTAATCTCTGAGTGTCTTTTGTCTTTGGAGTTCAAACATGGTATAAAATCCTTGGTACAGGTAGATTTTTTAAAATAAAAATAAGTATATTTTTTCTTAGTCATACAGTTAGCACACATCACAAATGAATATAAAAACACTCAGCAGAAGGCCCACTCCATGCTTTCTCTCCATTATTTTACAGTGGGGTTTTTTTTTTTTTCAAAAAGTAGATTTTTATCCTAGACAAAAGTTGCTTTTATAGACATCTCCTGCAGGGTGAGGCCACATGGCACAAGGGGTGCTTTGTAGGAAGTCAGTTATTAGGGCTTGTCTGTGTTTCTTGTTGTGGTCCTTCCTGGGGCTCCAGAGGCCTTTGTGGGAATATATTCCACTGAAATAACAGAACCATCCTTACTTTATCTGCTGTGTGATTAATTCTTTAGCAAAACAATTAAATAAGTGAGGTAAGAAAACTTAATGGGAAAACTGAAGAGAAATCCATGTTAAAATGGGACAGGGGAGCACCAAAATGAAGACTGCACATTACTCAATAGTTGTTTTGTGTTTTGTGGTTAGTCAAACTGTCCTTTCCCTGCACAAGTGAGGCTTGCTAAGCATGAAAGATCCCCTTTTCCGAGCAATCCAAGCCACAGCTTCTGTGCTGTGTCAGCTTTCTCACCACTCGAGGTACTGCTAGCAGCAGAGAACTTCTGTGGCTGGTTCAATGACCACAAGTCATGGTTAAGGAATAAAAATGACCCTCAAATCATGTGATTTTGATCTGGAGAGTATGTTCTTAGAATTAAGGCAAAGTTTGGCATGTTTTTCAGCTTTCATTTACTAAAAGACAAGGTACTTCACATGGCAAAATATGAATAAAGTCAAGTGTGAGAAATTAAAAACCAGAAGACATTAAAGGAAACTGCTTTGGTGCTGTCCACAGCAACATTATTGTCCCATGCAAGATCAGTACTCTCAGTAGTTATGGATCATGATTTAGGCCACATATCCCAAAGACTAAAGCCACAAAACTGTCTCATTTCATGTGACAATTTGAATCTACCACTATGTCACCAACATGTTCTATGAAAAATCCTTTCCTTGGGATTTTCCCTCCTGAGTTGCTGAGAGGCCTCAGGAACAAACTGCAAACAATGATTCTCTGCTGCTGTGGGATGCACCAGGTGGGGCTGGGATTGGTCTCTGTGGTTGTTTCTCATTCATGGCCAATCCCAGCCCAGCTGTCCAGACTGTCTGGGTCACAGACAAACCTTTGTTATTCATTCCTTTTCTATTCTTAGCCAGCCTTCTGATGGAATCCTTTCTTCTGTTCTTTTAGTATAGCTTTTATATAATATATATCATAAAATAATAAACCAAGCCTTCTAAAACATGGAGTCAAGCTTCTCATCTCTTCCCTCCTCCTGGGCCCCCTGCAATCACTGTCACACCACTATTTGTCTGCTATGGAAGCTTTTGATTGCTAATTGGCATTGTTTTAGTTTCTCCAGAAGTGAAAGCCAGCCCTGTGTATTTAACCCCCACCAGTGTGCTTGGAGGCATTGCTGCTCATTCAAGCCCTGGCACCTCCAGCTGGATTTGTAGCCAGAGGCCTTGGTAACCCAGCACAAGGTTTTCCTAATCCTTTACATTCATACAGAACAGCTTTCTTTTCCTCCTATTTTTTAAAAGGCTGTAGCTTTAAAAGCTTTTCAGCCATATTGCACACAGAACAAGTTTCTTAACATGATCCTTAATTCTCCAGTAGAGAATCCTTAAATTGTCTGGTAATGCAGATAGTTACCCAAGTAATCCCAGGAAACAAATCTTAGAGTCCCTGACACAGGCTAAAGCTTTTCAAGGAGTTGGGTTTTTTTCCCCAATTGTTCATAATTTATGATTGATAAATTCCTATTGCAGTGACATCTTCCCTAAGGATGCAGCAAGTTTATATCAAGCTACACATTAATTCAGTGCCATGGAGCAGGAGTCCTCATCCTTTTGATGGCAGCCTCTCTTTCAGGTTTGTGGTTGTGTGCCATCATTTCTCTCTTGGAATTAAATGGTCTGAGCTTCCCACTGCCTTTACAAGCCCCAGCTCCTTGTCAGGAGTGCCTGCAGTAGAGAACAGCTCCTGCTGTGGTGGGTACTGTGTGTGTAACTTGAGACAGGGCAGCCCAGGGACATGAGGGAACCTGTGCCTGCCTTGGCTCTGGAAAAGGCTTCATCCACATGCTAGCAGAGAGAGAAGGATGTTCATCATGGACAATGTGAAAAAGCAGCTCTAGATGTGCACTGATATCCCAAAGCTGTAAATTCTTCTAAGCCGTGCAACCTTAGCAAATACAAAGTACCAATATAATTCCATGCCTGAGTACGTGTATATATAGACATGTAATTACACCTTGAGCTGTTGTGTGCTGCAGGCATGAACCAAGGAAGATCCAGTCACTGTTTGCACAGCTGAGACTTTTGCTCAGCACAAGGGTCCTCTGTGCCCAGCTTCTCCCTCTGATTGACCTCATGGGCTCCAGCAGCATTTGTTTGTAGGTTTGGATGTGGCTGCAGGCACAGGCAGCTGAACTGGTGTCCAGTTAGCTTTTTTTTGGTAGATTTAGGAGCTCAGGTCTTTGGGGAGATAAAGAATGCCATCAAGTTTTATACACCAGTAGCATGTGCTTCATTTTTGAACCCCTTCACCTTATGTGGTGGTGGAAAACCAGGAGCTGGTTGAGCAGCTGTGGTGCCTAACTCATGGGCATGAAATTTCTGTCTCCTACCCTCTGAAAGGGTCTAGAAGTCTCTGATTGTTGCAAATGTGTATGTAAGTAATTTCTAATGCATCTGAATTGTCCCACTAACTCTGTGCTTGAGCTCATGTGGAAGGACTGGGTCTTCTAATTTCTAACTTTAGTGCTATTAAAGTACTGAAGACAGAGAGACTGAGAAAAATCCAGATCTTACTTGGACTAGTAAAAATCAAAGCACTAAAACTGCATCTGGTATTGTTGGAACAACTTGTCTGGTAAAGTGAACATTTTCTCTGCCTGGATCTGGCTAATTACCAGTGTCTCTTGGTCTGCTGCTCTGCCTTCCCTGCACATGCAGCTTTATGTAGGTACAGCCAGGGCTTGATTTGGGGACAAATATTTATTGCACTAAACTACCATTATTGCAAGCTGACTTTGATTAGAATTTCTTCTTTTTATCCTTTGAAGTAGTACTGTCTGTCCTCTTGTTTTAGAAAAATTAAACTAAGGAAATAAGGAATTTTCTGTGTACATCATCTGGTTCTGATTACCCACTTTATTTTCTGAATAGCAGTGGGACTTATTCAGCAAATCAGTGTACAATCCATAAATGTGGTATTAATTAATGAGGTACATGCTTTGGACTTGGCTGCACCAGCTCAGGTTTCTGAGCATGTTGATGCATTGCAGAGAGTTCCTGATTTCTGTGGCTACCTCCCAGCTGGGAGTTGATGTTGCTCAGACTAAAGACAGGGCAAAATACTGAAGGAAACACATTCTTTGCTGTGTATCATCCCGTATTGTATTTATGGGGTGCTCAAAGGATCATTTTACAATAATTATGACTTCTGTAGAAAAAACTCAGCAGTAATTGGCTCAAATATTACAGGAATATAATTTAATTACAGGCATGAAATTTAGTGTAAATAAAGAGCAGACAGTTTTCTAGTAATGCCTTAGCAGGTAAATTAAAAACCAAATGGTTCCAAGAGTTGCATTTCCTCTTTCAAAGTAACCAGTTGCTTTCAGGGCAGCAATAGACACCATTGAAAGAACTGAATGGAACAAGTGGTTAGAAAAATCTGTCCAGGCAGTGATGTCTGTCCTCACAAGAGTGATACTTGAGAAAGTAAGAAATGCCTGGCTTGTTTTATGGAATATACCATTGGCGTGTCCAATTCCTTTGAAGAGGTACTGCAGATATCTGAAATGTCTTCTACCTTTCCATCTTTTCCTTCCCTCTGGTTGAGGAGAGCCCTGGGGCTGTATTCCATTAGTGATGGGTGCTGTTTCCTTCCCAGCCTCTCTGGGGGCTGCAGCCAGCCCTGCAGAGCTGCCCCAGGCTGTCAGGGGGCTGCAATTCCAACATCCCCTCTCACACCTGTGGGATGGGTCAGGGCTTTTGCAGCAGGTGGAGGAACAGAACAAGCCCAGACCCACTGGCCAGGCCACTGCTGCAAGATTTCCCCTCTCTGGAAAAGCAGAAGTGTGACAGAGCTGTGTTCTCTGGAAACTGGAGGCTGAAGGTAGATTTACTGTCAAGAAAACCTTTCTGAGTATTTAACCCATATTTCTTTTATTTCTAACCATTACACACAAGTGTGGTGTGCCTTCCACCCCTTGCTTCCAGATACAGCTGTAGCAAAAGAGTACATAAAAAATTAAATTAGTTAATTTCTAATAGTCTACAAACATTTGAAGGATGCTGTGAACTTTCCAAACCATTTTTGGAGGTTACTCATTACTTCAATCAATTAATGTTTGTTTAAATGCAAACACAGCTGTTTTGTAGGGTTGTTTGGATTTTACCCCACGCTCGAGGGACTTACAAACTCAGCAAATGAAACACCTTGAGTTGACCAACCCTATTCCTCCAAAGCCCATAATCTCAAATGACAAATATTACTGCTCATAGAGCTGGGGGCATGAAGGTGGCTGGGAAATCAGCCTGGGTTTTGGCTGGTTTTTGTCTGATGTTGTTGCCTTTTGGTTTGTAATCCTCAAAGCCATAAAATCCATAAACTTGAGCCTCCAGAAATGGCTTTTAAGATGGATTTTGTCTCCAGCAGTGTGTCAAGAAAAAAGACAAATCCATTTGCAGCGTCCCCCCTGAACCATATCTGGAATAGATGTTTGGTGCTGGCTCTCATCTCAGCTAGTGCCAGTGCACCCACAGCCCCCTTTGCACAGATGATGTTGGTGTTCTGTTCAGGCAGCAGACACCCCTGGTATGACAGGACAGGCTTTACCTAGTCTAAAAAAGCAATGATAACTTTTCTCCCTCGCAAAACTTGGACCTGCCTAATATTTGCCAGTACCTTCCAACCCCTCTGATCTGCAATATGCACATTACAGCCTTATTTCACTATTGGTTTACAGAAAATAGCCCCAGAAATGCCCCCTTGTTTTGAATCTCTCAGTAACAACCTTCCAAGAGGGCACTTCAGCATTTCTGAATTGTTCATTTTCCCAGATTGCTATTACTCTAGTTTTTCTTCCCTTAAACAGATATTTCTTTCATTTACACTAATTTTCTTTTATGAACATGAGCTCCTAAGCTTTTTGTGGGCAAAAAGTAAATGCAGGATTAGCAAACTTGCACAATGGCTTGGTTCACATTTCATTCTTTGCAGTGTGATCTCATTAATGAATAGTCAAGTTGAATTTGGAAAATGAATACAGGATAAAAAAAAAAGCTGCTTTGTACCACTCTGATTTTACTTTAGAAATAATTAGTGTTGACTGGATCTAATAAAAAGGTAGGCTTTTCAATTTAGCATTTTGAATTGAATGTTTGCTATGGCATTTCTTATTCTTCTAATTTCTTGAGAAATAGCAACACCTAAAGATCCCAAGATCATTTCCTTGGAACCCTGCTGGTTTCATTCTTATTAATTCTATAGATCTGAGCCTGTAGTTATTAAGAAACTTAAGGTAAAATGACAATTAAAGTGATTATTTCAGTAAAATGTTAGGAAAATTAACCTAATCCCTATTGTTAAGCAGAAAGATTTTTTTTTTCCCTAGAGAGAACAAAGTTTTAACAAATAATTCATTAAAAATTTTAGTTTTGTGAGTTCTGTTAAGCTGTTAATATTTTTTTTATTTTGATGATAGCCACATTTGCATTAGTCTAGATGTGTTTTCCTTGTAACTCCTGAATCTTTTTAAAAAATATGTCAGAAACAAGCACATTTTCGATTCCTTAATGAAGGTAGCCCACCTGTCCTGCTCAGCTCTGCTTTCTTGTAACAAACATTCAGCACATCAACCTGAGCACAAGGGCTTCTTCCACAGTTCAGGCTGGATACTAAGCAGCTGTGAACTCTATTATTCTTATTTGTGAACTCTTCTGTCTCCTGCATTCTGTTTGATTCCCTGGGAGTGGGAGAAGTGTGCAGGATTGGAAACAGCAAAATTCACTGTTCCTCTCAGGGCTTTGCTTGGGCAAGCTCTACCTCACCTATAAGAACCACACATGTGATGTCCAGAGCCTGATTGTGTGTGGAAATCAAAACAGAAGCAAAAGAGTTTCCAGATGCCATCTGTATTTTCCTCCTCTCTAAAGCTTTGATCTTTTTTTAAGAAAAAAGTATTGGTGCAAGGCTCTAGGTCCTGTGAGTTTGGAGCAAACTAGTGAGATAGTAATTAAAAGAACAGCAGAGATCAAAACAGATGAAAGAAGAACAGCAGATGCTACAGAAAACTCTTACAGAATAAGACTTCAGTAAATCTACAGGAAAGGAATATCAGTTCTATAAAGCTCCAACTGATAATCAGGGACTAAAAGCAAAAAAGGATCTTCTACAAAAATAAAAAATCAAAGCTTAGAGTAAAACCCAGAGTCAAACCTAACTGTTGCCCAGAGTCAAACTGAATCTGTTGCTCTCTGTGCTGTGAGTTGCTGTGTTGCACATGCAGAGTTTTTGGGTTGTGTCTGGTTGAACAGCTTGTCACTAATTAGTGTAATAAAACACTTAGGAAATTTCAGTAATCTTTCAAGTCCATTTGTTGTGCCTGCAGGAATCCTCCTTTCTGTTCTTTCCTAATTATTCTTGTTTAGAACAATGACCTAGGCTGAATTTGTTAGGTTTCATTTTTTGGAATGTATTTTAGATAGATCAGCAGGGTCTTAATGTGAGATTCTTGTCCCTGTGCACTTGTGTGTGATCATCTGGACCCTCTTCCCTCCCTGGTACTGCAGGTGGCCCAGTGTGTGGGCTCAGGGAAAAGGCTCAGCAGCTGCCTCTCCCACTTGGCATCAGTGCCTAGGAGGGAGCTGTACAAAAGGAGGGAATTGATTTCTGCCTTGGTTCCGTGAGGAAAATGAAACTCCCTGCAATTTCTGTGCGTGTCTCCCTCAGCCCCGCTCCCCTCCCAAATAACTTTTGAACCCTTGGGTCAGGTTTGGCCCTGGTGGATCAGGAGGCTGCACTGCAGGGAGTTAATTGAGATGAGCAGCTGTAAGAGCAGAGTCTCCATGAACATCCCATGAAGAGGAGTCTGGGGCTCAGCACCAGAAGATTCATATGGAAAAGGGACGTGAATGCTCCAGGTAGATGAAAAGTACTCATCAGAGATCAAACCAAACCCAAAAACTGATGGGCAAAACTAGCAACACTGTGCTGTGCATAGAACTTCTTGGGTTGCTTTCTCCTAAAGCTTTAAGGAAGGGGTTTTTTAGCCTCTCCCCCTTTGCTGTTCCTTTGCTTGCTGACACTGCTCTTGCACCGGCGAGTCTCTGCAGACTCCTTCTCTCTTAACAAAGAGCTAAGCATGCTTAAAATTTATTTCTCTGGATGCAGGACTTCCATGTTAATTCATCACACAGTTGTATTTAGTCTGGAAAACCATTTAAGCACTTCTGAAATTTTTGGAATGTAAATAGGAAGCTCTCCTTTTCTTGACATGTTTGTGTTTGCAATGGTATCCATCCACAGTTGTATTATATTTATCTATCTATAGAGAGATCTTTGCACCATTTCTACAGGATTTACTGGATTGTTTTACCTGAACTGTGTAAGTGGCTTGATTTACCTCTGAGCTGAGAGGGGCAGCTGGAAATCTCCACTGTTTGTATATCTCAGCCCATCTTTAATTATTTTGTAAGTGGTTCTACTTACACTGCATTATTCTGAGTTGAGATGGTTTTTGGAACATTCTTTGCTGGTTAATTGGAAAGCTTTTATTTATGGCTTCCAGGTGATTTGCACTGATGGGCATTCAGGGTGGTTTTCTGGCTTCATTTAACCTCTTGGTTTAGAAGTGGGTATTTATTTTGCAACTGATGTGAGTTTTTCTTTCCACTTAATCCTTGAGATCAGCTAGCAGATTTCACAGAAAAGGAAAGATAAACTGTCTCTGTATCCCTAGCCTACTCACAGAATATGCAGTCCAGAAATAACATACTGCACAGACTGATGGAGCAAGCACGATGAAAAATTTTCTTTCCTACAGATGTGATAGTTCTCAGAAATCCAGCTTTCATTTGCACTATGCCAAGGGAAAAAGGGCTCTTTTCAGGATGGGATATTTCAGGGTTTAAATAGTCTCTTTGTACTAAGAGCTCATGCACTGTTTTTTAGTTTATATTTTTGGTACTTTTCCTTCTTTGGAGTGATAGGGGAAATGGAGCAATCTGCAGCTCTCAAGAAAAACCAGGAGTCTAAAGCAATGTGCCCTGGGATCTGCTCTTCTCTGTCCTTGCAGCCGTGATCCCAACAGTCCCTGTGCTCCTGCTGGGTCACAGGGCAGCAGCCCAAGGAGTCAGACCCCCTCTGAGCCTCCTCCTGAGGCTGGACTCAGCTGTCTTTCATACTGAGAACTTATCTTAACATAATTTTAATGAATAAGAGGAACTTTGTGCAACATTAAACTTCATTTTCAAAGTGGAAAAGGAAGAGAACTGTGAAGGATGTCCCTGCTTTCCCTGTATTTCTTCCATAGAAGAGCAAGGACTGCAAATAAGAGAAGAGCAGGGCCAAGGAAGCTCAAAGGCCAGGGGAAACTTAGCCTGAACAAAACCTGTCATTACAGAAGTGTCTGACTTTGGTGAAAATTATACATTGCTTTTGACTAGCAAACTTTATGAGAGAGCCAAGTTACTTTATTATTTTTAAAGTCAGTGACTAAAAATGAGAGATAACATTTCAGATAATGTTGGAGAGTTTGTTTGTTGGCTTGTTCCACTGGTTTGAGGAAGAAATGAAAACTCCTTTGGTCACTAAAGGAAATCAAATAGCCAAGGTATTCAAAGCTTTGATCACAGTCTCAAATCTAAAAATAAAATAAACTAAGGCCTGCAAACAAGCAGAAGTTGAGGCATCAATAACTATTGATAAGCAGCTTTATGGCTGGGATAATTTAGCTAGTTTAAAATAAAGGAGCTAGCAGTATAAGAAAGCCATTTTGAAAAACTGGCAAAAACTCTTGCTTTTCTGGGCACTGCCTTGTCCCTACTCCTTTGTTGCTGCTCTCATGAAGAAATGAGATGAGTTGATGGCTGCAATGTCTGCTCTTGAATGATAAGCCTAATTCTTAGTTACACAGCTTCATCTGGAAGGGTCAACAGAAGACAAAGGTCATGGCTCCAATCATGATAATTACTTACATGTTAAAAAGCTCACAATTCTCTAAACAGCTTTCATTTTAGAAGCTAATAGAATAATCACCCTCAGCAGTTTAATGCCATCAGCCTTAAAGTATTTTCTTTGAACTGCTGGCCACTGCTTTATTTGTTGATTTACCTATTATTTTGGGAGAGGAGGAAGAGGGTGTAAGGGGAAACCAGGAATTGCTGCATGAGAGCTGGGCTCTCTCGGGTATCACACCAAACAAACATCTCTTGGGGATGGTCTAGGTGTGGTTGCAGCTCTCCTGGCACAAGGGACAGGCTCTGGGACAAATTAGTGAGGTTTGGTGTATAGCATTAAAACTTCATGTTCTGAGCATAGAAAAACCTCTGGAAGAAAAATCCTGCCCTGTTCTCAGTGGAACTGCAGTTCTGGGAACATCTTAAACTATTTATTCCTGTATTATCTGGTTTTGCTATGTGCAGATTGTTTCCCCCAGCCAGCTCCCCACAAAGGCAATGGGAGCTTGTGTTGGCACAGGAGATGCAGCAGCAGGCAGCAGCTGTCAGCTGGGAGGTGGGAATGCTCCTTTCCATGGTGTGTTCAAAGCATTTGAGAAACCACAGCCTCAGGAACTGCTGATAGGCAGGTTCCAGAGCTGTGGGGTAACTTTCCTTACAGCCACATGGTGGTATTTACCTAAAGGCTTTGTTCCCTCTGTTACCAACAACATTAACAAGGAATCCTTTGTAAGAAGCTTGGGCTACATTCACTTTCCAACCACACATACAACTCAGAACATTGCTTAGAGCAGTATTTTAAGATTTGGTGCTTTACCTTGCTGTTGGCAATGTGACTTTGTGACCCTGGACTAAAAAGTGAAATGGTGCTTTGTCAGGGATTTCATTTTGAGTTGGCTTTACAGTACAAACACAAATATTGTTCATTATTTCTGCCCTCTGATAATGATTTAATCTTGTGAAGAGACCCTACTGTGACAAGCTCACCCTTTGTGTTAGTGAAGCAGTTAAAATGCAGAGCTGTTCAGAGTATTATTGAAATGTCTTTTGCAACCTTAGAGGGGAATGACCTTGCTGCCCTGGCTAAATTCCAGTTTACATCACTACAGCCTACTACTTAACTCCCCAAGGAAATGCTGTGCAGAGGCTAAAGCTAAACCTGCCCTGCTCAGTCTGAACTGGGATATCCTCAGAAACCAGTGCTCTGCAGGGATTCTGTTCTGGGAGAGGGGTTTGCTGAGAAGCACTGGGGTGTTAGCTGATGGACAAATTGCTGCCTTTGCTTCTGCCATCACCAGAAAGATAAGCAGCAAGGAGTACAAGCCAGAACAGAGAAAGAACAGGCTTTAGGACTTCCCAGAAATGTATTAAATGGCCCTGACAAGTTTTGCCCTTGAAATTACACATTAGTCAGAAAAATATTTGACCTGTAAGCAATTAGCCCAAAGAAGGGCTGAAGGGCAGTTCTGGTGTTGCTAAGGACCAGGAAAAAAGCAAAAAGAAAAGGGATGTTATTTTATTCAAAAGGAAATAGAATAGCATGCTTTCATTTTTTTCTACAGATTCTTATTGAAGAATGGCACAGAAATTTTGCAGGAAAGGAAGATCACTTTTATTAGGAAAAACTGTGTTTGTCAGAAAAGGTAAGCACTGAACAGATTCCACACCACAGAATGGCTTTTATCAGAGGCTTGCAAAATTGGTCTAGTATCTGGCAAGAATAAATAACCTCAGTTCCTCTGCTTTGGGGCAGAAGGTCTGTTCAGATTTCTCTGAGTTACATTTGAAGCTGTTGTTGTTTTCCCCTGTCCTATTCTCTGCTGGTTCTAATTCTGGCTGTTAGCATGTGCTTTAGAAGGCTCACTGCAGGCTGGGATTTGGCACATTGAGATATCTGCAGGAGCCTCCCCAAGGCCAGCCAACCAGTGAAATACAAAGACCCAAGTGATCCTAAAACACGTGGCACAGTTTGCAGGGGTTTTTGTTTTTTCTCCGGTTCTTGAACTCAGAAATCCACAGCAACTACTGCCCCTTTCCCATGGCCTCCCTGCCAAGTCTGCCCACCAAGGACAGGGCACACGGTGCAGCTGCTGTTAACTAATAACTGCTCTGGGCCTCACAAAATGCCAGGGAAGAGCAGAGATTTTCAGTCTCTGTGGAACAAATGGGCTGGAATTTCTGGTCAGCTCTCCAGCATTTAGAGCAACACCTGAGCGGTCTCAGGGGAGCAGCCCCTCAGTCAAAGCCCATTGCCATGATGTGCACCATAAGCTCTTGCCTGTATATTTATTTTTTGTAATGCCAGCCACAGCTGCTGGATTTCCAGGCTCTCATGTTGTCTGTCCACTTGTCTGAGTGGAAAATTTGGGAAGTAAACAAGCCCCTTTCTAGGCACCTGCCACCCTTGTGTGTTCTGTCCCTCAGCCTAAATAAAACTGTGACTGCTCCTGTGCAAGCTGGTGTCCTGCTGTGATGCACAGGGCACCCACAGGCATGGAACACTGACCTCTACACGTTGCAGAGGTGTTTCCTTACCTGTTGTATTTAACATGTAACTGGAATCATGAGATTACGTTCAATCTTCTTCTCTATGATCTTTTGTGCCTTTCTATAAAAGAAAAATAAAATCTTGTAAAATAGCCTTTAGAAGAAAGAAACAGAAGCCAAAAAATCAAATTAAGATTTGACTTAGGGCATCACAGTAAATACAGGGACTGATTATGGCTACTGAGATACACAAGATTGGAAAAGAAAAAAGAAAAGAAAAATGAAGGAACAGCAGAGAACTGTTTTAAAACTAGAGCATTCCAAAGCAGCCCTCCCTCTGTATTCTTCATTGTTGTAATTTCTGTATCAGTCAGAAGACATTTTCTAAAAGGCTGGTCAAGAACGTGCCTATTAATTGTAGTAAAACTGAAATCAGAAATGTATTTCCTTCTTGAGCAGAAAATACACAGAGAGAGCTACAAAGTGAGGGCCCCCTGTTATCCCAGTACATTCAGTGTGCTGGGAAAAGCAAAACCAACTCAGTAATGACAAAAGATTGAAGCCTAAGAATGCATTACTGCCTAAACACAAAGCTGAACTGCACCTTCAGATGCTGACTTGCACATGAATTATCTTTTGCTCATGCCAGCCTGGCTTCCAGGAAAGCACTTGACTTTCATGTGAATTTGAAAAACCCCCACATGAACAGATATTAAGGTTTCCTCCTTTAAAGCCACGCTTAAATGTTGCTGACCCAGTACACACCAGCAGGCTTTGAAGCAGCACTTTTGCAACATGTGGAGATTTCTGCTCAACTCACACTTGTTTTTCCCAGAGCTGAAAAGAACTATTTAAGAAAAAATAATAAAACCTTTCAGTGTGCCTTTTATGGTGCATATTTTGGAGGAGGAGGGGGAATCTTTTTACTTTTTATCTTCCTGTCCTTTCTTAATGTTTCTGGGTTTACAAAACCTATAATTTGTCAGTTACAGTCTTCAATAATAATTTTCTCTATTTGTTCTGTTAAAACTTTTAGGGGAAGATCCACTGGGTCCAAGGTTATGAAAAGGTTGTTTCAGTTTCAGCTCTGCAGGTAAGAGGGGTGGAAATAAAAATTGTTAACATTTGGAGAGCTGTAATTTTTTTGCTTCAGCTACAGCTGAGCTTATCTAAAAAGCTGTTATACAAAGGGAGAAAATGCAAAAGCACAAAACTGGCCAGAGTTGTGATAGGGTGTGTTTTCCTCTCTCCCTGTAAGTGTGATAGAAATAAGAGACATGAACTTACAGGGAAACTAACTTGGAAAAACTTTTACATGTCTTAAAATGGTATTTTTCTGCATACCAACAGGAAAGGAAAAATGCCTGATTATGAAAAACTTTCCTTAAAATTCTCAGTAATACTAGTCCTAGTAAATAATCTACGATAGAAGAAAATGTCACAGTCGTAAGTAGTGGCAGTCTGAAGAGCTGTGGTACCTGACTTCATTGTATGAGGAGCTACAGAAGCCCCTTGTTGCCCTGGGACCAAGTTAGCCCTGGCTGGTTTAGTCTGAAACTGGATCCATGAACTATTTTTCACATTAATGTCAGATTAGAAGGAAATAGAGAGTGTGCAAGGGACTTTCATCACTCAATTCAAGTTGCATGGCAGACATTCCAAAGCTCTTTACAGAAACTAATGTTGTCTTCTGAAGTATCCTCACATTCATGTTTTGACATCCATGATAGTCAAATTTACAGAATTAAAAGGTCATTTTCTATAATAATGAGTTTAAAACTAAGTTTGGGCATTTTTTTTCCCCAAGGCCAGCACTCAGACCTATTCATGGACTTGTTTTTAACAGCTCTTTTCAGTGCCCCTGCCTCTATGGCAGTGTTTCCATCTCCCAGGGTTTAAGACATCCCCCACAGCCTCACCATGGCAGGCCCAGCATCCCAAGTACCTCACTCCTAATGTCCAGGTCACTATTGAGCCACATTCTGGGTGCTCCACAACCTCCCTTCCTCCCTGGCTGCAGCCTGGGCCTGTTTAACCCCACAGCAGCTGTTGATGGACCTGCCAGCACACCAAGGGAGCAAGCACTGCCTTGGTGTTAAAATGGGAAAGGGAAACCTCCTAGGAAAATGATTCTGAGCTGCCTTCCTTGATGCCTAAGCATGAATTTCAGTATTTCTATACGTGGGTGGAAGTGACAGATTTTGTCTGTTCTAGCATAATTTCCCCCAAAAAAGTTGTAAGTGTTGCCAATAACTGCCTTCCACTGTATCATGGTAACACAGCAGAGGAAGCAAAGGGTCCTCCACTTTGTTGGAAAGGCAGAGTAAGGAGAACTCAGGTTTCACTGAATGTTGGATTGGTCTTGTTCCAGCATTTTTAATTTGAACAGTTTTAGCAAAACACTGTTTCTTCAGAGCTTTTAGTGACCTGTACCACTTGCATCTGCTTGCCTTCATACTGCAGCACCACAGATTGTATTCACTCTTATGTCCACAAATTCACCACTTCATACCAATCCCACACTCTGCTTTGCATAGTTAAGTGACATATAGGAATTGCAGCTGATGCATTAAAGGCCTGCTAAACTGGCTGTTGCATGAACTGATGCATCTCCTACATGATGCAGTTGTCTTGATATCTGGAAAGGTTTCACAGTGCTCTGATACCCTGTGCACCCTCCACCCGAGAATCTCCGTACTCTGTGAACTCCACAAACATTGATATCTATATTCTCTAACCAGGCATGTTAAACCACTTCTCATCTGCCTCAACAGCTGGAGAGGAACCTCTGGGGAGGAGACTTGTTACTTACCTGCATACAGCACCAAGAAACACCCAGACTCCCCCTGCCACACCCTCAGCTAAGCTCTGTCACCAACTGCAGGCAGCAGTAACCCAGCCTCAGTAGGGAAGATTTTCAGCAGCTGAGCTGTCACTTTGCTAACTGATCACAAGCCAGATAACGAACTCAGTTTTGCTATTAGCCTTTTAAATACATTTGCAGTGGGGAGGAGCCCCCAAACCAGGCTAAGCATTTTCTAAGGTCACAGAGAATCAGTAATAAACGAAGAGCAGAATCAGCTTTTCAAAACTTTAATCACTCCCCCTTCTTCCGCATTCCTTCGGAAAGAGAAGCTGATAAAATTTTTGGCCAGAGGACCTGAAAAAATTTTTTAAAGAATATTTAATCCACAAAGCTTCAACTTGCAGTATAAAAAAAGAAAGATGTCTGTTTAGAAGGCTGATATCCAGCTGTAGTCCATTTTTCTTATTTTTCGTAGCTCCTTTTCCTGGGATTTAGACAGTTTACATGTCATCTCTCCCAATAATTCCATATGGCTTGTATCTTCTTGTTCCATTGCTGTGACATCTTCCTCATCTGAATCATCCTCTGCCTTTTCACTTTCCATTTCTACTTCATCAGCAACTTCTTCAGCACTGGAAGATGGTTGGAAAAAAACCAATTAATAGGTGCTCTCTCACATACTGCAGTACTATAGGGGAGAAGTATCATGCAAACAACTGAGTAAACAAGATTTTATCTTTTTTTTACATTTCAGTCTACCTTTTTCCTTTCAGTCTACTTACTATACTACTCTTGCCATCTCAATTTCAAGCCATTTTTCAAATAGCTCTCCTCTAAGTAAACTTAAAATAGTTTTCTTTCTTGTAATATAGTAGGTAACTGCAGAGCAGGCAGGTCAGCATTATGACAAATGTTACAACACTGCAGTCCTACAGGATCAGAAACATTGGATATACTGGGAGATGAGACAGTATTCAAGGTCATTCTTCTCTTTCAAATCTGAAAAGGGTCACTTGGTCTTAAAAACTGCTGCAATACCTAGAGTGTTACTAGGAAAGAAAAAAATTCTTTGGTTGTTTGGTTTTTTTTCTCTAAACATAGAGAGATGTTTAAAGTGGCTGTTCCCTTCTGAGTTCAAAAGTTTTAAGCCTGTGCTGAAGTAGAAAGCACAATTCCAACAAATTATGTGGAACTGTAATAATTTAAAATGCCTTAGTTAATAGTATTAATGCAAGTGTCTATTGTATAAATATTCCAGATCTATTAAGAGTGAACTGCATGGCAAAACAGTACTGCTCTTCTAAAAATCATCTGCTCTAGCACAAACTATTCATCACTCACAAAATGTAAATGGGGAAGCACACAGTAATATCATATTGCCAAGGAAAACAGAAGCATTTACTACTAATAAGACATCCACTGTATAACATATACACAATCCAGTGATAAATTGTGGTCAATCTTCAAGGGCCCAGTGCTTACAGTAACATGTACCTTTAAATGCACAGCCACACCAGTCACTGCTGTCAAAGTACAAGCTCTGCAAATGCAAATATTTACCCAGGTCACTGAACTCTCACATTCTTCAGGACTGAAACTAGATGCAAGTTCCCATGTATTAGATTTCTGCCACTGTTCTGTGGCTGTTGTGTTGTGCCATGCAGTCAGAGATCCTGCAGCAGTGGCCAGCCCAAGGTGGCAGAAGCCAGGACCCATAACAGGCTGCAGGGCAGAAGCCAGGGCACACCAGGAGCTGTGAGAGTTCCTGGGTGAGCTCTGGCCCTGTGAACCACCCGCTCGCCCATCTGGCAAATCCTCACCAACACCTGACTGCAAGGACAGGCTTTCATCCCTGGCCTGGCAGAGTTTAATGAAGCACTTTGAAGAAGAGATGGCACAAAAATGCAATCACTGAACTGGCTTCAGTGTAAGTGACAAGATATTAATCCTAATAGAAGACACTGTCATAATCCCTGTGCCTGCATTCCTTTGATCCCAAAGGAGAAAGCTACAATTTTAAGTACCTACCAAACTACTCTATTAAATTGGCATTAATGCACTGTAAGCCAAACTTAGATGTGCTTACAGTATACACTTGTATGTTGTAGCTTAATTAGAAATGACATTTGAGTTCTACACAAATTCTTAAGATCAAGCTTCTAACTTACTGGTATTTCTAGAAAATGAAACCAAAAGTTATGCAGCAAGTCACAGTAATTTCAAATAATATTTAACCAAAAATAACTAAAAAGCCATTAAATCCCTGGAATAAATTCACAGAGAACATCTGAGTGTAAAAGGCAGTGTTTTGCATATAAACACATTATGCAAAACCCAGCAAAAATAACAGCAACAAAAAGAGCCAATACACTGAACAGCCTGACCATTACCACACTGAAGTATTGTACTAAATTACTGAATAAGAGTTGGAAAACTGCTATTACACATCAAACAAAGACTGACATCATTTAAAGTAACTCTGATAACTAAGGAGAGCTCTTAAACTTTTCTTACCTTTTGTTCTCTTTGGAAATGAGCAATGAGTTAATAAATATAGTGCAGAGGAAGGAAGCAGATGGCAAAACGTGTGCTGGAGTGTGCAAAAGCTGCAAAGATAAAACAAAAACTTTATGAAAGGCTTTGTTTGTCGTGATTTTGCTTATAATTACTTTTACTGTAATTACTCCTACCTCTTTGACAGCAGGCGAAGCTTGCTCCTGCTTATTATGAACAACTGGTTTTCCAAGGTCTGTATCCTCCTGTGCTTGCTGACGTCTGTGCTTTCCCAGCAGCACACTAAATGGTGTCATAGGAAGACTTTCTTCTACTGCCAGCTTGAAAAAGTGTAAGTAGAATTTTAGTGTCACAAATCTATTTCCTTTTAAGTTACCAAAATTCAGAATAAACCCAAGTGAGAAAAGCCTACACTCAAATTTAACTCAACTGAGCTGTGAGTTAAATTTGGCTCTTTATACTCATTCTCTGTCAGGTGGCTGGAGGGAATCCTGCACAGAGGGTTACAAAACTCTCCAAATCTGGCCCCAAGAACACTGGATTTTAGTTTGCTGATCTACCTATTAACTTCCAAGTATGGAAGGTGGTGCATGTGCCAGAAAACCAAAGGATGGGTTTTCTGATTTCACAGAACCAAAAGATTATTTATACTCCAGCATCATCTGCAGAGAGATTCAATTATGCACTGGGAAGCAAAACATGGCACCTTGAGTTCTGGCATTTTCCTGCATCAACACACTTTAATCTGAACACCAGATTATTTTCCCACCCTCCAAAGAAACTGATTGCTTATGCCCACAGTCCCACAGCATTTTGTATTAAAAAGATACTAACTTCTACTTTGATCTACTTGATCTAACCAACCAAATAAATCAAATGCTGCTGTTACAGTTTTAACTTCTTCAAAATGAATTAAAAAAAAAAATAATCCAATTTCCCAGACTACTTCTCCACAGAAATACATACTGGAATGCAATTCTGGAACTCGTTCTCACAGGTAAGTCACAACTGACTGACAACTGTTCATCCCCATTAGAAAGCACAGTTCAGACCACAATCAAGGTTCCAAGTGTTAAAGAAACCAAGATAAGGAAAGAGCTTACACAAACATTTTGCTTCATTTATGTAAGCTGAATCTTTTAGAAAAGTATTCTTTTTTTTTTCCCCCAGGGGAAATGGAAAGCATCTCAACCTAATTTTTTTTTTTTTTTTACAAACAGCACTTCTTGTCAAAAAAAAAACCAATCCAGATTACTGCCCCTTCAGCTAAGTGCCTGGGACTCCGAGTAAGGATCTGGTGAGCATTTCCATGACGAAAGGGAATTTCAATATGACAATATAACCACCATCAGAATTCTGAACTGGCCTGCCCATCTCAGAAGTTCTATGAGAGGTACCTGTTTGCTTGATGGTGTGAGCCTTTCTTCCAGAGACTTTGTGCTAAGTGTCATTAGCTCCTAAAATACAGAAGGATGTAGCACAGTTATCATATGTGAAACTGCTTTCTATGTTTCCATAGCTTGTCTACAGAAGCTTCCAACGGGCCCAAAAGTTTTATCAGTCAAGTGGAAGAGGCAAAACCATCTTTTCCTCTTTATTTTGTAAAAAAACTGAAGAGAAGCAAAAATGGACCTAGAGGTTCTATAGGCTTTTGGGAAAACAAACAAAAAAACCCGACACCCCCATCCAAAAAATCACAGGGAAACTGAATATCACATGGAGCATTTGAACAATCAGCTTCTAGGTGCTTCAGTTAAACAGCATAGACAATGTTCCCATGTTATCTAGTGTCTTGTATCAATGAAGCAGCATAAAATTATTCACAAGAATAGTAGAAAACCAGTAGAAAACCAGTAAATAATTTTGATCTTAGGCTGTTTTGGCAGTTAAAAGCTTTCAACAGAGCACAGCTTACAATGACATGAAATCAAAAAAGGAACTCCTATGCTCATAAGCAGAACTTTGAATTCCTATCAATCCATTTTAAAGAAAACAGTTTTTCCCCAGGAACCACCTGCCAATACTATTCCTTACTTGTGTATCTGTGAGAAAAAACAGCTGGGATTTTCTTAGCCAACAGTATTTTTCTGAGCTTATCATTTCAGGTTCATCTCTTGGAACGAAGGCAGCAAGCAGGATCTTCTCTTTACAAAGATTTCTCTGGATGTAGATTGGCCATGGCTCACTTGGTTTAAACACAAACACTGAAAAACCAAAAATATCTTCTTTTTAAAATCAGGAAATTCTTACACTCCTGGCCAGCTGTCAAAGCCCTACGTATCTCAGCCAGGAAGGCTGGACAGGATTGCTTCCAAGCACCAGTTCACAGGCAAATAACTGGATAACTTTGCTCAATAATATAAGGGACCTTTCACGATACTCCAGTCCAGAGAACACACTTGGAAATTAACATTTCTGTAGGAAGAATTATCTTAATGTCGGAGCTCTAAAATGTAGCGGCACGGTTCTGCATTTACAAGAGAGGGTCAAGAACATTTGAGAACCTCACCCAGAAAGTGTGGTTAATCCTGAGATATATCCTGTACCTTAAACTACCTGCTGGAAGAAAAGGGAACACACTTTATCTGAATGCTGCTGTCAGATATGGCTCAGTTTCCACAGGTGCAAGTGCACACTGAAGTCCCTCTCCAGCTTTCATGGTCTGAGTTCTAAGAAAACCTGTCCTAGGAATTGTGCTTCCCCAGTTTTAAATTCTGCTGATTATGACTTGTGAAAGAAGGCTTTGTACTTACAGCTGGACTCTTTGGAGAGCCATGAGACTGCAGCAATATGTTCAGAAAGGGGATCAGGTTGCAGAACTACGATGTTGAGGTGGGCACTCCACTCCACTAAAAAGCAAGTGCAGCAAGAGGCAGAGGTGAAAAGGAGCCAAACAAAAGGTCAAACAAACAATACACAGGGCCTTAGCTGCTGGAAGAGGCAACCCCACTCATTCCCTGGTGAATAAAACCACACAAATGCTACCAACTCCTACACAAGTGTAAGAAATACTACCTATTACTGGGTCATCATTCACCTAACCTAAGATTTTTTCTGCACACACAAAGCACATGCACATGGACAGGATATTATCCTAAGTATGAAAATAATCCCATTTCCACAGAGAATTTTGTAGTGTGTTAAATCTGGAACTGAACTAGAATTATTTCAAGGTTTCACAGTAATTTCAAGTAATCAATTACTCTAGCACACATTCAAGCTGATCTTACATGCACAAGTGAGCAGGTTCCAGCAACACAGAAAGCCATAATCAGTGGCACCAATAAGGTACTTGGAACATGTTAGTCTCCCAAAGCAGATGTTCCTACAGAAGCAAAAAGTCAAAACAAATTAGTTACCTTCAGAGTTCATCTTTGTTTTTCTATGTAGCAGTTACTGACAAGTCACAAAAACCATTTAGGTATGATTTAGTTTCAGTATCTAAATCCAAAGATTGCTTTTTGCATTCACCTCTAGTGGCATGAAACTCCACACACAACTGTCAGATAAGTCTGATAATTTAAAGTTGCATAAATTTGTAAAGTAAATTACAAACCCATACATAACTGTAAGTATTCACATTGGGATTGGAAAATAATTTAATATTTAAAGAAGCCCTACTATTGTTTAGGAACTAGAATGAGACAAGTAGTTAAAAAAGGGTTATGAGAAGCTGCTCCAGTTGAAGAAAACATGTGATTTAATTTCTCAGTCTCTTGTTTGAGAATAACAGAACACCTACCACAATTTTCCTCCACACCAGTTTCAGAATAACATCTCTCAATTTCTAATCTTAGAGGACCAATATAAAAGAGACTTCATCACACAAAAGCTTACAAACATACACACAGCACAGCGAAGGGAGAAACCTCTGTATGCTGCTATGATTCTTTGTGTCAAGAGTCTTTAAAATATTGTGACCATACAATGTTGATGTCTTTTATCAAGACAGCATACAATGGAGCATTGCTGGGAAAGTCTGCCAGGAAAACATGGATTTTTGAACAGAGGTTACAGAGGATCAAGATATGTATTTCACAGTACATAGTAAGGTCATCATGCCTTTATGGGTTTATTCATATAATTTCCATTTGCATGCATGCATACACCAATAATGAACCAACTGTTTGCATTTACACTTTTCCAGGACTTTGATTCAGCCCTGGATTAATGGGGGAAAAGAGAAGTGCTATCAAAACACGACTTGTGTGCTCCATGATACAGATTTAAGGATGAGAGGTACAAGAGACATAAGCAAGTAAGAATAAACTGCAATGCTCAATCTTATTTTAAACCAACATTTAAAATAAATGAAAGCCATTTTAGTCTTTTCTATATATGAATTTAAGACTGATAAATTCAGTGTTTATGTGTATATGTTTATGAACATATACAAGGTCATGGACTGCTATGAATTGATTCTTTCTTTTCTGAGAGTTCAAATGAGACAAAAGAGCAGATGAAAAATGTACCTTATATTTCCAGGTGGATGGCAAAATGTACACTTAAGCTCCCAAGTAAGTGAATCCCATACAGTGACAGTTTCTTCAAAGCTAACAGCAAGCAAAGAGCCATCTTCTGAGAAGCAGCAGTTCGTGGCTTGGTAGTTGTGGTAGCTGCCTACAAAGTCACAGCTCCAGCTCACACTCTGGTGCGCTGCGTTGAATGAACAAGCCAGGTAATTCAAGTCCATACATGAAGAAAAAAGAATTCAATTATTACAAGGCAAGGCAGTTTTCTTTCACAATTTTTGAAGAGTAGAGAGAATCTGTCCTGTTCTAATATGAGAAGCAGCTGGTAGGGTTTTCATTTGTCATCAGGTTTGCATTTGAACAGAGAACCTTGAGACTGACAGGGTACAATATTCATGCTTAGTTTGCCAACTCCATTAACTGTGCTCTCACAGAGGCAGAGGTTAGGTAAAATGATACTCAAGTAGATTCAACACTTATTGTTCTGGAAAAATTGTTCTGTCATAACTCTAGCAAGAACACAGGAGCATTATTTAAAATCTGAACACAGCTTGCATTTGAGTCCAACAAAGCTCATGGTTCATTCACAGAAGATTTGAGGATCACCAAGTGACCCACCAGCATGCTTCCTTCTGTTGGTTCACCTGCCACTGCACTCGGTTGGGACACATTTCCCACTGTTGGCAGTTACCAGAAAATAAACTGGAGCAAAGTGATATACTTACCACATTAACATACATTTCCCAGTATAAAATAATTCCTACAGCATGCTTTTAAAACACTTGAGTAGGATGGAAAAAAGGGAAAATCACTCTATGCTAAGTTACCCTTTATATAATGGCTACAAGTTGATGATTACAAGACCTGCCTGTAAAAAAATAAAATAAAATAAAAAAAAAAAAATCAAAAAAAAAAAAAAGGCCAGGAAAGATTGTATACTTCCAACTGCATGGCACCATCTAGGGGCCCAGCAAGAGACCTGCTGCAGTTAACATATACCAGTGAGCTCAACTGAGGAGCTCTTTAGCTCTTTGCTAAACTAGTATTTGCTGCAGAGAAGCTGCAGCATGTCAAGCCTTTCTAACTGAGCATTCCTACTCTGCCCCACTGGGCAAATGCAGCACAGCAGCCACCACTAATTGGTACTTTCACATGTACCATGAAACAAAACCAGACCAGTCAGCAGATACAAAACTATTTTGTGGAAGGGGGGGGGAAAAAAAATCTTTCCTCCCCATCTGACACTATACTGAAGATCAAAATATCGGCTCATTAAGTTATAATATGATTTAGCCTCAGAATAATTTGTGAAAAAAGAAGCAAAACCAAACACTCTTTCAGATACCATTGGGGAGATTACTACTAATACAGTAAATGACACAGGTTTGGTCTTTCTTCTCATGAGCAGCCACAGTTGAGGAACAAAGAGCTTGGAAAGAGAAAGTCTGGCAAAGTCTGCCAAATGGAAACCCTAGTAGCGCTAAAGTACTTTTGAACATGTTCTCACCTGTCCATGAAAAGACAAACAGATTACTAAACTGCAAGCAGTTCAGCAACACCACTATCAAAACTACTTAGGAACAGGAAATGACAAGACAGCCAAGTGGCAGGAAAGTGCCACTTCACTTAAGTGTGACTGACACTGTAATAACATTTAAGTAAAAGGACATTAATATGTTGGAAATCTTTTGTATTTCACATCCAAAGGCATACAGAGCAATCAATAAACATACACAAATGGTGTGTTTGAAAGAACTGGACACCAGCATGTCTTTCAAGAGGTTAAATTTGGTTATTAAAAGTATCTCAGAATTACCTACATACCCATTCTATAATGTTCAAGTACCTAATGGAAAGGAAGGATGTTCAAAAAATGAACTCTGAAGTGGTGGATATGTCAAATTGCAGAAGTGCTATTATTTTACACTAATTCAGCTCAAACACAGTAACACTTTCTGTACCCTGCTCCTTTGAGCAGGAGTCTCAAATGAAAAGCCAATCCAGAGGACTGACAAATATCCATTTTCTCAGCATGGAAAAACCATTACCACAAATAGTTCTTTAGCCAATGAACACAGGCTGCCACTCCCTTCTGCAGCAGCTTGCCAAGGTCTTGGGCTATATCAGGAACCTCCAAATCAAGCTAATACTGTGGAACTATGGCAGAACTCCATCACTGGATGCTCAGCAGAACACAATACTTCATGCAGCAGCAGCAGCAGCAGCAGATCAATGCAGGGGGCTAAGCAAATGAAAGTAAGGTCTTGATTTCTACAGCATAACTTCAAATGGCACTGTAGTTAATTTTCAACTCAGGTTATTCTTACAGTTCTATGTTACAAGATGAAGTAAGTTATTTTTGAGCCATGCTTACCTTCTGGATCAGAGTCTTCTACCATCACCCAGACTTTAAACACACAGTCTCTCCCAGTTGTTACCAGTATGAGAGAGTCATCTCCCAGTTCAGCCATGTCACGAAAGCACATGTCTGTGATGTGGTTGTCATGGGGCGTGTTTATTCTGGTGTTCAGTGCAAAGCTATAGGGAAAGAAAGCAAAAGCTTGCCATTCTATTTCATTTGGAATCTGGGGAAGACTTCAGTTCAAGCTGATTCTAGAATGGGCAGGGAGAAGAGCAATCAAAGGAACTTCTAATTAAGACAGCTAAATGGTATTGCATTAACAGATCAGGTTTCCCTAATGGCTTCCATACAGTAGCCCAGCACCACAAATTATCAGTAGGCAAGCATCTCAAATACTCAGCCTGAACCCTGGGCAGTCTTTCCATTACTTAGAAAATCAGTTATGTGGTTGATCTGTGTAGTAGCTTTCTTTTACCTTGTTTCTTTAAGAAAATAATTTGTAGTCAAAATGTAATTTTTTTAATAGGAAAATTAAGGAAAGGCTAGATGCATATGTTAGCTTAAGACAAAGACCAACAATAAAATTATAATCTTCTGAACCTCTGGAGAAGGACTAACCAATTAATGATGGATTACACAGAGGTGGGGAAACTGTAGGAGCTACAGAACCATTCTGTCAGGTCCATGATTTTTAATACCAAGAAAATAGCTGAATTTAAGTCCCATGGTTACAACAGTCTCTAATTTTTGTAAGTAAAATAGATCCAGAGCAATCACTTCCTGTGTGTATTCAGTGCAACTCTGTGCTCAGCTGCACACACTGTAGTGTGCATGGTAACTTTACAGATCTGGAAAAACTCTGCCTTTGCAAGGCAACCTGTGTGCAGGGATTTGTGTGACTGACAGCTGGAAGGCCAGCTGTTACGATTACCTCTGTGTTTCTTCACTGTAGAACCAGAGCTTGAGCTGTAGCTCGGGGTCAGCCACCTCCTCACTCTCCTCCACCGTGGCCAGCCAGGTGCCCTGGGCGCTGAACGCGACCTTCACCAGCTCCGACTGCTTCAGGCCCGCCTGGTGGATGTACTGGCGCTGCACAATGTCCAGCTGCAAAGCAAGGCCACAGGGTATTCAAAATTCAGGTGGAGCTGGAAGAGATACCACTTCTGAAACCACAGAGGAAGGATGTTCTGAGGACTCCAGTTAGACCTGACTAGGCTGTGGCATGAAGAACAATGCCAACATGTGGGGAAAGCAGAATTAGAGGATGTGCATTCCACAGTGACGGAAAGAATGAAAAATAATTTGAAGGTGTTTTACATACAAATTTTTGACATTTAACAGGATAGCACATTGTTTTAGAGTACTTTTTTCAAAATCAATATTTAGATTTGCTTAGCACATGAACAGAGATAAAACCAAGAACATATCAGCCTGGAATCCAGCCTCGTGGGATAGCTGCAAGGTTTTTTTTCCATTTGCCATATTAAGTCTTCAAATAAAACCTGATGCATAAGTTACTTAACTGAGTAAGTTAAAGTTTTGTTACAAGCCCATCCAACTTACACTGAACAACTGTTGGTCACTCTGGAGGGAATAGAACTGCAAGTGGCCTGGCTCTCCATTCAGGACCAAAGCTTTCGTTCTAGGATCAACCACTAGGCCAGTCTTGACATCCCTACCTGAAAACAAAATTTAGGTGACAAATGACCAAAGCTGTCAAGTGACACATTCCACCCACTAAGTGGAAGACAAATTTTACTGCACTTACTTTTGATTAGCCCTTGAATGCTTCTGGAAAACCTTAGGTTGCTGTTGATTATTGAAATTCCTGAAAGAGAAAGCAAACCAAGTCTTGCAAAAGGCACACATTTCATGTAACCATCTGTACTGTAAATGTATATTTTCCCAGTTTATGACACCAAGGAGGAAAGCCAAGTGTAAGCAGTCACCAAGCAAATTCACAGAACTGATCAAAGAACAAAATAATCTGTTTTTTAGATCATTAATGAAATTTTATGCAGTTCTTAGTTAATTCATCCAAAATCAACAAACTAAGGCTTCCACAGATTTGCATTTCCACTGAAGTGATACTTGGATGTGTTTGGCTTACTGTTGTCTGTGTGCAGGGTGCAGCACAGAATGCCGTCAGAGGACATGGAGATGCACTCGATAGGAGACCCCAAACGAGGCAGGAAATCCTTCTGGCATGAAGATTCATTGTGCCACTGGACTAGAACAGATTCAACTCCACCACTCAGCAACCTGGTTCCTTTTCCAGCAACAATATACAGTTAAAAGGTTTTGCTTAAAAAGAAATAAAATCAGCAGCCTGTATCTTTACAATGACAGACAAGAGTTTCTCAAAACTTTTTAAACTGAGAATGAGAAGACATGCTTCTCATTATCTCCTGTTAAATTGCTAGAGAAACTTGGATTAAGTAACAGGAACTTGTGTCTACAATGAATAAGCAATGCTTTGGGAGTAGTAGATCCCATCACTTTCTAAATCAGCTGAATATTTGTGTTAGGATATGGCTGAATTGTTCTGTAAAAAGTACTCTGCAGTAAGAAATACCTTAAGAAGAATAGTTCAGATCACACAATTCAGATAAAGGTGTAGTATTTCTGACAGCAGGTTTCAGCTCAGACAAGACTGGCTTGTTTTATTTGGATGCAAGTAAAACTGGCAAGAACTCATCAGTACTATTAATGAAACAGAAGGGGAGGGAGGAAGAATGGAGGTGAGGGAGAAGAGACTGGATTTTTCTTCTACAACAAGAGCAAGATATCTGACATTATAAATGCCAATCAAAATGCATATAAAAATAATTCATTTAGCTTTTATTTCAGATCCTTCCTGGATACACTTAAAATTCTAGAAATTAACTTGTTAGTAAGTGGACAAACTTGGACCTTCTACAAATTCTTCTTTGTCTACTGCAACACTTCAAATTTGCTAAGGTTTTATTTGGCTGACGGAGATTTTTGGGGTTTTTTGGTAGGGTTTTTTTATTACTTTGTTTTGTTTTTTGTTTTTCTTTTACTCACCCTCCAAAGAATAAGCCAGATCCATAACTGTATCATGATGCCAGTGCAGTGCAGAATATGTGTATGCTTTCTTGTGGTGGAAATTCCTCCTGTGTGGAGAGGAACAAAGCAATTCTTTACTCAGAACATCAGCAACAGAGTAAACAAAAGGAAACTTTGAACTGAATCAATTATATCATCCTGTCCTCTAACTTCTAGACTAGTTTATCCTACCCTCAAGTGATGCAGAAGGAGGGAAGGAACCACACTACAGGTTTTCACAAGCCTCCTGTCCACACCTCACATCTTCAATGTACTGAGCAACTCAGCCCTGGAAGCAACTTAACCATGTAGTGTTTTTAATCAAATATTCCACTGATGTGCTCTCTTTAGGACTCTACTTGCCCATAAAGAGTTACTTCAGCTGTTCTTACATTACCTTTTACACCCAAGTTTAGATTTAATGGAGCAAGATCAAACAGGCATTTTTTCCACCTGACACATACACTGTCAGCAGTGCAGGTTCATTGCTCATTCTGACTTCTGAAAATGGCAATGCTAAGAACAAATTTGAGTGCTTTGCTCAGGTTTGACTTAATTCCTACAGTCAGAGGAGTTCATGGGATACACATCTAAACAAAATGAACATACCAGAGGCGAATCTTTCCATCAGCATGGCCAGTTGCAATGCAATCCTCTGTAGGATGGCACACGACGCAACTGAAGCTATTGTCTCCTCCTTTTGTCTTCGCTGTACTTAGAGAAAACCTTCAAAAGTTAAGAAAGGAACTTGAATTGTGAGAGTTAGTTCGTTTTTTCTAAAACAGATCTTCAAAAGGATCAGCTAGTGCACATAAAAAATAATTCTGATTAGAAAAATTAAATATTTTCAAGTTGTTATGGCTACATGCACTCTCAAAAAATAGTGACAGACTTATTTTCCTCTTGATTTCCTTAATTCTTCACCTTCAATCAAGGTGAAAGGTTTTGCTTCTTTTTCTCTTCTCTTTTTCTCCTGCTTCCCTCCCACTACCTGGGCCCTATCCAAACAATGTCACTTATTTCAGATCAGCATCAACCTAAGTATTTAACTGAAAAAAACACATTCCTGAGCTGCAAAGGTAAGGTACCACTGCCACTGATCTGCTCATAGTTCACTTCTACAGGAAGTTTCTTGTATAGTGACTACATCCCCTCCAGCAGAAAACCAAATGAGACCATGTGTGCACACATCATGAGGTAAAAACCATTTAGGAAATATCAGACTGAATGAATACCTGACATTTTCATTCTTATTCTTACCTGTTCAACAATTTCAGTTTAAAAAAATAAACTTGGAGATTCACATCCTTCACTGACACCACATATGAATCCTGTTAAAGTAAAGCCATTTAGGACATACAGATTATATTTTCACACAAGGAAAAAATAAAGTGCATTTCACTACAAAATACTTTACTCTGGAGACAACATGTAAGCTGATGTTGAGTAAATACTTTCCCATTATAAGTGTCAAAGTTTCTTTTTTGTTTTGGTAATATTAAAAAAAGTATAGTTCTTACACTGATTAATTTATTTCCAGTTTTGTTTCAGTACTGCTGTGCTTTGTATAAAGGCATAAACAGCATAGAGTTCATTTGAGAGAAGCTAAAAACCCCAACCAACCAACACCCAGAGAAGAAAAAAACCCAGATGTGAACATACTTCTCTTCCAAAGGCAATTTGCTTCGGTGACGCACCAACACCATCCAGAACCACTGAGAGCTCCTTGCCTTCCAGATCCTGGCCTGCTCCTTTTGTCAGCTTAACTGAGACCAGCTGGAATGTATCTGACCAAAGAAAAAAAATCTGCCTGAAACCAACAGATGCACTGAAGAACGAGGACCAGACAGTGGGTATCAGTACAAGTGTAAGCAGAAGAATCCAAGGGAAGCTGCACAGTATTTGCTCTTGCTCTGAAGTAGCAATATATTATAGTACACAGTAAGGCCAAGCTGCATTTACTGCAGACAAAATCCCATCAAAAAATACCTAGGCATGCTGTGAATAGGAGAAGTCCATTTATGGTAATATGTGCCTAAGGTTACTGCCCAAGGTGGAAGAGTAATCCCCAGCACTCATACCCAACTTCAGTAGTGCAACCTGAACCTTGGTGAGCACTGCTCAAAGATGAACTGCATCTATGAGACCACATCCATGCAGCACATGCTTCAAAAGCAAAGACAAGCACTCTTCTAGATAAATACTGGAATGACAGATGTCACAGAATGAGAATGAAAAAGGTACAAACTGCAGTACTAGAGATCTGCCACAGGATTTTAAAAAATATTTCAGAATTAACATATTAAAGCTCATTCTTGCAGCCCACAGCCCACTGCTGGGACAGCAGCCCAGACACAGAATGACTGAGATGACATGGATGATGGTGTATTTATTGCAGACAAAATCCCATCAAAAAATACCTAGGCATGCTGTGCATAGGACAAGTCTGCTGATGGTATTGCTGCCTAAGGTGGAAGAATAATGTCACAGACACAGAATGACAGCCCTGACACGGATGGTGCTGCCTTTACTGTACCTCGTTCACCCTTCTTTGGAATGACAACAAACACCGAGTCCTCAGCGCTAGCAAGCGCGTACAGTGCCAGAAGTTTGGGTCCTACAGTAAAAGTCTAAAGAAAAAAAAAAGGGAAGGAAATCAACAATCACTACATTTGTGCACATGTCTTTGAAATAAGGAAATCATGTCTTACAGAAAGGTTCATGTATTAAATAAAATTCTCAATTCTAAGACAAATACATCTCTATTCTATCAAGGACTGATACAAATGTTAAAACAGTACGAATAAAATATGAGACATCAGATTTACTGAAAAGCCTCACCCTATCCCTAATACAAAGGCACACCCAGAGATGGGTATTTAGCAGAAATATGAACAAGAGTAAGCAGCCCACATTTTCAAGCCATTGGACCAATTCCTATTGGTGTATCCCAAACTGCAGAACATTTCCCAGAGCTACCCTGGACTCAAAACTACAGTAGGTAGCAAAGTCAGTATGTCAGGACATCTCCCACCTGCTTCCCCAAAAGGATCTGCATCACTATCATCATCACACATTCACTGGCATAATGAGATGGGATTTAGGTTGTATTCATAGTAGAAAAGCCCATCTCAGACTGATTTGTGCCCATTTTTTAAATGCTCTTAACAGGACTAACTGAACATACTTTAATGGGAATGCCATCCATGAAGTCCCACAGCTTAATGGTGCCATCGAGAGAGGAAGAATAGAGCTGAAGATAAAAAATACAAAAACAACTATATAAGTAATAGCAATATATCAAAGCCAGATTCTACATAAAATCACAACCAGGTAACTGAATAATAAAAAATACAGGATAGAGACCAGCTCTGTGCTGACTTCAAATAAAGTGCAAACACAACACCATTACTCTCATTCAAAATGTACACTGTCACAAAGAGTGACTGCACGGATACCTGCCATGGGAACATCTAATTTTACAAAGCTAATATGTAGATCAGTCCCTCTTGGTAAGTAAGTCTGATTTATATCCAGACACCAAAAAAGCCCAAGCAAACTAGGAGCAGGGAAGGTAGGCTGGGCAGAGGGAGCCACTGGGCAAGTTAAAGGGATTTAGTCACATCTGCATCACTACCAGCAGATACAGAAGGGTGAACACCAACCACAGTATTTCTGATCTTCTCATATGTCTCTTTTACTCTTTCAATCAATTTCAACCGGAAATTTCGCTGTATTTCCGTTTTGTTGTCATTCCATTCAAGGAGCGCAATCCACATGACATTTCATACTTGTGTTTGTAGGAAACTGGCATAGCTCTACCCTCCTTGTTAGATTTCAGCGAAACTTTAGCTCGACGGTGCTCTAATCACTGCCAGCCCCTTCCCAAACTCCAGCCAGCCCCGGGACAGCCCCCGCGGTGGCACACAAGGGTCAGGGCAGCCCGGCCACTCCCAGCCAGACCTCCCCCCGCAAACCTGCATGTGATTGTGTGGGTTGAGCTGGATGCCGGTCACCAGGTCGGCATGGCCGCACAGGAGCAGCAGGGTCTCCTCGGTGTTCACGCTGTGCACCTTCACGAAGTCCCCCGAGGCGTACAGCAGGTACCTGCAGGGGGCAAATGCTGTTACCCCGGCCCAAGGGGCCCGGGCGCCCCACGGCAGCCGCAGGCCGCGGGGATACCGGCGGGTAGAGCCCCGCTCGGAGCTCAGGAGCCCTCCCGATCGCGACAGCCCCGGCCCCCCGTCCCACTTGCTTGGAGTCGGCGGAGAACACAGCCCTGGCGCCGCGCTGACCGCCGCCGCCGCAGCGCACCACGCGGAGCGCGCCCGGCGACACCATCTTGTCCCGCCGCCCCCCGCGCGCCGGCCCCGCCCCGCGCCGATGGGCCCCGCCGCGTGCTGCGGGCGGGCTGCACGCGCGCCCCCTCACGGAGACACCGGGGCGGCGCAGGAGGGGAGCGGCCACTAAACCGCCTCATCCATTACACGGAGCGTGGCGCCCAGCGTCCAGACTCTCCCTAAACACCTCCAGGAGCTGCCACCTCCCCGGGCAGCTCCTTCCGAGCACTTTCTCTGAAGAAATTCTTCTAATGTCCAACCAGAACCTCCGCTGGCTCAGCTTGAGACTGTGTTCCCCCGCCGGTTTCCTGGGAGCAGGGCCCGCCCCTCACCTAGCCACAGCCGCCCACCAGGTGATTTTTACCGGGCGCTCCGCCCTTCATTGGTGCCCCTGCCGAGCGCCCCTCACAGCGTCGGTCAGCGGGGGAGTTGTGGCGCTTGTGGGCATACTGCCCATGCCC
Source organism: Serinus canaria (assembly GCF_022539315.1). Lineage (NCBI taxonomy): Eukaryota > Metazoa > Chordata > Aves > Passeriformes > Fringillidae > Serinus > Serinus canaria. The sequence goes on from NC_066321.1 coordinate 30,192,756, forward strand.
ACTACCAGGGTTTTCATCCGAAACCTCCTCGGGCTGCTCTCCGCGGCCATTCCCAGGATGAAAGGCGGCGGGGGCACTGGGCAGGGCTGTGCCGGCCCGTGAGGGGCTGTGCACCTCTCAGCTTCCCAACCCCCCCGAGCACTCCGGTCCCTCCTGGCCTCAGCGCCTGGCACGGGCTGCCAGGGCACTGCAAGGGAGAGTCCTCTGCCTGGCTCTGGAATTGCGCCTGTCTGAGGAGAAAAATGTGCTAACTCTCTTGTTAAAGTGAGCAGAAAGGCTGAGCAGAGGAAACCGATGGGTAAGCTTTGCTAAAACCCGCCTTGTTCGCCGACTTGGATGAGCTGTGGGTTTGCTGAGTTACTGAGCACATCGTGTTCTCGTATCTGGAGGAAAACCGCTGTCAGAAGCAATGCGAATGTCTGGAGTACAGCGTGATTTATGGTGTCTGCGCCCTTCACTGCTGCTCCGGAATAGCAATTGCAGTTCTTGCACAGCTGTGGAGTTTTGGCGGCTGTTTAAGCGATTGAAGGTATCCCTGGTATGCCTGTAATTGGTTTTTAAACAGTCGCCCTTCACAGGCAGTAACAGGGACAGGTGCGTTATGAGCGGGATCATCCCGCTGTCCCCCTTTTCTTCCCTAATGACTGAACCCAGCTCTCAGGTTAAGTGAGGATTGTGCAGGGACAGCAGCACACACCGTGGAGTGTTATGGTCATAGGGAGCTGGGGATGGCTGTGAGAGGGCACAGTGCACCCAGAAACCCGGCCGCCGTTCTCAGATGCTTTGACAATCAAACGGTGCATTCTCTCCGGACCTGAGAGCGCTGCCTTGCAAGCGCTGCCTAAGTTGCAGTTGGCTGCAAAAGAGGTGTTGTGCTCTCATTCTGGTGAGCATTTCAGAACCCAAAGGCAGATGCAACCCAGTGCCCCTCCTGTATGGGACAGTGCATCGTGTCCAGATCCTGAGTCATAGGTGCTGAGTAAAGCCAGAGATCTGTCAAAGGGGGAAAAAACCGAGGTATCCAGGAAAAGCCAGTCCCTTTAATCCAAATTATTATGTGAATGGGGTTCTTTTGTCAGGTCTACACTAAATGTAGTTAAGTTTTGTTAAAACCCAGGAACTTGGCATGTTCATCCTTTCCCTTGATGAAGGAGAAAGGCGAATACCTGCGCATATGTTATTGTAATGCACACCTTTCTATCATTCTTGGAAATCTGCCATAAGCTTTGAAGCTGATAAACCATGTAGAGATGAAGACTACCCCCAAACATATATCCTAGGGCAGGAGCACAGAGAGATTCAACCACATACTGCCAGCACCAGTGCAGAGCGCTGTTCCCCCACAGCACAACCACTGCTTTCAGCACTGGCTTTCTCTGCTTCCAGCAGCACAATTCAATTTTTCTTCCATGCTTCAGTAGAAAACCCTGTAATGCAGCCACAATTAATGTGACTTCAGTATCAGTTTCACTTGTTAGTTATTATATACAGGGTTTTTTCAACTCTATATGCTCTATGTAATTGTTCCAAGTAATGCTGCCCAAAGTTTTTAGTACTGCTATTCTAAATATGGAACATTTCTGTGAATTAGATTGGGTCACTATGGCAGAGTTAAAAAGACTTTTGTATTTAAAGTTAAAGTGGTTGCCATAAATTTATTAGGAAATAATGAATAATAATTGTAAATAATAATAATAGATAATATAGAATTATTAATAAATAATAAACACAGAGTGTGTTTTTAAAACAACTTTTTTTCTTTTTAGATGCACTCAGCCTATTAATTTATTCTCATAACCTATATTTTAAGAGTGGTTTGATGCACAGGTGTATAAAGAACCAAAACTTACTTATGTGTACCAGTTTTTGGAAGTTGAGGTAGTAGAAGCTACTAAAAGTATCTGATTTGTGGTGCTCAATGGAGAAAGGAGCAAAACGAATCTAACCTGTAGTTTGATTTTATTTGTTTGAAGTGTTGGCCTTGTATGCTATTTCTAATTTTTTGGTTTAAATTTACATTTTCAGTATACGACATTCATAGGTTTGTCTGTCTGCAGAAAGTTGCTCTTGTCTTTCCCAAAGCAGTGACTTGATTCAGTAAGGATTCTGGTGTATTCAGTTGATGCCTAATTCCTTTAGGAGGATTTATCAATAGACTGTAATTGTAAGTACTACAAGGTGTATTTTTGCAAATTTTGGAAAAAACCATATTGCAATGAATTGAGCAAATAGGTCATAAGTCACAGCAAATAGTGTTGACCAAAAATTTGTTTGTATTTAGAATTCACAGTGTAATTGTGTAAGTAATTACAGATAAACTAGTTGGAGAGAATGCAGCTCTGAGACATCTATTTTTAATATTGTAAATAAAAACAGAATAACTTTAAATACGTTATCAACTTAGATGGAAATCTTTGCAGGCCAAGAGGTGAGTTCTTTCTAAACAAGTGTTACTGATTAGGTTTATGTAGTCTGCCTAGTCTGTAAGTTTCTAAACTGTCCCAACACTTGTGAAATCCCATGTAAATAATACAGTGTAGGAGTGATTAAGGGAAAACACCATTGTTGGGACTTCAAGGAAGCAGAATGACTATCCTTAAGGAAGGGACAGTCCTTAAGAACTACAGTACCACTGCAGTTCATTAAGTCAGTAGTACAACACAGGACAGATATCTGATTTAAGATGCTAACTAGATTTTATATTTGATTTGGTTTTCAGGGAGTTTCTTACTTTCCTATATCCTATTTGATTTCAGCTTTGCTCCTTAATAGAATATGCAGCTCTGTATCCCTGTCTGGAGCCTGGAAGCTGTGATCTGTCACTCCCCACACTCTGCTTTCACACTGGAACGCTGACTGGCCAACATTTCAGCATGGGCCAAAGGATCTGGTACATTTCAAAATCTGTTCTGGTTGTAAGCTCCACCACCGGTCTTGAATGGCTTTTTGTCTTCCATTTTGTGCCCTTCTCAACCAGCTTGTGGCTGCAAAGAGGGTTCTGAAATAAATGCCTTCTCTAAGGAAACCAGGGATAAGAAAGGCTGCTTGTTTAATAATGCCTTCGTTTAGGAGGTGATGTGACTGACTCAAATAAATGATTACTAATTTGCCTGAGAAAACAACACAAAGACAATGTACTCATATGTTGACTTCAGTTCAGGGGATATATTTATTTGAAGGGCAATTACACTGTTTTCTTTGTGGTAACCAAAAATTACCCTCTCCTTTGCTGAAAGAAAAATTGACATGACAGAGATGAGAACGGAGTACGCGGCAGGAAGGCGTGGTGCTGTGGGAAGCTTCTGCAGCGGGGCACATCCATAGTGTTCAAGTTGGCAAAGCAGCTCCGCGGGGAGGGGAGGCTTGGTTTATGGAGAGATGGTACCTATAGTAACCCACTATAGTAACAAATCAAAGCCGCCGTCGGCACTAGAGGGTGCTGGAAGAACGACTGCACCGTGAACAACTCCGTGTTTGAAGTGCAGAACTCCCCGAGAAGGGGAGCCAAGGGCGCGGTGCCCCTCAGAGCTCTCTGTTCTGAGGCAGCCTTGCCATAAACAGCACACCGGTGTTCTCCTCTTGGATCCGCTGCTGCCAAAGGGAGGGCCGGCACCTTGGAGAGATTCTCTTGTTACTGTTTCCTTAACAGTGCTCAACAGGTGATGGCAAAACAAGTGTAAACACTTCAATCACTTTCCAAAGTTTTGGTTTGAAACATCTCTAAATAGAGGGACTGAGCATATGGTGAGAATGAGTAGAGGCAGACTTGATAAATTGAAATTTGAATCTTGATAGTGATTATGAAGTTGGTCTTTAAAATAATTACAGGTCTGTATGTTTTGGTGTCTGATAAATTATGAAGGAGTAAATACTATAGTTTCAGTTTAATTTAAATAGTTGCTTTTGAAGATTATAAGACTGTTTAATACTACAGAATTCTTGATTATAATGTCATCCCATACTAGTTTGATTTTGCAAGGTCTTTAAGTACTATGGAAATATTGGCCAATAATTACTGAAGTAGATTTAATCTGATGATAGAGCTGTTTGGAATTTTTGTTACCAACATTTTAAGGTAAGGAGATATTAGTTTCCTGATAAGGAAACAGTGAGACGCCTTGCAAGTAAATAAAATGGATATTTCATATGAGAATTTGACAACAAGAATTCCACTGAAATTTCTTCCCATTTCATGCATTCCTTTTTTTTTTTTTTTAATGGTAAAAAGGGAATAGGCTTTATTTTCTGAGCATTTCTAGTAGTTAGAATAGAAAAAGCTATAGCATATGACAGCAGAAGCCCACCTTAAGGCACTGTGAATGTACTTGACCTTTTATTCATTCGTTGGGTTGTGCCTTTCCCTTTGCAGAGGGCATTTTGTGGAGATTTGGTACCAAATGACCGCCATGCTAGCACAACTGTGCTTTTGTATCCAGGTTGTCAAGAGTCTTTGAGCCTTGCTCTGGGAACTCAGTATGGTCCTGTGTGTGTGCTGTCCCAGATGGTGGTTTGTACCAGCTGTGCATTTTCTGCATCTGTGTGTGCCTTACACCAAGGCCGTCGCTGAAGAGTCAGGGTTTCAACTGGAGAAACAAGTGCCTGCTAGATCAAGTGCCAAGGGTCTTCCAAATTACCCCAACAGACAGAGCGGGGACAGTGTTGATCCACGTGCATTTTACAGCATGTATTCCTCATTGAAAAGCAGAGATGATGTCATGGCAATGCCAGCCAAATACCATCACTGTTAACTGCTTATTAACACCAGCCAGGTGTGGAGGTACGATGCTGATTTTGTATTCTGGTGTATCTCCTCTATTCTGGTAAAGAAAGGCAGCGCTGAAATAATTACAATAAGTATTTCCTAATTAGCTGTGACACACAGAGACTTTAAGTTACTTTATCAATAAGGCATTGGCTACTGCTGGATACCTTTTCTTTTCCACAAAAATGCAAATGGAGCAACTCATAACAGCTGAAACAGATGCTGAGTATTCAAAAGATAACCTGAGAAGTCAAACAGAGCCTGCCCCTCTAACTTTCTTCTGAACTGAAACTGTTCAGAGCAAAGACTGTCATAAAAAGACAGACATACCATACTCTAAGTAGATCTTATTGTATGTGGAGGTCTTCCCTCATGGGTTTGTTCTTTAAGCTGTGGCTGTTAGTAAGCAAGAACATAGTCTAAGGGGAGCAGAGCTTAATAGGTCCCCTTAATAGGTCTCAATCTTCTTTACATCAAGCAGCTGCTGAATCTTTAGTGTCCACTGTTCCATGTCTTTAATTTTTTTTCCTTACCAATAGCAGGGCAGACAAAACTTTGTACAGCTAGGGAAGGTAAGTGCTGCAATAGTTACAAAAACATTCTGGCTTAAAAGGAGAGACTCTCAGTCTTTTAAAAGCTCTCAGGCTTTTAAAAGTCTGTAGTCTAACAAATGTTCACAGCCTCTCCTGTGATACAAACCAGCTGTAACCATGCATTACTGTGTGTAAACAGTGTTCTCTTGCTATAAGTGTTTCCAACAACAAAGCAGGACGTACAAGCTTTACTGTTCTCTTCTCAACTTGTGTTAATTCCCTCCTACTGATAATCACCCTGTTTTTAAAAATTCTGTCCCATTCTTGAAGCCAGCAAGAGCAGGGGCCAGCACTGGATTGCATGCCAGCTGGGATTGCATGCCCAGTGACAGGCTGAAAGCTGGCCTAGGAGACTGGGGTCTTGGTGCAGCTTTCAGTGTCTTTGGAAAAAGTCTCATTGAAAATCTTTGAGAGCATGGAAACAATGTACTTTTAATGCATTAGTTCATAACCACAGCCCTACTTTTCAAGAAGCAATTCATTGAGCAAGCATAGACTCTTCTTTTTTCTCTTGTGTTTCATTAATTAACTCTAAAACATTCCTCACTGGAGGTGGTTATCTTTAATGGTAGTTATCTTCTTCTCTCAGAGAACTCTGAGAGGAGCCTTGAGGATTCACAGATCAGAGTTAGTGATACTTCAGAACTGGTGGGTGTCCTAAGTAATGTAATATAATAGGTCAAGTAAATATCTACTTTCCCTTTTCTAATACTGCCACTAGCGCGGTTACTTATTTTTTTTCTTCTCATATGTCTTTTTCTTACAAGAAATGTACCCTCCACTTTTCCTCTGCATTTTGCACTGATGCCTGGGCGTTTGTGGCATCTGTCTGACACAAAGGGGCAGATTCAGAAGGGTGCGTGCCCTTTACTATTCACGTCTCCTCTGAGATAAACAATGCCAACAGAACTATAATTTATAAGTATGTTCAAACTAACGTAAAATTCATTTCCCAAATTATTTCCAAGCACCAAGTCCAGATGCCTATTGTTAAGGTTTAGATTTTTCTCTTGCAGCAGCTGCAGAGTGGATTTTTTTTTGACAGTTGTATAGAGTTTCATAGCAGGGAAAACAGTTTTGTTGCCAAATGGTTGTTACCATGATTTCTACTGAAAGAAGGCTTTTGGAGGGGAGAGTGAGTCCAAATGGGTTGTTTATTTCAGAATTGTGTGATATCTTTTAATGCACAATGTTTTTAGTAGTCTGGGTAAATGCTGCTGCTTTAGCTAACAGGAAGAACCAACACAAACCATGATGTATTCTGAACTGGGACTTCAACTGTTAGAAACAATAGTCAGTCATCATGGAATAGCTTTATATTGTAAGACCTATTGGACTGACTAGCATAAATTAACAGGAGACTATCTCCTAGCTTGCAAGCAAATAACAGGTTGTGTGAAATGTGGTTTAGGGATTATCTCCTCCAAATTCTGTCTTCCCTTACCCACACATGGCTGCTTGCTTGTAGTGCTGCATACCTGCTTTTAACAGTCTTAATCCACAGGCACCAATTCTACCTAAGGATCTTCTAAAATGGTATGCCCATCTGTTAAATCCTTTACATGCCTTTTTCTAAAGTTTACTGGACCTTGGTAGATGATGGAGCAAGGATTGCCTTTGGGTTAGCACTCATGTTGCCTTTAGCAATTGTTGATATAGTTCATATTGCTAATATTCTGTAGCTTCAATTTGAGTGTTTTTTTTTTTTTTCTGAAGGTTTCATGTTCTCCTGGCACAGTGTGCTCCAGATCCACACAGTGCACTTGGAGGGCCCTGAGAGAGTGAGAGCTCACAGTATTGACCTGCAGCTGATTTTGTTGCTTAGAAGGAAGGTATTGCTCCAGTGAAGTAATAAGGATGGCACCATGTTTCAGAAGGCAGCAGCAGCAATGTCTTTGCTGTCTTCAAATGATGGCAGATCTTATTGAAGGATCCCAGCATAAGCAGTTCCATGAATTTCTGGACTTGTTTCATGCTATTCCTGAAATGTGTTCTTGTAGCAAGAACCTGAGCTTGCTACAAACCGTGCTTTTGGCTCATCTGGAGAGAACACTCGCCCTACTTTTAGAAGTCACAGAAATGGAGTTTACCAGGTGTTAGATACAGTTTGTAATTAATTAAATGGAGGTGAGAAAAAAGGGTCTACGCAATGGAAGGATTTATTTGGATTACTTTAGTATTGTTCATCAACACTAAATCAGTCTCCTGTTCCAAATTATGCTTAAGCATAGTTTTGCTCTCTTTCTGTTGGACTAATAAGTCTTGTTATGAATAAGCACCTTAGACTGTATTGTTTTAGGGCACCTTTGTAAGTTTATGCCAATTTAAATTCTTTGTATGTTGTGGTAAAAGTAATCTTAATCTGATTACCCTAGGTGTCCATACTTGTTATTTCTCTGAGAGAGAATCTTACTGAGATACCTGTTCTTCTAACATTTTTGGTTGCAATCATTTGCTTATTTGTCTTGATTCCATTTCTTTTTTCTTTCATGAAGGTGCCTTCTCCTATCTTGACTATGTATTTAATTTTGGTTTGCTGTGGATAAGTTAATACATCCTCAAGCTATTAGGGTTTCTATCGAAGATTTTAGTTTGGTCTTATTCCTTCTATTCTACCGTCTTTGAACGTAATTCATATAAATTCCTGTGGTATGTTCTGTGTAGTTTCACTTCTAGATTCACAACTGCCTTTCATTGTCTTCAGTGCTATTCTGCTTGCAAACTGCAGTAAAACTGTTAAATGTGTTTCAGGTTTTTTTTGTGAAGATGAGTGTGTTTACTGTGCTACTTTTCCTGCTTAATGTACTATTCTTTTCAATTTTCAAATTGCTTTCTTCCAAATTTCAAATCTTTCACTAGTTTCTTGATCAGGTAGTTTCTTATCTGAGGTAAATATACTGCCACACCCTGGAAATTTCCTCTGTCTATGAAGAAAAATGTCCCCAGAACAGTTCACAGACTGGGGTATGGTGTGTCCTGATGTTTTGCTGCCTTTATAGGCAGGTGTCTAGGGAGCTAATGTCCTTTAATTTCAGCAAGATCCTGCCATGTGCCCTGCCATGACTCCTGTCAGTCAGATTGACATACCACACAGGTGTTTTCCATCTCAGGGATGAATAAATAAGATTGTATTTGACATCTGTGGATAAATATTTGGCCTCCACTCTTCCAGGAAACTTGCAGGTGTCATAATTTAGCAGAACTCATAGTTATTGGCTGTGAAAGGCTGGACAGAGCTCCTGAAAGAGCCATGAAAATCTTCTCTTTTGTCAGCCAGCAGACAGGCTGTTGGGCAATTTGAGACTCTGCCTTCCCACAGAGACTGCTGTTTTGTTACTGCAGTGCTTCCAGGCACTCCTGCATGGAGGAGAGAAAGCCATCGGAAATGTTTGGTCTCTTACATGGAGGAACTGCAGAATTTGGCTGGCAAGGCAGAGTTTGATAGGCACTGAGTCTCTCTATAAGACAGATTGTTTGTTAACCAGTTGATGACTTCTATAGAGTCTGTGCTGCTCAGTAATTGTTGGGGCTGAGAAGCAGGAACAAAGGTTATAGTTTGCAGGTTAAATAATCCTGTCTTAAAGGATGTGCAGCTTATGAAATACTCAAAATAATCTAGGCTGTCAAAGTGAAATAGCAAAGGTATCAGCAATTGACTTTTTCTGGCTAAATTTTCCTCCTCTGTTGAGCAATATGGTGTGTAGACAAAAAAAAAAATAAATTCTGAGAGCCCCACAAGAGAGTGGCTGCCAAATACAACAAAGGTTTCCTGTGCAAATCTAGAGAGCCAGGCTTCAGTCAGCCTTGTGGCAATTGCTGGAATTTGCTTACCTCTGCATTTTGTTTCACTGGGTGTCCTTCAGGCCCACAGGGGTAACCAGTTTTAACTTTGTGGATTATGAATTTTTAATTTAGATGGAAAAAAATGCAAATAGTGTTAGAGAAAACCATATTAGATGGTTTGAGCAAAATGTGGTTTACTTTTACTTGTGCCATTTATTCCTAAGAGCCCACAAGCACAAGAACTCTCACACTGTTGTATTTATAAACTATTTCCATGGGCAGTGCTGCAGGTTCTTCCTGTTTTGTGTAACTTGAAGACTTGAATATTAACTGGTGCAAGGTGATTTCTGGTTATCACTCTTTCATGATGTTGTAACCAGAAGGGTTTTCTCCTTCCTAGCAGGCTCTGCTGGGCAGCTGCCTGGCACCAGCTGCTTCCTTGTGTCATTTTCTTTGTTGTTCTCTTCCTCGGGTACATGTGCTGATGTTTTTGAAAGATTTCTCACCTGCTTATCCCCCACGTTGTGAGTGTGTCTCTTCTGGGTTTGTGCAGGAACTGTGGTTGAGATACCAGTGTGTGGAAGAAACTCACATATAAGACAAAATAGAATGGAATAAATAAGAAAGTTCATTAACAATAATATTTTTCTCTGCAGATACTATCTGCACTTCAGTTGTAAGCTTGGCTATTTGCTGCCTGGGAAGCCCAAGGGAAATAAATGTTTTATGCTTACTTTGGCACACTTTAGATTAAACAGCCTTTCAGTGTAGACCCTTCTTTGACCCAGGATGCCCTGATGTCAAAAACAGTCACATGAAACTAAATTGGAGTAATCTTGAAACAAAATCACTGAAGCTTTAATTTCCTTTTTTATTTGTGGATGCATATGGAATAATAATTTTGCTCCATAATTTCAAGCTAAAAGGTAGCTTTTCACATCTATCAAGATTTTCCTTCTAATGTATTTAGTCTTTTATGCTTGATTCCTAAGAGGCACGTTAATATTAGGAACAGGGGAATGAAAAAGGACCTCATCAAGGACAGAGGAAAATTTTTATTAGTTGCTTAATTTTTTGTCTTTGTGTGACTTTCAAAGCTAGAAGGCAGCAGTTTTCCAGCAGCAAAAGAAGCAGGAGGCATATATAAAAAATACAGGAGGAAGAGCAGGAGAGTCAAGACAAAAAAAGCAAGATAGTGTGAAAATAGAAATACCAAGTTTTCCTTTTAACAATATTGAAAAGGCAGTAAGTGAACAGAGAATATATTAAGTGAGGGGACAAATCTCAGTATGGTGTTACAGCTTTCTGTCTTGTTAAGCACACCAGGAATTTGTAGAAAAGAAGGCAAGACAGACAACGTTCAAAGCTGAATGTTGTAAACTATTAGTTTGAAAAGGCACGTCCCCACATTGAAACTTTCAGACTTAGCAAAGAGGAGTCTTTCCCTTTGTGCCCCATATGAAAGGATCTGAGAAGACTTAGATCAGGAGACAGAAGAGATATTTGTGGAATGTCAACAGCACTCCAGGAAGCAGTTTGTACTTGTGCTTGTGGTGGAGGACCAGCAGAAGTAGAAAGGACTTAAAAGGGCATGAAACTGGATTACTTTCATTTGACCTTTTTTTGTGGATGGTCACTAGCCCAGAGTTCTGGAAATGTGTGGAGGCATCTGAAGAGATGAGGTACTGCTGACTGTGTGTGAAATCAGAGCTTTTCACCATCCTCTCCCACTCCATTAGTCATAAAATTACATATCGTCTCAAAGAAGAGAACTTTTAAACAGGAAAAACTGCCAGCCTGGTGTTTCACAAAATAACAAAATTAACCTATTTGTGGCAGCAAAAAGAGAGGCCATTTTTTATCAGGGGCTTTGTATCCCTCCCCAAGGTTTTGCACTAGCAGTCTTAGTACAGCACCAAGTATGAACACCTAACTTTTCAGCTTGCACTGAATAATCACAGAATTGCATGCAATCACACTGCAATTCCATCAAAATGGACAAATTGCTTAGGTACTTAAGGTCTGTTTAGCTTGAACAGGAGGACAGAAGGATGTTTATAGAGATTTATTTCTATATTCCTTGTGGATGATGTAGCATGCATAGAGTGAAATGAACTTACCTGAGGGGAGCTTGGTGATAATCTTTTTTTAGGACTTTCAACATCATACAGTCTGGAGAAAAATAGCTCTTTTGGTTTGAGGATAATTTGAAAAGCATCTGTTTTCAGATGCTTTCATTAAGTCATTCCATTAGAAATGGAAGTGCTGGAAATATATTTGATGGGAAGTATGCAGTGGAAAAAGAATGCAGTTGTATTTTATCTTTAAAATAGCTTTGTATTTCAAAGAAGTTTACAAAAAAAGGTGGGCTTCTGAGCATGCCAAGCAAGTTTGAAGATCAAATTTGTAAGTGGACTTGGTAATTGCATTTTCAGTTCTGATGTAAAAGTGGCATTTTGATGAGCACTTTTATTACTCAGTTTAAATTATTGCATGTGGAACTCATTCTTGTATAAAATTAGAATTTTTTCTGAACTCATATTGCTTGAGACTAATGTAGATGTGCAATGAGATGTGTTTAAGAGTGATTTTAATCATGATACTGAGACCATTCTGTTCTTTGAGAGCAATTTTCATAGCTGGAGCCTTCTATTCTGACTTGTTGAATGTGAGTGAAATCTTGGTGCCAGTGCCAGAACTGGAGCATTCTCCTGCAGCAGACCTGAAAAGAGGAGACAGAGGCAGGTCATTAAACACCACCTGCAGAGGGTATTGCCAAGGTCTGCAGGCAGCTGAGACCAGCATCACGATTAATGAGGGAAAGGACAGATTTTACACTGAGAAGGTATTCTGGGCCTCTGCATTAAAAGGGTCATGTCAAATAATGCCTTGTTCTGTCATGTGGATAGAACCATCTGTCACTGGTACAGCACATGAAAACAGGCTGGGGCAAATGGTGGTTGTCTGTAGGAGCTGGGAGTGATGGATTATCAGGGGACTGTGTTGGAACAGCTGGATATGTCTGTAAAGAGCTGTCTGGTGCTTGCAAGTGTCTGGGGAGGATAGTGACAATACCTGTGTTTTCCTACCCTTTCTCTCTCAAGTTGCTTAGTTTAAATGCCTACCTTCAACTTAAAATGCTTTAAAGAAACTAAAACTAAGAGCAGGTATGATGTTGGTAAGGCTTATTTTCTTAGGTAGCTAGGTCAGTGTTTACAGAGAAGACCTGTTTGCCCAAACCTTGACAGCAGTGTTATCAGTTTGCTTTCAAAGATAAAAGGAAAAAAAAAAAAAAAAAAGAAAATTCAAAAGATGAAATTTGTGTGTTCTAAATTTGTTAAAATGCTAAAAGAGGGAGATGAGAGGAGAGAAGGAAGGTGCTGGACACTCTTTGGCTATTAGGGCTAGTATGAAAACAAAAGACAGCAGGTGGACAAACTGTGCAGCTTTTGGGTGGTTCTGTAAGTTGGTTTGGGGTTTTTTTGGTGGGGGGGTTGGAGTTTGGTTTGTTTTTTGTCTTGGTTGGCTTTAGGAATCTTGGTTTCTGTTCAAGCTGTTAAAGGTATGGAGTGCTAAAACAGGGAATCCAAGTGAGTTGGATGCCGGTTTAATTGCTCTGCAACTGACAAGAGTGTGCGACCCCTTGGCAGCTGCCCTGCCTTCTGGCAGCAAGCTGAGGGACGAGCAGGCAGAGGAACAATCTGATCAGTTTTTCCACTGAGCTAACTCCCACACACCTAATGTTACACACTGGTGTTTAATAAATCAGCTCTCAGAACATGAGTGGGGAGAAGTTACAATTTCTGTACAGCAATAGAATATATGCTTAAATATACACTGTGTAGATACTGATAGCTGCTCAATAGTCACCATGGCAGGTGCTAAAGGACCTTGCCATGTTTGAGCTTTGGGGAGAGTACCTCTGTGATGTACATTAGGGAGTCTGCACCTAATCATCCTGGTCCGTGGTGTTTATTAGTTCACCTTTGTCTACTTACACTTTCAAAATCCCTTTCTCTGTTTTCTTTGTGCCAGCTCATGCTCCTGGGTTTTGGAGCCAGCCCTGATTGAGTGAGTTTACATGAAGTCAGCTCCTAAGTCATCCTCCCCACACTCTGAGAGGTGCTTTGGCATAGGAAAGAGGAGTGGCTGGAGCCTAATAAGTCATACCCAGCTGTTAAGTTAAATTTATGTTGATAATAATTAAAAGTTAATTGAAAACAAAATAGTGACATTTTTGTTTTGAATGCACTGCACAGTCAACTATTTTCTAGCCATGTTTTTTAGTCCCATGGGACCTTACCATAAGTAAAGAGAAGGTTGGAAAAAACTTGCCCTTTGTTTGACCTTGCTTTTAAGTCTGTCCCCTGTCAAACAGAGGATCTGCTTTCCAGAATGTGACTCATAATTTTAAAAGAAAATAAAATACTAATTACTAGCTGAAAATACTAATTGCTAAGATATTAGGGACAGTCTTCTATAAAATTTAAGTAAATTCCTTTTAGTTCTCTCTACACTAAGAGAAGCCTGAATTGTGTGTTTCTATTTGGCCTTTGAGAGCACAGCTGAGACTTGAAAAGATACACTTTAAGAAAAATGTTTTGTCTTGGAGAAGTAATCACTTGATCTGAACTGACACCTGAGTGGCAAAATGTGTATGGTGCATAGTCAGGAGAAGGGCAAAGCCTGTATGCCACCCTAAAGAAACCAGCTCCTCCTAGGTGCGTAGGAAAAAGATTAACTCGTTCTATGGTGAAAGGTACAGCAGTGTTAGAAGGAAAGGCGTGCAGTAGTTCGGAGCTCTCCAGCAGTGAATTTCTTGTGGTCCTGTCCTTTTGTTAGTTTGTGAATGATAATGAACTACTCGTGGATTGCAAAAAAGGACCATTCTGCTAACTGTACCTTGCAGGTAGAATTTTGACAGTGGGAGTCTAGAGCTGCACTGGTTAATGTGTAGAGTTATCAACGTATTCATTCTCTCAGGGGGTTTCTTACTTTCATCTGTCATTACATATCCCACATTCTCCTGGTGGTGAAACTTCTCACCAGTATTCTATACATAGATTACTTGAGTTTCTAAACTGTTCTTTAATATTTTCAGTTTAGTTATTTTTGAGCATCAAAACAGACAGATTTTCTTTCCAGTGTTTACTTAGAACTGACCCTCCCAGAGAGTAAAAGAAGTATCCAGCCCGTGTTATTTCTAAGGTGTTGCCTAAACTCATTCCAAAGCCAGTTCTTCAGAGGAAAGCAGAGACATAATTCATCTGCTGGAAAGGAATAACTTTTTTTTTCTAACTATAGCGGAAAAATTATTCCTTCAGTTTGTTAGACAGCCAAGCAAATCCCTGACAAGTAATTAATCAAAATGATATATCAACTTTTAGTAAGAAAAAGAGAAGACTTGTATTCCTACTCAAAGAGGTGTGACTGTAGCAGTAAGGAGAGAATTTGATTGTTGTATGTTATATTGTATGTTTATTTCTGTGGGCCTTTTTTTCTTTGGAATAATTCAGACACCTACAGAATGCCTTCCTACATTGAGCAGGTCAGAGCCAGCATCTTCCATGGACTTAGGATAATGCCATATCAAGTGATATTTTTAGCCACCCATCTTCCTGGGTTACATATCCACTTATTCTGAGGACCAGATTTTAAAACTTAGAATTGCAAATAGAGAAATATGTATTTCTGTATGTGTTCACTTTTGGCTTTTTTGTGTTCACCTTTCCTATAGGGGTTTGTTACTTATAAATACTGTGGGTTTCCCCTTGTGGCTCTTTTGACTTCATTGCACTGTACAGCAGTTAGCAATGTAAATTGTCATCCAGGCTGGGCTTGCTACCAGAGATGATGCCACAAAGGTGGGGAAGGGAGAAACTGCAATACTGGAACTTTCCTTTCAGGATGACAACACTAGTGCTACAGGAAGTGGATTAGGGAGCTCAACTGAAACAAAAGCAATTTGCATGTTGCAAACTTCAGACTAGTTCAGTTTTGAAAGCAGTTTCATTGGCTATGCTTGCAGGCACACACGCAGAAGAGAAACCTGAGGAGAAGTACCACAGGGCCCTCATGGTGTTACTTTATTTCGTGCTCCACTGCCCTCTTCACAAGCCATTGGCATTTTACAGACTCTGTATGAGCACCAAACCTTTTACTTTATGTGGAGAGGTTTGTGATTTTCCAGCAAAATGCTATTAACACAAATATTTTTCATTTTTGCTTCCACCTTGCTTTGGTCAGTAGTGGGATACTTACCCTACACGACTTTATGAAAATGTGGCATTTTAAAAGGGGCAGGTAAGTACTAGATACCTGGATGAACAGCATTGGTTTGTATTCCTGAGATATGAATTAAAATAAATGAAAACAGATGTGTCTTATTTTGCATTTAAGAATGACTTTTTTTAGCTAATAATTAAATTATTCTTTGTTTAGGGCTCTCAGGATAAAATACAGAGCACGAAATACAGTTGTGCATGTCACTATTTTCTGTCATATTTGCATAGGCTGGGTGATTGAAAGGTGATATACTGGGAAAATACCAGTTTATTTTTGACCTTTGTATGTGATTGTCTCCTAGCACCTGCTGTTGGCCAGGGTTGGTGTGCTGCTAAAGAAGTACAGCTAAAGAAGTATTTTACCAGGCCCTCTGGCCCCAAGGACAGGTACAGCCAGAGTAGGAAATCGTCTGTTCTTGCTGGTTTGGATCTCTTCTGACTAATCTGCTGCTGTCACGTGCATCATTCAAGTAGTTTAAAAGAAATTGCTTCTGTATGTGGCAGTAGTGAAACAAAAGTTTTCACTAGTGTCTTGACAATTATTTTTCCATAACATGTTTGAGATGATGGGAAGAAAAGCATGTGGCAAGCTTCTACTGTAAGATAAATTAGGTTGGTATGTTTCAAAACATTTGAGAAAACTTTTGTTAGGAACTTGACTTACAGAGAGGTTGATTTATTTATACAATGCACATCAGCCATAAATATTTTGAATTTTTGTTTACAAAACCAAAGATGAGTTGATAGTTTTTTTCCCCCCAAGATCTCTGTTTCTTTTGATTGTTCATTAGAACAATTGTTCAATACACTTAACAGTCTGCCTTGAAGCTGTGTCAGTGGCTGTTTGGCCTGGTAGCTGGCCATGTCCAGGTGACTGCTGCATTTTTCTTTAACCTATCACTTGCTTTCACTCGACCTGGTGTACTGTACATTTAGAGAAAAAACAAAGTTAACTCTGCTGATTTTTCTGCTATTTACAACAGTGTTGCTTAGCTACCATCACCTGAGTTCAAAGCGCAGTTGTCCAGGCTTCTGTCTGGGCAAGATATTGACAGAAATAGCCTTAATGAATGTTTTTTCTGGAATTCTTCTAGCAACTGCTTTTGATGACAGTTTTAGTACCATGTATATAATCTCCCTTTTTGGAAATTCTACTGACCCTATGATTTGTAAATCTAAAGTAAAGCTCTTCTGTATTTATCTGTTCTCTGGCTTTGCTGTGACAAAGTGCAAACCCTCATGTCTATGGCATGTTTTTTTAAGTTTGGGGGAAGACAGCATATTCATTAAGCATTTGCCAAAGCATACCTTTGAATAATTTCTGTTCACCTCTTCTCAATTATGTATGTGCTGTGAAATGCATGTTTTGTGCATGAAAATGGATTATTGGCAACTTGTCTTCAGTATTGTCAAGGACAGGTTTTTAAAGCTTTCTTCCCCTTGGTGCAACATTCCACAAGAAATTCCATTTTGAAGGAACACTGAAATTTCTCCTGTATTTCAGTCCCAGTTTGTCTTAATTAGGCTTTTTATTTTTCAAGCAATGGCCTTCTCACTTTTAAATCTAGTGTTATAGTGAATTCAAACTGAGCAGACATTTTTCTCATGCAGTTCTTTTTTTTTTTTTTTTTTTTTTTGTGCAGTTTAAATGCTCCTAAACTGTGCATGCTTTGGAATCTACAGCATTTCTCAGTAAAACAGATGCCATACATCAAAATCCATTTATAAGGTGGTGTAGCTTGCCTCTGCAATTGCAAGTTTCTGGTTTGGGTAACAGCTTAAGTTCTAGGTGTGTATGTTTTTTATTTTTAATGGGTCTGCTGGAGTGGCAGCCATGACATCAGTCCAAAACAGAATTACACAGTCATTGGAAAATGCACACTTTCATTAGCCAGCAGTGAAAGAAAGAAAGAGTGTTTTAGACTGTCAGAGTTTATGCTGTGGAACAGATAAAAGGCCAAGTGTAGCAACTGCCAGTTAAATAATTTCTAAAACAAGCCAGTGGATTTTTTTTCAATTGAGAGATCAGTTTTTCCATAACTCCTCTAATCTAGCTACAGTTCCTGCTTTAGAAACACTACTGCAAAGCAGAGGCAGCAATACATAATCCAAGTATTTCTTGTTAATGTAGTTTTTATTTACATATGAATACAGATTATATGTATATAATTTATTTTTTAAAATCACTCTCATTGCAGCACGAGACACTATTGTTGCCAGTCTACCTTGGTCTGGTGAATTTATTTTTTAAGCCTCTTTAAAAAGCTTTGGGAAATCTGCAGCATCTCAGATGATGCAATCAGGTAATGAGAATGAGAGTGAGAGTTGTAGAGCTGGAAATAACTTCCAAGTATTGAAGACTTGGCTTCTTGCATATCTGAAACTACTGATGTAGGACAACTGGAAACCTCTCCCCCTCTTTCTCAGTCTGGAACTATCTGACCTTTTTTTCAGGAATTTTGGAATATTTCTTCTTCAGTTCTAAAATTTAAATTATTTTACCGGAAAATTATCAAACAGCACCTTAGTTCTGTATGTGATCTGTCCTACTGTGATCTGTTCTTGTTGCTTTAGCTTCAGAATTGAGACTAAAAGTGTGACCAAGGCATTCAAGAAAACCCTTTGCATTTGAGTTTGGAGTTGAAATTTACTTCTATCTGAATCAGCTGTGACTTGCTCACATTTTTGTCTGTGTTTACAAAGCTTAGTCCAAGCAGGATAAAAAAACAAAAACCAACATTTTTCATCTCACCAGCCTTTGGAACATTCTGTGCTATTTATTACAGCTCTTTCCATCCGCAGTGTATTCAGTGGCAAAAGACACATTGCAGCTAAAAACCTACTTCTGGCTTTGTATCCCACTTCTGGTTCCAACAAAACTCTCAATACAAATGTGAATCCCAAATTTGTCCCAGGTTTTTAAGAGAGCAGGCATGTGAAAATTTAGCTTAATTTAGTAATTGAGCTATTTGTTAATTTAGAACCACCCTTCAAAGATCTCTTTCAAGTCAGACTTGGGAGCTATATGTTTTAAGTCATAGCCTGCTTTCTTGGGAAGTGTAGGATTTTAAGGTCCAAGATACATTTTATGTTTTGTCTTCCTCAGTGTGTTTTTGCTGGTTAAAGAACAAGGCTATGTATGATTGTCTCTGGCTTTTGTTCTTTTCTTATTACTTTTTTTTCCCCTCCCAAAATAAAGCTAATTGTGCACATGTAAAAAAGATGTTTGGAGCCTGATGGACCCTGGAGTTTCCACTCTTTCAACAGTTTAAGTATTCATACACTGTAGATTTAACTTTATCAGCTTTGCATACATACAAGCAAAACTTAGTTGGATACGTACCAGCAACTTTCTAAGACAGTAAAATGAAACTTTTGAACCTCTTTAAGGGGCTGTTACAGAGTAATTTCTCTTTCTATTCTATTACCCAGTTTCTGGCTCTGTGGAGGATTCATTTTCAAACTCAAGTTGCTTTACCTTACTACTAAGGCAGATTCTCTCTGTTTCAGGGTTGCTTCACAAATCCTTTGGGTAGGTTTAAGGTACAGCAAGACAAAATTTGGAAAAGCTTTGTTGCAAGGGAATGAAAAGTTGAGGGTTTTTCCCCCACTTAATAGGAGGTATAAAACTGCAAAAGGAGAATAAACCTGGACAAACTGTAGTAGATATTCCAGAGATTACATCCAACTGGTTTTGATGCCAAAATAGAAATCCAGGAAACATTTCAAACTCTTGCCAGTCAAACAAAAATACCCTGAAACTAACCTTTGAGCTTCATTGATATTCCTTGGAACTGCATTGACAAAGTACATGGCATAGCAGCTGCCACTGCTTTGTAAATCAGTAAGAACTTTATTTACCCATTGATTTCAAGCATATAAGAAATTTCCTTTTTGGATCAGCTGAAAGCATGTTCATGGGCTTATGGCTCTCCTCCTATAAATCTATCTTTAATATGCCAGCACTAGCCTATGCTTTGCAGACATGCTTATTTTTCTTCACATATCACCTTCTCTGCTGTCTCCCTTTGCTGTGTTACAACTTTAACTCCAAGTCTGAGGATTTACTAAGCAGTTTTATTGTAAGTTGCTGTTAACACAACTATTCTACCCATGCTTATGATGAATCTGCAACTGAGCTCAGAGTTGCCGGCATTTTACCCAAGTCTATCAAAGGACCATTTCATCACAAAAATAGATTTACTGCCAGAATTTCTGGGGAACTGAATGCTAAACTGCCACCACAATAAATGCTTTAAGAGCAAGGAAAATAATAGGAGACCTTTAGTACATCTTTCCATCTGGTTGTGCTTATGGCCCTTTCTGAGTATGAACTAACACGTAGCGCTGTCACGATAGAATTTTCCATGACAAAACCTACTGGCAAAGCCTTGGTTTCTGCTTTTGGAAATTATTACCTATTTCTATTAAGTAGGCTATTTCAGACAGATAAATTATTCACATCATTGAAATGTTAATTGCAGTAAGAAATCATCTTGAGATGAAATGTTGTAGGAGTTCAGTTTTGAGAAGTATAGTCCAAGGAGATCAGTAATTAATAGGACTTAGGTCTGTGGCAGGGCCAAATAGAAAAATGAAGATGTATGAATCATATCAACAAGTATTTTCTGAACAATTAATAATATTTATTGAACTGATATATTCATTATTGATTTCTCTATCCAGCTAATTCCCTGGAAATTGTGGAGAGGAGATAAGTTCTATTGTATGAAAAAGTAGAAATGCCCTGGCTATAGAAAGCTATCAAAATCTGTAGGTGCCTGTGTTGCACATTGGATTTGAGAGTCCTTACAGAAAGACACAAGACCTTACAGATTCCCTCAAAACACATTTGTGGCAACTGCTATTATAATAGGAAGACCTTTCTAATATCTGATGGCCACAGAAATGTAATCCAATTCTCAGAAATCTTTCTTTTTATATTTGTAAATCAAGCCCCTTTTTAACAGCAATAGCTTCTAAGAGTACCTCTGAAATATCTCTCCACCCTTAACTCATTTATCCTACATCAGAGGAACCACATAGATCTCCTAATACCCAGCTGAGCAATTTTTAGTCTGAAGTCTCTTTCAAACTCTTTAAAGGATTTGAATAAAGGACCTCAAATATGTATCTAATAAAAAATTCTATCATGGCCAAAGGAAATATCTTTTATCTGTGCTCAAATATTCTGTTCTGACCCACTTTCCTAGGCATCCATTAATTGCAGTATTTTTACAGGTGTTAAAGGGTATGACTTTATTTCAGTTTTTTGCAGGCACCAAACTGAAAACAAAGAAATAATCAACAGGCTGGTAATTAATGTGGAAATAGAAGTGGAACAGAACACTTAGGAATGTTTAATATGCTCAAAAATAATCAGGAGCTGAACTTGTCTGGCCCTCTCTTGAAATAGTCAAATTTCTGTTGTCCTTTGTGGCCCTTCTGTCTGCACATCAATGCCAGGTAGCTTTGTGCTTCCCTATAATTTATAAACTACCCTTCAAGTTGGTTTTAAAGATGCTTGCTTGAATTCATGGTATTGTATTGTTCTCTCATAAAACATATAACTCCTTAACAGTAGAGGATACTACATCTATGTAACAAGAAAAATACCATCTGTGGTAGATCACAGAGGAGAACACACATGGTTCAAATAAGGAAAAAAATCCATTGTTTACTAGAATTTTATAATTTGCAACAAATGCCACATGAAACTTGGGTACTTTTTTCAGGCTGCTGTGTCAAATGTCAGGGAGAAAAGCAGGAAGAATGCATGAATTGTGGCAGAAAATCTCGTGTTACGTGTCTTACCACTTGAAATATGCCAGAAATGTGTTTGTTTTCAGAAAGGACAGCTGTAAAGTGGGAAGGAAGGACAGAAATACTTTTTCTGACTGTCTAGGAAGGCAAGCTTAGGACAGCCCTAGGTATTCTGTGCATGTCACTATGTTCACATGGATGTAATAAAGCTTTCCAGGCATGGATACACTCCAGACTTTCACCCTGACCATGCAGTTTACTACTCAGTGCACCTCCTGCACAGCAGATGAGTTTCCATTGCTATCAGCAGTGTGGTGGCATGTACATGGCCACTATCACCCCACCTATTTCATGGAAAGTAACAAGAAAAATTCTATTGCATTTCCCAAACTACTTGAAGCAGCTGTGAGGAATTTTTTAAAATTTGATTCTCAGTAGGAAACCCCCTCCCTTTTATTGTAAAAATAAAGGTGCTGTTAAAAACAAAAAAATATTTTACATTGTCAGACATGCTGTTTGTTTGACTTCAGGGTGAGAAGCTTGCAAGGGCAGCAGATTTGGTTTTGCGTGGTAATTCTGTAGATTTATATGCACTTGTAACAAACTGCCCTTGAGCAGGTGTGCATTAGAGAATACATGGTCTGTTGGGAGAAGGTTTTGGAGGCACATATCTGCATTTTTAGGATTTGTTTTGTGTAAGTAGCCAAAAATTGCTTCTGTTACATGGTGGCTAAGTAAGGAATCAGCAGAGATCTAGGAAACAATGTTGATAATCTAACTTATAAGTAGTGCTGAGCCAGGTGGGTGGTACAGGTAGGTAGTAGAAGTGCAATACAGGCATTGTGTGTGGGTTGGAGTTTGACTGTTCTTTATAATCCTCACGGTATCGTAGGATGTTCCAGGCTTCCACACTTGGCTGAGGTTCCTGGGTGCCCAGAGCACAAACTGCAGGCAGAGTCAGCCTGGCTTGAGGCTTCTCTGCACACATACAAGGTTGGTTTGAAAGCAGATTCTAATCACTCCTTGGGGTCTGGGAGCTGCCTTTCTGTATGTACAGCTGGAGCTGTCTTGCTGTAAAACCCATCCAGAATGCTGAGAAATTAACACGTGTATGTTTTCACACACAGTAGTGTGTGGAACAGTTGATACCAAGTGCTACATCTCAGCACTGACTTAAAATCATATCCCAGTGAAAGCAATGGAAGACTAACAATTGCAATGTTTATATTGATATCGCGCTTAACTGAAATTGGTAAAACTGCTTAAAAAATAAGCACAGTAGACTGAAGTTGGTCTCAGATTATTATTTTTTCCAGAAACTTTTTTAGTTACTACCTATGTATCTTGTTTAATAACCTCTTATTCAGAAGTCAGCTGTCCCACTGCGGAGGGAGCAGCAATCTCTGTCTTGCTTTCGCAGTGCCTGTGAGAGGATTCTGGTTGACAGCAGTGGAAACTCAAACCTTTCCTTGGCCAGGCCTTCATGCCAGTGACTTCTGGTAAGGGCAAACTTTTCACTCTGGCATTGTGCCTTTGCCCAGGACCAAACCTGTCCTGGTGCAGACTGCAGTTCCTGGGGCCATCCCATGGCTGTCACCTTTCCTGGAGCTGCTGGTGAAGTGTTTGCTGCACCCGGGCGAGTGGCCAATGCAGGGGGATCAGAGACTGCCAACTTGGTGTTCCAAGCTATGCTGGATAGGAAAGGTCCCACAAAAGCAATCGTTTTGTGTAAATTACTATTGGTAAGAGAGCAGGCTCTTGTTTTGTAGCTGACTAAGGAGGAGATAAAATATGAGTGAACAAATGTTTATTCTGGTGGAATAAACATGAATATGTGTTACAGTTACTGTGATGAGAAGGGCTGGGAGCAGAAAGCTTGGACAGCTTCTTTTAATGGAAATTCTTCAAAGATAGCCACTTGCTGGCATTGTACAGAGGAATCAATTTAGAATTCATAAAATTCTTAGCTCTTGTTGTAGAAACCATTTTTTTTCTAGTTGGGTTATTTGAAATCTGAAAGCCATGTAGTATTAGGCTCTAATGGGCCCCAAAACTGAGTATGTTTTGGAAGTGCCTATGGGATAATGCCAACCCCTCCCTAGTCCTTACAGTTGTTTTCCAGAGACCTGGGTTTATAAGAGCATGCCAGGAAATCCCTTGTCCTAACTATGGAAAGGGTGGGAAAAGGAGAAAGAGAAGGTGCATGACTGAGAGCTCAAAGAAGTCAGAAATAACTACACTGAAGTTTTAGAGTCAAACAAGGAACTATTTATTACAGAGAGACTGCCCAAATCAAAAATTGCACTGGCGGAAGAAAAATATAAATGTTTTATTGCAAGAATATGAAAACAAATATGAATTTGTAGTTCAATGCATTATTTTTGTCATGCAAAAATGTTGAGTTGTGAAATTGTAAGGAGTCTTGGTTTCCCTGTGCCTGTAGGTTTTATCACAGAACCTGGTTTTGCCTTGGCCATACTTAGTAGGAGATGTAAAGATATAGAGCTCAATTAGCAGTTAGTAAAGGCATAATTCAAAAAGATGATCTTTGGCACAGAGTGTGCAACTGCAATATTCTGTAGCAATCCAACCTGTAAAGCAGCCACCCCAAACTGCTGTTGGTATTGCAGGCCAGTAAATAGGAAAAAAAAAATCAATTCTGATTGAGTAAACTGTTAGTCTAATGATGAAAATCTAGAAGTGAGACGGAAAATAAAACAAAAAGGACAGTCTCTACAATGCAATGTAACATGATTTTAAATTATAAACTGCTGTGGGGACTTTATTTTCCATTGTTTCTTGCCCAACTCTCTGCTACTGTGCTTTAATTCCCTTCCCCCAGTGAATTCCTTCTGTCTTATCTATTATCTAGAGAACGAGAGTTTCACCTTGTTTTCCACATTCTTTGCTTTACAGTTATTTTTGAAAAGTAATGCACACTCCTAACATAGGGCTTAGAGACGATCCATAATTTAAGTGCAATTCTTGTAGTGGCAAAAGCAGTCAGTAAAGTAAGGTGCTATAAACTGTGTGCCTTCTATATTTGCTCCTATTTCCTTAGAGCAGAAGCTGCTGCTTGTTAGGAATCAGAGAACTGAAATGTCCTGGCATCTCCTGCAAGCAGGAAAATCACAGACCTTGCTCATGCATCTGCTGAAGTAGCTGAGGTATTTAAATAAAGGTCTTGAGACCTTAAGTGAGATGAAAACTAATCAGCAACACTTGGCACTGATCAGGCAAACTGTACTTCGCTTTGTCATGCCATTGCACCTCCTTCCCTGCATGGGCACTCAAAATCTTGAATAGTGTTCTTCCCTATGAAATATAGTCCCTTATATGGTTCTGGGATTTCAGTGGTTTTGACTGTCTCAATTATAAAATAAAAAACAAAGGAAAAAATACAACTAAAGGAAAAACACAAGCACAACTCTGTGTTCCAAAACCTCAAAACTTCACAAAACGACTGCTTTTCTATTCATGGAACTTGCAGAGTTTATTACTGTTTCCATGTTTTTTAAATACGTGGGGTTACAAAAGTTATTCAAAGTGCTCTCTTTGGTTGGAGGCTTGATGTGTTTCTCTCAATCAGGCTTTACTTGGGTAATCACAGATTTTTGAGGCAGTGTTAAATTGGATTTCTTAAGGTAACCTAAACCTCTTTGTCTGAAACCTTCAATTCTGGAAATACCAAAGTACAGTTTAGAGAAAAGAAATAAGAAACATCTGGTAAATCAGGATGCTGTCTGCACTGGCACAAAGATGCAATAATAAAAAGCCATTTTTTTCCAAGTCTGTGCTTGCAAATAACATTATTACAGGAGTTTGCTGGCTGCAGAGTGTGTTATGGGAACAAGGACATGTTGCAAAGTATTTTGCTGTATGGAACAGCTACATTTTGGAAATAGTTCTATGTTGGCTACTTGCATGAGAGAATAGTGAGGCTGGCTTATATTTGGGGCAGGTTTGTGCATCTTGCACAGATGTATTTGAGCTAGCAGCTGGCAGCAGAACTAAGAGCAGTGTAAAATCTTAGTTTCTTACTAGGTAAGATAGTCATAATCTATTGTAATTGGTTCTTCACAGTCTTGAAAAGTCTTATAAATACCTTTGGGACCATCCTCTTTGCTGTGTCAGCCTGTCTTTGATATTTGTGGCAGTGAAAGGCTGTGGCCAATGAGGAGATGGACATTACATGTGCATGTAAAGATTGCACCCCAACCCCTACCTACTCATTGATCCAGATTGGGCTCAATGCTCCATTGCCTAAGGGCAGTTTGTTCTGGGCAAGTAGCCAAAAAGTGCTGTCACAGAGGAATTCTCCTGCCCACAAGGTAGGGCATGTAGTGGCTGTAGCTGTTAAAGCAAGGTAAGCTTATGCCAGCCACAATCTAAGCTCTTGCTTTCAGAATGAAACACTTGTGCTTCTTCTAGTGTGCAAGCTCTGCTCATCCTGGCACAGATTATTTTAATGCTGTTCTCACAAAAATGAAGATCTCGGTTTTAGCAGCAGCTGAAATTATCGTGATATGACAGCCAATAGCACCATTTTGGAAAAAGTGCACTACAGGAAAAATATTATTTATGTTCTCTCACTTTCTTCTCCTGGCTTAAAGTATGTTCTTGACATTTTTATAGTTTCATTTCTTTTTCCTGTAGTCAGACTCTGCTGTGGTTTGGCGCTGAATGGGAGATGCTGATTTATCTTAGCATCAA
Organism: Serinus canaria; assembly: GCF_022539315.1. Taxonomy (NCBI): domain Eukaryota; kingdom Metazoa; phylum Chordata; class Aves; order Passeriformes; family Fringillidae; genus Serinus; species Serinus canaria. The sequence goes on from NC_066321.1 coordinate 30,218,654, forward strand.
ACGAGCAGTTCTTCAGTGAGGTGTCAAGTGAGTCCTTTGTCCCCGTGTAAGATGGCTCTGCTGGCACCAGATGTCAGTGTTGGTCTGCGCTAACTGGGCACGCGGCCGGGCACGTCCGTGTGTCCCCCTCTGCCCCAGGGGCTGCGAGGGCCTCAACAGCCTGGGGTCTGAGAGCCTGCGTGAGAGGCGCCATCACCTGCAACTGAATTAGAGATGAGAGCTGCTTTCGGATTAGGGATTCTTTAAAATAGAATCATTGCTGAAAATAGTGATTTGATAAATTGTATCAACAAAACAACAGCCATTTTGCTCAGTTAATATGAACTGTTGTTATATAGCCAGTTCTAGCTGTATTTTACCTCTGGCTGTTGTAACTATATTGAAAGTGCAGCCAGTGGAAATCTTGACAGATTTTGCATTTATGTTGAGCTAGTTGTTTGCAGGCCAATTATTTTTACTAGACACTGATCACAAAGAGCAGACTAACATAGATGTATTAGGTTGACCAAGATTCCTCATAACTTAAAGAAATAAATGGTCATTATTGTAAGTGAATAATAGTCCACGACGTAATGAATGGCACAAATGATGCCAACTGAACCCATTGAAGTGTGTCTATGTGGGAAAAGGAGGTTGGATAAACTAGCAAAGCAGATGTTTTGAGGCCAGTGACTGAATCAGATTTCTGGGTCAGGTTCTGTGTTTCACCTTTGGGAGGACTGTAGAGAATTCTTGGCTTGTTGTGATCTATGGGCTGAAAGAGCTTTTGGCATAACCTTGCCAGGGAAAAGTTACTCTGTGTAATGGAAGCAGGCTGGCTTTGCTTTTTATGGCCACAGTGATGTGAAACCTTGTGCCAGCATGTTTGGCCAGCGCTGCTGGTAAAGGATGGCATTCCTACATAGGAGAGAGTCAGAGTTCAGGGTTAGGGATGCCGTTTCTTGACTGACACCTTCAGTTTTGAGGGGAGTAAGCAAATTTGTTTTGAAGTCATTTTAGTGAACCAAAGTAAATCCTGTCTGGGAATTGAATTGCCTCTAGAGGTTCCTGTTCATCTCTGATCACTGAGGGGAATACAGCAAGCAGTACTTGGGTTGTATAGATCAGCTAAGTGCTTAAGATTTAATGTGATTGATATCTTGTTGTTTAAGACATCTTGATAAATTTTTCTACTATTGCCACTATAAAATTGATATTTTCTACTATCAACTTATACAATTGCATTTTGCATTAGGTCCTCAGAGAGGGAGAAGGTGAAGAAAAGGAAACCAGTAACTTCAGCTTAATAGTAGTGAAAAAAGAAATCTCTTTGCTAAGAGAGAATACTGACTGTGAGAGAATTGGAACATTTCTCTAATTGAAAGGAATGCTGAACTAATGTTTGTATTAGAATAAATTACTGGGGAAAAAAAAAAAAGAGGAAGTATGAAAACATATCTTGACCACAGAGTCAAAATAGATTAAATTTTAAGAGAACATAGGAATGAACTGGAAATTTCCTGTTATTCTCCTGAGTTAGATTTGTAATAGAAATAAGAAAGTGGTCTTAGCTAGGAATATATTTCATTCTTGTCTCTCTTTTTTCATATTACCTTGAAAAAACAGGATAATGGGTATCAAAAATAAGAGCCCTAGCATACATACTTTATATTTTTGTTGGAAAAATTTTAATTCATATTTGTGATGTATATTAGGGTATGAATGATATGAAAAAACCCCAAATTTTTTCCCAATTTGGAATAGAGGGTACTCCCCAGCCCGCTAGACCCCAGCAGATGAACACAGAGCAAAAGAACATGAAGGAATGTCCTGATGATAATATATTAATAATAATCCTGATGATAATTATTGATAATAATTAATAATGATAATACTTCAATATTTTCTTAAGTTCAAGGGAGCACTTGAACTTAATAAAATATTGAAGAATTATCATTTGTTGTATGATGCTGACATCCTCTAAAAGGAGACAGTGGCTAACAGTAGATTTTAAGCATTTATGTGAATATTTATATCAGGTCCTTTATTTGTGCTTTCTAGCAGTGAGAATTCCTACAAACTTGGGCTTTTTGATTTCCGTCCTTTTTTGTGGGGGAGGGGAAGTAGACCAAGGGGAGACCAAGCCCAAAACCAGACAAGGCAGAATAAGTCTGTATCGTGTTATGGACATCATTTCATACCTTTTGCAAACTCACCTCAATGACAGCTCAATTTGTCGTGCACCCAAAAGCCTGTATTTCTGCAAGGAAAGTACAAAGTGTTTTATCAGTTATAGAGGCTGATTCTGAGATGTTGGCCTCCAAATTTATCCTATCTGTACTCCATTTCACAGTACTAATTTAATTCACTTCTAATCAGTAAAGGTGTTTTCTCTGACACTTCCTTTTCCAAATGAGTTTCTGGGTTGGAATATACAGCTATGAGTAAGAAAGGATCTGGATATGTGTATTGTCCATTTAAAAGTTGTATTTCATATGCTGTTTCAAAAACTATCCTGTCAAGGAAAAACCCCATACCCCTGCCCCAAACCCCAACCCCTACCTGGGGCCATCTTTATAATTCCTGTCAACCTGTAGGTACCTCAAATACCCAATAGTATTTAGCCAGGAGATTATTTCTAATTTTACATTGCTTAGTTATTACTTTTTAGTTCTGTCTGTGATTTGCAGTCCCATTTCTTACACTCATTTCTCTCTTACTCTTTCCTGTCCTCACCATAATGCTGTTACAACATAAACTTTGCCTGGTACTTCTAAGGCTTTCCACAAAATAAAATGAAGTCATCAGTTGTTCAAGTATATTCTGACAGGAGTAATTAAAAATATGTTAAAGCTGTAATAACTTGGTTAATAAATGGAAATACTGGTCTATTTTAGAAGTACCTAGAAGCCAAAAAGTAGCCACAGCATATATTATAACTTATAATTCTTGAAGAATTACAACCTGTATTTCTAGCTGTGTAGTAAGACTGCAATTTAAATACTCTATTTACTCATCTATTCCTGCTTGGTGGTAGTAAGATCAACTGATGCTATGGAGATGGTATGTTAATAATATTTTGAGAGACCAAGTAATATTTTGAGTACTAAAAAGAATTGTCTTTCTTTAAGGATTTTTGTCTTGTTCTACTGAAAAACTGAAGAACTTTCATTTTTGTGGATTTTGTGTTTTATCCAGGGGAAAAAAATTGTCATCTTCTAGTTGAGTGACACAGATCCAAATCCTATTGAAGTTTAAGAACTTTCTATCTGTTTCTGTAGTTTTTTGCATCAAGTTAGAAAAGAGTATCCTTTTGACTTTCATGCAAAGTGATCTACTTGTGTCTCAGATCATAAATCTAATGAGCAGTGGAAGTCAGACAGAAGAATGCCTCTTTGTAGGCACTGAGCCATTGTCTAGGATTTATACACACACTCTTTCTCTTCTTGTGTGCAAGTAATGACTGAGCAGGACTCAGATTTCCAGGGGGGAGGGCTGATGAATCTCTTCTTCCCCATTTTTTCCTCAGGGAGCAGATAGATCTCCTCCTTCCCCAAGCTTGCCCAGTATGGTGTCCTCCTAAGAAATTAAGAATAAGAAGAATGTTTAGCACAATTCTTTCTCACATTTCTTCCTTTAATAAGTTCTGTGCTTTATTTTCCTTGTACTGGATTTACTCCAAATTTTTCATCATGAGCTCAGAGTTTCACTTAAATTGTACATCTGTTAAATTAATCTATTTGTGTGTGGCAGACTGCTACAATGATTAATATTTCCCATCTTGGTGTAGACAGTTGATGCAAAGCACAGGATAATATATTTAAAACTGCACATTTCCAACTAGAATCCTATTAGTCATCTTTTCTAGACAAAAATGAAGGGTCATGTCTACACTCAGAGTGAGGTTAGTTTAAAAAGCAGACAGAAAATATCATGTAAAAGCTCACAGCATTTTTAGACCATGCATTGATATATTTAGCTTAAAAAAATTACAGAGTGTGAGTTTTTTTATTTCTGGAAGAAAATACAGATATTCAAACTCCAGCGTTACCCACAGCACTAGTCATGTTTTCCAGGTTGGCTTCCTAGATGGACTGTGGCTTCCAGTCTTATATCTCTGGGATTCCTCTTCAACTACATCAACATCTGGCACAGTGATTTAATACAGTTTTGTTATTACTTTCCCCATTTAAAATACATACACCATGAAAAATATTACAGGATGGTGACATATGTTATCATACAAAGGAAAAAGGTTGTGGCTGCAAAACATCACCTCTACTTTAATGGTTATACATGAAGATTTAAGTCATGGGAGGATAGACACCCCTGATCATAACTTTGATTTTATTTTGTTTTTCTTACCTCTGAATAAGAACTTTCAGCAAACAATAATCAGTGATAACCTAGGCATCTGACTCAAGCAGAGAGAACAGTCTGTGGAACACGGAGACACCAAGGAAGTTCTCAATCACACTCCAGTGACCTTTAGAGGGCTGCTGTGGTCCAGCCCTCTCTTTAGCAACACTGGAAAATGCTACTGAGAGCAGAAGGTTTCAAAGAAGGGAAAGTCAATCATGGTTCTTGTTCATTCTACTTAAAGATCATAAAGCAGGTAAATAACCCACATGTTGAACAAAATTGAGTTTTGAGAATGAAAATAATGCCCAAGGTGAATTTGGGGCAGATGGGATTGTGACAAAATCAGCGGACAAAAGGTGACTTCATAGAATCACAGACTTGATCACTTTGGATCGCTTCTATAAGTCTTTAGTTTGCAGCACCCAAATTGCAGGGTTTTGTATTCAGCCTTAAATCACTCATAAATCAAAAAATTGACATGCAGTATTTCCATTGCCTTTCTCAATTCCTCATTTAAAACTATGGCTTTTATAAATTTAATTTTATATGAGGCCTGTGCTTTATGATGTCGTATAAGGTAATTTCTACAATTTCTGCCCAGTTTCTGTCAGAGTTTCCTTAACATGTAGCTCCATGTGCTGCAGATACAATTAGAGCTGCCAGAGCTGTATCTCCCTGTTACCAATGTGGCTGAGCTGCACATAAAGCCATCTTGCTGGGGATCAAAGACCAGGGGCTTTACAGTATTTACTCAGAGTCAGCTTGAACTTGGTGACTTCCAGGGATACTGGTAAATAAAATGTCTCTGCCAGGCAGATTAAATGTTTCTTTTTTAGATTATGGAAGAGGAAGGTGGTAGCTAGCCAAGGTTCTGTGTTTTAGCTAATTTGCAATTTATGTAATTAAATTAAATAATCTAGTGTCTTAGAGATAGATTTCAGAAATTGATTTAAAATTAATAAGAGAACTATTAATTCTTACATTTAACCTAGACCAGACTGTTCCATAACCCAAAGCAAAAAGGATAGCTTATATGAAATTTTATCTTCTAAATTTTTCATTTCATCAAATAGTTCTACATGTCTGTCTTTTTCTCTAGTCTGAAAACGGTAGCTGGAATTCACCACTTCTGTTGGAATGAAGGAGGGGAGCTGAATTCTGAGTACAGCAGTAAATGTAACTACCTATATTCCTTCCTAACAAGGAGTACCCACTGCCTATTTCCGAGAGGGATTTCCAAAGCTGTCTATAAACACTTAGTCATAAAATAGGAGTCCCAAACACAAAACCTTGAACTTTTCTTTGATAAGAATGCATCTGAATAAATCAATTAATAAACACATTTATTCCTCCTGAGCTCTCCCAGCAGTTATGCCATTGTAATGTCTTGCTTCCTGCTCTTCCTGCTTGCATTCTCAGAACTTTCAGTACAGTTTGACTTTCTACTGTAGCTTCTCAAGTTTGCCAGAATTTCTGAACTGTAGTCATCTTTGTAGCTGCAATCATGGCAAAGTCTCTTGTCTTGTGCTCCCCTGAGAGTGCCTCTTATTGGGATTCTTGGAAAATAAATCAGTGACTGTTTCAGCCCACGTTCTAGCGAGTGGCCGACCTCTGTATCCCTTTGGATAGCTCTGAAGTGACTCACAAGTCTTGTCCAATCCTGGCTTTCTTAGCATTTTTCCATTCACTTCAGTTGCAGAACAGTGTTTTTTCCTGCACTTCAGCTCTGAGAACATCAGGGAATTCTGTTTTACATACATTCAATTAGCTGACTAAATCTGTGCCCCTTACTAGCTTCTTTACGTGGCACTTCATTTCCTTTTCCCTGCCATGAGCTTCTGAGGTCGGGCACTGAGCAAGCCAGGCGGGTATCTCCTGGCTGGCCCTTGACTCTGTGTGCCAGCAGTGTGACCTTCTGGCACTCCGCAGACTGCTGCCATGCTCAGCCTGATTTAGTGTACCCATTTGCACAGATTGTATTTTGGAAAAGAAATCTGGCCACGCTGATATGTGGAACAATGTGTTGACAAAACCTTTGTGCTGCACTGTGGGAAGTTACTCATCTGTTTGCAAAACTTCATAACCCAAGTAAAGTATGCAGCCAGGACATAACATTTTAAAGGTACAAAAACCTACCAGGAATATGGCAGACATTAGACTGAGACTTAGTTCTCACACAGCATTTCCAGTAATAACCCTTGATTGAAAACCAGTTGCAGAAAATAATGTTCCATTACATGTACTCCCTCAGCACAGATAATGAGACCTTGGGGGCTGTGGGTTCACCGTGACCAGGTTTCTGTAACTAGGAAACCATGGCATCAGTATTGGCTCCCCACATTTTGGGGAGGCAATGGATTTCAGCAGTCAGCTTCTATAAGACAGCTTGGTCCAGTCCATCAACAGAGTTCTTTTCAGAGCTTCCATAAACTCTATCTCAGTTTACAAGGCCTTGTAATTTACTCTATCAAACAGCATGATTTCTTGTGAGAAGTAAAACTGAATGTTGTAATATTTCATAAACTATGAAAATGTATAATTTTCTTTGTATTTTTCTAGTTTTGGGAATTTATCATAAGTGTCATACTTTGTCAGACAAGCAACCTGAGATTTAGAATCATGGGATGATTAAACCCAGGTTACTGGAGGTATTTATTCATCTTAAGATTCACATCAGATATCCAAGGGCAGATCTAAAAGACATTTAAACAGCCAGCAAAATACTGGTTTTGAATGCTTTTTTTCTGCTCCCTCTGAAAGACTTTATAAAGTGAGCAGTGTTGATTTTAATTTTGTTCAGGTTTTGGACACAGTATGAGTGCAGTTGTTCAGGCTGTACCAGTCCCTTGCTCTTGCACAGAACCTGCCTGGGTTTGTGTGGGTAGTCAGGCCATGCCTGGGGTTCCACTGATGTCAGGTTTGGGTTTTAGTCCTTAACTGTTTCTGGCCGTAGCCCAGCCTCAGTTGTTGGGCTGTCCTGTCATATTGCAGACACAATCCTGTCAAATAAAGCCAGATTTAAGATCATACCATGTTCCATGTAAAACACAAAATCCATCTTTTGTGTCAAAGTTTAGCAATCACAATGATGGATTTATGGTGTCATATCAAAGGAGCAGGTGTCCTGATCTGAGTCCTGAAAATCATCTTGTATGCATAAATATGTTTATGAAACAGTCATTACAGAGGGGAAGGCTCAGTTGTTTGAAAATAAAATGTAATTTTTTAAATACAATGTTGTAACTGGGAATTTTTACCAGCAGATTTGATCTACTTGACAAGATCTATTTGGATGAAAAAGATTGGATCTGAGTAATGGAATCTTTATTCTAAAAGAGAGATTGTATGCAGTAAGTAGCAGCAGAAATATTTTGTGATTCTTATTATATTCTTAAAATATTTAAGACTCCAGCATTAGAAACTATTTAATCGAGGCTGAGTTAGTGATGCTAATACTACCAGCTTCTGGAACAGCTAGAGCTCAATTTCTGTAAAGGGTTACCTGCCTTACATTGTTAATATTAATTTGGCTTTTTTCCCCCCCTTGTCCAGTTAAAATGACCTACTTTTACTAATTTAACAAAATACTGCTCTGTGACTTCACTGAGTGAATCCAAGCGCCCTGATACCTTCTGTATTTTTGGTACCTACTGTATTCTTCCAACTTTCACTTCCATATGGTGGGTGAAAGAGAAGAGTCACTGATCTCAAGAAAAAAAACAGCTCTCAAAGGAACTTAAAAATAAAGATCTGAATGTTAGATTAAAAATATAAAGCTGCATTTCATTATAACAGCCAGCATTGCATTTCATGTGTTCCACTATTAAATGGAGCTTTCTGTGCTAAACCCCACCCTTTTAAAATTTGTCCTTTTTTAAACACTAGAGGTTACTTGAGAGATTGTTTTTTTTCAAATAGGGTAATGTCTTAGCAAACCTATGCCAGAAAGGTATGTCTTTTTAAGAATAATTAACTGCTGAGAAAAGACAGCTTTCAAAAGGTATAGCAACCAGTAATTGCAAAATGTTAATTAAAAAGCTGGCTTTACATCTGCAACTGATTACATTTCTGTAATTATTTTTCACAGCAGCCAAGAAATAGGTGCTTACTTGTTAGCAAAAATAAATTTTAATAACAGCTCTGAATCATCCAGGTTGCTAAGAGGTTAATTCACAAACTAGGTGGTACTAGGTGGAGGTGAAAAAGTGTGCCAGGCACTGTAGGAGCTTTTCGACAAGCAGTCAGGAGAAACCTTCTGCAGTAGCATGCAGCTGTGTCAGCTGGAGGGCCAAGATAGGTGAATTGTAGCCTTCACAAAGAGCTTGGGCAAGTAACCCTTGAATGTGCTGTCTTTCACTTGAGCTTCTAAATGTGCAAAACATTAAAGGAAAAACCAAAATGAATCAACTGCCAAGTGGAGGAGTTGATCTCTTTGTTTTCCTGAGAAGTGATTCAGGTGGCTTGATTTTTTATGTATTTCACTTGCTTTGAAAACAGCAACAACAAAAAACCCCAACAAACCAAAATTCCACGCCAAATCCTACCCCCTCCAAATTCAAAAAAGCCCCCACCTGAATATACACATTTGTGAACCAAATTTTTGTGATGTTTGCCCTCACAGAGCTTATTTGTGACTGGGTATCTGCAGTTTCAAATCCTGCCCTCTTATATTTTCCAGGAAAAAAAAAAAGATTGATATTAACTGGAGCAGTAATAGAAATTGCTGAAACATATATTTTAATCTTTTTGAAATAATCATAAAGAGCTTTTTTTGCAAAATTGTACTTTTTTTGGGTGGGATTTCTACTTATGTGATAGGACCTGACCACTTGGTAAAAAATTACCAAATCCTCTAGATTCCAGAAATCTAGAGGAATGTGGGTGTCGTTGCCAAGTCCAGATAACTGAAAATATCAGTTCTGACCTTGTCTGTCTTTATTAGAACCAACAGAACTCTCCAGAGATGCCAGTTTACTGCTGTGATAAATCTTGAGTGGAATTTTTATTGATTTCTGTTAAAGATTTTAAGAACAGCGTCCTGCAGGCCAATTCCTGCAGTTTATGAATTAGAGATGTGACACACAAAATCCCACAGGTAAATTCCCTGTGCCTCTGGGACTGGTAAAACATCCAGTATTTAGAATACTAAGGGATCAGTGGTAAAAACTATAAAATCAGTAACTAGTAGAATTTTTTTTTTGTATATGCCAGAATTTTTGGCACAAAAAATGTGACCAGCTTTTGAAGGGTTATCTAAAATACCTCTTTGAATTTCTTTCTGCAGGCCTGTGTGGTGTCACTGAACTGCATTTACCCAACAAAATTGATTTTACAGGTGGGATATTTTGGATCAAAATGACAATCCTGTTTATATAGAGGTTTGTAAGTTATAAAGTCATAATTGGGCATTTTATATGAGCAGTATCTAAGAATGGTTGTGTTTTATTAATTTGGAAAACAGTAAAGCTTGCACAAGTTGTTTGCATTAGCCTTTGAAGTCTGTTGTCTTATCATCTTGAATTCTGCTTTGGCTTCCTGGCTTTGAGACAGAGATGCTCTCTGGAATGATTAAAGAATGGTAGCAACTACACTTGAGCCCAGCTACTTCAGTGAATCCAGGCTTTGGTACATGGTTCTTATGGCTTCCAGAAAAACTATAATTTAAAATTGGCCAGAATGAGGAAGTCTTGTTTGTAACATCAGTCATAGTAACACACTCCTTGCAACTCCTGCCTGCTAGAAAACTTGCAGAGTTAAAATTGTATGAATTTGTCCTGTATTTCTATGAAGTAGAGCAAAAAAAAAAAAAAATCTAAACTTTATGCTCATAAAGTTCAATATCATGGTTTTTTGTTCCGTCTCTCTTCTCGTAGGAACTTAGTAGGCACTTAAAGCATGACAGTAAGGTATTGCAGGTTTGATGCTCTTCCATGCTGCACAGACGTGTGGGTTTTTTCCTTAGCTGTGATTCTCATGAGGTAGTTTGGACTCTTTACTAAATTATGCAGCAGAGGAGAAAAGAGAAGAGGCTTGTGAAAAGAGAGACATTGGACTTTAAACCCAAATAATAAATGGAAAAGGAGAAGAGAAACTTTGTTATCTCCAAAGGATAAAAAAAAGGTGGGTTTTTTCCTACATTTCCTCCATGTTTGTTAGGATATAATTTGCACATTCTTCCACATAACATTTTAATGAAAAGTCATATAAAACATGATTTTTTTTTTTTTGTTTTGGGAAATTTTATTCTAAAAAAATTAAGGTTTTGCTGTTTTAACTGAATGACTTATTTCTAAAACACTTCTGAATTCTACTGGGTTTTATGAGGAAGACTTTCACAGCTGTATGATGAGGTATTCCCATTCAAATTCACCTGTAGTTGAACACTGAACTCCTATTCTCTGGAAACTTCCCAGAGTACATTTGAGTATTGGGAAAGGGCTGCATGGCTCCCTGAAAGCTTGTGCAATGACTGGAACATTCAGATAGCAGCTTAATCCGTGGCTTCTAAAATGACTGTTTGTGAAAATGATTAATAAATTTGGTGAAGGAACTATTTTAAGAATTGCACTGATGAAAAATTATGAGAGAGCTTGTAAAGAGAGCAACAGCCAAAAAAACCTAAGCAACAACAAAATTCCAAACCAGCTGAATGCTGACATCAGTGTTCTGTAGTTTAAAAAAAAAAGTGTACACCCCACATCCTCAAAAAACCCAACCCAAAACCAACTAAAACCTGAGGTTCTACAGTGTTGCAAACCCATGATATGCTATTTTTAATGTGAAAACTCAAAGTGACTGAATCATGCATCCCCCCAGTTTAATAAATATATAAGCCAACAGAATATACTTCCTAAAACTCTGAGTACAATTGATCTTTTTAGATTAGGATGAAATCCCAAAAATTTTGCCTGTTTATTAACGGTTTTGTTTTCACAGTGGGTTAAAGTGTGAACAGACTATTTCTCTGAACATCCTTGGAAAAGTGAAATTTAATATATATTCCAGAGTGTATTTTTGGGGTGAAAAAGTTTTTTAAATACTCCATTCCCGTAGGACAAGAACACTGTAAAATTAGAAAGGTGGAGAGGGGAATGCAGTGGAGAACACAATGACAAATCCAAAGAAGCAGTGCTTCCCCACACCCCTTCTGGGCTGTGGTATGGGAACTGTTGTCACCTTGAGCTGCTAATCACTTCCTGGGTGACATTTGCTGACAACTAACTTTACAGTCATCAGAAGAAAATTTCTTAAAAGGCCCTTGTAGATGACTCTAGTTCCCTTCTATATACTATGTATTAGTAATCTAACTCAGAGTTAAACTGGGAATGAAGTGCCTTTGATGTAATGCATTGAAAACCCATATGGGCAGTGGTCTCAGGGATTTCTGATGCCTGGCACTCTGCCCTGGCTCATGTTTCCACAGATACTCTAGAGATGAATAAAAGGAGACGTTTCCTTCAGTCTGTAGAATGCTGATGGAGCATTGCTTTGGTATGAAAGACAAAGACCTGTCTATGAATTATGCAGTAGAAACAATATGGGAGAAATTAATACTGGAGGTATTAATTTCTGCTGGGTCTTGGCAACAGTTCCAGGGTATTCCTGTGCACAAATGCTGTGTGTTACTGACGGAGGGGAAGCTTCAGGGCCCCATGCAGGTCTGGAAAATTGCTTTAGGAAAATTCAGTCATGTCAGACCAAGTAAAACAGTAATGCAGGAACCGTAACAGGAACAGGAAAAACATTTGCAGTGTCTGCCTGCCTGGTCCTCTCTTGCTACTCTTCCCTTTCGCTCCTGAGCACCTGATAGCTGTCAGAATTTCTTGGTTTTGTTTGTGCAACTGCTGCTCACATTCTGATTGACTTACTGAGGAAAGAAATTAAAAACAAAAACCTTCAGAAATTAAGATGAACAGTTCCCACAGAAAGTAAGAGTGAAGTTTAAAAGTGAGGACTGGAGAGGACTTTGACAATTCCTGTCATGACCTCCTTAGTGCTTTATCTGAACCTCTGTCTGAGTTTTGTTCAGCATTTTGGGCAAAGATTGATTTATGACACAGGCAGTTTTCATCTAAAGCTGCACTCAAGTAATGAATGGACAGGATAGGATTTGCTTTTGTGATGGCATTATAAAAATAGCACTGTCTGGAAGCAATTTGAAGAGTCCCCACAACATGAACAGCGTACTATAAAGGCTTTCTGACTTATAAAATATTTTCTACGCCATCAGACTTAACTCTTCAGTGACTGTAGATGTGTAGCAGTTGACAAAATACATACAGTGATGTGATCTAGCAGGAGACATGCCACAAAGGACATAAAGATATTATAAAGTCAGAGGTATGGGTATTCCAAGGATGTGAGGATAAATTATTCATCTAAGTAGCATACTGCAGATTAAATGTCCTAAATACTTGTGGGGTTTTACTAGATATTATATAAATATCATATTTACATAGATGCATAGAATTGAAATACATGTCTATTTCATGCTTTAGATACAGTTTTCATGAATATTAACTGGGTTTGCAGTCTAGAAAATATTTGGACTTAAGCTGTTGAGAACCACTGTCCCAAGGGCACTTTCTTTAGAGAGAGCTTTTATGTAGGCTGGAAATGCGTTGCTGTTTATGCCTAAGTGCATGCACAATATGGACATTACAGGTGAGTGTGTAAAACAGCATCTGCAAGCAGTTTGTGGCCAGCTCGAGCTGCAAACTTGCATCTGTGTCCAGGGATGTCATTTCTTGTAACAACACCGAAAAGTGTTTAGTTTGCTCTAAAACTTTGGTTTCTCAATTGCTTTTTTAGTATAAATAAAAGATGTGTTTTGTCTGGAAGTAGCTGATAAGATTATTATTCTTAGCTTCATGTTGTCTCATGAGTTGCTCCTGAATTGAAGTCCACTGCAATTTCCCTTGTAGCTCTTAAAGAAAAGTGACTTGTGTTTCTTTAAAATTTTGTGTGATCTATGCCAGCTGAGGAGATGATTACTGAATATTCCAGTGGCCCCAGGCAGCTGAGGCCAGTGTCTCAGCAGTTTTCCCAAGCTAAGTAATTTTTCTCTGTGGTCAGTGAACTATGGCTTATTTCTCTTTTCCAGTGTATTTTGGACTTTATTGTACAGCTTTTTGTATTCCTTTTTCCTTAAAGAATCATGAATTGCAGTGTTACTGTGCTGAGAAAAAGAATGGCTGGTGTCCCAATAAAGGCCTGGTGGCTGAGGCAGGCAGGGCCAGTGTGAGGAAGGGAAGCTGCTGCAATGCAAGTGCTCCAGGCAGCATAGCATAGAGAGGGCTTGGATGGAGAGAAATTTATTGCATGTCTGCATAATCTACATTGAAGAGAACATCTTTCTCCATTGATATGTTGTTTTCCTGTGTGATTGGATAGATTATCTTCTCTGTCTGAAAAGCAGAAGGCAGAAAAACACAGTATATTAGAGCGAGCCAGAAGTTTCAGGTTCCATGAGCAGGGAAACACATTTCTGGAGGAGCATATCTTATTGCATAACCTTTGCTTAGCAGCTAAAGGAGAAAGCAAGCACTTTCTCCAGGCTAGCAACCACTCATGATGTGCCTTTTGCTCCAGTCTGAGAAGCTCATGAAATAACCATTTACTTTGTACAAGTTTTCCATGTGAGCTGAAAGAATAACTAGGCTGTATGGTTGCAGCTATTGCTTTCATCCAGTGTCAAAGCTGAGTTCCAAAAGGTCTGTGTTTAGTCTCCAATGAATGAAAAAAAAAGTTCCCTGCTCCTACTGAAAACTCATCTTTTCCAAATAGTTTCTGTGTGAAACAGAGGATGTGTCTGAGCAGTAAAGGTGGCAGCAGCTATGCTATGCTTTGGCTACAACGGGAATTTGCAGAGTTCTCTCTGTCTGGAATCCAGGCTGAACAACCCTTCACCTGACATGCCCATAAGAAGGCAGGATAACAGAAGGAAACTATGTCCCCTGTGCTCCCTGCTTAGGGATGCACACGAGCAAAGCCCCAAAGGAACAAAGCCTGAGTGAATTTCAAAATGCTTTCCTTTTATGAAATGTTTGCTGCTTTACGTATTGGCTGTTCCTCTTTATTTATATACCACTAAACCACTTGATGGAGGATATTGAATTAGAAAAAAAATAGGGAAAAAAACCCCTCAATATTGGTTTTTATTTTAAATTAGTTTCTAAGATTAGAAGTGCAGGCATTTTAGAATAATGATTTTTTAGAGTTTTAAAGAAATATTAATTCAGTGGAATCTTTTTTATTTGAAAGGAGTACTGAGACTTACCATATGGTTGTGAAAAGATTTTTAGGTTATTCCAATCTAAAAACCAGAATCAAAACTGCATTGTGTCTTTACTATTCTTCATACTTGTACAGAAGCAGTTTATGAAGCCGTTGTCTTAAAGAGATGGGAGTTTTACACAGACCTCCATCAGGTAGAAATAGGTCTGCAAATAACAAAGCACAGGGAATCAGTCTCTGGTTGCTCTTTAACAGCTTTAGCATATGACATGCAAGTTCTCCATCTGCATTTCAGAAGAGAGGGGTTGGTTACAGCAGTGCCCTGGCCAGATTCCAGCAGGGAACTCCAGAGCTCCATCTGCCAACTCTCTCCTGCAGTTACAGATGGGTAACTCTTGCCTAAATAAAGCATCCACCCACGGCAGACTTGGTCCTGAGCACAAGTACATGCAGTATGCACAGTTTGTCTTCATGCCTATGTCTAAATAATCTTCTGGTTGTGATAACACAGCAGCTCCTCATTGTTGTGTTACATGGCATGGATGCTTGACCCCCACCAAATTTTCTGAAATGCCAAATGATTTTCTTTTTTCCCCCTCATCTTTGAGCATGATTTTGGCTTTAGAGAAAATTTTTTACACTCTATCAAGTTCAATACTGAGGAAGGAATTGGCAGAAATTTCTTTTGGACCAATGTCTAGAAGTATCAAGTGCAAAGTGAAGTACTATTATATAGGAGCTGGTAACCTTTGTGAGGGAAAGCAGAGAAGGCCTGGCATCTCTCAGCCTGTGGATACTGGAAGGAGGGAAATTTCTCTCTCCATCCAAAAGTAGGATTTAGGTTTTGCAGCAGACTTTGACTTTTGAAGACATGCTTCAAAGAAGCAGTCATTGTAGTTTTACCTACAGAAATCTACATTGCTTATCATGGACAAACCAAGATGTGTGTCTTTAGCAGGATGTGACTGAGCATCTTTTCCAGTCTTGGATCTTGTCTTTACTTGCTCCAAACTGGCTCCTTTGAACAAGAGACAATAAGTAACTATACAACAGCCTCCCAGGAAGGAAAATGTTTGTTTTAGTGAAAGAGAAAAAGAGAAGCAGTTCAAAAGAGGCTCCTGATTTGAAAGACATTAGCAGATAGTGGCACAAGGCAGAGTTAGTTTGACATGATGAACAGCCTGGTCCAACAGTTGTGTTGCCTTTTCATTTTTGCTGTCTGCAAACCAGAGACATTAAGGCAATTTACCCTCAGCATTAGTATTATGTATATGATATATGCAGGAGTTTTCTGACTCCAAAATAAGTAACAAACGTCTTCATTTGATGCTGAAAGTATATTTAATATTACTGTTCAAATGTATGTTTCTACTGTTACAGAAAAATAACACTTCTAGAACCATTGCCATGCTGCTGCTTCTACATTATTTTTAGTTGGATGTGAGGGAAAATGAAGTTCCTTATCTCTAGTTTTCAATAGATTTCTTTTTCCCATTTCTCCAAGGTTTATGAAAGCAATTGCTCTTTGGCAGTCAAATTTGCAAACAGATTTCTTTGGCATATGTGCTTCTGGCATGGCTGTATGTTGATTATCAATTTCACAATAGAATGAAAATAAGAAATAGGTGATGGTAATTAAACATTTCTTTGATAATAAAAGGGTTATTCAGTATGTAGTTTTGTACCCTAGCCCCAGACTGACGTTAATTATTGCTAGACGCCTGCAGAATTCAATTTTTTATAAACTCTTGTCATTGTCAGAAAAATGGACAGTAGTTAAAAATCTGGGCATATCAGATGCAAGTACAACTTCCACAGTGATAGGATTTCACTCCTGGATTATGCTGAGAGTTCTCACTCAAGAGATGCCTGAAAGCTTAAGCAATTTCTTTCTTTTTTTTTTTTTCTACTGGGAAATAAGTTGTTTCAGGCTTATGTCAGAATCCATCCTAGTGGGTATGGAAGCAGGCAAGTTCCAAAATCACTTTAAATTAAAAATCAGGCCACTGATAGTTTACATTCCCTGCAAGCAAAAATTTCTCAGTATCCAAATATAGCTTTAAAATACATGGCCCCAAGGAAGGATTAGTACCATCTTATGATAAATATGATTAAATAGAAGAGTCTATTTGAAGTTCCTCTGGAATTTGCCACTCCTATATTTGCACACCTTTAGCTGCTCCTGGAGGAAAGTGAGTGAAAGGAATTTTCCTGTGATTTGTATTCAAAAACTTCTAAGAGCCAAGGAGTCTTAAATTACTCTAAAATTTATTTGGAATATGAGAATGTGAGTCTATTCTCTTTTTTGTATTTTATCATATTGCTGATAAAAAAAATATTGTGATATTTCAACAACAAACCCAAAAAAGCTGTCAGTCTTGTAATGCAGAAGAAGGTTTGGGGAAGTATTGAGTGAATGGTTTCTATTCTGAGTGCCTAGTAAAATGAGTGTGAAGAATACACAGATTGAATTTACATTCTGCAACAGAATTTTGTGGTGAAGTGAAGGAAAAAACATACAAGGGCTATCCTCTAAGCAACAATCACAGAGTAAAAGTATGAAAAAAAATTCTTAAATGTATCAGTTTAATCTCCTGGTTTTGTGAGACGTAGCAGGCTGTGGATCAGGGGTCTTGGCAGAAAATTAGTGCATTTAAAACTTAATATAAAAATACAGGAAGGCATAAGACAGGCAATGAATGTTCAGGAAGTTGTGTACTGTGGTGTTTTGGTAGATGATGGCACTGTGTGGTTCAATGGATCTTCTCTCTCCTTCATTTGCTTGATTCCTCATATCCCCAGGATGTTTGTCTGAACAATTATTGTCATGGAAATCACCAGTTGAGCAGTTCTGTAAATGATTGGTACCACAGGGATGGTCTTTGGTACAGAGGTGGCATTTTTGTGGCTGCTAAAGCTGTTGTAGCCATAGGCACACTTAAGGGATCAGGAGGTTGTGTTTCCTTGTTAGATGCTGCCCTCATACTTCATTGTGTTTGTATGGATTCTATATGTATGCATAAATACGTGTGTGTTGAGTGTGTATGTTCATGTAGAGTGAGTGAATTTCGTGAATGGAAAATTCTAATTTGGCAGCATATTAGGCAAAATGGTTGGAAATTAAGGAGATTCTGTCAGGACAGTAAGACCTCAGATTTTTTTTTTTTAATTTAACCAGACATAAAACTTGTGAGATATGTCATGTTGATAATACTAAAAAATAAAATTTATCTTTTATGAGAACGGACTCAGTTTGAACAGGTATAGATCAAGCTGTTAATATACTTACCCTAATTCAGAGAGACAACTTTAAAGCATGTTTCAGCCTCCAGGGCATCTTTTGATGGATAGTTATGACAGTTTATGTACTAATAACACTTGTTCACTAGAAATAATTTTGAAACCGTAGATTGCCTATGTAGTAATCCCACAATTTAACTATCTATTATTGTTGGAGTCAACTACATTTGAGTCACAAGCCTACCAGTCAAAATTTTTATGTTTCTTTATGAACCCTCTAGTCCCCTTTTCTCCCCAGAATTACTTTATTTAGGCACCTAAATAAGCTGACATTTATTTTAACTCAATTAGTGTAAATAAGATTGGTAACTTAGAAAATCAAAGTCAAGTAATCTTGGGCAGGGTTATGAGACATGAAAGGTCAACTGGTGTGTATGAGGTGGGTGGCTTTTACAATATAGAGCAAATTTATTTAATAGTATAGCTTTAAAAATTCATGACCTTAAAAATTCAATCAGGTTGCTGGTGTCTCCTTTGCAGTGTAGGTAAATAAGCTGCCTTTGACAGCTGCAGACACCACGATAGCATACAGGCCTCATATTTACTGTGAAAAGATTGAATAAAATTTGCAATTCTTTGACACTTCTGCTACTCTTAACACTATCATAAATGCTTGTTCCCTCTTGACTGGCTGCAGTGTTCATTTTTACAGTGGAAAACCATGGCTGATGGTGAATCATCAGACCAGCAACTACTGGCCTTGTCTGTAATGATGTAAGTGGTAGTCAGATGCATGTGAAAGGTAGTCATTATCTGAAGCAATGCTGAAATTACAATATTCTAGACAAAAAAAAAAAAAAAAAAAATCAGCTGCCACAATAAGAAGGCTGCATTTTGAGCAGGATACTCTGAAAATTATCAGAGTGATGGGTCATTTCTTGTTTGAAGCAGACAGGGTTGTTCATATGTAAGTCTCCTGAGGAACTTCTGAGGCACTCTAGACATGATGTGTCATATTTGCCCTATAATTTTACTATCATGTGCTATATTGCTGTGCAGTTGACTTTTAAGTTGCAGTTTTAGATGTGTCCCTGATGTGTTAAGTTTAGAGTGATCTATATTTAGCAAGTGCAATAGTTTTCAAGATAGCATTGCTCAAACAGGTTTGTGCAGAATTCAAAATTCAGTTCTTGGTGAATGGAAGTTCATTCTTAGCACCCTGAAATGGCAGCAGGTCCATGAGCGCTGAAGATTCACAGCCTATATATTTTTAAACAATGAAGAACAGTTTAAATGGACCACATATAAACATTTTATTGTCAGTAAGGTCCTATTATTACTTTAATTAAGATCTGTTCTGAGTCTGCTCCTCAAATGCTTTTTAGACTCAAACTAGAAATGCAAAGCACTTCAATGCACTGTTAAAAGACTTATGCTTTCTGTTGAGTCACATCCTGCTCCTTTCTTAAAGGAAATGAACACTGGAGACATTAAATTTTATGCCAGCAATGTTTAATGTGAAACACTTGGCCCTAACAGACCTCATTTTCTTGCTTATGCTGATTTTGCAGATTGGTAACTGTATTTATTTCAGTGGCACTAGTGAGATTTCATTTTGGAGAGCAAAGCTATGTGCACAAAGGGTAAAATGCAATCTTCAAAGTGCATTAAAAATGGCTTTGGGAAAACTAGAGTTTTTCATTTTTTACTCTTCACGAAGAGATCCATAATTCTACACTAAGCTCCTTATGCTGGCTGGGAAAGGCAGTATGAATTCATTACTTTCTGGATAGAGAAGGGTGTTCTCAAAAGTGAGCTTGGAACAAATAATTGTAATGTAGTTTTACTTGATTGGCATTGGTAATTAGGCACAACAGTTGCTGTGAAGTTCTGTAGGTGTTTTAGAGACAAAAATAAATTAAATTATATATTTTCTGTGTCTCTGCAAATTATTCTGCAGAGATCTGGTTTCTTTAATGAGATAGAGCTAACAATTTTTCTATCATTAACTACACAAAAATGTCACTTTGTAAGATGACTTTACTTAAACTCTTGAATAGTTTCATGACTGCCTTGAGATTACAATTGACTTTGTAACATGAAGTACAGTGTTATTAATAGCCAAGAGAACATTGAGCTAACATTGTAACACAAATGTCTTGCTCAAATGGAGAATTAAAAATGGGAAATGTGAATGCTGCAGTGGTCTGTGAAGTAAGTTCTTTATGGTTGATCTGTGCTGATAAAAGTAGTAAAAAAAAAAAAAAAGATGGGAGGGAGAGGTGCAGTTTTAGGGAATTTGATGACGGATGCCTTGAAGGTGGAGAGATGCTCCCTTAGTCTGGAGAAATTGTTGTAAGCACTCAGAAAAGTCTGTCCAAAAGCAGCATAGGAGAAACAATCAGCAGAGTATGTCCAGTTTGTGGCAGCTGACAGGCAGGAGGTGACTCTGCTTTGCTTCCTTTTTGCAGCAGGACAAGGCTCTCCAGCTCCTCCAGAGAAAGGGGCTGTGCCCAGAAGTTTGTTCCAAACTTTTCATTCTGGTCGTGATGCAGTATTTCCCTTTAGGTTCAGGTTTCAAACTTTTGAATGAATTTTTCAACAGTATTGAGAGTTTGGACACATTTTACCAATTTGCTTTTTAAAGGTGTGTATGAGATTGAGCTCTTGCCCATGTTTGCTCAGCAAAGGTATTTTATTAATTAGGCAATGAAATATGACTGCCACGCCTAGTTTAAAATGTTGTAGGTACTTTTAAAGTCAAGAGGTATGCAAGATAGAACCTATTCCAATTTATTTTTTCACAGAATCATAGAATGGTTTAGGTTAGGAGGGCCCTTAAATGTTATCTTGTTCAAACTCCTCTGCCATGGGCAGGGACACCTTCCACTATCCCAGGTTGCTCCAAGCTCCATCTAACATGGCCCTGAACACTTGCAGGGGTGGGGCATCCACAGCTTCTCTGGGCAACCTGTGCCAGGGCCTCACCACCCTCGCTGTAAGTAATTTCATCCTAATATCTAAGCTAAACCTGCCCTCTTTCAGTTTGAATCCATCTCCCATTGTCCTATGACTAAATGCCCTAGTTTTTTCCTATACAAGGTGTAAACCATGTTTATAAATCTTAGAAATTTACATTTCTAAACCAGAAGATTTCAAAAGGGTACCATCTGCACTGTTTCTTGAAAACATATTAAAAAGGTAAGACAAGTGAACTGTTCTTTAAAGAAAAAAGGATATTTTAGATCATCTGGGGTGGCACATATACAAAATAAGGTGGTTCTTTCCTCATCTTTTTCATTTCCTTCACTTGAACATAGTTGTGGAGAAGCTTAACCACTCTGGAACACCAGACTACTTTTGTTGGAACATAAGTGATGACAAATGCAGCTATTTTGGGGACTGAAAGCTGCTAATCCATGTAATTGCAAAAACACATGAAACTCCATAACAGCTTTTTTGTACCCTGAAATGAAGATGTCCACTTGCACTTGTCTTTGAGCTTAATCTTAAGAACTCAAGGCAGTCAGACTTCCCAAGAAAAGGGGATACCTCAAAAATAAAGTCAAAAGTTTGGCAACCCATCTAGCAATAAGTGGAATAGGCCGATAGTGCTTTCCCTGCAGTGAAAATCCAGCTGTGATCCCTGTGGATGGCAGCAGGCAGGTTTGCACTGGCCCCAAGCTATGTCTTACAGGACATTGTTAAAGATCCACTGCATCACTGCAGCCAGAGAATCACCTACTGCTGTCTGCTCTTAAATGCCAATATTTGGTCATTTGGAGTCTCCTGTTAGAGGGCACACAGCTGTTTCCTTTTATTATGTGTGGCTGCACATGGGAAAAAACATCTCTTCTATAAGTATGGGTTGGAAAAAATTCCATCAGAGAATCTAACTTGTCCAACCTGTGTAACTTGGACAAAGTTTTCCTTGGAAGCACAGATTCTTGACATAATCTGTCAGTGATGGGTACAAATCCAATTCATTTGAAGATCAGAACTGAAGAAAAGCCAGTTGGCTTCCAGGTTAAAATAAGGTGGATTGAAGTGACAGTCTATTTAACAACAGTTAATAATAACTGGGGAACAAGATGGTCTACTGAAAAATATCTGTAAAAATACAAATTATATAAAGGTAAATAAGTACTATGTATTAGAAATCCATTACACAGATTTTCAAGAAAGAGCAATGACATCTATTTTTACAGAATTATTTTGTGTAGCAAACAACAGGACACAAATTCAGTGAAATGTCAGTATGGAAAACAGCGTTGCACAATTGCTACATTTTGTATTTACATGACAGGCAGATAAATTTCTGTTTGGAAATGCCCTTCATATTTGCTGTCCCTGTTTGTGTCACTCAGGTGACACATTAGCAGAGGGACAAACATAAAAAGGAAATGTCCATAGGGAAATTCTGCGCAGAAGTTGGGTGTGATGAAGGAAGAGCATTCCACATGACACCCTATTATATGGTGGTGGCAGGGCTGGATTGTTCATCACTGGTTTTAAAGGGCAAGAGTTTCATCAAATTGCATTTCTCCTTTTACACTAGGATACTGTGAGGTAAAACTGAGGGCTGCCTGAAAGAGTTCTGTTCACTATCAATTAGACTTGCAAGGACTGAAAATCATTGAAATAGCAGGCAACTGAGTGGAAAGACTTCCAAAGTAGAAAGTTAGTTGCTTGTTTTATACAGTTTCTCAGCCTGTGTGTTCCCTGTTCACTTGAGAGCATCCACAGATGCTTGGCAGTGCAGGAAATGGTGCATAAATCATTACTTCAAGGTCAGTAAATTCACTACTGGAAGTTAAATGTTACTTGTGTTCAGTGAGAAGCAATAAAACCTTTTAAAAAGAGGCTGCAGAATTGAAATAAAATTTGAACAAACAGGCAAATATTCTAATATTATAAATGTGTTTCTTCTTTTCTTTAATAATGGGTAATTTAAATTTTTGCATTTAAGGGAAACTGTGTCTTTGGCTCTTTGGTCTTTTCTGAAAATAAGAAATATCACCATTAATATGGAAACCACTTTTTTATGGTTTATGGGAAGCTTTTACTCTGTGTTTCTACAGAGTGATACTTCAGGTAAAGCTGTGACATTCTGTATCTGAAATTTGAGTTTTCTGCCAGCAGCCCACATGCTCCTGGCACAGTAGCTGCTCTCTGATTCTTAACCCTTTTTTTTCTGGCTGGATCTGTTATGTAGGCTCTTGGAGGTGGAAAGGAGGAATAGCAGCACAGAGGTCTCGGTGTCTCTGTTCCCCCTACTTACATCCCTTTCGAACAGCTGTGGTTTCCCACTCCTGTGGGAACTGCCAGAAGGGATGTAGCATGTTCCTGTCAGGCTGGATAGGTGTTTCACTATCAGGTATTCCCTGTGAAAATGCTCTGGTGAAATGCATCGAAGCCCAATAAGCTTATCCAAGGAGTTTCATTTAATTCAAGTGCCCATATTATCCCTCAGTTAGCTGCTCCCTTTGTGATGTTCATTTATTTCTGGATGGCAGAGCTGCCAGGACATGAGCACAGTCCTGGGTAAGAGCTAAAACATTGGCTCAGAGAAGGAATTAAGAATTTGCTTTTTGCTTCAGCCTTCTGTCCTTGTGTAGGACAACTACAAATTGCAGCCACCAGAACGGGCACATCACAGCACTGCTCCCCTGCACACTGATGCACTCTGAGATCCACAATCTGGTCATTCCTTCCAGCTTTGGGACTATGAATATTACACGGGCACATGGATGCTTTTAGGCACACAAATGAATTTCATAATTTTCTTGTCTCTCTGACTTGTAGTTTTTTTGTACCTTTCTGCTTATTCTTTTGCTTAACGTTTGTCTCAGATGTCTTCTTTACTGCCTGTGGCATTTATCTGATTACCAAGGAATGGGGTTTGGGTGCTGAATCTCCTGGCTCCAAGTCTTCTTCCATTTCTAGCTCAAATAAAAGTGAAATGCTTCTACAAAAGAAAATGCAATAGAAGCACTGAACAGTATTGAGGAGAGGAGTAATTTTTATAAAAGAATGGCATGTTGGCCAGGGTTTTTTTTCCCTGTTTCAAGACATGTAATCAATACTGCTATTTATCCCAAAATACTCTTTTTACATTTTGAGTTTGCCCATTCAGGAATGATACCTAATTACCTAATGTAATGAATGGTCCTAGCTCCAATTTTTCCCACTGTTGGCCTGTAATTTTAACTTTGCCTTGGATAATTTTTTAGTGTAATGGTCTGTATTCACTTCTGGACCATCATCTTCATTTATCCGGCAAATTCAGTATTTCAAGTTTTACACACTGGCAAACAGATGAAACTCTCATCTGTTGACATTAACAAGCTTCAGTCAAGGCATTGCCAATATTGCATCTAGATCTGTATCTTGTGGTCTGTCATGACATCCCATAATGTGGGCTTTCCAATGGTTTCCAACATACTATCTGCGACTTTTTATACGCAGTTGTTATTGCTGCCTTTCCCTTTGCTAATTTGTTAATTTCAGATTGTTTTTTTTTGTTAATTTCAGATTTTCAGAGAATTTTATTTTAGGAGCTATCTCTACATGATAACTAAATAAATTTTAAAAGCCTGAGGATTGTTATGAACACTGACTCCATCCAAGTCAAACTTTATTGTGGCTATTGATATATGGATATTGGTATTTTCAGCTGTGGGCAGGAAACCAAAAGTACATGCCTGTTTTCCTATCTGATTTACTTACTGGTTTGTGTATGCATGTATGTGTGTGTGTGAAGTTGAAATACTTTTTCCTGGACCCAAGGCGCAGGTACTGAAGCATAAGAACAAAGGATGAAGCAATTCAGGAATAAACACCGTTGCATGGGAAAATTCCATTGCACAGTGTTATAAAGGAAGTTATGGAATTGGCCCAAGTATGCAAATATTTTCTAATCTAATTTTGAGTAGGTAAAAATGTGCCATGCCCCAAATACAGAATTGTTTTTCCTATTACCTGTACTTGAAGAGAAATAGGGCCTCTTTACACATTATGTTTTCTCTCACCTTAGGCAGCTGTATGCAACCTTGTATTTAAGCAATGGAATCTTTATGTCAAGTTTAATGCTTGAAGTGCTCATGGGAATCTCTCAGTTCAGCAACAGCCTCTGTGTCATAGGTGACACAGAGCATCTCAGAGTGACATGCTTATCTGGGTACACTTGAAGAATTTTCAAGTCAGATATCTTTCTCTACAAAAGTAAAAGTACAAGGCAACAAGTT
This sequence comes from Serinus canaria, assembly GCF_022539315.1. Lineage (NCBI taxonomy): Eukaryota > Metazoa > Chordata > Aves > Passeriformes > Fringillidae > Serinus > Serinus canaria. Next base: position 30,243,718 of record NC_066321.1, read on the forward strand.
TGTAATTGCATCAGTTGCTTTCAAAAAGTATTATTTTTCTCTTATCTTTTGCATGTTATCCAAAAGTGAATAAGTTTTAAAGTCTCATTTTTAGCCATTAATAACACCTTGCATTTAAAACCATGTTGCTTTACTGTGGAACCATCTCTTCACTGGGTGTTAATAAAAAGTAATTGCAAAAGCGGAAAGCAGGATGTAGTTATCTCTCTCCTGTTTACTTATTCTCAGGTTTTAGTTCTGTTTCACACTTTTTCTTTTAATGTAAAATATGACTACCAGGTTAATTTAAAATAGGGTTTCCTTTTCTAGGCAAGTAGTAGACCATGTGTTACTTTTGAGAAATATTTTGGCCATCCTTTCACAAGACTTATTATTTCTGCAAATTAAAAAGATTACTTCTTCAGAGCTTTCTTGGAGTCAGGAATACCTTAGCCATGGAGTTAGAACTTCTTCATTTTGCATTTTAATAATTTTCCAGTTGCAATGATTGTCTGCGTTGTTTTTTCTAAACCCTACATATGTAAAAAAAAAAAAGCTAATTAAGTGAAAACAGACTGAAATGTGACTCATCCTTCTTGTCAGGGATTGGTTTGCAGATGTAATTTTATTTTCTATAGCCAAAACCTGAGAATGGTTATAACTAGTCTAACATGATACTATGTTTCTGCTCAACTAAATTAAATCTCAATACTTGTGAAAAAAGTTTCAATAATAATTATTTTCTTTCAGCCCTCAATTATTAAGTAAATTTGAGCACTCCCCAAATCAGTCCTGCACTCTTGCATGTCTCACTAGAACTTAAAAATCCAGCAGGGAATTTTGGAATAAAAGAGCAGCTTTTATGTTCCAGTAAGAGGGATTCCTGGTGGATGACTGCACAGCTGTAGTAACCTCATTGTTCAGGGGAAAATGAGGTATTCCTTAGCATAATGCTGAATTTCCAATCTCCCTCTGTATTTTCTGGGGAACTTTGCTCTGAGACCAAAAAAACCCCACTTTTAACATTGCATTGCTACAGAAAGACACAGGACAGGAAGTTAATTTTTGATACATTATAAATTCTTTGGTTCCAAAAGGCTTTAGCTCACAATCTCTTTGCTTGCTTTATTATTTTATTAGCCTGGCTGGGAAAAAAAGACTTTAAAGTTCTTATGTGGGAGGAGGAGGGAGGGGCAAATAGATTAACATCTGAGAGAGAATTACAAAGCTGGGAAATAAAAATAGCTTTTGGGACAGCAATGTGAAGTGAGTCAGACTTTGGTTAGGGACTCAGATGAAGCAGGGCTGTGTAAAGGAGAGAGCCAGCTGCTCACGGATGGCCTGGTGGGTGGATGCTTGGCCATCTGATGGAAAGGGGAAATCTCAGGCATGTCTGCTGCTTGAAGAAGATGGAATTTTAAAGTCAGATTATTTATTCCATGTTTCTCAGCTCTCTTAATCTGGCCAGAATTGTGCAAATTCTTGGAATTTGCAGACCATTGGGCACTTGCATGAAGCTTGCACAGAACTGTATTTGAAGCAATTTTTTGCTTTTGAGCTGGTTTGAAACAGTTTTGGTTCTCTGTTTGGCTCTGCCCTAGCCCTTACCTCCTTTTAAATCCCTAGCAGCTTTCATACTAATTTAAAGGGATGTGTTTGGAAACCTAGTGAGAGGTGGAAACGAGTCCTGAAGAAACAGGATCCTGCCAAACAAGGGATCAATTGTGTCCAATCCCCAGAGCTGCTGCGTGAGCCCTTCTGGAATTTCATCACTGTGAGCAGACACCAGCAGCTCTCCTTATGGCCAGGTCTCTTTCTGAGGAGTGGGAAAGCTGGGAAAACAAGAGGCTGAGTCACATGGATGAGCCCTCCTTTGAACTGGCACGTGTTGGGCTGCCAGGCTGAGTCCCTTGCTGTCCCCTGGCAGTGTGGGGACAATGGGAGGAGCTGCACTGCTGTGAGCCACAGCTGTTGGCAGCCCCAGATCCAGCACCCAGAGCTAAGACTAAGCTAACACAAAGCCAAAGCCAAAAAAGTTGATTAGTCTGTTGAAACATACCATGGCTTTTGCAATTTTAAATTCTAACCTGGCCTACAGTCATAAAAAGCCAGGAAAATGAGCAGTCATTCCAAAGATCTGCAGCTGTAGGAGAGTGTTTTGCTCTCAACAAATGTATAAAATGTCAGTTGAGTTTAATGAGACTTACACAGGTGCATGATGACCTTGGGATTTCAAAGCATTTCATTTTTTGTTTGAGTACTAGTGATTGAATTTTCCTGCCTGGCACACAGCTGTCATTCTTACAAAAATATTTATCTTCAGTTAGCCATTTAAACCCTTACCCATTTCCACAATGGGAACAGAGGATTGTACAGATGAGGGACTGTGCTGATTTCACCTGATATCAAACAAGTTCTGTAATTACTCATTAAGTTTGAGTATACACATAATTATAAAACTGAATGTGACATTACACCCTTAGGGGAGGTCATTCCACAGAAATTCTGCATTCATCAGTTCAAATGTGAAAAAGTAATATTTACATGAGTTGTTTGCTAGCTCTTTACTTTAGAAGTACATTTGCTTTTAAAGGGATACTGCATCACTCTTAAAGGATATGGAAAAAGTATTCACTGGGAGCATTTTCCTAGATTGTTAAATCACAAACTACTGAAGTGCCTCCTTAGACACAAATCTTCTTTCAGACATGGAGGAAATAGGTAAATTTGTAGAATTCAGGACCAACAGAGATATCTTGGGAAAGGACTAAGTTCCATGGGCCTGGTGTAGATCATGCATGTTTGCTGAAGAAGCAGAACAAACTTCAGTTATGTCTGTCCTCAATAATATGGATTGATTCACTTTTGAATAAAAACAGGAAAAAAACATTTAGAGCATGCTTGTCAGGATAAGTATTGGGCACATATATGTTTAGAGAGGAGTATTGTACACAAGCCAAGCTACGGCCTTCCAGTAGTCCCTGTGTAAATGTGAATGAACAAAAGACAGAACTACTTTTGGTATATCCTTCTTATTGACAGTGGAGAATGATTTCCATGAAGGCTGGTAAATATCAGAGAGTTAAGTTTCAATAGCACTTGCAATAATTGTTGGTGCAGTTTCTTTGACTAATTTCTCACCATCATCAGAAAAACAGCATTTGGCTTTGAGTTTTCTGACATTGGCCAACCTCTGTGTTCAGGGCATTTAGAGCTGACTTGAATCTGACCGTGTAAATGTGACACTAAATAAAGCTTGAAAATAAACAACTGCAAACAGCCTTTAGATGAACTGAAGGATTTACTGAAGCATCCACTGTTCTAGAAACTAATGGTTCTTTGGGTACAACACACCGAGTTTTAAAACCTTACAATAGCACTGAAAGGGGTATGCTATTGAAAGGGATCCAGCTTTATGAAAATAAAGGAATCATACTATGATTATTTAGCTGTATTTTATTTCCTATATAACTTAGGGTAGTGACTTTTTTTTGGAGTTTGAATACTTTAGTTCTTGCAAAAAGTACATGATTCGACCATGTTCCTGTTTGTAGAGACCTGCTCTCTGCCAAAGAAAATATTTGTCTGTGTACCACTCTAACTAAGTACTTCCTCTAGTCTATGTGTGTGTTAGGTTCAGCTTGGCCTTCTGATGGTCTCTTGGAGCCTGTATATGTAAGATCGTGGGCTTTTAAAATTCCTTGTTATAGGTCTAGCAGCAGATATTCAAATAGCCACTGCAAGATTCTCATAACAACATTGTATGGGGTCTGATATACACAGAGAGTGTAAAACCTTGTTGGTTTTTTCTACCAGAATCTATATTTTGTTATTTTGCTGGTGACAGGTAAGTTGCTTTCTTTTGCCACGGTGGGAGTCCTATTCCAGGATATGCTGTAGCAGGTCAGTGGGCTGAGTTTCTTCTAGTACTGATCCTGAAGCTGTAGTACAATGAGCTCTTTGTGATCTGTTTGTCCCCCCACCATTGGAAATGGCTTTATTCTACAATTTGAGTGATTTTTCAGGGGCCTAAAAATTCTCCTTCATAGGAATAAATAGTATTTTTAGATATCTGTGGCACTGAGGAGAGGTTAGGAGTAACTTTTCCCCCTTCCCTTCTCTTTGTATTTTCTACACATTAGAAACTTCACAAGATTATTCAGAAGGGCTTGTGTACAAGCTTCAATCTAAGATTTCAAAAAGACTAAAAAAAATAAAAAGAGAAGCTATGTTAAATAAACTGGGTCCTGAAGACTGTCTAAGCCCTAGGGATAATTGACTAAATGCTGGTGACATTTTAAGAGTTTGCTATATCTTTGAGTTAGCATCTGCATGGAGCCCTGTGGCTTCAGTGGGGCTTGTGAGATTTTTGACAATTCCTAAGGGAGTCTTGCAGGTTAGACTGGGATCATTGTCAAGTTCCTGACGGGACTTCTGACATGTGTTTGCTTTCTCTTCAGAGGGACATTGTCAGAGACTTCCTGAATGCAAATAAATTAGGTCAAGATTTTATATTAAAATTTTCTGTATTCCTAGAGAAGTAGGGCTAGGATTTCATATAAGTCTCTTATTCTTAGGTGTAATTCTAAAAAGGGTTCCAAGACACAGATGGAAAAATATGAAAATTCTTCCAGCTTCAATAAACTTGTATATGAATTGCCATTTTCTATTGCAACCTTTGCCAGTAACAATAAAAATATGTTATGAAATGATAATAGCAGATAGTTAAAACTTGCATTTTAGCTGCAAAGGATAAGGTTTTTTAACACTAAGCAAAACCTCTTACTTTATCCTGCTTGAAATTATCCTTCATGCAATTTAAACTTTGCTCTTCATAGGAGAATTAGTGCATTGCTAAATGTTGGAACTATAGAGAAGAAAATGAATGAGCATTTTCATCTATGTTTTTACCTCATGTAGGAGATGTTTAAGTATAAGGATAAATATAGCCAATTACAATCAAACATTTAATTTACAGTATCCTAAAATCCATGGAACATCAAGTACTTGCTATTCAGGCCTCTCTTCTTCCTAAAGATGTGATTTGGAGTGTGTTTTAGAGACAATATAATTGTTCCATTAAACAAACAAAGCCAAACAATCTTTCTGAAAGTACCCTGAATGATTGGTAAGTATATCATGATCAAAATGATAATACAATATGAGATATCAATAAACCAGCCTGATCACAAGAAATACAAGTAACTCATACCCTGTACGTGGTTTTGTGGATGTGCTTGTGCTTGGATTAAGTAAAGAAAGCTTAGTCCAGTAAGTTTGAATATATGTGACAATTAGAAATATAAAATAGTGGACATGGAATGAAGTGGACAGAGACTACTAAAAATCTGTCTTCCTACTGCCCATGTGCAGAGTGCCCTGCAGGGCCAGGGCTGTGTCCCTGAGCAGTGGGGGCAGCATTGCATGGGTGCTTTTCTGCATGGGTAATTTCCCACAGGACTGGGTTTGGTTAGGGGACCATAGAAAGCACCTTAACTGATGGAAATAAGCGTGGTGAGAGAGCTCTCTGGGGTTTGCCCACATTTTGTGCAGGGCTTTTTCATACATGGCTAATTTTGTGTGGGCTTTGCTCTGTGTAGCAGTGGTCAGATTTGACTTGCCAGCTGAGGTGATGTGGGTGCAATTTAATGTCCCAGAAGATTTGAGGGTGAGTATATGTGACATGGTCTGGTACTTTTAAAGTACCTGAATATGAATAATTTATGCAAACTCTTGCTTTCTAACAAGAACTCTCAATCTTTTCCAGATAGCAAAGAGCCATTAACTGAGGGGAAAAAGAGCAGTCCAGTTACCTGCTGTGGCTGTTACTCATCTCTGGGTACATTTCAAACCACCCCATTGCTGGATCCAGGGTTACAAGGTGAGGTTGTGTCTATGTGCTGCAGGGCCACCAGGTTTCCATATTTCAGCTGTTGCCAGAAATGATGTAACAAGAGGTATAAGAAGATTTTGTATAGAAGTTTTTGCCTGCCATGAGGATCTTAGGGTAGGGGGATTTTTGAGAAGCAAATATGTTATGCTATTGTGGAAATGTACAACCATCTTTGAGCTTCAATAACTATTTTCTAAAATGACTGAGGCTCATCTAAGCCATCAATCTTTAAAAAGAGTAAGAGGCTGATTTCCTGAACTACATCATGAAGGCAATCAGTTGAGGCAAAATAAAGCATATCAGTGGGTATGGAGAGTAGATATTCTCTTCCACAATCTGCTTCAGCCCATTAACCAGATGAAAATCCTCTTGGTAATAGGTCATAACTTAAAAATAAGCCTACCTCATAAAGAGTTCTGCATTGAAATAAAAATTTCAAAAAGTTTTCTAAAAGGGCTCAGTTTGCACATTTTTTCACAGCAAAAATTAAATGTAAACTTGAATTGTTTCTGAGTAAACTATGTTTTCAATTAGCATTTAATGTTTAAAGGCAGTCCAAAATGTGCTCCACACATGCATTCACAGAATCTTAGTGCAATAAGGCTCATAAAAGCTATAAAATATTGGAAAGAAGACAGCATGGAAAGGAAATGGAAAAGTAAAGCAGGCAGGATAAACCTCTTTCGCTTTCTCTATTTGAACCTGCACACAGCTGTACTGACATTTATTTGATGTCCTGGCCTTATAGTTCTAGTAGTGACACCAACACCCCCATGCTAGAATTATAAGTCTGTTACAGAAATTTTTCTTTGTTTCAGCTTTCTGTATATGTGATGCATACATTCAAGTCTTATACCCCTGACTTACACTACTTCTGATTCCTTTTTTCCTCCTTTTTCTCTATTACATTCTTTCACTGCTGTTGCTATTCTCCTTTATTTTATTAATTATCCATAATTTTGTCTATGTTGGCACAGTTTTTCCCCAGCTGCTTAAAAGAAAGAAATAGATATGTCAACATGGAAGATACTAAAAATATGACAAGTTATCCTTTTTCATGATTTTTAAAATTGCTTTTAAATTGGGTATAATGAGTACCCTAGTTTTTCATGTATCAGATCTTACCACCTGATAGAGGTAGATCCTGTTTTATAGAAGAGGACTCACTTTTAAGAAAGAAGATGGCCTTTATATAAATTACATTTTCTTGCTAGAAGAAAAATTGTGCTCAAAAGAATCTAAAAGGATCATCTCAACTATTCCAATCTTTTTAAGCAGATGAAAGTTTATGTATTAACAGGGTGATGAAAGGATGGGTAAAAAAGGGGTAAAAGCTTCCATGGCAAGCGAATACCTTAATTCAGCAGCTGAAATATTGCTGCTAACCTCAACAGGGGCAATCTTTCACCCCCGTGTCTACTGTTTTGAGTTGGTGTCAAAAATGCCTGCCCCAAAATTATTAAATCTTACTTCTTTCTTCTTACTAATTAAAGATATTGAATAATGTATTTTAAGAAGGTTACCTTATAGAGAGCTGAGCAATTCCAGTAAGATGCTGAGCAAGATAAGTGCCTTTTGTCAATGGAGCTGAGGCCTTTGCCAATTTTAAATGGTAAGTAAGTGGAATCAAAAGCACTTCAGCTATCCAGGACAAACAACAACATGTTTAATTTTTTTTTTTCTGGAAAATGTAAATTTAATTTAGGGCATTATATCATAGAGTATTTTGAGTTGGAAAGAACCCATCATAATCATCGAGTCCAACTCATGGCCAAGAGCAGCCCACCCCAAGAATCCCACCATGTGCCTGAGAAAGTTGTCCAAATGTGTCTGTAGATACTGAACATTCACTAAACATCTGCTAAGGTTTTTTTACATGGGAAACAATATCCTGTGTAAATGGATCCCTTCAGTCCTACTTTATAATGTGCGTGAAGTCACAGGCACTTTGTTTCATATGGATGTAGTAATAAATGTGGGGTTTTAGGGGGGAAAATATATTCCTTATTTTAGTGGCCCTTTCCCTGTGAGGGAAGACACTGCTTGGACCTGTCTCCACTTTTGGCTTGCACAGTGCCCCATCTGCTCAGGACACTCCCTTCTGCAGGCCACCCAGCGTGGTTCCCCCATAGCTCCCTGCAGGCAGCAGGCTCAGGCCCAGAGCAACTGCTGACAAAGTCTCAGTTTGAGCTCACACCCATTCCAGTGCATTTGGTTACCTTGGGGTTTATCTTACTTGGAAACTTAGTCTGTAGAGCTTGATCAGTAAGTAACTTTCCTTGGAGCATTATGTATAAATTTTTCTCTAAGACTGATTTTAACATATGTGTTCTGTGACTGGCTTGGTGATTCCAAAGTCCCTTCTGGAGCTGCTTTAGCCATTCTCCAGTCACATCTGTAGGCCAGCTCTGTTAATTGGCATGTAGTGTGTACAGGTTTTCAGCATTTTTATTTTGCTGCGAAATCAGATGTAACTTGGGAGCAATGTGTTTTGTAGGACTGCTTTCTGAACTTCTTGCTCATGTTATGGTTTGTAAGAATGTTGCTACAATCTTAAATGTTTTATTTCCCAGGTTTCAAGTAGATGGCTCCATCAGCCTTGGATGTTCTACAAATTCAATTCTAAGACTGAAGATCAATGCTTTAAAAAGTGTAATGATAGGGAAAACAATTGGCTGGGGTATTTACTATACTTTGGTCACAGCCTGATAGTGGCCACTGGGATGTTAGTCCATGAGACCAAAATGGAAATCATGGGCTCTTTTCTTACCCACACTGAAACAATTATAAAGACAGGAGAGCTGAACACAGGCATCATGCTCTGCTGATATGACTGTTTTGCTTCTGATAGTTGAGGGCACACACTCTTAGGTCCATACCTTGCACATTAATACAGGTGACTATAGGGCTCCATCTGCATGGGATTTTAGATAAGAGCATGGGCAACGAGTTTAATTGAGCTCCACATAATCTTCCTGTTCTTTCAGTAGGGTCATTGATGCTTCTTACATTTTAAGAATAAATTCAGTATTATTTCTAAGTATTTGAAACCTGCAGCAATTTAAATTTTAAATTAAAATTTACATCTGTTTAAATAAACAGCAAGAGATATAAAACTTAAACAACCATGGATGAAATTAATACATAAGATTTTAATCATGTCCTTAGTTTACACAATTTAAACTCTCAAAGGCAGATATAGTGGGTTCTTTTCCTTGAAGACATTTTGTGTTATACTAGGACATGATGACAAGTTACCAAAGATTTCATTTTGTGCTTGAGGCTGTACTGAGCATATTAGAGCACAGTTCAGTGGCCTGAAATCTGTGTTAAGACAAAATGGTTCTACATAGTCTTGGACTTGAATTTTAAGATAGAAGAATGAAAATGAAATAATACTATTTTAAAACTGTGGATAAAGTTTAGTGGTGGTGATTAAGTAATCCTGAGCCTCAACATCTTGTAACAACTCTATGCCCACAAGAGAATAGGGTTAAAAATAAACTTTCAGCCAAATTCTTTCTTTACAGTCCCATTGGTTTAAGTGATTCCCTAGGTCAGACAAATTATTATGACTTATGAATATGCTTGTTGGATGGGTCTTTTTAACTCCTCTTTCAGGGACTTTCAGTCAGTGAAAAAGTTCAAAGTAAGCTATCTTAGGGTCCTCAGGTAAATTAATTAAATATTAGGAAAAACAGTGAAGGCCATTAACTGGGACCTATTTGAATTACAGATTAGCATTTGCCCTTGCCACTTAAGTGGGTAGCTTGCTGGGATCCCTTTATGTTCTCACTTAATCAGTTTAAATTCTTAGGCAGACAAAAGCCAGCTTGACAATGAATTTGTAATGGAGAATAACATAATGATGCTGTTTTTCCTGTTCTAGGTAAAGAATAAGTATAATTTTCAGAAGATTTAATGCAAGACTTTCCCTAATTACTTCCCTAATTAATTCCTTGACTTTTTTTGCTTAGACTAATGTTGAGTTTAATTTAATGGAGACATTCTAAAGGAAAGGCTGCCAGTGCCAATAACTTATTGAACTTACTGGGTTTGTAGTTCCTCGTAGTAAAAGCCTATTTGTGGTGACTGACATAATCTAAGACTCCTCATTAGCAGTTTTAAAGCAAAGTATCATTCTATGTCCCAAAATTAAAAATAAACTGGAACAACATTACACAGGTTGAATGTAACCAAGAAAGATATTTTTCCTCTATTAGGACTTGAATTAATATATTAAACCTTCCTAGGCAAAGGTTGATGGGAGTATTCTCCTACAACTGGGCAGCAGTGTTACTGGTGTAGCATTACCAATACTAATTTTTTTGTGGATGTCTCTGCAGGAAGATTATGATTTTGAGGCTGTGCAGTTTGGAATCTAGTTCATTTAAAATATGATTGAAAAATAGTGTAGTATTCCTCTGTTTTCATTCTTGCCCTTTTCTGTAGTTTCCTATTACATTTTCTCATTTTAAATAGCAGAATTTTCTCTCCTTTTACTGTGTGAAAGACATGTATAAAATGAGGAAACTGATTACTCCTGCAGTAATGGTCTTAAAAGTACAAAGTGAACACACTTCAAAGGTAGAACTATTTTCCCCTCATATATTATTTCAGTCATGTTCATTTTAATGGTTAATTCCAAGAAAGGGCAAGCATTTTATATTGACTATATTTTTGCTAGTTAAATATATGGTGTGGAAATTTCCTGGTTTCATTTTTTTTTAAGCTAAGTGTGTGATCGAAGTTATACAAGGTGGAAATTTCAAACATCACTTACTGTGGATTTAACTGCCTACATAAAACTTGATGGCAACTCTCACATTGGCGTGAGCTCCCTTTGGTGAAACCACACTGCTTTTGAAAATCTTGCTTGTCTTTGAATTCAGCTAGAGTTTATTTCCAGTTTCCATGAATCCACTGATTTCATATTGATCTAAAACACTGGTACAGGTTCTCATATGTAGCAGATGGCTCACACATTTATGTGAAGATACTTTCTATCAGCTTGGCAGGGATTAGTTTAGAATAGGAGCACTGTCACACTGCATGTAACAGTGTGAAAGCTGAGAGAGACTCTTAAACTACATTGGAGGGACACTCATGGAGATTGGATTTTAATTGCTCGTATGTATGCATGCTCGGATGCATCTGAAGCTGCTAATTGGGTTTTTCTGGCCTTATTTGAGATTTTGAAAGGTTTAAGTGAGTGAATTATATTTTAATATATTTCTGTGTCCTTAAAATTACATAAGAGTATTCCCTAGCCCCATCTGTCACTCACAATGTGCTTTGACTTTTGAGTAATTTTGAATTTTACATGTGACTTTTAGGTCAGATAACTTACAGTACTGACTTACTGGCTAAAAGTAGGTAATAGCAGCAAACAGGATATTAGGGAGTGTTTAGTTATGTATTTTTTTCAGAGTATTGTGTCTTGACATTTCTAGGAGTGTCCTTGCTTTGGGGAACTCTCATTTCAGCAAGACTTTTTAGAGCTTATCATTGAGCACACACTGCTTTTGTGTGAAGACTTTGCTATTGTGTTATTATTTCCCTTCCTGTTCTGTAAAGATTCTTAAAACATGAAGATTGCTCTAATGTGAAGCATGAAACACCTCTCCTGTGAAGACAGGCTGGAGGAGTTGGGGTTGTTCAACCTGGAGAAGGCTCTGGGGAGACCTTAAAGTATCCTGCCAGTACCCAAAGAGGGTCTGTCAGAAAGATGGGGACATGCATTTAAGCAGGGCCTGTTGCAATTGGACAAGGGGTGATGACTTTAAACCAAAAGAATGTAGATTCAGACAAGGTATAAAGAAGGATTTTATGATGAGAGTGTTGGAATACTGGAAAAGGAGTCCTAGAGACGTGGTGGATGCCCCACGTCGGGAAACCTTCAATGTCAGGCTGGACAGAGCTCTGAGAAGCCTGATCTATTTGAAGATATCCCTCCTTGTTCCAAGGACACTTGGACTAGATGACCTATAAAGGTCTTTTACAACCTTAACTATTGTGTGATTCTGTTAGAAAGTGATTTTTTAATCATGTCATATCACTTTTTCATCTCTTGTGAGTAATTAGCCACAAATCGGTAGCTGAGGCAAGCCTGAATTCAAAGTGTCTCCTGCTGGTGGAAAGAGCCTGGTTTTGTTTCCTGCTTTTCCACATTTATTCCTCCACTGAGATGGACTAGACAAGGAGGATTCAGTCCTCTGACTTCTGCAGTCTCTCTGTCTACTAAATTAGTTGTTATATACTGTAAGCTGGATGTGTAACAATGAAGGTAGATTGGGGAAGAATCTGCTCCAGGAGTTGGGGCCCAGGATTCTCCTCCCAAGGAATTTTCTTCTTGTGTAAGTTTTCCTTGGCACAGAAGAAAAATGAGCTCCAAAAAAGGCTTTAGTAGTGAATCTATGACCTTGGGCTTATTTGCGAAATTCCACATTCCTCTGTTCTTACAGAATCCTAAAATCTATGGAAAAAAGTGAAAAAACCTTGGAGAGAAGTTGCTGCACAAATATACAGTATTATTCTGCACAATGTTTGCTTCTCCCCTATTGAGAGGAAGAAGGGAGAAGTTACACTGAGCATACTTGGAATTATTTGTCTGCCCACTCTTGATTACTTGGTCTGACTCTATTCACAGTGGTTCTACCTGATGATTTTCTCTCACTCATATCCAATGGAATGCTATCAAATAGCTTAGACCTGGAAGTGAATTTGTTTAAATGAAAAATTATAGACTTAATGATTCCATATGAGGCTTATAATAAAACTGAAACCATCTCTAAGTGCAGAACCATGATAAAAGGAAGTATTTATAAGGGGGCATAAGGGGATGGATTCAATGTGTATCCTTTTCTATTCTATTGTTCATCTGTTTTAGTTATGTGTCATAACTTGGTGGTGGGACCAAAGCAGAATTAGATATGAAGGGCAACTTTTAGATATCACTGTAGGAACCTCTCCTACAGTATGCCTACTGTATCCTACGGATTCCTACTGTAGGAATCTCCTAGGAGTGAAATTGCAGAAGGTATCTTTGAATACCTCAGAAAAATAAAGGGTCAAGACAGCTTGGTGCAAGAGAGTAGGGAACTTTGATGTTGTTCTCTTTCAGTCTATTTTTATGGTCATCTCTGGTTTTGCTATTCGACTATGTTTGATGTAGCATCGCAGGGCTGTGCCATTTTCTGGCTTACCTTTATTCTGGCCCTTTGAAGAGGCAGAAGAAAACATCACGGGCTTTAAGATTCTGCATCACTGAGAGGTGCTAAATCATCCTGTGATTAGCCAGGGAATTTCCAATCTGTATGAATCCAGGTGAAGATGTTTACTGCATATAGGATTGTTCTTGAGCTGAAATAGCTGAACACAGAAAACCTTCCAGCAGATGAATCTGTATTTCCCTGTAGCAGGAATAGATGACCCTATTCTTAGCTAATGAGGGGATTAGTGACTGAGCTTCCTTTCAGCAGACCATAAACAGTGTGGGAAGAAAGAAATTCAGCATTCTATCCCCAGTTGCAAGTGATCCACAAAAGAGAGATTTGCTTAGTGCTCACGCTAGAATGCTAATTAAGGCACATTGTTAAGGGCTAAATACTAGGCTGGGGCTTAGGTAGGTTTGTCAGGGAACAGGGGCAGAGAGCCCTGAAGAAAAGCAGGTAATAGGATAGTTTGAGTCGGCATTCTTGTATTAAAAGTGTAGAGCATCTTCCAGTGATTTCCAACAGTCTTCCCAGCTGGTGGGACAGTAAATATAGAGCACATAGGCTTTCGAGGAAAGATTATTCAGCAAAAGAATTCGTTTGAGAATGATAATTTCCCTTTGGGTGAAGAGGGCTTATTTCCAAGTTGCTGAAGAAGGCTGCCTTATTTTAGCTCCGTGAGTCCCTCTCAAGGGACTGGAGTCCCGTTTGATAACACAGCGAGGCAGGGGGCAGTTATCAGGGGAGAGGAGGAAATCCTCCTCTGGCGCGCTGGAAGCGATCGAGTTCCTAATAAGGGAATCGGCTCCAAATGGGGCTATACCCTCCATTTCCAGGAAGCGTGCGCTGGGTGTGGTAAAAGCAGAGCTTTCTCTTCCTGACAGCTTCTTAAAACTCTGCATTTGCTTGCTTAATAAACGGTCCTGAAAAAGCACATGCACTGCACAGCAGCAGGAAAGTATCCCGCAAGTGTGCTCGTAAAGAGAAAAGTTCAAGGAAGAGTGAAGCCAGCTCTGATTCGGTTATTTACCATCAATCAGACTGTTGCTTGGCAGGGAGTGGATGGTTAGGAGCCTGAACGAGCTGAAAAGGGGCAGGAAGAAAGTGGAGGCAGCATTCTTCCTATTTAAAGCTGCATCCCCTGAAAGGAGTGTTTGCAGACTGCGCTGGAGCTGGTGCTGAAAAGAGGGCTCGCAGACTTTGTCCTGGAACTGATGCGGAAAGGCAGAACGACTCCTCAGCTGGCTTCATGGTGCTAAAATAACCTTACGATTCTGCACTTTTTGCTGCCCAGGGAGGATACATGTCTAATATCTAGGCATGATGGCAGTCTTGGTACAAACGAGAACTTTTTTCATCCTCGCTGCTGTATTAGGCCGATTTGTAGCCGTAAAAGCGCAAGAAGTGGAAGAGTATGAAGGTGGTGAGTTTCTCTCTGCCTCTAAAACAATTATCATAATCCCCCCTCTTTGCATGCAGTGTGTTTATTGTGTGATTTGGCTAGTAAGTGGAGCAGAAAACCTCTGGGATACGAGAGTAAGACTTTTGCTTTCACACATTGAGAAGGGGGCAGAGAGGGGTTTGCGCTTTGACTTTTTGAGCGGAAGACCGAAATTTGCGGCGCTCGCTGCGGGCACAGAGCGGGAGGGGCGGTCAAAGGCCAAGTGCTGCCGCGGGGCGCTCCGGCTGAGCCCCTGTCCCGGCGGGGCTGCGGCCGCTGGGAAGTTCCGAACAAAGGAAAGGGCTTGGGACGCGGCTGGAAGACAGCTGGGCGAGCGAGCTGGGAACGTAAACACCGAAGCCTCGCAGGGTGGAGTCGTTTCGCTGAACTACATCTGCTTTCTCACATTCTTTGTTTTAGAGAAATGCAGAAACGTGGATTCTCTCTTTTCTCACCCCTCCCCCTCCTCCTTTTCATTTTCCTTTCTTTCCTTCTCGGGCTCGTTTTCCCCCAGGCTCTTGCGGAGGGGCTGCGTGACGCCGAGGATGGCACAGAGCCTCCCCTCCGCCCGGGGAAGGGGCGCGGGGCAGCGGCGGCTCGGGGCGAGCTCCGTGCGGGCAGGAGCGCGGGCGGGCTACGAGCCTCACCCGCCCGACCTGCACTGACTGCGGCTGCTTGGTAGCCGTTCGTGTTTAGTGCCATTTCAGTGCCTGCGAGAGGGACACTGATGGTCAGGAGAAGGCTAGGACCGTACTCTTTCATCAGTCGGGATGGATGTCGTGGTCTGTGTTGATTTCCTGAAATGTGAGCAGGCTGGTGGTGGGACAGTCTGGAGCTATTGTACTCCGGAGCGTACCTCCTAGCCTTCTTATATGTAACCCTGGCTCCTTTTCCTAATTATGCCCTACAAAGAGACTTTGTAGGGCATTCCGGCACATTGTAGGATGTACCCTACAATGCAGTTTGCGCTTATTTTATCGTGTATTTTTAAGAGCCTAATTTTTCTTGTAACTGAACCTCTCTGGTAATACGCTGGATTGCATAAGTGAGGAGTCAAAGCCTAATGAATAAACCAGTGCAATATTTCTGAAACTTTTGTTCTACAAAGCAAAATGAGACTATCCTGCCCGTGCATAGCTGTGTGAGAAGTCCCATAGAGGGCACTTTATATAAACTTGTGAGTGAAAATCTTATACTTGCCATAAAGGGAGGCATATGTTATGCATTTTTCAGTTACATGTAATACCAAACAAAACACTTGTGAAAATACTGACTTAATTTTTGGTATCCATTTAATAAAAATTATAGCTTTTTGCCTATTTTTTTAAAATTGCAAAATTTATATGGGTTTTCTGTGGGGTTATTACATTTACTAGATTTTTGGAATTATGGGATAAGCCAGTATTGTAGCAAAACATTCTAGGATGTATTTCCAATGTGTGGCCACTGAAAGGTACATGGTAAGTCAGAGAGCAAAACATGTTGTAATAAGTTAGTGACATCTGTTTACACTTACACCACTTACTCATCTTCCTGTTTGAGAATTAATAGCTTTTGTCTACTATACAGACCCTTTTCCAATGTTCATTATATAAAAAGAAAACCAAACACAGACCTGTTTTAATGTGATGTGAGGGTTGGTGCAGTGAAGATTGAAGTAGGGTGCATTCTACACATTGGTCTGGTTTAAGTGCATAAGAAAGGGATTTCACCTTTCATTTAATTCCCAACCAAAGCCTACAAATGCTGAAGAGTGGGCATGTTTTACCCTTAGTTTGTCTTGGATTTGGTATTTGTGTAGAGGTCTAACATCAGTCAACAAGTATTTTACTGTATTTTACTGCAGGTGACTTTGTCTGTAGAGCTGCTTTATTTCTCATTCACTTATGTACTACTTGAATATAGGTACTGCCAGATAAACAAATATTAGAGGTGTCTGGGAAAGCAAGAAGGACACTTCAGGAAGTGTAGATTAGAAAAATCTATCCAGCTTTCAGAAAGGATGTAAACCAGTGTTGTACCAGTCATTTTTCATAACAATCCTGGGAAAAAATAAGGCTTGAATGCTGCTTGTCAACTTTAGACAGTGGCAGAAAGAAATGACTTTTGTGGTAGTATCTTACAGAATTTATCATAAGGGGGATTTATATTGATAGATAAGTTGAATATAATAAAGCAGATAATATGGTTAAAAAACCTTAATGAAAGAATTGTAATACTTCTTACCAAACTGCTTAACTTTTTGTCACTTACCATTCCTGTGCTTTAAAGTAATGCCAGTTTCTTTATTAATTTTTTTTTCCTCTTGAAACCCTTGGAGATTGATCTGTTCTGCTCAAGAGCACTTGGCTGGTGGTGCTACATGATGCACATGCTTAAAATGCATGTAAAAATGTGAAAACCAGGCACTTCCAAACCTATTACAGCAAAATTGGTCGTTTTGAGACTGACTGTTTAAATGTGCCTATTTGAAAGTTATTTATCAATAAGGTCAGTGCTGCAAAATCGTAGAAGAACTAGAAGATCCTGGTTTTATTTTCTTTGTAGAGACTTAGTCTAGTTCAGAAAAGCAACAGGATCAGAAAGTGCCAGGAGGTGACTGAAATTTTGTGCTGTTGAAGTGCTGAATACCTGAAAGCTCTGAACCTTTCATACAGAGTTTTCCACAAACTCAACAATCCTTCCTCTTTCCCTAGGGCTTGGCATGGAGGGAACTGCTAGCTGAAGCAGGTTGTGCTTCTGGGATCCTTTCCTGTCCCCTTGGGAGTGTAAAATTTTTTTAAAAGTAAATTAGAAACACACCTTTAGTGGAAAATCAGTACACTTGAATCAGATTTCAAAATGGGAATCACCTTGTTCAAGGAGAATTGTCTGTGCCAATTGCCTGTGGGTGTGGCAGTGGTGGTTTATTGCCACCATTTCCCATATTTCTCTTCAATCCTATACTTACCTTTGGTTTTCATCAGTTTTTGCAATGTACCTTTGTCTGAATAATATTTTCCTGTCCACCTCTTGTGGTGTTAACCCTCCTTCAGCTGAGATCAGTGTGAACCCTGGTATTGATTTAAAAATATCTAATTTGTTAGACAGTGTGAACAAGGGAAAAAAAAGTCATTGTTCTCTTTAGATTAATGATCCTCTTTGCCTTTTTTGAATTCTCAAGGTCTTTCATTTTGTCTGGAAACCATCCAAGGGAGACAGGAGATTGGACTGACTTCGGAGACACAAACAGCTCGGCTGCTGGAATGGGGGCTGTTAACTTTGTCCATTATCTTCACACTGATACTAGCTTTAGGGAGATAAGACCTTGTTACATAGCACAGGGCCCATAATGGGGCAAATGTTGGGAATAAGATGACAAGTGAAAGTGCTCTGTTGCTATGAGAAAGTAAGAGAATTATTGAGTATTTGTGCCAAATGCTTCTTTAGATTTTATGGGTCTTTCATATATGTAATCTATGTCAAGAGTCCAACTCTAATGAGAATGATACTGTGTGTTTCTATATGAAAGAGGAAAAGCACCCCTGTTTTTACAATAGCCACAGTTTTAGTGAGGATCTGTTAATACTTAGAATTACAGAATTATTGTTTAGGTTGAAAAAGACCTTTAAGATTATTGAACCCAACTGTTTGCACAGCACTGCTTCAGCAGATTGATACTCCAGCTCAGCTTGGTGCTGTCTGTGAATTTGCTATGAGCTCCTTGTGGAGATCATTAGCAAAGATGTTGAACAGGACTGGGCCCTGTACTGAGCCCTGGGGAACACCCCTGGTAACCAGATACCAACTGGATTAACTCCACTCACCACCAATCTTAGGGCGTGGCCCTCTAGGCAGTTTTGTACCCATTGCACAGAGCACCCATCCAAGCCAGGAGCAGCCAGTTTCTCCAGGAGAATGCCATGGAAAACAGTGACCAAATCTTTACTAAATTCCAGGTAGACAGCATCCCAGCTTTTTCCTCATCCTATAAGTGGGTCACCTTGTCATAAAAGATCAGGTTGGGCAAGCAAGACCCTTTTCATAAACCCATGCTGGCTGGGCCTGGTTATGTATATAAATGCAAATGAAAATCCCCTGGTTATGCTGTATTGTTTCTTTTTTTCCCCAAAGTTCCAGATCCTCAGATTATGTCTGTACCTCTGCTTTCTTAGTGAGAAAACCTGCATATGTGTGCAGGTAGGTATATGTGTTTGGGGATTTAAGCATAGTAAATAATTAAAAAATAGGAATAATATAACTCTAAACAAGCAGCAAATGGGAATCTAGTATCTATTAGACAAAGTCATAAGTCTGTGGGGGCTTACTCATTGAATTAGAAAATTTGGGGTTGACTTTCCTGACTGTAAAAATTTCTACACAGAAATTTCTACAAGAAGACTCCTTGAGAGGATTCCTTCTGTTCAGCCTGAGCAAAACTTTGCTCAAAATTATGGAATATATAAAATTGAGGGTCATGTTGAACTGTCTACATTAACTTGTAGTTTTTTTGGAAAATATATTGTGATTGAAGAATAATTGCATGCTGTGTTTGTTAGTGCAGGCATTTTTCCCCCTGATGTTTACAAATATGGATTATTGCCATAGAAACAGAATGGTCATTTCATGATTCATGTTTTAACATGCTCAGTCTTCATTTCTTGATGAGATCTTTTCGTCCTTGCAATTTGTTTCAGTGTGATAATAGTCTATCAGCTTGATTTGTTCATGCAAAACATGCAGGATCGGTCCTGTTTGACAGCAGTTAAATGTAAGTTGGTTAAAAATACATATTTTTTAGCTTGCTAATGGTTTAGAAGTTTTCAGAAAAAAAGAACCTACCAAATCCCTTGACTGATGATAAATGCTCCTAGGAAACCCTGCTTAGGAGCAACTCCTGGTGTTGAAGCTGTGTTTCTATCTAGGTAAATTGTAAGTTATGATTTTTCTATGATTAGAATTAAAAGTGGTCAACTGGACACATAACTTGGTTTTTGGTGTTTTTTCAGAAAAGAAACAGATTCTTGTGTGTATGTGCAGGGAAGCAGGAACTGTAAGGGCAGATCTTCATGCAACAATATAATCCTTTAAAAAAACTGAGCAGATGTTCGTGGCCTGTATACAAGTATTTTTCCATATACAGAGGAAAGCAACAAACTCAGTGCCAAGAAACAACAAAGTAATAAAAAATAGTCAAAATTCCAGCTGGAGGCATGTGATCTATCCTTATATGTGCACTATTTCACTTATGTTTGTCATTGTGACCCTGCACAGTTTTGTGTGTAAAGTCCTGATGGTATAATTTTCTCAGAAATTCTTCTTAGAAAGAATAAATCAAAGTGTTATTCCAGTGAATTTCTCAGTTGGGTCAGGGAAGAGCGACTGGACTTGCACTTCAGTTTACTGTGTAGACAAATCCCCCATTCTTTATACAACCAAGAAAGCAAACCCAAGTATCCTTTAATGTAAAATGAATAAATTAATCAGATTAACTTGGAATTTCAGTTTTTGACAAAGGCTTATTGGAGTTTGAACTTTCAGAGCACGAGGAAGGATTGTTGCACTGCCTGAAATCTTGAGCTGCAACAGACTCACCTTGTTCAACCATCCTTGAATGCCCTGGTGAGGCTGTCATGTGCAGAGGGTCAGGTATGATTTGAGCTGGAAAGTAGGATGCTTTAATGCCAAGTTTAATGAAGAAAATGTATTTCTTTCCATGGTATAAAATGAAAAACCAGGAACTTTCAAGCTGGAGAAAAATGGCTCTTAACTGTGACAGTCAAGTAATGCTTAGAGGAACAGAGGTATCCTAGGGGGTGGCATCATGTATTATTTATATCTTTTATGTAATCAGTGCATTGTGTATGTACAAATAATATAATTTTTCTAGATACTTTTTTTTTTGGTCATGGATTGTTCTGTGATTCTGTGCTTTTCCTAGCTTAAATTTAGAGAAATTTGTAGAATTAGTGCTGTTCCTGAACTACAAGAAAGTATAAACCAGTGGAACTGAGTATAGGAAGTAACACAATTATTTTAATATAAATAGTTATTTTAAATTTGATTTATAATTATGAAAACAGTAACGTGCTGGAAGCTTTGAATGATGATAAAGCCTTGATGCTGTGGTAATTAAAATATCCAAACTGTTGCTTACAATTATCTCTTCTTAGTAAGCAACATACATTTTTCATAGCCTGCTGTGCTGCCTTTTATTCTGCAGTGAGAAACAATTCCATTATTCCACTATCCTACCCGCATTTGCTGCAGAAAGGTCATGTGTTATACAAGCACGAAGACTAAGAATGATTGTCAGAGGGCCAGTGGTGGGATGTTCTCTGTTCAGGGAGCTTCTATTCATGCAGACCCTCAGGATTCTGTTTGTATCTGCTGCTGAAGATTGGTCTTGTCTTTGGAGAGCTGTCCTGAGGTTGTTCCTTGGTCATGCTGCTGCCAGCTGAAACTTGTTTGGAGCTTTGGAGAATTTGCATTTTTCTGCAGCTCTTTGTGAGCAGTATAGCTGGGAGAGTGATATAATGAAGTTGTTTTCATACTGAAAAGCTTTCATGGTGGTTTGTGTCTTCACTACTTTTCATTTATAGACTTTGGACTATGCAGCAGTAGCATGGGAGGACTAAAGAATTAGTTTGAATCTTTGTGCCCTTGTTCTTTGGATAATGTGGCTGAATAGAAACACAAACAGTGACTCTGATACTGCTGGCAGGAATTCAGAGCTTTGGACATGAACTCATTTAGAGTAAGAACAGAAGAGTAAGCTGTGTCCCTGAGCTCTGCTCCCTGCTGAGCAGGAGATGTCTGGCAGAGAAGGTATACAGTAATACAGTACCTTCTCCTAGTGTTCTTTGGTCATTAAGTGCTTGCCAGTGTCCTTCAGCAAGCTGACCACCTGAAGTGCAGGATTATGGGCATAATGGCAGTGTGGTGTAGGAAGAGATTGAGGGAGAAAAAGGAAGAGTCATCACCGAACTGTTCGGGTTGGAAGGGGCCTTGAAGCCCATTCTATTTCACCCCCTGCCATGGGCAGGGACACTTTCCACTACATCAGCTTGTTCCTATCCCCATCCAACCTGGCCTAGGACACTTCCATGGATGGGACAGCCACAGCTTCTCTTAGCAACCTGTTCCAGTGCTTCATCCAACACACAGGAGAGAATTTCTTTCTATTATCTAATCTAAACCTGCCTTCTGCCAATTTGTGAGTTTGTCCTGTCCCAGTTGCTCCAAGATTATTGCTTCACATTAAAATTATAGTGAAAATACAGCTAGAAGCCAGAAGGAAACTGTCCCTTGTTTGAGGAGAACTGTCTCGGGCCAGCTGTATTATTATAGGTACTCAGAGGTTATGCTGAGGGAGCATTTTGTTTAAAGCAGATCTCTCTCTTTCAAGAAATCATAGACAAGATTGATTGATATTAAATCACTTTCTAGTCTGAAATATCATGTCTCCTGTTAGGAAACATCTCAATATATCAAGAAAAAATATTTAAGGAAAAAATTTAGGCAGAAGCAGCAAACAAGCTGTTTTACACTCAGCTTTTCACACACACTTTCTTTACAGGGTTCTATCAAATCTTCAGATCTAATAAAAATGTGCTGAATTGCCACAGTGATTGCTATCCTAGGACAGTTATTTATGACTAATTTTCTATCTACTTTAAAGTAGGAGTTTTTTCCTTCAGCTGGAGTGTCTTATTTTCCAAATACTGAGGATGATTTAGTCATCTTTAAGCCATCTATGCAATTTCAGAAAAATCAAGTTACCCTGAATTTAGTTCATCCAGATTATGAATTATAATTATTGTTGACAAGTGATATAATCAATAAACCAAAAAAGTTTTAGGTTTTTTAAACCAAGTATGATCTATTTTTGGCTTTCTTGCTTATATCAGCGATGAGCCTCTTACCAAGAGGAAAGATACCATTGAGTAGCTGGGTTATCTCACTTCTCAAAGGCTCCTGGAGGCTTCCTGAAATTCTTCTGAATAATCCTCAGCTTTCTGAATAAAGGTCTGAGAATAGAAGAGGAAGGGAAACAAAAGGCGGGAACTTCCAGAGGGGGGTTGGGAGTATCATGGGGCTTGGACCTCTGGAGGAGCCCGCAGCTCCATACAACCGAGGGGTCATTGTCCTGTTGTGACTTTGGGCTGTGGAAAAGGGATGGAAATAGCCTGCATTTTCTACTCTTTCATAATGGAAAAAGTGCAAAGGCAAAAAATGTTATCTCTTTTCCTCTGTATTAATTTTCCATTGGAGTGACTTCTTTTACCCTTAAAATTCCTACACCAGCACACATAATGCATGCATTGAAAAACTGTTGGTTTCTAATACTAAAAAGATTTCACATGCTGGGAAGAGAACACAATCCTAAGAATTTTAGAACTCTCTGGAATCAGGAGTGTTGTGATCTGTAAGGATCTCCAGTATATATGCTTACATCTTTAAAGAAAATAACGTGTTTGTAACTTACAGCATGGTAAAGAATAAAGTGGTTTAATATATGGTGTGTTAGATTTTTGTAGGGCATTTTACATATGTATGTGAGCGTGGTGTCTTTCCACTGTATGGGAAGTACAGTGCAAGGCAGATGCATCTCACTGGTGAAAGTAATGGAGGATGATTTCCAGATGTTTAATGCTTGCTTTGGCAAGAAGCAGAAAGGACTGGAACACGCATTGGCAGCAGCAAAGGCAGGGAAGAACCTGATGTCAGAGGCACTGGCACTGGTGACAAGCAGAGCAGAACATGGAAAATGGAGCCATGTGGGGAAGGAAGAGCCAACATGACAGTATGGCTACTGTCACCACACTGAATCTTGGAATGATAGTGGTGCCTGGCAGAGTGCTGGGAGCCTACTTCAAAAATTAGGACTGAGGTTAGACAAGTTATTCTTTACCCTTTTTTTTTTTCCTTTTCTCTGATGATAGAAAATTCCATCTAAACCTGGATGCTGAGCTTGAATAATTTTGGCATGCTTTGATTTTATATTTTCTCTGTAAAGTGCTGGGCCTTCCTATGAATTTGTGCAGTGCAGAGCACAAAGCATCCTTGATATCAAATGGAGCCTTAGGGTACTACTGCAATATACATACTGAGTCATTGTGCTAATAATACATTTCTGGAATGGCATGGATTTTCATGTTGAATAGCTGGCTGGTTTCAGAAGTGGAATCTGGCTCCTCAGCAAAGAAATCTCTGGCTAGTGAATCACCTGCTTGCTGTAAGGTTTCAGCAGGCACCGCTCAGGGGCTGGCTGTCCTTTGCAGTGTACATGCCAACACTGCAGCCTTACCACATTTTAGCAAAAACACTCACACTTCGTTTGGTTTGTTGTTGTTTTTTGGAGAGGAGACCAAGGTGAGATGATGGGGAGAGAAGAACTAAATTTTGATATCTTTGGGCTGTGCATGTTTGCCCTTACGAAGAGTGCCAGGGCCAACTGTGTGAAAGGCACTGCTTTAATGTTAGTGATATCATTCTCATGGTTTTTAAAATGAGGGTGTGGAGCACTTAGTTCTTGTGGTTGGCTTTTATTTTCCCCTCCAGCTGTTCTCTGTTTCTTTGAGCCTTTCCTGGTTTCCTAGGAAACCTCTGCAGTATGGAATTTATCTATTTTACAGGCAGTTTATTTCTTTGTGTTTGAATGTAATGAACATGTAAAGTAAATGTTTGGTAATTTAAATAATCTCCCTTTCAGGAGAGTAGTTTAGACCCTAACTTGAGGCACATGAGTTGTCTTATTTATTGTAATGAGACAACTTCTACCTTTATTTTTTCTCCGTAATGAATGAAGAACTTAATTGTTTCAGTTTTTCTTTTAAAAGAGGTCAACAAGCTTCAGAATCTTTTAAACTGAAGTAAGATTTGATTGGATGAAATGATGTAAAGAGTGAGTTATCTTAAATAGAATAGCTATCTTAAATAACTTTTATCAGTTATACTGACATTTTTGCACAAACTCATGTGATTTGGCTTCCTGCCATCAGTAAACATCAGTACAGAACCACAGCTCAGTTTCTGGTTTCACCAAAAACCAAGGGAATCTCGATGGTTTTGGTTTGAGTTTACTTTATGCTCAAATCTGACATATTAAAAGTTCTTGCATAATCTCAGATATACATGTACAGAAGAACATGGAAGTTAAGGCTTTTGGGGTTCTCAGGATAATCTCTGTGCCTAATAATGCTTAAAAAAATAGATGATGAAGCTACAAGAAATTCAGTAAAGGCTTAAGTTTGGGACAGACTTCAGCATGCCTTAGTCTGGAGAGTGACTTGGCATTTGGTGCTTCTAACATCCTGATCTCTAGCTCTGTCTGGAAGAATGCTTTGGGACCCCAAGGCTGCAGTGATGATAGCAGAAGGGAATGTGACTGCCTGGAAAGGGGATGCTCCTATGGTCCTGTTTTCTAACAGGATACAGATGTGGCTTAGTCTGAGTCCTATAAATGTGAGTGAGTGTTGACTCAATGCCATGAGAGGAAACTTTCTGGTGTGACAGTACTCTGCCTTTCTTTTACTGGGGCTGGAATCACACCTGAGCAATTCCTGACATGCAATTTCAAAATTCTGGGGAAGAGAGCACGACTCTGCTGCTGCTCTTCATGACTGCATCCACATCCCTGCATTCAAAGCCCAAGTTACATCATTGGTACTACCTGCCAAGTAGATTTCCCTTGAGAAAAGGAGTAAGGCATTCTGCCTGGGCTGCTTTTTTTTTTTTCCTTTTAAGTCTACTTACCCTATTGGTTTAAACTTCTGAAAAGGAGTCTGCGAACATAGCTGAAATACAGCACTGCTTTTGAGCTAAAACTGGTCTGTGGGCTGAAATATGAGTTGGAGTGAATGCATGCACTCTTAAATAGTATTGTTACCCAGACTTAGTATGCACCAATAGTCAAATTAGCTGGGGTGGCCTTAGGAAGAAGGAGTGTAGTTCTGGAAATGTGTAGCTTCATCAAATGATGCCCTCTGGGTTCTGCTCTTGGACACAGCTGGGAGACACTTTGCAGCACTTACTGTAGGGTATTACAGTAGATTCATAGGCTGTGCTGAGTCCATGTTTAAAGACCTTTACCCAGTTTCTCCTTTGGTTTCCACCCTCACACAAGAAAAAAAAGTCTGGTTTAATGGATGTCTGTTATCTCCCAGCTTAATCATATAAATCTGAGTCTGGCTAGGATTAATGGAGTGGTTAATCTTCTGACTGTTAGTTGTCTGCTTTGAAAGGACAGATCTGGGGCTGCTTTTGCAAAAGGATACGCTTCTCTAAAGTTAGTTTTTTGTTTGTCACAACTGCCACCTTATGCTTCTGGGCACCAAAATAAAAAATCAGAATTATTATTTTACCCCAATGTGGATTTTATTTCTTCATGAGATTGCTAAATAAGTCTTATTCTTGTGTGAATGTACTTTCTCTCTCACTTTCTTTTTTTTTTTTTTCCCCTTAAATCTCCTCCCTTCCGGAGGCTGAGAGACTGAAATTCCTTCTTGAAGTTTGCATGACTTAGAAAATTCTAAGTAACTTGTTTATACAATGGAATGCAGCTCACAATGAGATGTAAATGCCAGCACACAGATCCTCTGGCTTTTGCTTTTGTCTTGAATTATAACTATTTCTTGAAATGGCAGAGTGAGCTTTAGGACATTTTGTCAGAATCAGGCAAGACAAATAGCTAATTATTATGACCTCTTTTGATATCTAACAAACTGTGAAGTTTGAAGCTAGATCTTGCTTTAGCCTGGTTCTTTATGTGTTTGTCTCAGGCAAGATTTTTTCACAGGGTGGTGTAAGTTTGTTTGATTTTGGGGGAGATGGGCATAGTTTTTTGGTTTTTTTTTTTTTTCTCCTTCCTCCTGAAGTTATTTAGCATAAGGAAGATGAAGATTTGACAAGGGATTTCAGAGCTAATGCAGAAGAATCTTCTCCTTCCCTTTCTGTGTCCTATTAAAACAGTGCTTCTTGTACTGCATGTCTTGCTCTGAGAAGACATCAACAAATGATATAAGACAAGCCTGGCTAAGGCAAGTTTGATTAAAAAAAATTGGAGATGGTGCTGGCTGATAGTAGTCTCTGTCACACTGAAAAGCTTATCTTCAGTTTGATTAGGAGTAGAATTACAGTGTTTCAGGAATACAGATATGAAAAAGAAAAAAACATCTGCTGTGTAACTTGTAGTTTATTACAGAGGCAGTTACAGCAGTTATATTTTTGTGCAATGCAGCACAATATCTTCAGGCATCTGAAATGTTTCTTTCAAGTCTTAATGAACTAAGCATAGCCCCTGACCCTAAGGGTGATGTAGGCGTGTGCCGTTCTCTGCTATACGTTTTTGTAGCCCAGTAGGAGATTTGAGGCTGCAAGAAATTGCAGATCTAAACATTATCTCTAATGATAGATTACTGATTAGATACCACTAAAGAACACAATATATCTCCTCAAAATATTTTTTTTGCTGTTCTAGCTTACACTACTTTTCTTGTTAGTTGCTGTTTTTTTTAAATTTTAAATTCCCATTCAGTGAGAAACTTGTAGGAGGCTTCAACCAAACCGAGCTTGTTTTGGAAATGACATTGTCTTCATGCAAAGTGCCTGAAGGGTAATCTTACCCTTTTAGTCCAACTAAATGCATAATGAGTTTTCCAGTATCTGTGTTAGCACACTCAGAGCTCTACAAGGAAGAGTCTGACATGCTTGCAAAATGCAGGCTTTTGTAGCCTGTGAAATTTCTGGCATGTCATATGTGACTAAGGCTCATGGGATGTGTTACACCAAGGCTTTAGATTGTGTTTACTCAGAGAAACTTTCTGCAGAAAGAAATTGAAGTAGTATGGACTCTAATGTGGACTGTTTGGTTAGGGCATGAATATTTCTTTTGTAATAAAAAGGAGAAATTTGATGATGCCTTGAACAGGCTGATCTATATGTTATGCAGTCTGCATAAGAGTATAAAAACAGAACAGAGAGCAGAAAAAAACCTGAAACATATTGCAGCTCTTTTTGATCCAAAACTGACTTTTCATTTCTGATTAAGGAGTATTCTGAGTCATTGGGCATTTGAATTCTCTATTTTCTGAACATGTGAATAGTTCAGCAATTACCTGAAATTAATCAGCTGTTGTGTAGGAAAGTTTCCCACTCAGATTAAGGTGTTACCTATGTTCATAAGAAGTTAATATTAGGGAAGATGGTACAGGACATCAGGTGCTTTTGAGGCCTGAGTGAAAGGGAGTACATTTGTAAAGCCAGTTCTGGAGCCTGTGTGAAGCATAGCCTGGCTCCTGTGTAGTGTACTTCTGAGGCAGTATTGTAAGCTCTTCTGGTCTCTCAGGCTTGACACTAAAATGGCAGGAATATTCAAGTGTGTAGCTCAGTTGCAGGAGGATGTTTTGCAAAAGACTGTTAAGACATTTTTGTGTGCTGTCCTGTTTGAAAGGAGATGCTTCTGTAACCAGGTGGATGATTGACAGCAGGGCTATCCTGTGCTTTCAGTGTTTGTTTCCAGGTGTGCACCTGAGATTTAATCTATTGCCCTTGAGAGATTCTCAAGGGTAATTATGTTCTGAACAAAGCAGTCACAGGTTTGGTACCTAAGCAATTGGCTCTTCTGTCTCTGTGCCTTTAGCTCTGGGCTCCTTGGAGTGTGTTCTTTTCAGAGACAGCTTGCCAATGATCAATGAGGCCTTTTTCCATATTGACCTCAAACTGTTGTCAATCACATAAATCCAGGCAGCCACAGTGATGAGGTGCACACAGAAAATTTACTTAATGGAGGGACTTTATAGCGCTTACAGTGCAGTTATGTTGAAATTACATAGCAGTTATGGGAAATGCATGGTTAGTTATGCTTTCCCTCATGCTGTACCTTCCCTCAATTCTGTGCCATGAAAGAAACATGGATCATTCACTCCAAATTTATTTTTGTTACAGATATTTTATTTGAGGGTAAAAAGGGAGAACTAGTTTCTTTAATATGTATCAATTCCTATTAGTGAAACAAATAGAAAACCAGAGCTTGACTGCTGATCTTAATTATGATTCCAAGTTGATTCCTACTTTGGAAAAACAGAATAAACATGTACACTTTCATTGTTTGCCTTTATAGATCAGCATGAAGGTACGAAAATTATTAATTTCGAGTTAATGTTTTGAACACTGGAGTTTTATTTTCACAACTGAGGAGATTGTGAAGTGGAAATTTGATTCTGATATGCTTGGCACTGAACTACTAACCTTAGATATTTTACATGTAGTGAAAATACTATTCCCTGAAATAGTTTGAAGGAGAGCCACCTGTGCATATTTCGTGTATAACTGAGATGATAAACACTTTATTTGAATCTGATATTTACAGGTTTATTTGTACAAGAAAAATTTTGGCTGAGAAAATGATGAGTGAAACTTTTTTTATTTTTATCATGCGGCTCCCAGGTTTTATTTGTTCACATGTTTTTTATTGTTTCACATGTGTTATTTGTTTTTTCCTCTGGTCTGCGGTATGTAGTGTAAATTCAGAGTTTGATAGACAATGGTCTTTGGAAAATTGCTTGGAAATCTCTACCTTTCACTAGAAGAGGTTGGGCCTGCTGTCAGTGCTGAGACCCAGGAGCTGATCCTGAAGTGACATCCAGGCTGCCACTGTGTGTGATGAGCCTGCTTCCTTCTTTTAGGCTGGTACCTTTAAATTCCAAGCCAATCTTTGTAATTCCTGAATTTGACACAGAACCAGTGAAATAAGGGCAAGACACCATTTATTTACTTCAGCTTTCATGAAGGAGGCCTATCCAGGCTCCAGGCAACCTGCCATCAATTATTCATAGAATTCATAATAAAAAAGGCAAAAAAGCAGTAAACCATTCCCACGTTTGCCAACTGCCTTAGCTTAGGGGTAATGAAATCATCTAGCGCTGTGCATTCCCTTAGCCCTCTAACTCTGCTCCTATCAAACATTTGTTCCAGAGACAAGCTATGTCTCTGTTGGAGTTAAAAATGTACATTTTAATATATTTCAACAGATCATGAAATTTCCTAGTTTAGAAAGCTGGCTGGGCCAAGCTCCTCTTCTATAGACTATAATTTCCTTTCTGAAGAGTGAAGGAGCATCTGGACCTACTCAGTCCCCAGCACAGAGCTCGTCCACGTCAGCAAACTGGAGCTCCAGTGTGGCTGCCCAGGGTCAGCTGTGGGCTGCCTGGAATCTCCTTATTAAACAAGCCCAGAGTTTTGGATCTGTACCAAGCCCCTAGAACTGATCATGCTGGGACATTTGAAAAGTCCTGTTTCAATACCAGAACTCAGTTGCCAAAGGTCATTGATGCATGCTGCAGACATTTCCCTGGGAGCTCCAAGTCTCAGATTTCGAGTGCAAAATCTTATCCGAGCATAACTATGATTAAAAACCCAATTAATGGAGGGGGTCTGCTTTCATTCATTTCTCCCGTGGACAAGGGAATAGAGTGTGTTTAACTTTCATGATCTGAAACTGTTAGTATAAGATTGTCTTGGTTTCTTTAGAAATATTTGTTTAGAACTTATATTCTTAGCCACTGACACTTGATAGAAAATTTCCAGCAATTAAACTTTTGTCAAAGGCCATACTTGAATTGTGGTAACATAAAGTTCTAATTTGGCATTAATGGTAGATTATTAATTTCAGGGGAGGCTCGTGTGATACTTAATTTCAGTCCTGATTCTGTCTCCATGGTTCTTTCTAGATGACTGTTCTGACGTCGCTAAGGGAAAATACACTAACATTATTTTTGGCACTAAACCCAAGGATTGTTGGCTCCTGCCATGCTTGGGTAGATGGAGATATACAAATGGGATTCTCAGTATACATTCGTCAGGGAGATTGGAACAAGATGCTTCCATGGGACAGCAGTTGTCTCTGGACCTGACTACCTCAAGAAACCCTTACTCCAAACCCCACACTAAAATCCCAACCCAGCACCAGTCTGGGTTTTCTGGGTTTCAAGGTGCTGTGTTGGCAGCCAAGTCCCACCCAGGATGTCTCTGAAAGGCTTGTTTGAGCAGTGCTGAACCAAGGTCACATCTGCCGTGGATTCTCTGGGGTTGGTTTTCAACCCCAAAGAATTTTGCAGTATATTTTTCCCTTGATTGTGATTTCATACTTAGGTTACTAATGCATGATTAAAATGTACTGTCAAGTCAGATCATTTGACTTACTCTCCTGACATTTCTGTTTGGAAGAGGCAGATCTTGGAAAAGGTCTTCATCTGGTGTAAATTACAGTGCTACTGTTACTTCAGTGGAACAATTTATGCAAGCTAAAGGTCTGTAAAATAATCCAGAGACCAGGTGTGCCCCATGTTGTGTGTTTTACCCCAGTGGCTTTAAAATAGAATGTATTAATGACTGATGAATTCCTATTGTGGTATTTCTTGTGGTGTGTGTAACTTATGCTGATCATAGTTAGCAGTCATACAACGAAATTCTTATCCTTACTCAGCTTAGCTTGCATGTAAAGGACATGCATGAATTTGGAAATATTTCCTAACCTCCAGGCTGTAATTTGGGGTTAGGAGAAACTCCCACAATGCACACACACTTCTAAAGTGGAAAAACAACTGAAAATATAAGAAGCTGTTGTTGGCTGCTTTCTGGGTTCTCATCCAACACAGCCTTGAAAAGCCTGAATTAAGGTTTGGATTAGGGCCTCGTTCAGTTGTTGTGATGTTGTTACTGAGATTCACAGTTCTTTTTCCTAACTGGAGAGCATGAAGAATAGCTTTTCTTCCCTCCTGGATGAAAAGATGGGTGCTGGTATGGCCTTGCATTGAGTGATCAGTGAATCCCATTTCAGGTGCCATGTGATGTTGTACAGGAAGGAAGCAGACAGGTTTCAGTGTGTTAATTCCTGCTCAGAAGTAGTTAACTTAGTGTTTTCACTAATGCCATTGTAAATGTCTTAAAAGAGGAGCAGATCTTTTTGTCTGGTCCTTCAGGAGTTGGGCAAGTCCTCATTAGAACTGCAAGTGTTGCCTCAGATTCTGTGATACCAATAAAACTACTAATAGTACTGCCTAAACCTAACTGTAGGAGGCTTGTTTGTCTCCTCCTGACTGAAATATTTTGTTATTTAAATAAAGCATTGGGATATCATCAAACTTGTGGTCCACTGAAATGAATAAAATTAGGCAAATTATGTCCCTGTTGCTCTTTTCTGTATATTAAGTCAGGAAGAAAAGCAACTGATAAGATTAATATCCAGATAAACGAACTTTTGAAGTTCTTGAGATCATGTAATCTCCTGGAAATATAGAAGTGTCCTGGTTGCTACAGAGCTTTTCTTAATAGACTGGGGAAAATGCTAAAGTGTGTGTGAACAAATCTGTATATGCATATGTGGGGCAAAAGTAAGAAAAACACTGACTATGTTGATGAATGAATATTAGAGTGTATCACAGAAAAGCAAGGCTTTGTGAATGTTGTATAGTGAGATATTATTTATTCTCCCCTCCAGTTTTTATGGAAATGTTTAGGAATAACTTATGCTTTAAAATTTATTTCTCTTTCAGTCAAACTGTATTTCCAAAAAAAGAGGCAGAAAATAGTATAAAACAAATTTAACTTGTTCTGAAAAATTAAACTTTTTATGTCAGCAAATTGAATTACTAGACAAAAATGTGCTTAGAAGTCAGGCTTTTTACGCTGGGAGAATTTCATAACTGATGTCCCTGTATAAGTAGTCCTTAATACAGTGAGATAAGCACCCCCCATCTCTTCCACAGCATCTGTAAATGCTATCCCTAGAGCCAGGAAGATCTCTGTCCTTGCTGGAGCACTACCATGGATGTTTCCAGTGTGCTGACTTGATTCAAAAATTATGTAAACAAGAAAAATGGACATGGAGCCAAAGAATTCACAAGCTGTGAAACTCAGGTGGAGGACGAGTTGAGCCCCGTGTTGAGAGGAGACATTTGTTGTTTCACTGGTTCCTTTCTTTGCAGCATCACACAGCAGCACTGGATTGCTGGGGAGAACTGGGAGGAAATAAAAGGAGAAAAGGGAAGTATACCTTTCTTTCAGCCTTGTGCTAAATCAGGACAGATTTCAATTAAAACTTAGGGATTTTCTGTTTTTTAAAGACCTTCAGTTTCTGTGCTACTTAGTAAGCAATATGGTTGAATTTAAGTTGTTGTTTAATATTGTGTATTGGTTAATAATATGCCTTGTGTTCCAGAATGAAAATAATCAAGTGAACATACATTAAAAAAAAATAATGGCCTGACATGCTTTTGTATTTAATGACTAATTATAATGGGATGAGATATATTTCTTTGTTTCTCTAAATAGCTCTCTTCCCTCCTTTCCCCCCCAATTGATAAGCGTAGTTTGGGAAAATGGAAGTATGAAATATGACACTGACATCAGATTTCTAAAATTCTCTTCTGACAAGCAATTTCTATACTTACATTAGATCCTCACAGAAGTGCAATCAAAATATTTTGTAACCAGTGCAGAAAGGCAGGAAATACTGCTAATCTTTGTGGGCTGGGGTGTTTATTTTTATAGCTATGGATTAAAGCTCTCTCCTGTAGTTGGCAGGAGAACTTATTTGATAATGCTTAGTAATTTGGCATCACATTGGTTTCCATAATCTCCTTTCCATGCATAACACTGCAGCTGTTTCTTTTCCAGTGATCCAGGTATTGCACTCTGAGGTACCTGAGATGAAACCCTTGTTCTGTGTTAACAAGTATGTCTCCTGTGGGTGTAATGGTGGCAAGCCCTTTAAAAATGACTTTCTGTATGTTTATAAATGAGTTAAAATTGTAGCTCTTCATTTGGAAACATTTCTGACTGTAAGTATGTTTGTCACTCCAGTGTATGGAATAAATACTGCAGGTTCTGGCCTGTATTTCTGGAAGTCAACATAAATGCTTAATTAAAACAACAACAAAAGTTGTGTTATCACATTGTAAGGGCTCTTTGGTTGTGATGAAAGTAGTGTAAGTAACTGTGTAGCAGTTGATCCTCTTTTCATGGGACAAATGTTTAATTTGGAGAAATCATTTTTCTCTTAGTTATGGAGGGGACTAATGACAAAATTTGTAATGTAGAAAAAATAAGCAGAAGTTACTATGTAGTGTTTGAGAGTAAAATCTGTTCAAAAAATGCACCTAGAAAGTTAAAAAACCCACCTGGGGAGTGACTGTGCATGAAAATGAGGGTTTCCACCTAGAGTAAACTTCAGCCCCTTTGAGGCAGCCAGAAGCCATTTTTTCATTTGAAACAACCCTGCCAGAGGATGGAATGTCCTTGCCAAAGTATTCCTGTGAGGAAAGGTACCCAAACCTGGGAACTGGACAGCTTTGTTTGCGTTTGAAATCGCTCCTGAGATGAAACCAGACTGAAGTGGTGCCTTTGCTTGGCTGTTGTCCCCTGTCAGGATCAAAATGTAGTTTGTTCAGGGTGACAAAATAGGACATGCAGTATATTACAGAGACTTTTGGCTGTGAAGAGCAGGGGTTAATAATTTTCTAGTAAAACTGAAAAAAAACTCCTCCAGATATTTGCGGAGCAGCTCAGAAAAAAACAGATTTTTTTTTTTTTCTCCAGTGGATGAATGGTAGGTGATTGAATGTATCCTTTCAGTACCAGTGTCGTTAATGTTGCATGTGATGTGCCTGTATTTCTAAATAAAAGATAGCTCTTTAAAAAAAACCCGTCTAAAATACTTTAAAAAAATTAGCAAAATATACTCAGCAAACTTAACTTCTTGTCCTTCAAAATCAGGTGAAATTAAGTGCAGTCCTCTTGAGTACTTTTAAGACATGACCAGAGAGGCAGATAAAATACAACATTGCTCCTGTAAAATTCTGGGAACAAATTTTTTTCCAGGAAACAGAACTACGTGACTTCTCACAATGTGTGATTAGGCAAGCAATGGTGAAATGATTTCAGAATATTACACAGAATATCTTGTGTTAGACAGAACCTGCCAGGATGTGGAATCCAACTCCCATCATAACATTAACCAAAATCATCATTATTATTATTATGGAGAAGCAAGTAAACTGAGCAATAGTTTTCAGTCTGATATTGAAAATGCTTTCAAATTTTATAAAAGCTATTAATTTAGATAAATCAGGTGTTAAATAGACTCTAGCTAAAAAGAAATTGAATTTATCTTTCCAGCTTAGTGCAGACTAAGGTCAAATTTCTGCAAAGTGACCTCTAGTTGGCCTGCCAAAAAAAAAAAAAAAAGGGAGGAAGGAATGTATTTGATGAGTAGCTGTCCTCACAATATCTCAGGGTGAATGGGCCTACTATTTTGGAGAGGTAAAGATTTCAGTGTTCTAAATTGGGAGACGTGTAGGCCTGAATTTTTGAAAGAAGCAATTTATTTGCCCTTTTTACTTCAGGTTGAGTGGTGTTTGTGCATCATTTCATTAGAAAACAATAATAAAAGAAGTCTTTCCAGCTGAACAACCACAAACAAGGGACAAATACTTTCAAATACTACACATTCCTCAACTATAATACAGGAACAAAGTAATATTATATAACCTAAGGTGTTTTTTTGAAACTTCAAAGTATTTAATATCTTTTGATGGAAATAATTACATTTCAAAATATTTTATGTAAATTAAATGTCATCTTCAAATTGCTGTTTCATGGTACAATGGAAAAAGACCTTATGTTATAAATTTATTAAATAATTTTCTTTAATATTATTCATAACTGAAAAGGTAGCATGCTCAAATCACATCTGTACATTTGAAATACTTTAGAATGTATGCATAATGCATGCTACAGACTTTTTTTGATACAGGTATGGAATCCTGATCTTAGGAGGAGATTGTACAGGACACTTCATAAAGTCTGTCTTTTCTGAATTCATTCAATGAACTGAAAAAGAAATCATCAGGAAAAAATAAATTTCAAATGAGTTATGTTTGTCTTGAGTATTGTTTCAATGAGAACAATTAGCATGAGTAGTTTTTAGGCAGGGTGTGTGCAAATTGTATCCCTGATTCCATTATTTTTCATGCTACATCAAATGTTTTAAGGACTTCAGAATTAGCCAAGATACTCTGCCTTTTCTCTGTAAGGCATGACATACCAGCAAAATATTTCCAACTTCATTAAAATTTACAGCAAATGGTTCATGTTAATTATGCAAAATAATATCTGGTAAATGATTTTCATGTTCATAATACAAGTAAAAACTAATTATGGTTTAAGGCTCTAAATAATTTTGCAAGTGGAGGATTACCTAATGATTGTATTTGAATTCAAATATCAGGTTTTTGCAAAACCAGACATGTGCAAGCTGAAACTGGAATGGAGTCAAACCAAGACACGGGTTATGCTACACATAAAATCCCCCAGTCCTGTGAGTAGGTTATTCAAAAGTAGCATGAAGCTTGCAGACCAGTGCCAGCTACAATCTGAACATCCCAGCATGACCCACCCTGCTGGTGAAGCCATGTGGCAGCCTGCTGGATGCACACACACTTTGAAAAGTAGTATTTGTTATCTGCTAGGCCTACTTAGAGGTTGTCCACACCTTGGTATCCAAAGTAACACTAGAGGACCCATATTTAAGCAACTGAATCAAGACAAATATATTGATGAATGTGTTTAAATAGGCACTGTTTAAATAGGTATTTGTGTCTACTTTGCACTTGAAGTAATATTCAGACTTTTTTTTTTGGCTAGTGCAAACCTGCAGTTGTGTTTTGGAGGGTAATTCATAGCCACATTTAAATTACTAATTCATGTCATGTAGTATTTTGGATCTTATAAAATGCCAAGAATTTTTTGAGTGAAACATATTTTACCTGTACTTTTGATTTGAGTGTAAAATTGGATAACTGATGAAGATGATGTGATTACAGAGTAAAACCAGCCCACACATGGAGAGTCACCTGTGCCAAGTCTGTATCAAGAGGGTAACAGTGAACCATTGGAAGTTGCATAGCAGGTCATGAGAAATGCAGCCCACAGCAAGGTTCTCAGTGACACACAGACATGGAGGGAAGTCAGGGATGCATCAGGAGAACTAGGTAAGGGAATCCAGAGCAGGAGCAGGAATGAGGGCTCGGGAGGGCTCCTGAGCTCAGCTGTGGGAGGATGTATGTCAAGCAGAAAGTAAACCCAATAGCTTTCCCTTATATAAATAGCATAAATAAATATCTGATATGTCAGGATTTCAGTTTGAGGAAGATTGATTGTGAGTAGTGCAGACCTGCCAGAACCTGACACTAAACATGCGACTGGCAGCAGGCCAGGACTCATCATTAAGCTTTTTCTGTTCTCATGACCTGGAAAGGATTTTACAGCAAAATACCTGAGCTCCATTTTATTTATAATTGAGTTGTTTTCCACAAGGTGGGAAGGTAAACTAAGTTCAGACTGCTTGATAATGCAGAAAACCAGTGTCCCCTTCAGTGTTTTTGGATCAATGCATATGATGAATGCCTGATGCTTTAATGCTGACTAAATGGGAATTTATTAGCTATGGGTTGCTTTACATTATTTTGTGTGACTCT
The DNA here is from genome assembly GCF_022539315.1 of Serinus canaria. Classification (NCBI taxonomy): domain Eukaryota; kingdom Metazoa; phylum Chordata; class Aves; order Passeriformes; family Fringillidae; genus Serinus; species Serinus canaria. The sequence goes on from NC_066321.1 coordinate 30,280,762, forward strand.
GCAGATGGTTTGTGGGAGGAGGACATAGGAGCAAAGGTAGGATTTGGAAAATGATTAGATGCATCTGATATGTATATTGCCAATGTTAGGCTTTTCTTGAAAACTGGGGAAATGCATGTGCAGTTAAAACTTGGTTACTAACAAAACATTTTGAAATAGAAAACTAGAACTAAACAAAAAGAAAGAACATTCTGATGCTGATAATAGTAGATGAGGTAAATGTCATGAAACTAAAATACAGATAACGCTGTGTTGCTCATTAAGATCTTCAGCTCTGTGAAAAGTTAGCTGCTAAAAGTCTAAACAATGCCTGAATAGTACATTTGGTGCCAGAGATGACATTATTAAGCTTGTATGTTTTTGTTCAAAAGACTGCAACCTCTCAGAAACAATAGATTAAATGCAGCCAAAATGGGAGGATGTTTTCTGTTTATATGCAGGGGAGATGAGCAGACAGATATGTGCAGTTCTTGCACTGAGTGCTCTGTATGAAATCTGTGTTTGAGTCTGACAGCAGCAGAGCAGGCCGGTGTGTCTGCTGTTCCCTGGGGCTTGTTCACACGTGCAGTCAGGTAACAGCAGTGTTCTGTGCAAGGGCTGTGCACTGGGGATCTCTCACTGCCAGCAGCAGCTGTGGTAGGGATTGGTTACCCTTTGCTTCATGCATTTTTTTCTTGCACAGAACATGTCAGTGGGTTGGTCTGCAGCTGTGGGAACATAGCCAAGGTCTCTTTTTTGGAAGGTCAAGACAAACCAAAAAAGAGCTTTTCTAAGTGTTAGGAATTACAGAATTAAGGGTACAGTTTTGACAAGGGACAATTTATAATTCAGAAACATCTTAATGTCACCTTAGCAGAACCTGTCTATGATTTGCCTGGCATTTGTAAAGTTGAAATGACCTTTTTCTGGAATTCAGCTTTGGGCGGGACCCCACTGGATTTAAGGTAAAAGGTGCAAGTGTATGGTTATCTGGGAATCTATTTTTCCTGAATATATTTATTTGTAGATTGATAATCTTCTCTGATTCTGTGTGTCTAAAACAGAAAAATAAGGAATAAACCTGTGTGGTAATGAGGCTGATTTTATAGATGTCTTCTGTCCATTTAGCTTCAGCTGCCTAAAACTGCAGTGCTTTAATGGTTGATAATTAAATAAACATCATGTTTATTGATAATCAACACCAAAGGTGCTTCTGGCTTCATATCAGCCACCAAAATGAGAGTTTGTGCATTCTAAAGGAATCTGTGAACTGTTTCAATATTATCAGATGAAATATATTTGAAAACTGATTTTGTGCCAAAGTGAACAAAAAGATAGCTTTGTCCTCAGTGCCAAGAAGATGTGTTTTCACCACCAGATAATTAATGTGCATTTACTCATGCCAGTGTGGAAAACCAGCCTGGATTTTGCTGTAAGGTAACTGTGTGAGATAGAGTTACTCCAGTAGTGCTTGACCTTGTCTCCATTGGGATTTTACTGTGCGCTTTCTAATGCTAGTTCTTCCACGGTGAAAAAAAAGTCCAACAAAGGAAAAACTAAAATAGCTGTTTTGCACTCATTCTAAGAAACCAAATTTATGTTTATAAAGATTTTTTTCATAGTAATAGTTTTCTTAGTCTATATTTATTCTTTTCCAAGCAACTGCAATCATACTAGGCAGGAACATGAATAGGGCAGGACTGGTCTGAAACCTGGAAGCCCAGATAGCGAGGGAGAGAGTGCCAGGTGTTTCTTTCCTTTCTGGAAGGACAATAGAGAAGTTTAGTGGATGGTGAAGGAATGTTTTAGGGAATGAATGGAACTGAAATTCAACGGACAGAACATGCTGTGATTTGGTAAGAAAGGGGATGCAGTCCTGACTACACACTTCTAAAGGAAATGCTGGAACAGAAATGTGTCAGTATTTCCAATGCAAAACCTTATGAAATCATGAGTCATATGAAAAAAAATTAAAGTAATATTAGCTTTTAGTTGTCTTCATAACTGGTTTAGGTTTTTAGTTGTCCCTCCATGCCTTTTTTCTTTTTTTTAAAGTTACTTTGTGTTTAAAGATTTTCTTTGCATGCTTGGGGCTAAAATTCTCTTTCTTTTAATGAAAGATTAAATCCTCATAAATTATATGACCCACAACCTAGAGTTTTAAGAGAAGCACTGTGTATCTTCAATCTCGTCAGATCATGAGAGGAGGTACAGTAATGTATCCACTATATCTTACTCCTTGGTACTGATACATGTGATTATCTTTGGATGATATGCAAGGGGAAAATTGGTAGAATTCACATTAAAAAGCAATTTAATAATGGAAAAGTTTATAATTATCTTTATTATTGCCATTGTGAGAAATATGTTCTACTCATGACCAGCAGAGAAATAGATGCCTTCCTGTATAATGGTGAAAACCATGTATGTTAGACTAGTCTGTGCTTATAATTTATTGTCTTTCTGTAAATCAACGTTTATTTTAAAACTGTTGCCTTTTAGTTTTAATTTACACTTTATTTGTCATTTTTAATTATGCAGAGATATATATTTACTCAAAATAGGAAGGAATTAGAACATATAATTCAAGTATTTGATATATCTGGAAATATCTAACCATACAACATAGTGTAAAGTTTCTAAATGCTTTTTTGTACCCTTGCTTTTAAAAATTTCCAAAGCTGTTCACTATGTGTAAGAAAAGATGATACTGACTGACTTCAGAGGTAGATGGAAACTAAGAAATAGGGCTCAAGAGTGTAAAAATAACCAGTCTGAAACAATCTCCAAAAAAGCTATTTTGGACTGCACTGTACCTTAATTTTTGTGTATGTGAGAAAGAAAGAGATGCTCTGTTGGATTTTTGTCTAACTGAACTCTAGGAAATTATTCTCAGGTTTGAAGCTCCTGTAAGTAAGCATTGCAATAATGATTTCTGAGTGTAATTGATAAAACCTGCCATCCTTTATGTAACAATTAAATCCACACATAAGTAGGGGTTTGATATTGATTTGCCTCAAAGGGCTTAGAAGTTTTCAAGGGTTGAACGCTGTGATTGGTGGTGTTGGGCTTCTCGAATGCTCTTCTGGTTCTGGTTATGTGAAATAATGTGTCAGCAGAGGGGAAACTGGGTAGTGGTCTCTAAACCAGTATAAAGAGACACAGTTATTACAACTGTGTGCATCCATCCCCTTTCATTGTCATTGCTACCAATATATTGATTTGTGCCCTAGTGCAAGCTGTGTGTAAATTCTATATTGGTTACACACACACACACACACACACACACATATATATATATATATATATATATATATACATCTTGTTGTTATAAGCCAGAAAAAATGGGAGGGAGCTGATGTGATCTTCAGTTGTGCTGTTTCATCATCTCTAGGGGGAAGAATAATTTGCATAGGAAAGTGCTGTTCATAAAGACCTCAAAGACCTCGTGCGTTAGCAAGGGCCCTTTTGTGGGAATTTTGCCACCATAGACCCATTGTTGTGAGTAAGCTCTGTGGCTAGTAACATGTGTGATTCTGTGTCAGTGAGTGCTATGTGTCAGAAAAGCTAGCCATTTTACATATGGAGAAAGTTTTTAGAAATGAAAACCTGAAGCAGTTGAAATTTAACAGGCAGGAAACCAGGGGGCTTTGCTTTACTGGAGGGAAAATGCTCCACAAGTACCTGCTCTGCATTTCCCAGACACACTGTGTGGTGAACATGCAGTCACCACACTGAGTGTACTTCATTAAAGGCTTGTTGGAGCTGCTGGTGTGTTCATACTCTAGCATTCCTACAGCTCTCTGGAATTTTTGTGCATTTACTATGATGTTCCATTTGCTTTATGAAGTAGATGTTGGCTAATGCCATGCCATGAAAAGGGCGTACTCTCACCACCCAGTTGGTATTGCCTGCTGCCCATGAACTGCATTCCTCATAAACTCCCCTTTGGTGATGTTGTTTGAGACTAAAAAAAATCAGTACCAAGCAAGCAGCTGACTTAGAACTCAGCCCAGTGGTGCATCTCTGCTGTATTCTGCTTTTCTCTTGCCATGAATGGCACCATTTTAGGTGCTGTTGACTAGACCAGGCTTTTTCTTTATTTTGAGTAAGCCAGGGTAACAGCCTGAAATAGAGAAGAAAAAATGCACAAGCAGTGATTTGTTGAGTGTAAATGGGAAGGGAAACAAACCCTGGCTAAGGGCTGAAAATGAATCTCATCAAGCTAACCTGGGCCTTCAGACTGATTTGTATTCCACATTTTCTGGATTTAATCTGCCTTGGGATTTAGGAGATATTTTTAAAAAATGGAATAGTTTTCTGAATGCTGGAAGACTGAAGCTATTTCCGTTTGAAATGGCCCTCCTGGCCATATCTCAGTTTCCCATATGTACTAAAATACTGGAAAATGTGCTGTAGTTCTTTTGTAGTCATAAAGACACATGAAATGTAGATTTTTTTCCCCCCATGCTTGGGTTAGTAATTATCACTCTCAGGAATTTTCCCTTATCACTCTTTCATATTTATTTAGTTCTTCGAGTACAAAATATATGGGAACTGCAGGGGGCAGGGGTGCAGTGACTGCAGGAAAGGAAACCCACAGATGTTTGCTATGAGCTATTGATCCCTGCAATAATGGCTTTTCAGCAGTTTTTAGTATATAGGCCCTGAAGAATGTTGGGAGTGCAGTGTACTGCAGAGCATTTTAAATCTGCAAATGACACATTGACTTTTCCTCTGGCTTTCTTTAAAGCGAGAGGCTGAGGTACATCTCCTGTATACATCTCAGTTCCCTGTTGGAAAAAGGGGACATTTCCACAATCCTGGCAGGTTTCTTTGCTTTTGTGCCCTGGGTTTTTTTGGGAAGGAGTGTCAGGGGCTGACTTAGAAGTGAGCTCTTATGTCATCATGTCAGGGTCCAGGTTTGGAATGTCAGGACACCTGGTTTTTAGCCAGGACGCCCAGCTGCATTTGCATTTTGTGCACTTCATACACAGCTGTAGTTATCTTAGGGGACCTCTGTACATTAATAAGGCATACATGAAATCCGTTTGGAAATATATTTAAGGAACTATTTAAATAATTTGTGTTTAAATGTATTTTTTCCTGTTTCCTATGTAGTTTAATGTGTATATTTAATATGCTCTGGGTTTGATAAGCAAACAGTTATATTTGCTTGTAGCTCACAGAGCTATATGACTGATTTTGTGAATTTAAGTTTTGTAGACACATTTATAAGGCTGTAAAAGTTGCAATGGAAAAGAGATTGGAAAGACATTTGCTTGGTTTTATTAAGAAATGCATTTGGATTGAGTATTGCTAGAAATTGGTGGCCATGATAGCAACACCAGCCAAACACAGGAAAAAAGAAGTCTTTTCCAGGAGTCCCCCCAATCCACTTTTGTTGTTTTTCCTGTTGGGAAGTTTTCTGTCTTTGATGCCTCTTTGTATTGCTACACTTGGAGAAACAGAAATTAGATAGGATAAAAGAATTATTTACAATAATATAATATATTCCAAATACAAATATATTGACGGCTTCTCTCAAATTAGATTGAATTTTTTAAAAATACAGCCCTACCATCCTGATTTTGTCCTGCCCCCCTATATTATTATGGTGTTTCTTTTTTTAACTGGTCAGAACATGAACAAAATGTCTGTTAAATACAGTAAGTTGAATCTGGTGCATTTCCAGACTGGCCTTTTGAAAGACAGAAGGAAATTTAGTGCATATAAATCCATAAAAAATTCAGAATGAATGAAATCCCAGAGTGATCATGTCTGTTTTCCATTTATTATATATGCTATCCTGCACAGAGCAGGATATTATAAAATAATGTAATGCATAAGTCATGAAGAAAAACTTTGCGAGGGATGTTAATTCATGGAAAGAAAAAGGAAAACTCTGGC